>NW_027185296.1:9042500-9775000 GCF_022577435.1 Embiotoca jacksoni | reverse complement strand
TTTGCCAACATCTTCCACGTGAGTGACTAAGTGATAAAGTCACAGCATTGATCGGCTGAATGCTTAAACTTTTTGTAGCAATTTCAAATTTAAAGCCCTCCTTTCAAATGAAAAGTCATGTAGCGTTTCATACGCAGTCCAGTCAATACTAGGTTTTGACCTAATCTTGTGTCCTGAGCGTTAAATAAGAAGACCAATAACATTCAGTCTGCACAGGAAATATGGAGCTAGAGTCGGCAACCAGTTAGCTTAGCTTAGCATAAAGACTGGAGACGAGGGGAGACAGCTCGCCAGGCTTACAAAATCCACTCACCATCACCTCTAAAGTTCACTAAGTAACCAATTACATCTGGTTGTCGTCTACTTGTCAGCATGAGGTTACCAGGCAACAAGCAGAGACCGCAAATAAGTTCATTTCCAGAGAACATTAAATACGGATAATAACAATTAGATGTATCAACAAAAATCTGGATTATTGCTCAACACTCTCTCTCTAGTTGACGACATTGAGAGTGTACGAATGAGTGTCTTCCCTATTACTCTGCCTATTTCAGATGTCTCCTAAGATCTACATTCCACATGCTGAACAAATAATCCAAAACATTACATGGCAAGAACAACAACCAAGAAAAAGGCTGAAATCATTACAACTACTCAAATCAGACGTTTTGTCTGGACTCCAAATTTCAGGTCTTACACAACTGAGATCCCTGGCTTTAATGATAAAAGATCACACTTGATTAATTAATATCAACCCTCAAGGTAGCACCCTTCTTGCGCTCAAAAAGGAGAGTGGACCAAAGGTATGTGTAGACGGAGGCTTCAAAAAGTCATCTGAAATTGGATTTATATATTTTATATTTATATAAAATATTATATAATATAATATAATATAATATATATATTTATATATATATTATATTATATTTCCAGCAAATATTCCACAATGACAAACTCAAATCTTTCGAACATGAGTTTGCAATTCCAAGGACTGTATTTTTTTTTTACATAACTACAACTGAGACACGTTGGTTATGTTCAAACTGCTAGCAAAAATCACATTTTTGTCAGATCCACGTCTTATCCAGATTCATTTTTGAAAGTCTGAACAGAATAAAAACACATCAAATGCGATTTTTGCAATCCAGATCCTCAGTTCGGATTTCTTGCGAACTATGTTACCGCTAGCAGACCGCTGTCAGAAAGTGTCGTTTTTCACGCCGTAGAAGACAACAACTACAACAGTTCACAGACAGAAGCCAAAATAAAAGAAAATATCCGACTTGCTGCAGTCTGAACATAGACTTTCTTACAACACTTAAGTAACTGGAAAATGTTAAAAAATTCCCAACGCAGCAAAACAGTTTTCTGTCTAATTTTCTGGTTCATGAACTTAAATGACATTTCACAACTAAGAGAGCTGAAATGAAGAGAAACATATATTTCGATATCCGGGGAGAGGTATCTAGGGAGGCACATTTGGGGACCAATTCTAGGGACTTTAAATGAAAGTCAGCAACAAGATACTTCCAGACGCCACAGGATGTAATGTCACCTTAGGTAAGTGTTAGAGAACATGCCGACCACAAACTGGCATCCATACCCATTGTTTTTTGTCATATCCACAGATAGTAAATTATAACTGTGGATATAACAATGATGTCTACGATGTTCCCCACTATCTAAAAAAAAAAAGTAGCCTCTCTAGTTGGACTTCCAGGAGACTTTTCAGGGAAATCGATTTGAAACAAATCCTATTAGGAGCTGCCATAAAGTGTTTTCCAATGAAGTGGTTGAAACCTGAGACCCCCCCCCCCACACAACACTGCATGCAAAAACTACGGCAGCTGTCCAAGATCAAATACAACATGCATTATGGCTCTAAATGGCTGCTGCACTGTATGAATTATTTCATTAAATGTAATGCAATTAACAGCAAAGTGACAGTTTTACATAACGTCCAACAATTATAACAAAACAAACACGCTGCTCTAAACAAATATCAGAATTTCCACTGAATAACTGGAGGTGTGTTTGTGGTGACTCATGCTAAGGGACGTTTAAGTGGACGCCCCGGAAAATGTGTCAAGATCAAAGCAGCAAAAGCTGACATGTCCTGATTTCTTATGTGTCGTGTGGGTAAAACACTGAAGACCATTAAATCTCCACTACATTTCCCATAAATGCAACTCAACAGCATATTTCATTAGACCCTCCCTGGCAAGTAAAAGCCCCACCAGCATAGCACTACGTGTCATTAGTATCACACACAGTCTACTTTGTCCAACAAGCTCCAATGTTATTAATGAAGGAGTCATTGTTTGAAATCCTGTCACACTGCTTACTTCCTTGCTTTCTCATGTCTTTCAATACATCCATTTAACCCAATAATTATCTATGTACATCTTGGGTGAACACCCTTAAACATTTCCTTCGCAGACAGAACGAGTGAGAGAGTACACACAAGCAAACAAGCACTCAGGTCCAGGAACTACAGCTTCAGTAGTTGAGTAGCAACGAGCGGCGGTTCGGCTCATTCTGGTCCTGAGGAAAGAACACACATCTTGAAATGCGCACGGTCAAAACCCTGCAACCACATCCCAAGAAGGCAAATCTTAATCTGGACTTGGAGAAACTGTTCAAGTCATAATTATAAGTTAGAAACTCCTGGCTTGTCAACAAACCGCAGTTTCACATTATTTCCAGGCTGCAGCTCATCATTACTCAAACTGCCGCTGCATTAATTTACAGTGAAAATGAAAATGAAACCTAAAACCTTTGATGTTAGTTAATAAGTTAGAAACGTGAGCATCCTCGGTTCAACGCAGTTGTTTCCGAGGTTACGACCACATGGTGGGCAGCTGTCACGTGTGGTAAACAGTACTCACATGTAGCCTCTGAATCTGTTCAGGTCGTTGTTGGGCTTTTCACATTCAATGATGCTGTTGTACTTTAAGGGGTCAAAGTCGCAGTCCTGCAAACAGAAAACAGAAAACAGAAACGACGATTAAACATTGACTTCACACGTAGAGGCTTTAGTGCGTTATACTGGCAGGTGTGTGAAATATTTAGCCGACCATCAATTATATAGATGAGAAGGACAAAATATTAGAAACATTGAACGATACAGTGTCGTGCAATTATACACCATTATAGAAAACAGTCTCAATCTCAAGTTAATCTCTACACAGTTCAACAGAAACACAGGATTTATTGCGGGACAGTTCGACCGTTGTGTAGTTTATATGAAGTTACGTCTACACAAGTTTCTTCATTTTCCCCTTAATCGACCTCAGGTGCAGTTAGTGGAAAGCATTTGTTTTTAATGAGACTTTCAGTATATGAACAGTCCTGTAGAGTCTTCAAAAATGGTACTTTGTTTGACCAACTAGATTTATGCTAATCTCAAACGCAACTCAAAGAAATAAATTTATATATTCCAGTAATTGCCGTGACTCGTTCAGGCTTCAGTGCACTTGATGTTGATTGGTCAAACACATGCAGCAATGCGAAACCCGCAAGTGCAATTAAAAAAAAAAAATGGTGTAAAATCTTAGCTGCGCATACACAACAGCTTTTTATGTTAGCCTAAAAAAAGTGGAACAAAACACAGACAAATGAGGTTGTTGTTGCAACATTGCTGCACATCACTGACTGGTCAAGTTCACACTGTTGTCACTGCATGTTTTCAGGTTTTTTTTAAAACCTGCAACTCCATGCAAGTATATTTCCCTTTTGTTCCTTGTGCTTTGACACAAAAACATGGAGCTCCAGAAGAAATCCTCTGGTAGATGGATAAATGACAAAATCCAGGCCCACAATGAGAAGGAAGGTCTACCTTAAAGTTTCACAAAAACTAGTATTATGTTGAGATGTGTGCAAAAAAAAGTATGTAGTATACCAGACGTTGCTTTTGAAACCTCGGCAGATTACATTGCCCAATTTTCATTTGGCTTTTTGCCACAGCGGAAACGCAGATAACAAAGGACTGAAAGAACCGTTAGTTCCTTGGAAAGTTCCTGACATTCGCTAAAACTAAAAAGTTCTGGAGACTTTTGGTGTAAAAGCGACTACGTTTCTGCCCGACCTGTGAAACCACCGTGACACAATGAAACAGTCGTTTGAACGGTAAACAATCAAAGTTTCACCCAAAACAGTGTGCCGTAGACAAGGAGTGAGGAGCGTCCGTCTCACCAGGTCAAAGAAGCTGCGTATGACCTGCCTCTGCTTGAGGTTGGTCTCTCCGTCCAGCGTGGCGGTCTCGATGTGGCACAGGCGGTCGGGGTCGCTGGAGCTCAGCAGCAGGACGTCGGCGGGGAGGATCTCGTTGCATCGCAGCCTGATGAAGTCTCCGACCCCCACCTCTTTCCAGTACTTCTCCACATAGCGTCTCTCCGCTCTGCCAGAACAATGAGAGGACAAACGGCTGCTGTAAAGCTGTGGCATGAAATATGTGGAGCTATTGTTTTCAACAATTGGTGCTTCTAAAAACAGAAAGTGCAACCCAACTTCTATAAATCTGTACGGGATTGCGAATATATTATGCACAGAAGAGGACGGCCTGTTTGTTGATGCTAAAGCTGGTGGAACCAACTCCCAAATTCCTCTCAGCGGAACACATTCAACTCCACTTCTTCCTCAATATGTCCATCAAAGCACAAAAATGTGGTACAAGATGTCAATATTCTGCAGAATTGCTGAGTTCCCAACCATTAACGTACAAAAACACTTAGGTATGGATAATAGCGCTGTACTAATGGTAACCATGTGTCATTTCTGACCAGTGCTACAATCCTGGTAGCAAATATGCTAAATAATGCATATCTCCACGCTTTAAAAACCAGACCGGAAGTGAAAGGAGAAACACTCAATTATTTATCAATAACAAGGCCACAAACGTCAATGAAAAACATTTGCTTCTGTGAATTTTGACAGAGAAATGTGTGTGGTGTCAGCAAGACATTGAAAGCCATTTTACCCAACACTTTGTAGTTGAGAGTTGACAAACAAATGGTAGATGGAACAATGGATCAATATCCTGAGAACACTGAATCAACTCTCCAAAGTTAGAGACCAAAGATGTTAAACAAGATCTGTTAAGTACAAGATGTGACATTTTTACACCCAAGCAATCTGCAACGGGCATCTTTATGATCAATCATGAAAATAATGATTAGATTAATCGATAACAAAAAGTAATTGTTTGCTGCAGCCTAAAAGCAGTTTAGTAGCAGCTTAAATTGAAAAAAAAAAAGGCACATTTTCCTGGATAATCTTCACAGTTTAGAGCTGAACTGATCCGCTAATCAGGTTTGACAATGTAATGATCAAAAAAGTAATTTTTCAGGCAAAAATGACAAACATTTGATGGTTTCAGATTCTCAAATAAGTGAATATGAAGATTTTCTTTCAATACTACCAGATTTCAGACTGTCGGGACAAAAAAAAAACAAGCAAACAATTGAGGACATCTATTTTGGCTGTGGGACATTTTGAAGATTATTTTTCAGTATTTTCTGATGAAACAAAATGAAGGATCAATTGATGGAGAAATCAAAAAGCAGATTACTTACAGCTATATTTAGGACAGGGCGTACAGGGTGTGGCTTTTATTTTGAAGAGCGGAAAATCAGCAGGCAGATTAGCTGTCCATTCACAAAACAAATGCAAAAAAAATAAGGTCTCTTAAAGATTTCTTCAGGATCAAAGTATTTCGGTGACAGTTATCAGAAGGCCTGTGATAATTGTTATATAAAACCACTGATGACAATTATTTTTCGTAATCGAACCATTTAGTTATGGTTAGAACCATTTGCTGTCGTCTCATTGCACCCCCTTCTTCTGCTATTATTTAATGGAATTAAATAAGCGTCACCATCGCACATTGCTTTGTTTGGATTATTGGCACCTGTCAGAGACAGTCGTTTTACAGTATATTTCATTAATAGTGGCCCTCGGTGGTATTACACTTCATGGCATTTCAGCATCCGCCTCACTTTGGAGACCTGGGAGCGATATCCATTTTTATATCCAGTCTATGTTTCCAGTGTTCAATGACAAGAATGTCTCTTCTTCTTCATAAAGTATTTGTGTATCAATAACCTGTAAATAGGCTTACACAATAATAGTGGCAAGAAAGAACAGAAAAGGGCAAATTGTTCATCGTAATCATATGGATGATAATTAAGTCAATTAAATAATTGTGACGGCCCCATGTGTCAGTTATTCCAACGGTACCGACTGGACTAAAGACGGGGCTCGTGTCCCAGCCCACGCTGTGACGCACTGTATCCATCACAACTTTATACTTCCGCTTTCCTGTAAAGGTTTACAACAACTTAACACTTTTCACATTCCAAGACAACAAATTTCCATGAAATTAAGTGTCTCCATCCCTGCTGTCCTCTCAAGTAAAGAGATGATTGATAAACCACTTCAGCCTAGCCTTCTCTCACAATTACGAGATCTTTCCCTGAGATATAATGTCATCATGTCAAGAGAAAGTCTCCAACTTTCTTTTATGTGTGAATGCAATGTGGTTCCTTAACCAGGACAAAATCCTCATGATCAGCGGAATCTTCATTTTATATGTGAAAATCTAATAAGCACACGTCGCACCTTATTAATTGATGTTATCTTACTATAACTAGAACATAAAAAGATAGCGTTTCCTATGAATACTATGTCTGTTAAACATACTCATGAGCTCCCTTATGCTGGTGATGTTTGCTAAACACTGTTAAAACAGCAGGACTGTTCCCTTTGAGTTAGGTATTTCTACATATGTGATTATTGTAATGTTGTTTCATTTGAAAGGTTTCCTTCAAAATCTACTTTAAGATGTTCCATGAAACAAAAAGAAAAATAGTTTAACAAGATCAGTGTGATGTAAATTAATTATTTCTGCATTGGCAGAAATCCTGCCAGTCACAAGTCTATCCTTTGATTCTGCTTGATTGCGAAATTTATCTCCCATTCTTTGAGCATGACAGCAAAATAACAAGGTCTGCACACACTTCAGCCATCACGGATTAATTATCCAGTTATGGAAGAACAGAGCCAGTGTTGGAAAGGTTATGAAATGCAGTAGGTTACACATTAATAGTCAACCTTTTAATGATGTAATAAGTAGTGTAAGTATTTTAATTACTTCATCAATGTAATGTAATTACTTTTCTAACTGTTTTGAACTGGACAATAAAGCTGAAAAGTATTGAAAAATAAATACTGATTAATGTCAAACTTTTGATGTTTTCATTTTTAAAAAAACAACCACCAAAACAAATCACAAGTATGTAGATAACAACTGACTGCAGTAAACATGTTCCCATGACCTCAAACCCAGTCCACATTCAGGTCGACTCCAACTTGAGTGATAACACAACTATCAACAGGGCTGATGTTAACACTGCACCCTGAATGACTCCTTTTAATGACCTCTTCATCTCATCTGATGACATGGCTGAGAAGTGGCTGTGAAACTCCTGTCTGCTGACATCTCTGTTATTGCCAGAACAAAAGGAGACTCCACACGTTTGCCTGTAATCACATTAATTCTCATTGAATCTAGGCATTGATCTACAGTGTTACATTAAACTAGACTTTTTTTTTCCCCAAACATGTGAGCAACATACGTTGATTTGATTGGTAAACAAGAAGCAGGTGCGAGTTCAAACAAAAGAACCAATCAATAACAAGGCTCAAAATTTTATACTGCCAAATATACAGAGCATGTCCAGATGTACTTTAGTAATTACCAACATTTGGAGCAGTAACTGTAATCTAATTACATTTTTTTTTCAGTAACTTTGGCTGCTTACATAATAACATGTTAGTAATTTAATTACGTAACTCCATTACATGTAACTATTACTTGCCAACACTGAATGTAACAGCCAACACAGTCAACACAGCCAACAACAAGATAAATTAACGTGGTTAAAGTGGATGTTCAGTGACCTGGACTGCAGATTATTTCCAGCGGATGTTGTTAGCAGCCTGTAAAACAGATACAATGCAAACTATTTAAATTGCAGAAAACTACATTTATCAGCAGGAATGAGTTCAATGGGTATGTTTACGTAAGTCTGAGGAGACGATCCAAAATCTGCACTTAGGAGAAATCCACAAAAGTAAATAGTAGCTGTTTCAGAATTTGGGAAATATCACAATGTTTGATTTGGAGTTTCTTGTAGTTCCTTCTGCACTGTGCGAAGATGAAATGCCTTCAGACAGACGTTCTCCACAAACAGAAAGCAACAGGTAGTTTGAGTGCTTAACCCAGAGAAGAATGAAATGTAGATTTAGTCGAGTCAGATACTTGCCAGGTTGAGAAAAGGCAAAGTTTGCACAATATTGCCACAGAAAAAGAAAATTCAATTATGTCCAACCTTGACAGAAGAACTTGGGTCAAGACTTGGCGAAAACTGTGGAGCCACTAAAACACTGAGCCTTTTGATAGCTGTGAATTATGCTCTGTACATGAACGACAGTGCTGCTTTTCATTAGCAAAATACAGTCTGCTCACACAGATGCAGGAAAACAGTCGGAAACAGGTCATCAGGTTGGGAGCTGACTCATAATTGATAGTGACAGTGCTGAAGCAGAAGCTCTATCAGAGGAAAAAAAACAAAACTGTTTCACATTTCTGTGACAGACAGGTGGGCAAGAATCTGGACTCCTGGAGGCCACATATTCCTCATGTGTTGGCTAAGTTGAACTGTGAGGCCTGAAATGTCGTGTTTCCTGCTCGTGGATCAAATCAGGACTGAGAGGGGGACAGCTGGGTTCTTGCATGAAGGCCGGTCTGCAGTCTGGCAGGAATAAAGAAATGTGTCCTGATTGTTTTTTTTGTTTTTTTTTAGTCTGCCTTCATCAGCTGATGTGAGAGTGTGTGAGAGGCATTTAGAGAAGGACAAGCTTGTACGATCACCACTGAGGGAGAAACGAAGCAGCACAGCGAGCAACAGCTGGGCACCGCTGGCCGAGAGCTGCCCCGAGGCCCTGCTTACCTGCTGTAGACCAGACAGTCCATGTGATTGATTTCTTTATCCGACCTGTGTCTTCTGTAGTCCTCCCACAGGTCTTTGATGGCAGTGACAGACAGGATGAACACTACAGGAGCCAGAGCAAGTTCTGGCTGAAAAGCGTTGACAACCGGCACAAAGTTCAGCAGAGCGATGAAAACGAAGTAAACATTTGCAAACCTATGAAACTGCTCGAAAAGGTTCTTTGGCAGGAATGACAGCACAGTGTATTTGGTCGTCTTAATTTTGTTGTTTGCATAGTGTCGGTTGGGGTTTTCCTCCCCCTTGGCGCCGTCGTATAGTATGTTTGCGTGGACAGTTCTGGTTTTGTTCTCCTTGGTTTTCTTTTTTCTTTGCCTTTTGGTTTTTGAAGCTTTGGCCACCCCGGCGTCTTCGCTCTCTCGCGCCATAGCCAGCCCAGCCTCAAACTTTCCCAGTTTAGGTTTTCTCATACAAAAAAAAAAAAACGCCACCCAAAGTGCTCAGCTAAGTTATCATTCTTTTACCGTGTGAGCAAAGTTTTTGTCCGTGTTTTAGGTTTCGTCACACGCGCAGCTCCTTTTCATCCATGTCGACTCCTCTTTTTCGCGAGTCTGAGGAAAACTTTTGCTTGTTTAGCTTCTCCTTTTTTTTCCCCCCGCTGCTGGGAAGGATGCTGAGATAGTAGGGAGGAATAACTTGGACTTCCCGCAGCCCGACAGTAGATCTGTAAATCATGAGGATGGGCCTGTGCCGGTGGTCGGCTGCTCCGGTGACGCGTGTAAAGCAGCGGATGCGCGCAGGCTGCGCACCAACAGGACGTTCGTCAGCGGCTCAAGGGTCGCACTCCTCTGGAAATCTGACCCGCAGGCCCCTCCTCGATCCAACCTGGGGTTTTTTTTGTCTCTAAGTGCCACGCGGTATTATTGAGTTGACACTGGCCCACAGGAAGCAGCCAAATATCCAACGTTTATTCAGTTTTTATGAATAAAACTGTTTGGTGGCAGAAAATAATGAGACAGCCAACTAAAAAAAAAGTTCATTCACACTTTCTTAAAATTTTCTGTGATGTAGAATCTCATGTAGAATTTTGAGTATTGCTATACTGTATACAAATGCATAATATATATAATTTTTTTTTATAATAATACATTTATTATGTGGACTAATTAACAACACAAATAGGTAGGAAATAAACAATTACAAAAGCACTGTACATTGAACTCAAACTAAATATTAGTAAAATGTATTAGCTGCCATCAGGTTAAAATTGTATAACTTTTTTTGATGACTTTATGGACACTAAATTTACATTAAAATGAATGACACAAATGTTTGCCAGCCATGGTGGTTAAAAAGTATGTTCTATATCTTAACCCTTTAACCCTTTGTGTTGTTTTCTTCAAATGCATTCTGCCCTGCATCTGAAACACTGCAGTTTAAAACTGTGATGTACTTTTGAAAATTTCATACAGCTTTTAACACTCTTTTCAAATTTATGGTGCCATACTTAAGCGTATTCATTCAATGGTATGCAAATTCATTGCAATAAAGTAAAATAATTTTACAACAGTAAAAACATTTTTTAATTAACTATTATAACCAAAAGTTTCAGGACTTTATAATCTGCTCTTTGTCTAAAGTGCTCATATTTTGACCATATGATAATCAAGTAAAGTAAATACTTTAAAATGAAAAAACTTTTTAGATTATAGTGGAGTCACCAAAGTTCCAACCCAAAAATGAAACACATACTGTAGGGGCTTTAAGTTTGATGCCAGGAGTTAAAAAAAAAACTCAGTAAAACTCAGTTTACACTGCTATACTTTAGGAAGACATTTCAAAAGGAAACATCGGCTCATGGCCCCAGTAATACTCTGAATGGACATGAGACTCAAAGCTCTGAAATATTAGTACCTGCAGAGGCTGACTGGCCTCTTGGCCAGCAGATTCCCCAGAGGTGATAAATCAAAGGCCTATTCCAGGGCAGTCCACTGCAATTTCCAACAGGAGCATCCAGCTGTTGGGCTAAAAACTAATGGCTGATTGTACGCTGCGGCATCTTGGCATGGAGAACAATTCAATTTCCACATGATGAATGAGCGGAGTGAGGCGGATCCAAGACAACAGGCAGGCTGCGGCCTCAAAAAGCCACCGGGAAACAATAAGGAAAAAACTAAAGCGGGTTTGGCTTCTAAATGACAATAAAATTGTCCCGTATTTTTGTTCCTCTGTGGAAAATAAGGTTTTGTGGGCCTCGTGTTTTTCACATTCAGGATGATCATGAGAATATTGACCCTGACCTTATCTGCTCTTATAATTGGGGCAGTGGTCGGAAAAGTACAAAAATGTTCAACTTTGGAGCATTTTATTGACGTTTTTTATACTCTTCACATTGTAGTGGAGCACCGTTCAATTATTTAATGTATTAAATCTACTTTTGGAGTGTTGATCCTTTTCATTTTGCTGAGTGTTTCTCCTCCCTCTGACAGGGTTAAAAGGTCAAAAATTTGCCAAAAACCCTAAGATACAAGATAATTTCCTCAACATTCAACAAATGTATGCAGTTTAATATTTTTCCCTGAAGAAATATTTTCTGTGCAGCATTGGCACACATAAGGTACACACAGCTTTATCACATTAAGTATCCAATCCACTTTTGATGTGTCCTGCTTAATACAAGTTCAACAGTTCACTCTCCATCTGTGATCACTTGGATGTCATCATGGTGTCCTTCAGTGTAACATAAAAAAATGATACAGCCTCTCAGAGTGGATTAACAAGCTGCTGCCCTTGAACATAAACTCAAAGGACAATCATATGGATCAGTGTATATTCTAGATTGAGACTATAGGATCTGTTTAGATCATAATTAGGACATAAAATAATTTTTATATCCTGGGTATCTTGTAAGCAGATTCTTATAAGATGATCTTTTTGACTCAAACATACATGAACATCTATTAAAGGATTTATGACACACTGTGACGCACTATGGCATATTTGTATAAAGATTTATAACTGATGTATAAACACTTAATGAAAGTTTGATATCAAGGCATATTATATTTGTAATCATACATCTTACAAAAATACATTCAAAATCATACATGTAAATAAATATATTGTAATCACAGCAATCAGGATACCGATTTTTATATAGTATACATATTAATATAAAGAAAAATAAACAGCTTGTATTGTGTCAATTATCCAATCACACTCCTCAAGGCCACCTTCAAAAGGTTACAAGAGAAATCTGGAGGGTTGTGAGACGATTAATGGGGCAAGAAAAGAGTGAAAAAAATAAAGTTATGATACATGAAGTACAGAGCTCTGATGTTTTCAAAATGATTCATTTTAAATGTTCACAAGATTTTAATCAGGGAAGTAAAAAGAAAGTACAGCTGTCAGATTAAGAGGTACTGAGTAGCATAAAATGGTTAATATAAAAGTAAGGAAACTTTGGTATGGAATGATAAAGTAGAAGGTTAAATCCAGGAAAGGAAAACATGAAAGAAAAATCTCACAATAAGAGGGAAAAGCAAAGTGATGACTGTGAGAGAGAAGTGCATGAAACATAGAGAGCAGGCTGGAGGTGAACACATCCAGCTGCAGTTCATCTTCAGTCACTGACAGAAAACAACCTGCCAGAAGAGGGCATGATACTCCAATCAGTCCAGTGCTGCCCTCTGCTCTCAGTGCAGTGTCTCAACGACAGTGTGTGATGTAGCTCTGTCATATTTCTTTTTTTTTTAAACTGTTTTCCCTCCCAGATTGCATCAAACCCCAAAAAACTCAGTAAGAAGTCTCTCTTATAACCACACTGAATATGAACACATCACATTAAGTCACGGAAACAGGCCCAGTTCACATTTCTGCACTCACTGGAATATTTGACCTTGACAAAGAAAAAAGGCTCCGGACGTAATGAGTGAACGCTCTGTGTAATCTGTACTGAGTATACTCCTGTTGCCTAGAGACAGCGAGATGTTTAGCACCCCTGAAGTGATCTGTAGGTGTGTAGACAGCACGAGGCAGCCATCAGTGTAAACGCAGACACATGAAGGATTAGCTCCAACTTAAAAGAATATGCTACTTTTCTGGGCAGTAAACTTGATTTTACCATATTTATAGCTGCTTCCCTTTTTGAATCTGTGTGCGACACAGTGGAGAGCTTACAACACATACCGGAGTTTAAATCAACTCACTTTTTTTCTGTAAATCAAAGCAAATGTGCAAACAAAACCTCCGCAGATCCTTCATATTGAGTGGTTACATGTCTTTTACATGTCAGCGTCTAAAAATATGAAGTCCAATGATCCCAGAGGAACAAAGTGGGTTTCTTTAGACTGATGGGGACCCACAGGTGAAAGTGTGAAAGAAAGTGTGAATAAACATCCATAATTCACATTATTCACCCTCTTCTCATTATGAATCCAGGAGATGGATATTACGTGTGTCACACAGATAAGCAATAGCTGCAGAGCGCAGTGATTTCCAGGTGAACCGGGAGTAAACCTGCTGATTCTGTTGAAGCTGCAGATCAATCTGTTGGGATGATGTACAGCGGCTCCGGGTCCACTGTAACAAAGGTAATCAGTTACTGTAGATGGTATCAATATAGCCCAGGAAGAAAAAAAACAACAGCACAGCAGTAAAATCAGCAAATAAATGATTAAACTCCCTCATGTGTTCAACAGTAAGTTCATAACATTTGCCACCACACGTGCAAATAAATACTGGCTGATACATGATATTGATTTTGTTCAAATATTCTTATCCCATATTTGCACTACGTGTCTCCAAAGAGGTTTCAGTCAAAAGTGAGTTTAATATGAAATGTTTCCTCTTCCGTTATTCAGGAATTTTTGATTTCATCCAACACCAAGATAATATATATCAAAGCTCGGGGTTTACACAGTACCCCTGAGGGCTCAACACACTGCAACTTAAGAAAACACAGACTCTGGACAATATGGTTTTCTGTATTTGCAACATGTTTCAATAGTTGGTTGTGTTTTCTGCACCTGCACAACAAAGTGGAGTTCGAGCTAAACATGTTGTACTATAACCTCAGTCTGCCGCTTCACACCTGTCCAGCTGGTGTCGGAAATGCCCTGCTACTTCGTATTACGGCAAAGCTTGTAATATACCCGCAGTCCACCACAGGATACCCGTGTCAGGGTCACGCTTTGGCGCACCTATGCGTGAAAAGTCAGGTGACTTAGTTTCAGCCACCCAAAACCACGTGGTTAGGTTTAAAAAAAGATAGTGGTATGGGTTAGAATAATTAAATTAGGTTCAAAACTGTACGTATGTCACAGAAGTTACTTAACCCTCCCGTTGTCCTTGGGTCAAAATGACCCGCAGCTGTGTTCAACCAAGTTCTATTTAATTTAATTTAATTTAATTTTTATATTTTTTTATTTTTATTTTTATAGGAGGCTGTGAAGGTTTCTTTAAAGAAACCCTCACAGCCTCCTTGTCACCAGTGATAAAAAAAATAAAATAAATAAAAATAAAACAGAACTTGGTTGAACACAGCTGCAGGTCATTTTGACCCAAGGACAACGGGAGGGTTAACTTACATTACAACACAAGACTCAGTGTTGTCTTGTGATTTTTCACTCTTCATACTTCATCACATTACATCATATGACCTTTGTCACATGACTTTCTTCGACCCTGGTCATACATGCGTGTACTTTTCATTTCAGGTGAGGAAAAACTAGACACCGACACAGTATCCTCTGGTACTCACTGGTGTGATACCAGGCTGTGGACCTGTAAACTGGACTGACAATAATCAACAGACTATTTTCTCCCATGTTAGATTCAGAATGATTATTAATATTTATGTTTAGATATGACTCAACCACAGCAGAACCTCAACTGATATTTCATACCAACAATCTGTTCTTGTTCATGAGAATGATCCAAGACTGTTAACAGAAACCTTCAACATGCAGACGTTTAATCAGGTTCACTAGTAGTTTGGCATGTAAAAATACTGACAATAAAGAATAATTCAACACAAAGGAGGGCAGATGGTCTGATGGGAATTCATTAGTTTTGCAGGTGAACTATTGGAGAAATAATGTAACCTGACGATGGCGCTAGATGAGAAGTCCGAGTAAATTCATGCAGCGGGGAACATGAATGTCTGCACTAAATATCACGGCAGTCCATCCAACAGCTGTTGAGGTAATTCACACTGAACCAAACCACAAAAGTCAACATCCTGCCAGCACTGGAGGTAAATTTAACTAGAAGGACTTTCATCAAAGTCTATCTATAACTTATCAGGACATTGTACTGACAGGGAACATCTCTACGAAGTTGCATGACAATCAATCTAATTGTTGTTGAAATAT
Organism: Embiotoca jacksoni; assembly: GCF_022577435.1. Taxonomy (NCBI): domain Eukaryota; kingdom Metazoa; phylum Chordata; class Actinopteri; family Embiotocidae; genus Embiotoca; species Embiotoca jacksoni. Next base: position 9,759,618 of record NW_027185296.1, on the reverse strand, counting down.
TTCAGTCTGGGTCATCCTCAAATTGCTCTTTCTGTGTTACACAGTGTGAATAAAAGTTTGTAGTATATGTGTCTAAAAGATATGACTGGTCCACTTATAATCAGTTTGGAATCTGTTTGCAGTGTGTTTTCCAAAGATTTGTGTACTTTGACGTGTTTGCGACATCTGGAGAAAATCTCATTTGGAAATCTGGGACAAGAGGACGATGTCACCTTTTTGTCAGGGCTTAATTTAGACACGTGATTCTAATTTTAGTCATAAAGATAACTGGTCCGGGACTGTTCAGTGTGGGCAACAGACAAACAGTCTGTCAGACAGAAGGATGTTACATCAACCAGCAGGACTCTGTTCCCAACCTACCTTACCATACAGGAGGCTGTTGGTAGATATTTAGAATTAACAACGAGCATGTGATAGGTAAATGAGAAGCTGTAAGGACTTGACAACTTTGGTCTGATTGGTTGAGCATCCCACCTTTATCATTCAGTCAGTTATTGGAGAAAGGTCAGGGTGGGAGTGTCAGGAAAATACCCCGACTGCTCCAAGATTTATCAGACAGACAATAATCAAAGGTTTCATTTGGTGTTTTTATTGAAGCCGCTGCACTAAAATATACTGCCAACAAAAGCCAAAACGTGTGGAACGCCCCTGTGTATTATTGCTTCTCAACCAATCAGAAGACTGTCTGCCATAAAATATGTGTTTGGTTGTCACATTGAAGTTTTAAGCTCTGATTTTTGGCACAAGCACAGACAAACCTTCAGCACATTTTTGCAAAAATCATCCTTCCAGCAACAAACTCTGCCTATAATATCATGCACATTGAAGGTCAAACATCTATAGAGGTCCAAAAAAAAAAGTTCTGAGAGGGGGGGAGGCTGTAACCGAACACCAACTATGTGAGAACAGCTCTTATTGGGGGTATCTAAGGACAAGAAGGGCTCGTAGAAGCAGCACTGGCACCTCATGCTCCCAGACCTCCTACAGGAAACCTTAATACTGGCCTTTTCCACATCCTCAAAACAGGAACAAAGGACAATCAAGCTTCTGTGGCCTATAAAGTATCTGTGGTAACACAAAGGTCAAATTCATGCCATGCTCATATTAACTCTGTCTCAAATTACTCTGGGAAACAGGAGAAGCTTGTTTGGAGATTAGTGTTGAAATCATCACAACAGAGGTGTCCAGCAGGCAGTACCAGGACACCCTCGGGCCCTGGTGGGGAACGTCTGATTAACAGCTATAGACATTAAGTTTAATAAAGTCAGAGATGTCTTTTGGGTTCTTCTGGGTGTTGTATCTGCAGTAGCACACTTTTATTAGCAGATTGTAAGCACAACAGCAGCGAGAGTAGGCCTGTGTACCGAGCCTGCGGAGCCTGATTGGTGTTTAATGAGAAAGCTCATTGAATGAACATTCCTCCCGAGAGTTCATGAAGTGGATACTGGCCTGCTTAATTAAAAAACATGTTGCCATTTTGATGAAGATGAGTTTAAAATTAGTATCTCCCTTAGCGGCGCCTCAGCATGCAAGTTATGAATTCTGCACCTCGGAGACCGAGGACTGATGTGACACAAACAGCCGAGTGGAGGAGGGAGCAGCAGCAACAATATGTTTGATAGAATACAGTAAGATGACTTTGACACATGATGGAGGAGAGACAGGCTGAGTTTTGGATGAACATGTTGGAGAAAGTTTAATGACTGATGCTAACAGTTAAACATTTAATGTTTAGTTTCTTCTTAGCCACGCTAACGGAAATGCTAAGTCAGTTGGCCCCATAGATCGTATATAACAGTGGACTTAGCGTTCAGGTCGGAAAAATGAGCTCAGTGCAGAAGTGCCATGTACAATACTACCAACGGCTGCTAGGGGTTGGCTCCAAAAAGGCTCTGGCTCTATAGACTCCCATTCAACTTTTCTCATTAAATACAAAGTCAATAAATTCTTTCCGCAAGTCATAATGGTGTTATTAGCTAAAGTCATTCCATCTCAACAGTGACGCCACCAGTTTGTGAACTGTCATTATGAGGCCTAGAGTTGAGATTTTGGCTGTCACCATTTTGATAGTTCGAAGTAGGTTGGTGCCAGAGGTGAACATATTTGGGCAAACTGAGGAGGAGCGAGCGCTGGATCTGACTCAATATGATTGGAAACCCGAGGAAGCTACGCCCCGTCCACCGACAGCAGAGATCTGACTGCACCACAAGCCTGTCATTCAAACAGACATGTCCTCAAAAACACAGCTTTTGAAGCCAAATTTCTAATTCTATAACAGGATTATTTTCAGATGGACCACCAGAAAACTAATAAAAAGGAGAAACTTTAGCTAGTAACTCCCAAATAACTTGCGGAAAACATTTATTGACTGTATTAGAGAAGTTGAATTGGAGTCTGTGGATCCAAAACCTTTTTGGAGCCATCTCCTTGCGGGACTCAATGATATTGCATCTTAAGGCACTTCCACATTGGCCTCATTTTACAGACCCGGAAGCTCTGTCCACTTTTATATACAGTCTGTGCCTGTAGTGCAGTCAGGTTTACATTATAGGTGGCTTAGTATCCTCAGGTTCCCAATCCGATCGAGTCAAATCCACCGCTCACTCCCCGCTTGTCCAAATGTGGTCACCTTTTGGCTCTAAAATAGAAAAAAGGGTGATGGCCAAAATACCGACCTCGAGGCCTCAGAACGGAGGTTCACAAACGAACGGGTGACGTCGCTGTTGGTTGCCGCTCGGTTGGCCCACCACTTTGATTCTTTCTTTCCTCCAACATAACTAACAGTTTGGTTGATGACCAAATACCAGCAAAACTAATTGCCATCAGCCCCAGCTGCACCTGCTGTTTACCGTTAATGAGCAAATGTTAGCAAGCTAACACAGTACATTGTAAACGTGGGCATATTAGCATTTGAATTAATTCACAACATCGCTGTTCTTAACCAGAGTTAATCCCAATGATGTGATCATCTCCTAACCGTTCCTTCTATCACCGCCATGAGCAGCGCCGCCGTGTGTCTTGTTCATGACCAGGACAATATGATCTCTACCCAGAGACAGAAAATGTGCAGTAGGACGCACAGGCCTCCATAAATGCTCCGTAGTTCCATACTGTATGTGGCATTTAGTAGCCCGAGGTCAGAGGCCATTTCCAAAATTTGCTCTGTTGCCTATATTTTATTTAGGTGGGGAAATTGTTCTTCCAGGTGATTTACACTTTTCCCACATAATCCCACACAAATCTCAAATTTGGGATTTGTGTTCTTCTCAGGAAGAATTGTAATCACTTTGGCGTTCCCTTGTTTCATCTGGCTCTGTCATCGGGGAAAGAATTTACATTTGTCTTGGGTTTCATGACCAAATATCTGCAATATTTCAGCTGTACCTGGTGCTGCAGAATCTTTTCACAAAGACCTGTACTGGTTAATTATTCACAATGCTTCTGTTTTGTTATCACTGTTGATCTATCGCACTGGAAAAACACAACTGCCTCTCTGCATGATCCAGTTATCAAAGGATTTAGCTGACTGCCTCTTGAATGTGTAATGGGTTTCGAAGTTCACTGTGCAGAGGCCCAAATAAATCAAAGTAATTAAATCAATAATTGATTTGATGAATTTCCTTGCAAAATGAAGACAGTTTTGCTAAATGTGCAGAAATGTGCAGCTGCTGGGGCTTTGGGGAAATCACACAGAGAGAGATCTCGCATAAACAATGGGCACATTGTGCCAGAGGGTAAGGCACTTTTAATTACAAGACAATAGAAACTGCAGCCGCGTTATGACCCTTTAATCAGCCACTGAGTGGTGGATACACACCAGTCAGATGGAAGAATTAAGGCAGAAAACGGACGACAACCTCCTGTCAGGCGGATGATGATCATTCTCATGTAGGATTCTCCAGAAATGAGCGTGATCTTCTCAGTGCTGCTCTAAGATATACACAGCTAAGAGAGAAAGTCAGAATTTGTTTTTTACTGCTGATTACTTGTTGTGTTAAATTAATAACTCTATGATGCCCTTCGTGTTAAAAAATTAGGATATTTTACATTAAGTTAACAACTTAATAACTTCTTGTGTGTCTCAGAGATTGACACATTTCACCCCAAAGTCTCCAGATCGTATACTTCCAGGGAATAATGACCATGAAATTATCAAAAAACTAAACCTTCCTTCAGCTCTTTGTTAAGTGAATTTCCACTGCAGTCTGGTTTCCTCTAAAGTCTAATTATGTAATGAATCAGGTGGAAGACTCACAAGCACGACTCAGAGACACTGAAATGAGTTACTTAAAGCATTTTGTAAAGTTTGAATACTTTGTCGCACTGAAATGTGGAGTTAGACCGTTGAACAGTTTCTCATCCGTCTTCAGTTCAGGTTTGTTTATGCGGGGCTAAAAGGTATCCTATCTACGTCACAAGGCTACCGCACAGCCGGTTTATAAAACCTTCTGCGTGGCTCCTCCTCTCACACGGTGAAACGCTATAAAAGCCTGCAGCTCATTTGCATAAGAGGTCGTCCCGCTGGACTTGAGTTCTACTCCTGCCGTAGTCAGATTGTTATCGTACATCAGCTAGCTGCTACAGGACGTCTCCCTCCACCCGCAAGTGCATCTTTCCTGGAAGCAAGAACCTCCAAAGCAGCGCTGCATCACTATTTAAATTTCCTACTTTCCTACTGATGAAGAAAGGAAAAAGAGGTGGATTGATTTCGTGAAGAGCCTCGCTAAAAGAGACTTTAGGATTAACACCGACAGCCGAGTCTGCAGTGACAATTTCACGACGGATAGTTTCAACTTGGACCGGAGACGGACGGAGTTTACGGACGCACCGCTTCTCCTGCAGCGTGGAGCCGATCTGAGCTTCACCTTCCCGGCCGTTCATCTTCCGGTCGCACCGGCACCGTCCACCGCCCACCGCCGCCAGCAGTCCACCACTCAGCGGAAGTTCTGTGTGCTTGTTATAATTATACTAGATAACTTTTCCACAGTAACTCTGCTACATTTAGTCCTCGGTGCAAACCGCTAACGTGATTTTACTCGGTGTAGAATAACTTTATTTTGGTCAAATGGGAGCTAATGTGCTAATTAGCCTCTATTGAGCTGCTCCGATAACCGCGGATTTTTTTTTATGCGTGTCCATCTGGCTCCGATAAGGAACTATAATATATGTAACTCTGTATTTTACATGTCGGGGTGATGGTGAACATGGACCAGAGGATATCTAGTCCTCCCGATTAATGAAGGTTGTTGTTTTTGTACTCCGGTGTAACGTTACAGCCACCGACCCTCTCGGTTACATGTACCGGTACCGGTCCGGATAAACGAGCCCGACTACATGTGCAGGAGGCTGCAGAGAGCAGGTGGAGGTGGAGGACATCAGTGAAAGAGAAAGACTTTCGGCTCGACCTCAGCAGGTTAAAAGTTTGAATTGACGTGATATAATGAATTAACATGTGATGTAATGCAGCGTTGTTCATGTTGCAGTCGTTACAGAACTAAATCAACTCCTCCGCTCTTATTATCTCCACTATTGTAATGAAGGTGGTTAGAAGTAGTTGGAGACTCACTGTCTGCTGTCTCTGGTGTCCAGTTTTACTCCTGCGTTACAGATCAGGGGGACAAGCTGGATTTGATTGCATCTGTATGTTTCACTCATTGGACAAATAAATTCTGATTCTATTCTGTTTTCACAAAGCAGGCTGCTCCGTCCACCGGAGAGACAGAGAGACAGAGTACCAGTGGGACATCATGTATAAAGTCACCGAGAGGTTGGATGTCAGACGTACTGCTTAGTGGGGAAAAGAACTGCAGCCACAGGACTGTCATGCAGAACACTGAACACCTTCCAGCGAGTGGGCGGAGCTTCAGCTCCTTCGGGACACGCCCCCCCAGTCTCAGAGCAGAGAAGACTGCTAATTATCTCACGATTTCAAAGCCTAATTTAACAAACTTGTCTGTGTTTTTTTTCATTCAAATTTGGATGGGTAGTTAACAACCCATACTTCTGTGGTGTGTTGAACTTAAAACTCATTTTCATTTCTACTTTACAGCATCTTTAAAAGTGACAACTCAGCTTTCACTTTGGTTATATTTTACATTATCAATGCCGGCGGCATGCCGATCCCATCTTTGAAAGCCAAGGTTTTAATTCTGTGACCAAAAATAACAAAACTGTAAGAGCAAATTTGCTTGCAATGCAATATATTTTTACTTACAAACTTGATTTTAGACGGCAGTGTGAGAAATTTGCTTTCAAAACTCTTGTTTTCGCTTGCATAATAAAGACACAAAAATACCTTCATATAAAACAAGGCAAGACCACAAGATGATCCAGAGGAAAAAAAACAGCAAAATAGTCCAATGTCCAGAAAACCAGGTGCCAGTACAGGACGGCGGGGCAAAGAACTCGTACAAGAACAGTCCACGAGAGAACACACAGATCTCAATGAAGGACCGCTGGTACGAAGAGCCCACAGACTACAACAAGCTGGCACAATAAGGTAGGGAGAACGCAGACCTTTGCTCTGTTCGAATGGGGTCGTGTTTACCTTGTACGAGAAGAGTCCTTAGTAACGCTCGCGCTTGTGGCAGTCACAACGTTGGAATTTTTGGTACACCCCGAGTTCACGAGTTGTGACATTTTTGCTGATATTTACAGAAATGGTGGAGGCTATAAAAGTAAAATTTTTTGTTGAATGTATTCATATTTTGCAATTTTAGTGATGTGGAGTTTTGCCTCCTAACTTAAATAATGCATCTGTGGAAAATGTTCCAACAGCCTCACCCTTTCCTTCTGTTATGGTGTCTTTGCATTTACTGCATTACGTTACCTGTCTGCCAGTTTGCTGAATTGCTAGCCTCTGTGGCTTCTAGACGCCAACCACGTTACCGTTGCTAAGCAGCGGTGTTCTCCCGACTTGACCACTTGAATGACAAGCATACAATGAGCCTGACTTCCTATGTTGTAACAACGAGCTCACAAGTTCCATTTGAACGCAACATTTATACATGAGGGCGGAACGATAATCGAACACAGGGGCAGACAGTCAGGGCGGGGAAGGCAATCACAACAAGGACAGGAAGTGATGACACCTGAAACGAGACACAAAACGTGAGTTACAAAGTAAAACAGGAAATGAACATGAAACGATGAAAAGAACAAAACCTGTAACCTAAAGACAAGGATGAGTTGTGACAAATTAGTGAGGTGACATTTGGCATGAAGATACAAAACAAAGACGGTATAAGGTGACAATATAAATGTGCCTGGCCATTGGTTCTCCAATTACTCTATATGGTTTTATGGAGGCAACGATGAACAAAAAAAAACATTTGTAAGGGTTGTTGGTTTTTAAAATTGGCTGAGAACTGCTGAGAAAAACACCACTGAACAGACCAACAGACCGATCGACAACTCTCAGTGCCGCAAACCCCACCCTGAAATTGATACGTTACTCTGATGAGAATTGCTGCTTTTAAATGAAAAATAACAGGAGCGCAGCTGATTCCCAAGACTTTGTTGAATGACTGGAATCAATATTTAATTCCAAATTAACAGCAATTTGTTCTTGGGCAGGTATTGATCCCATAGACCTGAGGAAGAGTTACTGCACACAAATCACTGGAAATTATTTCACCATTTCTGCTCTGCTGACCCACTGGGTCAGTGCAATAGAGACGTATTTGACAGTGTAGTGACTTTCTGTTTCCAGGCTGCAGTTGATTTCACATACAGTCAAAACAACTCCGTTTGACCCTGAGGGTTAAAAAGTTACAATTCACCACCAACATCAAAGTGACGAATCAGTCAACTGTTGATCTCATAATGAGGTGTTTCACCTGCTGGCTGCATGTTGGGATTAATCATTTAGAAATCATTGAAGTCCTGTTGAGTTACAAAACTGTAAAATATTCAGTAATGAGCGTTTAATAATAAAATAAAGTGCGGACTACATAAAGGCTGGGTGATTACGTTCTCTTTCTCGTTATCACTCTTATTGCCTTTAATACCAGTCTTACATGGTGACAATCCTTATGTCATTATGGTTAATCTAACATAAAATTGCCAAATCTCCATATACCTGGAAGAGATGATGGAAGCTTTTCATTTTGAATGTCACCGTAATGAGTGGGAAATCCATGGCTGTGGTCGGGGCTACCAATGACGAGAGGCCATAAATCACTGCTGTCACACACAGCATTGTAATGTAGCACCTCTGTACTCTCCCAAAACCACAGTAAACCCTCTGGTTCCAGGGGATACTTAGACAGAACCAGTTCTTCCAGCAACTCATTGGTGTATTAACTAATAACCTGAGATATAAAAGATAAACTATGAAAGATACGAGATAGAGGGGCGCCATATAGCTTTAATATGGGCATAATATTGCTCATTTTGGGACAGTTTCTTCTGGAAAACAGTAAAAATAGTGACAAGAAGTGTTGTTCACTTCCATCTGGGTGTCCACAGTCAGCACAGCTTCAACACCAGAGCCTCCCATCTGCTGTTCTTGTACTGTAACAGCTAACATACAGCTGAAGGCTTCAGAAAACAGGATCTCTCTACCTCATTGTGAATATAGAGTACAAAGCAGCCTGAAACTCAGTGATCCACCCTTTATTACAAATACAAATGTAGGCTAGGATATAGCATTAGTAGGAACAGGCAAAGATGATTACCCTACTGTTGAAACTAGTGTGGTAGAGGCTCAAGGCTACAGGCAACAGTCAAGAAAACCAGTATGAAATATTTTGTAAGGAGTGAAAATCATCACCAGCTATTGCTGACTGTTGACCGCTACAGATAACCTGTGGCTCAGCAACTTTCATCAATATTGAACTATTCTGCATAAAGAAGAGAAAAATATGCAGATTTAAAAAATTTACAAACATACACGGACAAAAGTTTCACCCACCTGTGAACATATGAAGAGGATAGATGTCTGCAGGTACAAGTGGAGTGCGAGGCTACATGCCCCCAGTAGAAGGCACCGTTTAACAAAGTCAAAGGCTGTCTTAGAGAAGGAGACTGTCACACTGCGAACCTTAAAAAGGAAATTCATATATTTTATCAATTCATTTGAGGATGTCTGATGACCATCAATTACCGCTTGCAAACTGATAAAAAAAAAAAAAAAGATTTACTTCACTCCACTCCACTCTACTCTACTCTACTCTACTCTACTCTACTCTACTCTACTCTACTCTACTCTACTCTACTCTACTCTACTCCACTCCACTCTACTCTACTCTACTCTACTCTACGCTACGCTACCCTACTTTACATGTGAGCACTGCTTTTCTACTTTGGAACAGTCTCTGAATAGCAAGCAGTGAAAGTAGAAAATACTACTGAAGCCTAAATAAAGCCAAAAAATTGTAATACAACTCATCTTACAGGACATTTATTGGCATAAAATCATTAATTAATGTCTCATTTATGAGCCAAAGGGCATATCCTGCATTAATTCTCCTCCTCTGTCCTTCCTCCTTGTGCCCTCTCTCCTTTACTCCTCACCTCACTTCTATCAAAATGATTAGGAGTGGTGGTGAGGGAGTAAATGAAAAGGCGATATGTTACGTTTTTGACATGCTAATCAGAAAACTGAACTCTGGGTTACTTCGTGGTATAAATTCTGTGCTGTGTTGTGTCTCGTAATGCAGAAATGCTGCACTTTGTTGAGTGAGCCCTTCATGTGCCACGGAGCAGGTGATGCAGCACAGAAAAAAAGGTGGACAAACAGAAACCGGTCTGTTTCCCCCCCGGAGAGCTATGTGAGAGCTCCCTCACTCCTCTTCCTCCAAGCATCCTGCCCTGCTGTTTGGGCTGCGTCAGAGGGAGCAATGTGCTACTGATGCAGTAACCTCTGTAAAAGGCTGGCTTTGACTTGGGCACATCTCAGAGGAGAGGGCAGGAGGAGTGAAGCTCTGCTGCTTGCAGACCTCTCGCCTTCACAGTAAGTTAAGTACAACAAGATTATGGTGCTGGCATTTTGCCTTTATTAGATAAGAGTGGCAGAGACAGACAGAAAATGTGGGTAAGGAGAGCAGACAAACAACATGCAGTAAAGGAGCTGGAGACTCACTGCTGATGACTTTTGTGCCCAAGTGGTATGCACTCTATCAACACTGGCTTTGCAAGTTGTACTTTAATGAAAGGGTTTTGTGTTTTTGAAATTCAGTCTGGCTCGCTTTGAGTGCGGTAGCATTCACGTCTTTGCCAAATATTCCCAGGTCCTATGTAGGTACAGTTTAGGGGTGACTTTAAAGCAGTAAATCTCAAACCTGTTGGCATGTGACCTTTTAATATGAAGCTGCGTGCGGTAAAACCGAAAAGAGATTCTTCATTGATTACTTTAAAGAAATATTTTAGAGGGATACTGCTCTCCTGTCCTGTTGATCATCATTGACTTTTTAAAGAGATCTTTTGTGGTATAAATCTGAAAAGATCCTGTGTCAGCAGTGTTCTGCAGGGATTTGACCAACTTCTGAGATATTGAAGTAAAACAATATAATTTCCTCTCTATATAAATAGCAGTGCAAGAATACAACATGGACATACTACGCTGACCCAAATATCAGACAACACTAGTTGTAAGACGCCGCCTTTTTCCAACATCTGTTTTGAAAAGAATACTTTTTGATGAGAAACACTTTGGCAATCACTCTTTCCTCTTCATTAAAGGCTTAGTAAAATGAGACATAGAGTATGGAAAATGTAGAGTAGTGTATTTTGTTTATCAATCACAGACTCTCTCTCCTTTCAGAGTCTTTCAGTGCTCTGATTTCTTTCTGAGGGTTTTGAACTCCTCATGTGTAACAGCTCTAATTGTTGACTGTTTAATAGATTTAGTCTCTGGCTCTTCTTTTAGGTAAAAGTGCCAGGAGATGATTTGAGCTCACGCATTTTCACAAGCCTTCATAAAATTCTGCAGGTTAAACTGGGCCAACAAAACACATTCAGGGCCAGCCAGCTCTGAAATACATATTTTAAACATTGGCTTCAAAACATTGTCTAGCCTGTTGTGAACATGTAATGTAAGCAAACCTATGTTTAATAAAGCTTAATCGAACTCTCAGATACGTCAGAGCAGTTGTTTGTCACTTTGCCGGGAATCTTGCTTTTAAAAGACCTCAGAAAAGAACCTCATCCCAAAAGATACACTGAATATCAATAAATTGAATACTAAATTGAATAAACACAATATTATCCAAAGCCTTACTTTCCGTACATGCAAGTCTCAGCCTGATGTCTGTTGTGTAAACCGAATCTGATTGAAACCGGCGGTGCAGGAGGAGAGGTGTGTGTTTGCAGGGTGGGTGCAGACCCGGGGAAATAGGTTGAACACAGCATATGTACAGTTATCTCATTAATTTAAAGGCTTTCTGGGCATCCTGCCAGAGCTATTGGAGTATGCCAAGGTAGTGGAGCATCATAGAGCTAATATTATTTAGAGATATTACAATGATCTACTGTATGCTTCATTACGTGCAGGGGTAAGGGTGAGTGTTATACAGGGACGACTTTGCTTGGTTGGCTGACTTCTGCGCTGCTGATACGTGCAGGGGTGTAAAACCATCCTGTTGTCTAGATACACTTGACTTACACATTAAATACACCTGTACCAGGTCTTTCTTTTAGTGTGTTTGTAACAAGTCCTGTGCTACGTATGGTGGGTTCCACGGACAGAATGTACTCCAGCCACGGGTCTCGCTGCTGTTTGCTGTTCATTTTGGAGGTCACTTGACGTCATCCTACGGTTGTTGAGTGACATTTGAATGAGTTGTCGGTCATCCCGGTGAGTGGAGAGTCGTTTTCATCCTCTGCCGGTCTGTAGCTTTGTTGTCCCTAATGTCTGCTGCTTGACCTTGTTCTTATGAACCGCCGTCTTTGAAATTTTAAGGGTGGAAGCAACCTGACGCTCACTGTACCCCTCTGCCAGTAAAACCAGAATTGAACCCTTCTTTTCCTCACTCAAAACTTTTCTTTTTAACTCTTTTGGCATGGTCAATAGTCACTTTTTTAATTTTTTTTTTTATTCCAATTACGTTTGAGGTACTACTAGCACTGTTTCTGCCATTCAGCTGGTCCTATTGCAAGAGGATAGAGATGAGAGATTAAATGTGATTTGGTTCAGGTGATCACCTAATCAGTACCTCATTAAGTAGAATCAGGTGTGCCTGTATTGGAATTCAACAGACACTGGAATGGAAAGGCTGCCATGCATGTAGAGATGCTGATTAAGACAAATTTGGAGTGGTCTCTTAATTTGTTTTAAGAGCTGTATATATATATATATATGGTTATATCCATTAGTGACAGTGTACAAAATACAACCCAATAATAACATAATTGAACAGAATCTGAACAGTAAAGTCAAGATTGACAAACAATCATTTGTTTTTACAAAACTTGAACAGGTGATGAAACTTTTTGAGCTGGTTGAGTTGACAGGGAACCTTGATTCTTAGTGATCTTTCAAAATCTTGGTTTACATTTTAAAAATAGAGATAATTTGTTTTATCTGTGTAGGGTAACATAGTTTAAAATTCAGGGAAACATCATAAATCTGGAATTGAGAGATTATTATTTATTTAAGTGGATGTTGAAGTACTTGAATATATTTTTGATAATTTTTATTTAATTTAGTTAGCTATAATTTATATTTTACACTTTATATTTCTCATTTTTCATATTTTGTTTAAATTACAGCCTCAAAAATCTACATGGTGATAGGCAGTAATTGCAGCTGCGTTTTTAGACTTCTCCTCCCAGAGATCCAAACAGTGTCGCCTGTGACGTCAGTCAGTTAACAGTTAAGTTGCTTCACAAACAAGTGAGTTGAGTGTCACTAGAAACACATCATGACATCACTTGAATTGTGGCCTGCCGTTTTGAATTCTTATCTTCAGAAGAATCACCAGAACTATGATCACAAAGAGTCAATTTAGCGAATGACACCATCATGACTTGTTGAAAACATTTTTATGACTTTGTATTTCATGAGAGAAGTTGACACTTTTTTGCAGCCAGCTCCTAGTGGCCCTCAGTGGTACTTCACGCTATGGCTCTTCCACGTAGACTTCGCCTTTCAGACCTGAAGACTATGTCCATTTTTACATACAGTCTATGTCATGGTTGGACAGGAGGAAGGACCCAAACCATAGTCTGGATATAAAAGTGGACGTAGCTTCCGGGAGTGAAAATTGAGGCAAATGCAGAAGTGCCTTAAGTTGCAGTACACAACCTCCAGGCAAAAGGGAAACACAGAAGGGAAATACAAATTCTGAAACAAGAGGAACCACGAACAGATTGGCATGGAGGTTCTTGACTTAGTTCTGATTTCATAATCTGGCAAGAGCCTGAAGGGGGGGTATGTATATCTGCAAAGTGATTGTTAAGTGACAACCAGTTGGGTCTGATTGGAGAAGTGGAAGCAGGTGAGGTGGGTGTGGCTGACCTGGAGAGAGAGAGACAGGAGGGGACACACAAGTGACCTATGGTGGGTGGAGTGAGAGACACAGGGGACAAACTAAACTTAAAACAGACCCACAGACCAAAACCATGACAGTCTATGGTTGAACAAGCCCAACTTTCTCTGGTGGAACACACGTCACTGAACTGTGCACCACTTTGTGATTTGTGAATAATACTGCAGGATCTTTCATCCGTGGACTGCAGGCTCAATCACCTCATTCAACTATAGTGACTTAACAGACATTTATTTAAATGAAAATCATTGCAATCATTACTTTAATGTGTTCCATCATGCATTTACTTCATTTTCTTTTTTTATTGATGTAATTAAAACCTTTCTTGTCTTCGATATTAATGTGGATAATTCATGCACAAGGAGTCGCCCTTAGGTGCTCTTCCTGGAAGCACTATGAACGAGACACTGACTTAGCAGTTCACAGTCTATTAGTCTCTTTTAGTTTAAGTTTGAACATACGTCACTCCAGAACACACACCACAGGACAAACAGGTAAAGTTATAATACTGTATTTTTATTCCGATTTTCATGATGTTATCAGGTTTTGAAATGTCTTGTGTCAACACCCAAAGCTGATCACTGTACTGGGATGAAGAGAGGCAGCCACTGCTGACGATTGAGAAGCTGAAGCCTGAGAATATGCAGCTCGTGCAGGGTGAAAGGAGTCAGGACCACCTGGAGATGCCTCATCTGTCCATCTACGTTCAATCACAAAACATCGGAGAGATGCATATTTTGTGCAATAAAGGGAAGTTACAGTGTACTGTGTGCAAGATAAGTCACAAAATAACAGAGTCATTTTCAGATAAAAGAAAACCAAACACTTTTCTCATTTACAAGAAAACATTTTTGTGTGTTTGTTAATAATACACTTCCACAGTTGTTACAAGCAATATGATTTTAACATATGGCTTAATCTGCCTTAAATAAGTGGAATGTAATCTGTGCATTTAAATGTGTTAAGCATCATTAAAAGTGCAATCTCTGACAGTAAAACAATCGCTTATGCACTTTAATCAATGTCCTCCAATACACATAACTATACCTTTATATTAACATTACATTGTCCAATGGAGCAGACGTGACAGTGTCTGCTAAGATTACAAATAACAACATTGAAAGGCTAGAGCCATGCACCTTGTTCATCTGGGCAAGAGGTGGTCTTAGCCTCATGTACACAGAGCTGTGTATACAATAATGTATTGGATGTTTGAATCCAGCTATACCTGGCTGCATGTTTAGCTTTGTTATCCACTATTATTTATTAACATTGCAAGAGATGGTTGAAACCCTGAACACATCAAAGACAAATGTGTTACAACAGATGCATATTCTATTCAGTCAAGGGACTGTACATTTACATTTATACATTTGTACATTTAATACAACCAAGTGGCATTCAACCATGATGTCACCCCTTAATGTGTGAACTGCTGTTCTGAAGACTCGTGTTCAGATTTTGGCCGTCGCCATCTTATTGTTTTAGAGCCAGAAGTGACCATATTTGGACGAGCTGGGGAGCGAGCGGTGAATCAGAATTGATTTGATTGGAGACCCGAGGACACTAAGCCCCACCCATCTGTAGCAGAAACCTGACTGCACCACAGGTGATCAATCAAACAGACACAACCCCAAACACACACTTTTTTAAAAGGCCTAATATCTATTAATGATAGGATTATTTCCAGATGGACCATCAGAAAATAAATATGAAGCAGTGACTTTAGTAAGTAACACCATATTGACTTGTGAAACAAATGTATTGACTTTGTGAAGTTTGTGGAGCTGGAGACTTTTTAAAGCCAACCCCTAGTGGCCCCCAGTGGTATTGCAGTTTGAGGCACTTTCGCATTGGCGTGTTAACGGTGTGTAACCACAGGCCTGATGTTTTTGAGACAATACCTTAATATTCATGAAGCAGCTCTTACTGTACACATTACAGAGAATAACTGAACTCATTGTGCATTCTGGCTGCATGACTGGTTCTGTTTTTTAACACTTGACTAATCACATTTATTTTACCTCTATCCAGCATCAGGTCAAACGCACACACCTAAATGTTGAAGATAAACAGTTCCTGGTTGTTACTGCTGATTGTAACAATGGCAGTATCATTACAAGTGGGAGAGACAAAGATGGAGAGGAGGCAGTGAGAAGTGCTGACGGAGCACAGTCAAGTCCAAAAAGGTTCCACTCACAGATGTCTAATCAATTGGAAAGACGAAAGGGAAAAGACACAACTGGAGATGTGTTGGATTTTCCACAAAGTTTATCTCCACAGAGTTCCACATGAAACACAACAATGGCATCACTTTGTAAAAAAAAATAAGATGATAAATACACAAGAAAACACCCACTTTCCTCCAACTTATTAAAATCACATTTAAATTCTACAATAAACGAGTGTGCTTCATGTTTCCTCATCTCTGGACTTTGGATGAATTCCATTAAAAAGCATTTTGTCTCGTTCCTGTTGGTTACTGACCTTGAACTAATACTGGTGGATTTTCTGGAGCGCACCAACTGCTTACAAAGCCTTATTTTCATCTGCATTCTTATAATTGATGGCATCTTGAAAGCCACTGATATTTTGTTTCATGCTCTGACTGCTCATAAACGCGAACCCTGGAAATAAAATCTGCTGCATCGCACACTTTCATTTTAATTCCA
Organism: Embiotoca jacksoni; assembly: GCF_022577435.1. Classification (NCBI taxonomy): domain Eukaryota; kingdom Metazoa; phylum Chordata; class Actinopteri; family Embiotocidae; genus Embiotoca; species Embiotoca jacksoni. The sequence continues at coordinate 9,743,456 of NW_027185296.1, read as the reverse complement.
CACCGTTTCACATTAACTTAAGTTTTTCAGCTGATATCAGGATAACAAAAAATTGCGGTAATGGTGTAAGTTCACCTTTGCTACACTGTGTGATGGTTTGAATCTTAATTCAGTTCAACACTGCAGTGGGAAAATACTGTAATGAATATGGTAATAGATAAAATCAGGAGAATATATTCTGGTAATAAATGATTCTTTTCTGCCTTAATATGGATGGTGTGTGAAATAAAGAATTTTATCATGACCCACTTAATACAATCATTCAGTTTAAAGGCTGTTATCTGTCAAAAATGTAAAGGAACACTTCAGATTGGTTGAAGTGTGGTTGTATGAATTACTTCCCCATATTCAGTGTATTTCCTGCAGTAGTTGGGGGTCAGTTGGTCCCTAGTTTGGAGAATCAGGCATCTGTGCTGGCACTGAAGCTAAGCAACGTACTGCTTTGCTCAGCAACCAAATATATTACAAAAAATATAGCTGCAAGTGGCAATGATCGAGGTCCAAGCAAATTGCAAGCAGTAGAAGAAAACCATAACAGTAAATCACATGTATACACTGCATCATTGTTGAACTTGTCCAGATGGAGGAATTGAACCATAGAGCTTTGAATCTCCAGAGAAGGTGAAATTCACACTGCACCACAGGGGAGGCTGACTTTTAAAGAAATGTCTGGTAACTTAGACAAAGACATTACATGTGTGAAAAAAAAAATCACATCATTCTTATAATGTCAGGTATGATTTCCTGAAGTTGACAGTATGGTGGTGTAGTGGTTAGCACTGCTGCTGTATAGGAAGAAGGTTGGGGGATCAACTCCTATCTCTGGTGAAATTTAATCAATTGTTTGGGGAAATAGAAATACATTTTCACATTGCAGAGGATGTCCTTAAAATACAATTGATAATAATTATTTTAATAATAAATAATAAATCAGCTCCAAGGGCCATAGTGGTGATTTATTGTGAGTTTACATAGATAATGGGTGTATAGATTTTGGGGTAATAGGAAAATGTTTTGCTTACAGTACAAATTACAGGAAGATATTAAATATCACTACGGACTCACTCTTTTACCAAACATAACCCCTTTGAAAACATGTGATATCAAGTATCCAAAGAACGTCTGCATCGATGTTTGAAGCATTTGAATGAATATTTGAAGTGTATATAGGTTGCAGTTTGCCAAATGTAGAGGATGTCTTGAAAAATATTGTAATTTTATGAAGTGTGGAAAGTGAAAGTGACAATATACTGTCGCCTCACTGCAGGAAGGTTCAGAGTTCGCCCCCCCCCCCCCCCCCCCGCCTGGGACTTGGTTGCAACTTGGAGGATGTCATTGATTCTAACTTGCCCATAAATAGATAACGGGTGGATGAAGTTTGGGGAAATTTCAACGATGGAGTAGTTTTCGTTGTCAACACTTAAAACGCTTCTAAAAGTCAAAATGTTGACTTGGCTGATGTCCGGTGTTTCTAAAAATGTTTGTGAATTATGAGCAAACGTTTGGCAGAATAGAAAATGTTGTGCATACAGCACACATTACAAGAAGATAGTTAATATCTCTGTGGACTCACTGTTTTACCAAACCTAATCCCTTTAAAACCATGTGACACCTAGTACCAAAGAATATCTGTCATTCTTTTTAGCATTTGAATGAATATTTGTGGACATTTAGATGTCAATTGATTTAGCATGTTTAGCGTGATGGACTTCTGAATTGACCAAAGGTTGCAGTGAGACACAATTTCATCACAATGGAGAGGATGTCCTGAAAAAATGTCAGTCAATGGAATGTTAAATGGCTGAAAATTTTGATTTGTTATTATAGGCGACTGTTAATTTCTCTCTTGATATGTTTTGCAGCGTAAAAATAACACCACATGGACACAAAATGAAAACACGATTTTCACTTTGAATAGATTCTATCAGTGCAGTACATGTCTAATTAGCTGAAAGGTTAATTTTACAGCGTAAGTGACCACAGTGGATTTGTAACCACGAGATTCAACCTTCATTCAACTCTGTCTACATTCATATTTTAACATCCCTATAGCTCAAAGTGACAAGTGAGAAATTCACACCTATTAGCATATTATTTATCAGAAACAATGACTATTAAAAACTATGTTTGGTTTATCCAGCTGCTAAAAAGCAGCTGATTGATAGAAAATAAAATATTTTCCAATGTATGAATTCGCTGATAATAATGACAATGATATATTCATTAGAATAACATTTAACTGAAACCGCTCCAGCGCTCTGTGCTGCTGTAATGATCCTATACGATATATCTTTTAGCAGAACCATCTGGACACGCTGCAGCCCAGCTGGTGAGCAGCGCTGCACTCAAACAGCCAGCTGAGGTGTGCTCATAAAAGTGATGAGTTCAGGTGGTTAGTTGTAACCAGCATGACTTGATTTGCTACTGCAAATCTGTTCCGTATGCGCAATTTACTTTCTTCTCAGCTGGGTGGTACATTATGGTACTCGGGCAGGACTACACACCTGTATCGGTAATTTGTATAATTCATTATAGATTATAAAGCTATATAAAATGTCCTTATAGCATTAATGTATAGCCACTTTGTTGTAAAATGATACTGACTTTTAAATATAAATATTTTTAAAATGTATGATAACTGTTGATCTTAGGCAACACAACACGTCATATACAAAGGCTACTGTCTTAAATGACGATGTAATAAAATATAATCATATCAAATAATGAAGTAACACTTCAGAACTATACTTTAAATTTCAGTCTGAACTGAGCTTACCTGTGTAGCTGAAACTGTCCATGATAAATAAATAGTTAAGTGAAGTTAGGCAGTGACAGAATCAGATAGATTGCAGTTTGCAGTACAGCAGTTTGGGCGTTTTTGCAAAAGATAATATTTAATGTTGTGAGTAATAACGCTGCACTGTTTTGTTTTTTTCTTTTGGTGGTACTACTAAATACTTGTGATCTTGTTCACCCCGGCTGGTGTTGGCCATTAGATAAAGACTCTGCAGTCTGTAAGTGTGGGAATGTCAATGAATTTAACACCTATTCTTTTCATTTTTGGTCAGGTCTGACATTTCAGTTTTACTCTAAGCCCTCTAAACTCATAGAACGTGTAAAGTTGAACTTAAAGAAAATCAGTGACGAGGCTTTTTCTGCTCTCAACCTTGTTTCTGCTAGCAGCTTATTTCAACCCATAGTTATGAAGTTACATCCTTTCAGCTCCAAGCTTCTGCTTAGTGTCATCTTTCTGTTTCGAGAGATCTTCCAAATCAGGAGTGCTTTCACTTCCTTGAAGCAGCCTCCTGCATCGTAATGAAGAAAGCACTAGCTAAGAGGTAGATGGATGGGTCAACAAAATACTGGACATTTAACACAAGAGTCCACTGTCTCTTTTTACCATAATGGTTCCACAACTGTAACTGTGTTGGGTTAACTTATGTAACCATGACGATTGTTCCCTCGCTCTTAAAAGGGATTCGTCATTATTTTTCAACAATAGCCTTTCACAGTTCATATGTTGCATGTTTCTTGATAAGATAAGCGAAGCTCGGCTAACCAGGCCCTATTCTACTTTAAAATAGAATACGAGCATGAAAATAAATTCAATAATTAATTGGAAAAGAGTTTATTTTTGTCTTTACAATTTCATAAGTTTAAAAAAATGTGTGTGGTGACATGGTGTGTCACAAGTCTCCTAGCAACAACAGCAGCTGGTGTGATGGACATCTCTTTGGAAAGTTGGCTTTGTGCAAAAAGTGCCTAAAAATATACAGACAAGCACAAGAGCTGTCAGAGCTGTATAAAGTCTTCTTTTCAATCATTCTGAGTTAACGGGTGGGGGACTTTAGGCTGGAAAATTCTTGTTTCAAATTCAAGTTTTTTTCACAAGCTTTTTATCTGAAGATGCTCGACTGAACATGCAGAGAGAGGCTGCTGGTAATATCAATCTCATACATGGTCTTTGTTGAGAGCTCACACTCGGCTGGTTGATGAAGAGCCTCTTTGACGAACCCGGAGAACCAATTTGTGTCTGCAACCTTGGCTCCTGGTTTTCAGTCCACTTGCTCTTTTTGGGGGTGGGAGGGTTACTCACACGGCAGCTGCTGGTTTCGCTCCCACCCCCAGTTGTAATATCACTCATTTAGATTCATTAGCCTGTGTGAATGCAAAGATATTCTGAGTGCCTGTCTCATTACACCCAGAAATGTATTATTGCCTCGATGTAATTATCCTCCTCACAACTTCCCAAAGAAGCCCAAATTTGGGCTCGTCTCTGATTTGTTTCCTTTATTGTTTTTATTGCACAAACATGCCTTGAGGTTCATTGTCTGAAAATCTAAAGACATGTAGGTGAGAAAAAAAATAAAAATAAAAATATATATATGTATAATTTTCAATCCAACAATAATTTCCATATTCCTTCATCTTAAGTCTTGTGTTCTGATGTCATGGTTAAAAATACCTCACTGTATACGTTCGTTTCAGTCATTACACTCCAGCGTACTCCTTTTAAGATTCCCCGTGGAGCACTCACACTTCTGCTGGCCTTGTACCATCTGATCCCTCATTTACATGCCAATTACTGAACAAATCTGTAATTCGTTTTTTTTATGAGTGACACTCTTTCACCCACCCATCTGACAGCATCCCTGTAAAACCCTAATTATACAGTCAAATCCTCAAAGCAGCATTTTTCGAGGAGGCTTTACGGTTCGACATCCTCTGGGATTTTCTTTTTCATAGGAAGCTTTTTGTTCCTCTAAAGGTTGTCATCACTGAATATACTGCCCGCACGCTTTGATGGGGAAACTTTATTGCAGTTTCATTGTCATTGTGCAGTGATGGACTTTTTCATGGCCTGTGTTTTGTGATTTAAATTGTTTTCTGAACTAAAAGCTTGAGAGGTTTATTTAAAAATAAATAAATAAAAAAAAAAAAAAAAAAAAAAAAAAAGAGCGTGCTACTCTCTCTTTTTATAAACACTACAGATGTCTCCTAAAGGGAAACAGGGCACTTGTGCATTCAAGTTTGTTTGTATATTACAGTGTCTAATTATATCACCTTCTCAAACTGATATTTGTGTCAGCTTTGATCTGATGTCTGAGATATTTACATATGATGCATCAAAAGTCAAGTAAATATACTTTAAACAGGATCTGGAAATAAAACACATCACATGGTCTCTACAAATATGTGCACACCAAAATATCAAAGCCCGAGATGAAATGTAAGTCTCAGCATGTCACGTTTGCCTGCAAAGCTACGTGAAAAATAAAAAACTAATTAAATAAGCAGCATCTTCATGCTCCCTTTCATGTCATAAACAACCGTATTTGAGACTTATTTGATGTATTTGATGTACTGATTGTACTAATTCATTGTAGAGTACTTGAAGTTTTGATGTATCGTTTTTATGCCCCATACCAGCTGGCATGAATTATTAGTGCAGCTTCCTGTCATTCCTTTCCTTGAACCAGTGTCTGCGAAAGTTAGCCGTTTGCTCCAGGTTCATTTTTCGTCGAGATTTTTGGGGAAAAAAATATAAGTGGAAACACAATTCGTCTCATTTGATATGAAGCCAAGGCCGAGCTGAGAAGCGGCAGTAGTGGCAGCACGAACGAACATCGTAAAGTCAGCTAAAAGTTCAGGAGTTCAGGGACATGTTTCGTTGTTCACAGATGAAGACGACAAACGAGGTGGTAGTCCTGCTTATAACTAACCTCATTACAGTGGTGGGAAGTAACTAAGTACTGTACTTAAGTACAATTTTGAGGTACTGTACTTGAGTATTTCCATTTGATGCGACATTATACTTCCACTCAACTACATTTCAGAGGGAAATATTGTAAACTTTACACGACTGCATGTATTTGACGGCTTTAGTTACTAAGATGAAAATGTACATCACATAATAAAAAGCTTCTGAAATACAACACATATCTCACCAAAAATCAAAGTTCAGAGAAAAAGTCAAAAAACTTAAAAAAAAAATGTGTGGATCAAAGCTCATTTTTTTCTCCTTTTGTCTCCCAGTAATTATCTGATGACCCCCTCAGATTTATGGCTGTCCATGAATATAAAACTGTATAAAGTAGTTCAAATTAGCTGCACCTGCAATGGAGTACTTGTACTTTGCTTTTTTGGTACTTTTACTGAAGTAAAGAATCAGAGTTTGTCCTCCACTGCAGCCATACTACTGCTGAGCCGCAGAGTTTTTCAGACTGCTCATTGTTTCATTGTTGAAAGCAACATTATCAATAATGTACCAAATGTGCTATTGTACATTAGTTGAGGCTACTTTTCATGTCATCCTCTCGTCCTTCAGGAATAGAGATTATTAATCACATCAATCCCACATGATTTATTCCCTGAACTCTAATCATTGAGAGAAGACACCCGGAGGACACCACTAACTCTCGTGGACACCGGTTTAGTGAAACGAAATCCAACAAGTCACAGCAGTAGTTCACACAAAGTATCATGGATCTATAGGAGCTCAGACATCCCGAGGAAGTTTGGAAGTCGTTTTAGAGAGAGGAAACGTCCGGATGCTGCTGCTTCACATCAAAATGAGCCAGTTGAGGTGGTTCAACCATCTGATCAAGCTTCACCTTTCTCCTGGTCGTTTTCCAGGCACATCCGGGTGGTAGGAGACCGGGAACCGGTCGAAGTGATGTGACATTTGGTCTCGTAATGTTTTGGGGATCCTCCCGGAGATGCTGGAAAATGAGACGCCTGGACTGCCCTGCTCAAGGTGCTGCCACTGCGACCCGACTCTGGGTAGTTACAGTGATTTGTTCCCATTCGGCCGAAATAGCATCAGCGAGGAGCAGCACCGATATTGGATGATAAGACCTGGGGCCAGTTTCACAAAGGCGATTTACGAGCGCTACTTCCACAGAGATCACAAATAATTCCAGCATCTTGTTTGTTACTTGGCAAGATTTACAGTCCAGTTCTACACTTAAGAGTGGAGATAAACCACTGAACAATATGTTTGTTGGGATGCTACTGCCGAAAAATGACTTTCTGTACTTAAAAGCACTGCTTTACTACTACTACTACTACGACTACTCTACTCAAATCATCTGTTACACCGACCATAAACACCACAATGTCACAGAACCAAACTGTCATTAAAGGACAGGGCACCTTTACAGTACTTCAACCAGGCTTAATGCACCAAATCAATGAGCTACAATAGACAGCAATAGCATATGTCAACACAAACAGCGAAAAAACAACATTCCTGTGACGTCATCGCTTAGCTTGATCTAAGATGGCTGCACCTTACTGGCAATAACGCTGAAATACTGCCTGCGCTCTGAATCGCATACTATTTATTTTTACTTTTCGTACGGACTGCAGCTACCTTTGAAACGTATGCACTGTTGCATGTAGTGTGCAAACAATTGGGACATACTACTTCATCATTAAAATGCGCCTTGACCTTTGACCCTCTTGGTCATATTGGTCATATCTGTTGCGGTCCGTAGCACAAAATTTGAAGTTAAAAGAAAAAGTAAGTGATTTGAAACGAGTACGCTTCCTTATAATTCTTCTCCTCGTTCTCTTTTTGCGGGTGGAGCATTAAGCACCACCAACTGTCTCTGCGGCTCAGTAGATGTGACTTATCTTCCACCATGCAAAGGATTGTGGGTCAGAACAGCCAGAGTAGAATGCTGGTCTGCAGACTGCAAAATACGACCAGATGTAGAAGCACATCCTGGTACTTTCAGCATCCTACGTTTAACACACAAAGTATCGGGACATACGAAATCTGTTTCTGGCATTCTAAGTAATATGGTAGTATGGATATTGAAAAGCAAGGACTATCTGGCTTTCTAGCAGATTTAGGTGACTGTAAAGTTTGATTGCATACCTTTCCCTCAGTATATTGTTCAGTGGTGCATCCTCACTTTAAGCTTGGGTCTTATGCTGCAAGTTGCAGTTTGCATGTCGTAAATTTCATTAATCTGATTGCAGGTGATGTTCTAATTCATCCCAAAGGTGTTGAATGGAGTCGAGTTCAGAGATACGTGCAGACCAGTCAAAGTCTTTCACACCAAACAGGGAGTTTAACCTGGAAAGGTCAAACACAAGCTGCTGCCACATTATTGTCTAAAATCCCGTTGAATGCAACAGGGTTAGGAGAGACAGGGGACTGCTAAATGTACAATATCCCTCTTTCATTCAATCATTATTAGTCATTAGAGCTGAGAACAGTTCCAGTGGTTTGATTAATCTCATCTGTCACCAGAACAGAGTCGTTTAATCAGAGTGCAGGGGAGCACAGGCTGCACAATCCTCACTTCCTGGGAATGTAAGGGAGAAAATGTTGAGCCCAAAAATCTTCTGTTGGCGTGTCACATCATCATAATGTACAGCGCACAGCCAAACACACGCCTGCTCTTCATTGATCTCAAGCGCTCCACGATCAGTCAGCTGTAATTTGTGGATTGAGTTATCGCCGTGTCCCACAGCAGAATTCATCCTGCAGTACACCAATCACAACACCGATACGAGCGAGGGAAAAAGGGAACAAACAGGCGCAGTGACAGAAAAGAGATTAGTATGACTAATGTTGGTGGAAATATAATAAAGCAGAGAAAGGACGGGGAGGGTACGTGAAGAATGCAGATGACTAATGAATGATTAGGGGCATGCTTACAGTACTGCGGGTTATGAAAATGATACCGGCGATGCTCATTCGAGAGGTGCAGTGCTATGACCTCACTGGTGTTGATACTCATGCAGTACAATAGAAATCATATCTGTGTTGTGGTTATTTTTATGTCTGTTTCAGTCCTGTTTCGAGCTGACGAGGTCCTGCGAGAAAATTTGCCTCGCAAAGCTTATAACATCGGGAGCTGCAGAACATCATTTACGCTTTGGCCTTAATTCACTGGAACAGGAACTAAAACATACACGCAGTGTTGGGAAGGTTATGTTTAAAATATATTCGGTTGCAGACGGCTAGTTACCCTGTCGAAAATGTTATAAGTATTGAAACGATTTCAATTACTTCGTTAAAGTAATACAGCTTATCATTACTATGAATGCTTATTTGCCAACCTGCAAAACTTCCAAGAACACCGTCCACCGATAAAGACCGTGAGAATCAGCTGAAATCCTGCAGGAGAAATCCAGTAAGTTGGCTTTGAGTTAGGACTTTTGCTTATGCAGGCTAAATAGATTGGGTTGAATGACGGACTCACCCTTTAAGCGTCGGTCATCCGTGGTCAAGACATACGCTCGCGTATCGAAACCACGACAGTGAAGTCACATTAAAGTCATTTTGAAGAAAAAAATGTAAAGTACAGAGCTGAGACCTTCGTTATGTGTCGTTTTGGCGTGGTCGTTGACACCGTCGGGCTCCGTCGGGCGGCTGCACGGGTGTTGCTGAGCTGCGTGGACTTCTGACAGGTGGTGTCACTCCTACGCGCTGCAAGTCGCTCAACCAAGCAGTGCAGATGGTGCGTTGCGAGCTGTGTCTGTCAGCAGTTGTTGTTTTGGAGACATATTACACTGCTCTGCCCCCCCCCCCTCCCCCCCCCACCCCACCCCACCCGTCACACACTCACACACACACACACACACACACACACACACACACACACACACACACACACACACACGCCAGTTTCTTCTTCTCTCGGGCAACTTTCACATGTTCTGCCTTTAGGGAAAAGAATTGAAATCATCCCGGGTTGTGATATCGTTGTTTTATATTTACAATCACAAATAGGAAATTAGAATGTGTAAAGACTAACAAAAAGAAAACAGCGAGGCCAGAAATCACTGAGCAAAACACTGTTGACAACGTAGCCGTGTAATTAACGTGAGCTGAGAGAGAGTGTGCAGCGGCTGTATGTACATCACATCCCGGGGAGGGCCGAGAAATCTGAGCACGAAGAGCTGCGACAACTCGGTCCCCCGTACAACATGCAGTCTGACGGAAAACAGGAAGTCGCCGTATGGATTTTGTCGTAATGAATAGGTGTTTAACAAAATGAATGAAATATCGGGACGGCTGCACTTAAGTCGTAATGACTAAAACAGTGTCAGATATTGTTTAAGTTTACTATCCACCTCTTTCAAGGCAAACTTTTTGATTTGTCATTGCAGTGAAAGCACAGGTGCATTACTGACGGTTCACTTCATTTCCAGCTAACATAAAAAAAAAAAAAAATACCTGTTTTCCTACGGTGACAAAGTCAAAATGTCTGCTGTGAAAAATGTGTGTAAACACCGGTGAATCTGTGTCCTACTGTCATGTCAAACATAAGCTGCTGATTTGTTGTTGGGTAAATGATACTGACAAGCAATTAGCAAATGGGTAAATGTAAATGTTACAGAGATAGTCTCATAGTTTGGAAAATACTTGCTTCCTTCTACCTTGTTGTCTCGAGTGAAATGACAAGATTGATACCACTTTCATATTTAGTTCGAGCTGGCGGATGGTTAGTCTAGCTCAGCATAAAGACAGGGAATAGCGAGCCCGGCTCTGTCCAAATCATACACCGTATAGAAAAATGGATGGAGTCTCCCCGTTAGTCCCTTACAGTGCAGTACCACTGAGGGCCACTAGTGACGAGTCCATCATGAAATACTAAATCAATACATTTTTCCCACAAGTCATTATGGTGTCAGTCGTTAAATTCCCTCCTTCTGATCCGTTTTCTGGTGGTTCTTCTGAAAATACTTCTGTACCTAATTATATAACAGGACTCAAAGAGAGATGTGTTCGGGGGCGTGTCTGATTTGATTGACAGGCCTCGGGTGCTGTTGAATTGCCGGTATATGTGGACGGGCGGAGTGTTCGCAGACTGATCCACCCCTCACTCCTCACCAGCGCCGCCCTTTTGTCCAAATATGGTCATTTCTGCCTCCCAAAAATTCCAAGGTGCCGATGGCCAAAATGCCAGACTTAAGGTTTCAAAATGTCAGTTCATAAACTCGGGGATTAATAAAGTAACTACCTAACCTAACCTAACCTAACCTAAACCGACGGGTGACGTCACGGTGGGTCGCTACTTGGTCCAATTGAAAAGATAATCCACCTACAAGCTCCTCTGAAGCTCACCTACACGTAGCATCGTGTTTGTTTAATTTGATCAAATGTATGATCAAATGGGGGGGGGGGGGGGCTTTCCATATCATCGAGCTGCTGCGGAAACTATTTGCATATTCATAGATCTGCACTTATTGAATGAAGGCAAAGTTGCAGAGTTACATCTAAGCCATGTTAAGGCATCGGGGGAAAAAACTGCTCGATAAATTTTGATGAACAGAGATGAGATTTTAGGGGTTTAATGAATGAGGAAGTTTAAACTAAGATAAAATATGCGAAACGGCTGCCGGCTTCAGACGGATATTTAGCATACAGAATGAAAAGTGGTATCAATCTTTGCGCAAAGAAAAGGAATGAGAAACTTTTCCTTCAGTAACAGCAATGAATGAGAGAATGGTGATTTTAAAGAATGCTGGTATGGACTCCATCATCGGTTAAAAAAGAAAACTGGGCTTTGAAATCAGAGTAACTTTTTGACATCTTTCCACAGTGTTTTAGCCCGGCTTCATCACAGGAACAAGGTCACAGCACTTCAGGAGGTGAACAGCCGGTGGCATCAACTTCAAGGCAAATTAAAGGTGCAGTTTGAGATTTGGGGAAATGTGCTCAACTGTTTCTCCGTGTTCCTAGTTACGTTACGTTACGTTACGTTACGTTACGTTACGTTACGTTACGTTACGTTACGCTACGCTAACCAGCTGCTGGCTGTAGCAGACATGAGCCGCATTGGTCCTTTTACTCCTGGCAAGAAAGAGAAGAAGCACATCTATCCAAAGTATCAGAACTACTCCTTTCATTTCCAGATCATAAAGTCGGACTATGTGTATGCGAGCGTATTTGTTCATGTGCAGAAATAGCTATGAATGTTTGTCATTTGCAGTAAGCTGTGATAGTGTGACAACATTAGAAACTGAATTAACGGGGACAGTTTTAATAACGGATATAAAGCAGTGCAAATAATCTTTTGGCGATACGACACTGCAACACGTGTGTGCTTCAGCCCATGAGATCCAGTGTTCAGAGGGGTCGGAGAAGTGAGGAAGTGACTGCACATGCCAGTCTCTGTGAAATATACCTCCTGTAGATAAATCCTGTGCACCGTCTGAGCGACAGTTCTCTCCAAGTCTGCACTTGCAATGATAAAAAAAAATGTTCAGGATTTCACCGTGTCAGGTCTGTCACATAAAAAAAAGAGACAGAGAAGGGTTTAAAAAAACGAAACACAGTGCATTAATTGACGTAATAAAGCCAGTAGATGAGGTTGAAGAGGGAGAAGACGAAGGGGAATATAATCCGTGACCATCTGTCGATGGTGTTCACGTCAGTGAGGTCGGGGATTTTGATTTTGAGCTGCGACGACCGTCTCTGCAGACGGGTTTTCTTCACATGCGCGGCCCTGTCCAGACTCTGGCGGCTCAACTCGCGCGTCCCGCTGAGCTTCCTGCACTGGACCCCCGAGTTGTCGAACACCATGGAGGAGGAGTTGTGGGTCTCGCTCACGGTGGTTGCGATCTCGTTCCCTCCCACCTCGTTGTGGATCTCCAAGGTTGTCAGCAAAATGTTCCCCTGGGAGTCGACCTGGGAACAACAGACAGCAGCGGTGTTAAAAATGGGCTGCGAGCTGAGGCTCCGGTGACTAATGACACATGTGCAGCACGCGTCAGGGCCCCGGGAGCCGGGCCCTTCCAGCAGGCTGACAGATTACAGCCCGGGAAACAGAGAGCGGCTTTCAGAAGCAGGTTTTTCTGTCCCAAAGTTAAATCACTCCTCACAAATCAGATCAAGGTTGGACGGGATGGCTCTAATACGAATGTCATAACAACTATTGCTTCCCACACAAAAACATATAAATCTTTCCAACCTGTGCGGCAAAAATAGAGGCACAAGATGAACACGGGGATACAGGAGGGTGGTTACACGGCATGAGAGGAAGTGACAAGGTGAGTATTTATTTTCTTACTCTGTCAGTTTTGGTGCAAACTCATGACACACACCGGTGTCACTCTACGGTGGAACAATGAAATATGGACACCGTGCGATCCACCTCAGACCTGACATAAATACAAAAACGTCCTGAAGCTTGTGTCCTTCGACCGATAATTTGTAGGGTCGACACAACATTGGAAACAAAACCGATAAAGTATATTTCATCCCGAAAAATTCCTGGAGGAAGTTATACACGTATATTTAAAAAAAATAATCAACATTAAGCTGTAAAGAGACGTAAATTAAAATTTTGGAAACTTATGAATTGTTATTTTTGTATCACTGACAGCTACTAAGTTGCTCAATTGTACATTTTGTACATACATATGGAACGGAGAACAAAGTAGTGGGGGTGGATCAATAAATGAAATTCATGCTTCAGTATGTACTGTACCGTTTGATATGTTTTCAATAGAGCAGAGAAAACAAAGAAAATACATAATTCTAAAAGTACATATTCAACAGTATATTATTGGCCAAAAGTTTCACTCTCACAGGTCCTAATAATTCTGGCATATTGTAAAAAAATACAAATAAATCATGTTTAATTATCAATTAGAAAAGTCTAACATATTCATAATTCAATTAAACCAACCAATTTCCCAAACTATTCTTGTGTGCGCTCCACCTGGTGGTCGGTCAGTTCATCCGGACGGAGCGAGTCAACGCAGAGCACAAGAGAATTAAAGCTGCACAGCGTGAGCCCGGCTTTCAAGGCTAACCCTGCTAGCACGCTACAGCTCGTAGACAACAACTGGTGCTCTGCTGAGTTGTTCTGGGTGGAACTCGTGATTGAGAGTTTTTAGTACGTTGACGTAAACAGACCTGTGACACTGATTGTTTGGATTACAGGGAGTACTGAGATTATTCTTTCACCGAAACGAACCAGAAGAATCCACCTACACTGTTACCCTAGAAACTCGTGGACATGCAACATTTTGTTGCCCAGTTAAACAGCCTCGTATCTTGTGACGGCGATCTGAAACAGTTTGAAAGCGTAAGAAAGCACAAGCCTGGCTTTGCCCGACCGTCGCTCACAACTTAAGGTTTTACTGTGATTATAGTCTGGAGACTATTAAGGTTTGCTCAGCCGCTCTGAAGGGTGGACCAATCAGCTGCCAGAGCTGGTGGCGAAGTGCAATGACGTTGAAGTAGTTTGAACAACGGCGGGGGAGGTGGAGTGTCGTCACACAACATATATATGAATTTCAAAATATATGCTGATTGGTTAAAGGCTGCTCGAATAGTTTTAAAATGAACCTGATGTCTACAATCATTGAGATGCTTTGACTTAAAACAATCCTCAATAGTCACACCCATATATTCCCTGCATGAATATATGGGTGTGGTAATACCACCCCCCAACCAAAACTAAAAATCTCCTTAATCCTACATGAATCACACTTCCCACTGACCATACAAATTATGTATAATTTCCAAGGGAAGATTCATCAGAAAACGCAGACAATGTAACTGCCAAATACTTCTGTATCAAAATTAATATATATTCATGTAATTATGATTTAAATTTGTATTCCTTTGTTTAAAAACATTTTTGTGGATCGCCTAATAAGTTCCATGTTGGGTAGAGGTTTTTTTTGCATTAGCTGTATAAGACAAACACATACGGATAATAAAAAGGCAAAACACAACAGAGGGAAAGGCTTTGAGTGTTAAGAGGAAGATACTCATACACAATGAGAGAAATGGCTGATGGAGATGCTGAGACAAAGCAGAGGTTCCTTTGTTAAATGAGGAGGTAAAACTTTGCACTGCAGCGGCAAAGTTTCAGCGGTGGTTTCAGACGTGACAGACACTCACCCGTCGTGAGGGACGACGCCCTTGTACCTGATTGGACTGTTTAAGAGACGAAGAGTTGCAATTGCCTCCTTCCAGAAAGGACTAGCCAGGAGAAAGACAAACACAAAGCCTTTTGATGGTAGAGTCAGAAACTCCTTCTCTGTGGACCAATTAACTTCGTGAACCAGTCTGCCTTTTGTTTGCATGTTTGAAAATACACCATTATTGTGTGATATACTGAACAAGTCACAATGTACTCCAACCATGATCCTACTTGTTGCAGTTTCCACTGTCACTCAGCAGTAAGATAACATAGTGAAGTGACACTGGAGCTCCAAACTTTCAGATAGTGACCCTAGTTGTTGATTTTCTTAATATGGAAACGATTGACACATTTTAGGACTGAGGTAGTTCTGCTGCTCAGTGGTTAATCGAGAACCTGGTTTACAACACCGATGAGCCAAAACATCACGACCTCTCACAGATGAAAGAAAATGAGCTTGTAACAGATTCAAATCCATTATTATTTGTTGTAAATTTCATATGACTTTGCTTTAAATTTAGGAATGCTATTATCACTGCAATGATATTTTAAACAGGGAAATTAAAATTGACTCCATTGACTAATTTACGACACGAACCAAGAGTGAAAAACGGAAATAAATCATTTCAGGTTCATATTTGTCTTCCAAGAACACATTTGCTACAAGTACTGATATCATTGCATATATATGTACTATGGTCATGGAGACTTTCTTCTCAATGATGAAACGCCCACTGGGGTCACCAAAGTTGAACATTTTCAGATAATATCCCAAATATTTAGTCCTAGAAAACAGATTTGCTGAACGGCAGTTAGTTCAAAACTTATGGCACCTCTTGGGTGTTTGGAAGTGATTCTCACCTTGGGCCTCTCAATTTTGTTGCGATCATTATTTGCCTTCTGTGCCTTCTCAGCCAGTTTCTTCTGCATCTGAGGACCTCGTCCAAAGAAGATGTAGTTGACAAAGGCGTATTCCAGCAGAGCCAGGAAGACAAACACAAAGCAGCCCATCAGGTACATGTCTATAGCTTTGACGTAGGGGATCTTGGGTAGAGTCTCTCTCAGATGGGTGTTGATGGTTGTCATGGTCAGCACAGTGGTGATCCCTGGAAGAAAAAGCACAATTTCCTCAGCATAATGGGACAATGTCTAAGTAGGAGCATTTTCATCAGCTGCGGGTCAATTTTCATCTTACTTGAATGATGAATCCTGGTGAGCTTTAGGTTTCATTGCTTGGATAAGCAGAAAATACCCCACCACATGGTTTACAGCTAATGTTGCACACAGGTGAACAGACACAGCAAATACACAATAAACAGCTGTGTACTCATTCTCTCAATATTATGCCCCATTGACAATAATGTGCCCGTGTTGTTTTCGTGTCTCCTGGATGTCTCACCAACCTGGACGCTGTGTCTATTTCTGTCGATTCAGACTTACATAATTAAAACAAAAATCTTGCACTGTACAGCGTTTGTGGGGGAGTTGAGCGCGCCGTGGGTACATGGCATTGATTTCTGCATAACAAAGGGACAAGCAAGAATCTAAACTCTCTTCGAAGCTCAGAGGAGATGGTTACTTAACAAACTCCTCAACATCCTGTGCAGTAGTGTTTACAGAGTTTACAGTCCCTGTGATGACAATACTGACAAGTAGACGGTCAGATTAAGTTGTTAAAACATTAAGTGCTAAAAACACTAATGGCGACTTTCCTGTACATGAACGAACTACACAACGTTGGTTTAAAAATCCTGTCCTTGTTCAACACGGCACTAACTTTGGTGTTTAATTAAAATGCACTCTGGTTGACATGAGACATCCATGTTTGTTTGCTTTTGCCACCACGTACTGTTGAGCACCAAAACGGAGATCATAATTCCAATTTGCAAGTCGACGTTTGTGCAATTCATGAAGGTTAAAAAGGCGGAACAACTCTGGTATTACATGAATGTAGCATAAACCCTTCCTCTGAACAGTGAGTGTGCAGTTATGTCTTTGAAAGCAAAGACGTGTGCGCCTGTCGAGCTTTGGATTTTTCCAAATGTTGTAAAAGATGTGCATCGGGCTGCAGCAAGAGCGATACTCCACCTGAAAAGAGTTTGATTGGCGGTATCTTTTTTGATCTAGTCCAAATCAATCACATAAGAACAAAAGTATACAAAATTGTGTATTCATCTGCCATTGTTAGTTTGTGCGGCCAACTAACTTACTACTTAAAGTTAGTACTGACCATTATTTCAAATCTCAAGGAACAAATCATAACTCAGTTTGTGGTGTTATGTAAAAAAAAGTTGCAAACATAGGATGCTAATAAAAGCTGACGTTAACTGCTTTGCCTTGCTCTTAATTTTAATTACCCATGACAATGTTACATTTAACACAGTGGTTGGTCCTCATCTTAAAAGCTGGCTGTGGTTATGTTATAAACTGTCTGTGGTTGTTTTTTTTCTTGTCATGTTTTGTGTTATTATAGTAATACTTGGACTAAGTGGCCAGACCACAATACGATAATATAACTGGTCCTTTATTACCATGTCTTTTATATTGACTACTATTTGCTGACCTACGACACACAGCTTTTATTTCAGTCGTTTAGTACAATACCCTGTTCTGCATGTAGCCATCAAGTGCATAGAGGTAGGCTGGAAACATAAAAAGGTAAACAAACTCAGTAAGAAATAATTAGCTTCATTAGCTCGCTAGCTGCAGCTGATCAAATTTACCAGTGACAGGTTGTCATCCAAAGTCATCAATTGAAAATGAGTAGCTTGCTTTTGTTCACTTCTTCGATAGCTTTAAAAAAATGATTAGCAATTTTAATGGTAAATTTGACTCCATGGCTTATTGAACAGTTACCATAGCGACTCAATCTGTAGGCCATGCACCTGAAGAGAGATTATATGGAATAACAGGAGGATTTCTTAACGCCCATCTTCAGACGTCATTTTCACTGCTCACTCAAGAAGCCTGATAGTTAAATTTAGTTTTGCTCAGGATGTTCACACCACCGTAATGGCAGAGAGAATGGAAAGCTGTAGTGAATCATCACACAGACAGTGATTGAATTTGGACAGCGCAGTAAGTGTAAATGCTTTCTAACTTGCATTGATCTCACGGTGTCTCAGACAGCAGTCTTCTCAACAAGGAGGCGTCCGAGCAGATGAACCAGAGGAGTGTGTTTCCTGAAGAGGTATGACCCTGCAAAGAAGCTTCCAAATCTGGCTGCCCACGAGGCTACACCCAGCTTCTCACACAACGGAGATTTAATGATTGCTGGAATAATGTGCTCTTTCTAAGCACAGGGAGTACTTTAGAGTGCACCGAGGCTGAATGAATACTTCCATTAAGGCAAATATTCTTGCAGAGATCGATGCAGTTAGGGGAGGTCTGATGTTTTCCGGTGGTGAACAGAGTCTTGTTTTAGTTTTAGTCCCAGAGACCAGTGGAGAGTCTCGGATCCAGTTGAGCCTCAAACAGGCTGAAGGAAACATACAACTTAGATTATATGTTGGTTTTGAATCTGAATGTTACTAAAATATGGGAGAAACCCACCAGAACTTTGCATGCTCAATGTCTCACCAGGGCTAATTCACTATGCTAGTGTAAGATGAGATTTATTTTTCACAACTTTTGAAATGAGGACATTTCATTTGAAGAGAGGGAAGAATGTAAAGTGAGATTTATTTTTGTTGGGATTTATTTTGTGATTGTTCTGTGTTTTTGATTTGGAAACTATTTAATGCACCTTGACAATCATATTTTGATTTGCATTGGGCGGAGTGATATGTGGTAAGGTGATGAGGCCATGGTTTGGGAAGTAGTTCAGTTTTTTGTGGTTGTTAAAGAGG
Source organism: Embiotoca jacksoni (assembly GCF_022577435.1). Taxonomy (NCBI): domain Eukaryota; kingdom Metazoa; phylum Chordata; class Actinopteri; family Embiotocidae; genus Embiotoca; species Embiotoca jacksoni. Next base: position 9,724,702 of record NW_027185296.1, on the reverse strand, counting down.
AAGTTATATAAAGGTCATGGTCTGATTTAATACTGAAAAGTCCGTAATGACTAACATTTAGCGAATGAGCTTTCCCTAACCAAAGTGTTTTTGTTGCCTAAATCTAACCACAGACAGGAGTCTGGATGCAAACCCGAGTCCAGACGGTTCTTTGTAACTGCAATACAGTTTGTAAATTGGGTGCGTCTTTAAAAAACAACAACCTTTGCCTGTGAACATAATCTAGTCAGTGATGATGTTGCCACCGAAACAAAAAGGGGAAAACAATTTAGTTGTCCAGAAATCCATGTTTCAAGGAGACAGGGTTTTCTAAATTACAAATCCAGTAGAAAGTGAGAAACATTAGGGCCCTCTGATGAATGCAAGTCCAATATTTACTATCCTTTCATCTTTGTTTTGGTCTCCAACTTCTGAGGGAAGTATGCAGCTCTTTTAATGCGAAATGTTTATTAAATGCTTTCTAAACGCTGGACTATATTTATCAGGTAGCCGCTCAGTTTGTCTTCCCTTTAATACTGAACAGGTAAAATACAGTTGTTAATGAGAAAAAACAACTTCCTGCTGCAACTAGAAAAGATGCTTATGAGGGCCACGAGAGTGCATCAGACCAGTTAGGTTAAAGATGTGGTTTAAAGATGCTCAAATTTATGTTAGAGCCGAGGGCAACTGAAGAGTTGAACGAAAACGACATGGTTTCATCACTATGAGTGACCCCTTTAACATTAGCCCTACTTATCTGAATCATTGTTAATACAAGAGCATTGACTGGTGCAGCTTTAACCATGTACAGTTCTAAAGCTTAAAGTAAATCTGTGCTGAACTTGAGTCAAATAATTTAAAGATGAAAAGATAAACTTCATCTTTATACTGTTATTAATTCATTGATGTTCAGATGTCCATGAATGACTTTGAGCTTATGTCCTTTTCTGTCCAGCAACATACAACCTGTCACCCTCTCAGGTCAGCACGGTAAATTTCATGAGCTAGAAACGATTTCACAGCAAACGTTCCATCAACTGTACAGCAGCTCGGGGTGGGGTGTGTGTGTGTGTGTGTGTGTGTGTGTGTGGGGGGGGGGGGGGGGGGGGGGGGGGGGGGACAAAACAGTCACAGTTTCACAGTCATCCACTCAGAACATCCTCATTACATCCTACATGCATGCCACCACTTCTTCCCTGTTTTTTAATCTGTCCACTGCGTCAGTAAGATGGCGTACAACCTCCTTCAAATTGCTCGTTTAAGTGTTTACAAAGGAGACCAAATTTGCAAATTGCATTCTGAGGAGAAAAAGTGTGAAGGAAAACAAATGAGCCTCCTCTGGAGAAACAAAACAACTCACATAAAACATATTTGTCGATGCTGATATGAAGGTAATCTTTTAGTAGGTGGTGTATGTTTCCTTGTAATAACTTTCTCTTGACACGTCGTGTATTACTTTTCCTGTGAAATCTGCACTGTGTCCTAAAACGTCCTCCAGCAGCATTTGACTTGTTTTAATTCCATGTACCTGATCTGATGACAAGAAAAACACAATGCTAATGAGAGCAGATTTAGGCCATCCCGACTTACACGTGTTTGAATGACACATTAGTCAACATGTAGTTCCAACCAAGAAATCTGATTGGTCAACTGTAAATTTGGAAATCATCATGACATCACACCCTGCTCATCACTCGAAATATCACTCCGCCTTCTCAGTAGGAATATACGGTATAATTGGAATTGAATTTCATATAATATGCAATATAATGTAATTAGTACTTGTTATAGGTCCATTAAATGTGATCCATTTGGAAAAATCGGGTCTTTTTTGGTTAATTTTTGTCGCTCCGAGGACCCGTACCGTAACACCACGGACAGTCGCGCGCTTCAAATCGTAGCGGTGGCTAGCTTGACCGGGTTTTAACACCTGACACGGTGCTAATATCTTAACGATAAAGGAGTCCATTCATCTTTATTAGCAAACATCTGAGCTACAACAAGACTGAGCTAGCTAAGCAGTTTTGTGTTTCTGTGTGTGGTATTAATTCAGTTTGAGAAACCATCTCTAGAAAGCAGTAAAACAGACGTGAAACCGTCTCTGTTGCTAGGTCGTTACTAAGGGTCGGCCTACTTCCTGGAGTAGTAAACAAGTATCGCCATGGAAACGAAGATTGCAAAAAGTTTTATATTTTGAGTGAATTTCCCCACAATGTGAACATATTTAGATTGCATATTTCATGTAGTTGGTTACTTGTTATAGAATCGCAATATTACGCAGGAGGATGTGCTTTAACTCATTAACTGGTACGGACCGCATCACTGTCGTGCCAATTAACGACATTAAAGCACACCCTCTTGTATAATTTTGCTTAATTATGATCAAATGTGAGGCATTATTGTAGAGAATGATGTAAAGAACAGTATAAGAGTATCCGTGATGACATTACATACTGTACACAGCTTGAAATGAACCCCATCTGACCTTATAAAAGCATGTAAAAATGAACTGTAGCAGGGTCAAGCCACATTTACCACCAATCCAAAATTCATTCTCCATTTAAGTGCAGAGTCTGCACTTGGATGACACTATGGTTTAAAGGCTTCCTGTCAGGCTTCGGGACAGAGATGGCCGCTGTTCACAAGCATGCAGGCCCAATCTATAAAACCCAAAAGACATCTGCCTGCAGATTAAACTACAGACCTGAGGTCAACTCACTCCACGGGACACACCATACCTAATGCAACTCTGGCAGCTGAGGCATCATAATTTATCCAGAATGACACCCAGGATAGGATGGTGATGAGGATGGAGGGCATGTACGTCTGCAGGATGAAGTAGCCGATGTTTCGCTTCAGCTTGAAGCTCAGCGACAGCCGAGGGTAGGCACCTGAAGGACGAGACAGTGAACACGAATCAGACCTCTTTTATTCAGAGGTACCGTGGCGATGTCGACCACTTTGTTTTGGTTCCTATGGTGATGGCCTCATGAACTGATTTCATCACCATGGAAACAAGCAAGCAACGTTGAAGTTGCAAACCATCTGATGGAACTTTGTTTTTAGAATATGAACACCGTTCAGAGCAAAATATAAAGCGGCCATTTAAAATTAGGGGATAAGGAATAATTTGACATTTGGCTTTCTTGCCAAAAGCTCGACGAGGAAATTGATGTCTGTACAGTGAATATGAGGCTGCAGCTAGAAGCTAGTTATCTTAGCACAAAGACTGAAAGCAGGGGGAAACAGCTAGCATTGCACTGCCAGTTCTACACTTTGGTTTTGAACCTATTTAAAAAATGAAAAATAATGACTTAATTAGTGAGTATTAGAAATACTGGTATAGCCAGGCTAACTGCTCACAGTCTCATCGAATAATGAACCTAAAGTTAAACTATCCATGCTGCAAGCTGTAGCTTCATATTTATCATACGAATATGAACGTGGTCGCAGTCCTCTCAGCTAACTCCCAGCAAGGCAACATTAAACAAAAAGCATTTTTAGCATTTGCTAAATGAATGATGACAGAAAATGTCACTTATCCTTCCTTGCTATTGCCAAAGTGACGCTCAGATGCCGGCCTTGAGATTTATGGGAGTTTTATTGTATTGAGATTATTAGGTGTGCATTGAGAGGAGTGGCTCCATCCATTTCTATGTGTGTAATCTATCACTAAGTGTCTCTATATGTCTATCTCTAAGTGTCTCTATATGTCTATCTCTAAGTGTCTCTATATGTCTATCTCTAAGTGTCTCTATATGTCTATCTCTAAGTGTGCACTGACAATTGCGAATGTGTAAAAGTGTCAGAAAATGTGTTCACAAATATGTAAATCTGCACTGAGATTAAAGTCAAAAGTATCTTTAAATGTGCAAAAGTTCTTGTACAAGTGCACACAGATATTCATATGTATACTGATATTTGCATATGTGTATGTGCATTTCAAATGTGTACACCACGATGTAAATGTACACATTCACTATGTAAATGTGTACTGAGGAATATAAGTGTGGGCACAAATCATTAAATGTATGCTAAGAATAGTAAATATGTACGTAGATCTGTAAATGTATACTGAGATTTGTAAATGCATTAAGTGCCTGTAAATGAGTACACAACATTCTGATTGTGTACTGACATTTGTAAATGTGTACAAGAATCCATAAATGTGTACTACGAATCATGAATGTGTGAAAATAAAAACTACTGAGAAGATGTTAAATGCATTTATAGATTCTCTGCAGAGTTTCTTGTATTAGGATTTCATACTGACCATAATGAGCACTAATAGTGTGTGTTAATCCCTCAGAGATGTCTGGACAGTATCCATCCTTTCAATCAATAAATTTAACTGTGGGAATAATCACTGTTTTGGTGCCTCTGAATTATTGTATTATAAGTGAACAACTCATGCTGCCTGCCACTCTGTGGCATCGCAGCTGAAGGCCCTTCTGCATCATCCTCATTTTTCAGACCCGGAAGCCACGTCCACTTTGATATACAGTCCATGTGTACCAAACATTTGAATAAAAATCTCCTGACCTTCTGCATGTTATTTCTGGTCACTGTTGACTCATTCTGACCCAACCATGTAAACACAGTCCTGTATTGACACAGTACATTGAACAGCTCTTATTTCATTTACGCTACAGTAAAAAAAAAAAAAAAAAAAAAAAAAAAAAAAAAAAAAAAAAAGTTTTTTCAAGTCTATTTTTTTGTTTCTTCAATCTATAATGATTGTCTGTGGGGCTCTGGGTGCTTGGAGATAAGTGGAAGAACTAAACAGTGCGGTTCCTGAACACATCCTTCAAATCAATGATAAATAATAAGATGTTTTTAACTCTGATATATGCTTATTTAGCCATGACTATATAGATGGATAAATGGAGTTATGTGCTCCATAAATTGTTATTCCATAGATTTAACGAGAAACATAACACCATCACTGTAACGTCCTATACACACCTGTGGAAAAGACCACATTCCTGGAGACCAGTTTGTAGTCCACTATGGAGAACTGAGGGAGCTCAATGCGTGTCACCCCAGTCACAGCAGTGTCGCCTCCTTTCCAGTAAAACTCTATGTCATCTGTTGTGTAACCATCTGCAAGAAAACAAGCCACAAAATGCAATTCTTATGAGCGGAAAAGCCCTGAGAGGTGCTGCTGGCTCATTTTGTTGGGTGGCTAAAATTAATCTTGTATTTTTATTTGCTTAAGTGAAATCTGGAGGCTTATAGCTACAACTGATTTACAGTAAGTCCTATGAATCACACAGAGCCGGCTGTCTTTAAGTGCTGATTGCGTGAGATGTAAATCTTCACCGGGTTATGTGTCACTGCAGGCAGACATACTTACATGCATGGGATCCATAGCTGTTAATAGTTTTATGGCAGCGCAGATAGCCAAACACGTCATCAAGACTGATGAAGCTGGACTAATCATTACCGTGCTCTACCATGGAAATCACTGTCTGCTTAAAGCCCTTCTGTGCGGACCGAGTCATTTGAACTGGAGAGGGTGCAGCGAGCAATCTTGCTGAGATACGACAGGTTAATAAATCCTGAGCAATTCAGCAGTCTGTGCAGTTTCTGTCTCCACCAGAGGAGAGAACTTTTTTTTTTTATTTTTTATGAGAATCATGGTGCTGTTCATATTTCTAAGTGATGAAAAACTAGAGCTGTCTGCTGTATTTCTTTACTAAGCACAAGATGTGCGGCTTAAACTTACAACTCTCAATTTCCAGAGTGCAGTTCTGTTCGTCCAGCGGGTATCGCCTCAGATCCATCATGCAGGCTGCTGTCGTCGTGATTCTGAGTCACAAGAGAGCCAAAACAGAGGTGACCTCATTTTAAATTCAGCCCAGGTGTTCCAGTAAGAAGTGGTTAGGACAGATGTGGTTCATTTATGAAAGATGCAAATGTAAATGACATCCATTATTATTTGTTTGAAAGTAAAACTCCATTCCAATTATCCTCAGACATCCTCCACACTCCTCAGAGCTGCAAATTTATATCCAGAATCCAATTTCGAGGTGCAGTCCAAACAAACATATAATGCAAGTTTTGAGATATGAGTTGCTGTAGTAGCATTAAAATATGTTGAACTGCTGCTTAAATGGCTTCAACAAAGCAAATAAAGCTTTTTGCCACTTCATGTATCTTGGAGAGCTACGTGACAGCATAAAAGCCAAGACTTTAATGAAACCAATAAGCAACGGAGATGGATTGCTTGCTAATTACTGAAAGCATTACTGGAGCTGCTGAGATTGGAGCTGGTGAGAGATGCTGAAAATCTCTAAATACATTTGTTTCCCCAGAATGCATACGTCATCCCAAATGGATCAGGCAGAGGAAAAGCAAAACTGATTTCCTATCTGGCTAATGGATGTGAATTATACAGAACTGAATGTGTAGAAAGTTTAATAAAAGTGTATCATATCTGAATTTTTGTGGGATAAATGACTGAAAAGGCAAGTCAAAACAGGCCTTTATCTTCGGCCATTATTTTTTGTGCACAACGTCCTAATGGAATGTGAATTAATAGTGATTATGTCAGTCACATACAATCAATTTGTATATATATAAAAAAAAAAAATTCAGAATGGTAGAATCCAGCACATACAAAACAAGTCCAGTTGCTAATAAAGACTGGGTAAAACACACAATGAGAGGGGTGAAGTTACTTTTTTTTTCCTGCACTCTTGATTGATGTTAATCAACAAAACTCAACACTTCCTGGTGTTTTTTCACATTAAAAGTCCTTTCCGTTCCTTCAGAGAAGCCTACATGATCTTGAATGCGGAAACTGTCGGGGCAGTATTAGCTTAACAAGTTTCACAGGCTTATTTCAAGACGGGAGTTAAACATTATAAAGTTTATATTACCTGTGGGAGAAAGACTGTAAGCCTTCCACTAAAGAGAAGTCTTGTTAAATGTTCAGTTGATGGTCACAGACTTTCTAACCTGAGGCCGTAGAGGACGGTTCCATCCGGGTGGAGTCGAATCATCCGGTTCTTCACGGTGACCCCATGCACAAAGGACTTCTTGTCATTGAGGAAGTAGGTGTCTGGGACCCAGAGCTGGTCGGCTACTCTGTTGTCCAGTGTCAGGTTGAGAGGGATTCCTGCATAGGCCAACCTCTTATCTCTCCAGTACTGCTGGAAGTACATCGTCAAAGTGTAGTCCTGTGGGAAGTAAAAGAACACAGTCGTGTTATACTTCAGAGAGGTGCAGGGTTATGGTGTAAATATTGTCATTCTTTTATCAGATATTTGCAATTTCTACAGGCCAGTGTATCCAACGCCATCCAGACTGAAGCCAGACTTTATTACATCAAGTTCAGCACTTAATGTCTGCAGCCCCCGAGATCCAGATGGATCTTTTTTGTTACAAAGGTGATATTTATAGAAATGTCAGTCTGCACTGGGTCACCATTTTTCAAGCCTAAACAAGAAACCCTCCACAAGACTGGTATTACTGCAGGCACAGCATCAACGCTGTTTCAGCTTAGTTTTGACCTTCTTTTTTTTTTTTTTTTTAAATAGAAAGATATCACTACATATTACCAGCCATACATCCGATGGCATCAATAATTTATCATGCGTTCACTCGCAGCTACCTCCACAAGTTGATCCATCAAACACAAAAGCTTTCCCAGGCCTTTAATGGAGCTCTTTACCAGCTCACTTGGCTTTATTCTGCTGACTAATGTTCTCTTAAATAAATAAGCAGGAAATAAACAAAAACCTGGCCGTGCTGAAAATGCCAATCCTCTGGTGCGATGGCATATGCATAATAAAGTGTTCAGAAATGCCTAGATTTGAAAATCAATACTGGTATTTCCTTTGTCAACACTAAACTAATTATTGCCTGGAGTTGGTCTGTGTGGTTTCCACATTAGAAACTGCTGACTTGATTTTGACAAAGTAAAGAATTGCATTATTTTTTTGTTGATTCTCTGATTTGCTGTGTACACATCACACTGGAGCGAAGGTGCTTCTGCACCACACCCGATTGACAAACTGTAAGCTTGTTTTCTGTTTGGAATGAATTACACTATGAGATTTGACAGTATAATATGATATTGATCCCTATGAATAATTCAGTGTGTGTATATAATCAGAATACATATATATATATTTTCTTACCCTTTCTGAAAAGGTTGCGTCTGGTTACTGAGACTGTGTGGGCTTTTATTTGTTCGTTTGGACGTACAGGAGACATTTTTAACTTGTTGGACGAGAAAGAGGCTCTATAGTGAATTTACTGTGTTTTCTAGAAAATCGAGAGCTTGAGACTTGGCTGTTAAATATTTGTGCCTCTTTAGAGATGCCCTCACACTCCCAATTCTCTTTCACCCCCTGCAAACTGAAGATACCCTCATTACTTTCCCTCCCACCAGCAGCAGAGGTGTGCGGTGGGTGAATCAGCTTTACACAACAACTCTCATACTACAGTGATGGAGCCCATCTATCAACACACTCCCTCCATGTCTGGACAGCTATTTTAGTCTGTTTGAGATCTTCAGATCCCACTTCAGCTGCTGTCCTTGACAACCAAACTACACCACATCACCCTCACTGTACACACCGTACTGCACACCCTCCTGCTCCCAGTACCATGTGTAACCTGCAGCGTCCCTCAGGGATCTAAATTGGGGACTCTGTTTATTCTCCAGAGGCCTTTCAGTGTGTGTACAGGGCAATGGTCACACTGGAGGGCAGAATTGCACATTCTTGTCCAATAAAAGCTATTGGCTGTTCAGAAAGTATCTCAAGTCTCGGTTTAATTTCACCATTATTGTACAAGCTTGTAGGCATTCTGTGGTGCAGAAATTTGAAAGATTATTACAATTTCACGTGTTTATGCATTAAAAAAAAAAAAAATCAAAATCAAAGTCTACAGATGTACCACCGGCTCTGTAAGGCACAGCACTGCTTTGCACTGAATACAACTTTACACCTTAGTTTAGGATAATAGTGTGTTAATTAGCACAAAACACAAAGTGCAGAGGAGGCTGATGGGAATTACTGTTGCAAAGTGAGTGTGTACTTGATGGTGTAGCTTGATAAAATGTCAGAGCAATTAATCCCACTGTGAACCTGAATGCTTGAATAAAATTCCATGGCAGTCTATCCAACAGTTGCTGAGACATTTCATTTCTAACCGTGAAAAACGTCAGGAGATCCAAAAAGTCACTCGGATTGTCGTCTGGGGAACATGAGTGTCAAAATTTCCAGGTATTCCCTCTAATACTTGTTGAGATATTTTAGCCTGGACCCAAGTGGTGGGTCGACCAATCAACTGACAGTCGAAAGCCTTGTTTCCAACACAGAAACTTTTGTTTGGGGACCAAGAACCTTTTGGGGAAGTCAGTCCCTCGTCCTGTATTTCTGCCACAGGATCGAGGATACTTTGTTTTTCTTCGTTGTATTTTGACGCAACAACATGAGCTACGGAAGAAATCTTGTAACAGATGGACAGATGAAACATATTTTCTCCAGGTTGAAATTCATAAGCGGGGCGCAAATCGGACTTGCCGTTCTACCTGCCCCCTGAATTTGGGGCAGAGATCCATAATGTAAGTCCTAACAGAAACAGGCAGCATTTTAGTGAAGTGTCGGGGCACCATGGAGCTACAGAGCAGCCTTGCTGCTCCTTGGTGTATATCCGGGGAACAGCAGCCTTAAGAAGATTTTTTCCTCATTTGAAACTTTGATTTTCACTTTACAAATTCCAAAGAAATTTTACACAAACCTTCCACGGTATTTAAAGATCATGTTTGTCAGAGAACCACTTGAGCTTACTTTGGAAATCATGTGATATGGAAATATCTTTTGCCATCTTTTCCTGCTAACATCTTAGTGAGTGTAAAATTAGATTTGAACTTTCAGACTATCCCTAATGCACTGATATCATTATAATTCATATTTGAATCTCAAAACTCGTTTGAATATGATAGCTGAGTGAAATGGTTGAAATCAATATAGTAAAATGGAAAAATCCCATTAAATAATCAAATTGCTGTAAAAAGAAATGGACTGTGTTGCACCATTAAGCATGGCATCAGACAAAAATGATGAGATAAAGAACTTCAATATTTCATTTTTTTAAGTTCAATTTATGTCAAGAAATTGACCACTCATGGAAAATGGTTATACAACTATATTTAGGGGTTAAAAAGTTCCGCAACATGGCTTCTGTTGAGAGAATAGCCCACAATAATAAATGAACATGAATATTAATCTAAGGTAAATCAGCAATACTAAATTATAGCATTTGAGGAGGATGGAGTTACAGCAGTAAATGGTTTGTAAATGTATCATGGATTAAATGTCTGGTCAGGATGGCCAAGCTGTACAGCAGCATGAATATGATTGGTTGTGACTCGCCAGCCGATAAGAGCTCAGCTGGTGAATGAGCGAGCGATTGTGCAGCATGAATGAAAAAGCTAATGCTATTCAGCTAATGCAAGTGCATAATATATATATATATATATATATATGTATATAAAACAAAAAAAACTAACATGCATCTGCTAACAAAAGTTTTCAATGATTCTTCTATGGAGGATTTCTAAATGTTGGTAAGCATCACACTGGGAAGCAGCTGAGGATAAAACCCACGTATTAAATGCCTGTAGATGCTTCTTACTCTGCTTTGGGTTTAGGCACACTAAAGGACGCTGTTGTTTGTTGTCAGATGTGTAGACCACAAGAGACAGAAAGAGTTTTGTCTCCAGCACCAGTGAGTAAATGAGGCCTGGTGGGAGGACGAGACTGTCGTGTCATCTTCGGCTCGAAGAGTTCACCGTCTCATACTCAGACATGCTTACTGTGTGCCAGTCAAACATCGTCTACGTCAACTTAACACCGAGATATCTGCTGGGGATACAGGAATAGCTCTGCGAGATGCCTGCCCCATGTGAGAGGGGGGCTTTTCATCACTCTGTAAGACAGTTAAGTATTCCCAGTAGGATTCAAAAGTGCACTAGATGTGTTTTACAAACCATGCGTTTAAGAAATTTCGGTCTCTGCATCCTCCCACACAGCATTTAAAGCATTTCAATCCTTACACTGTCCTAAAAACTGGCTCCTCACAAGTACTATTACTACTGTTATGAGAGTGAAGTTGCTGAATAGCTACTTTTGTGGACTTGAGATATAATCATATAAATACAACACATTAAGTACTTTGAAGTATTTATAGTGAATAAACACAAAAAAGTGCTTTGTAGAGCTGAGGGTCTAGATGATAGTTCTCTGTGAGCTCATCACTGAGTGTCACCTTTCACATTACACATGGCAATTGGATCCATTGGTAATATAAAAATATTTCTAAGTGAAGTTTTAAAGGTGAAATATACAAGTTCAAATCATTCAAAAATTAACTGAAATTATTCAGACGACTAACCGCAGCTTTCTACCAAACTGAAGCAACTTTTATAGAGCAAACAAACCAGAAGTACCGAGCATGTTTGAACAATCAAAACAGATCTTTAGTGCAGCTAAAAACAATACAAACTCTATTGAAAAACATTTCAAATGGAGTTGATGAATAGTTTTGCTGTGGCTGTTTTCTTGCTACAATGGTCATTTAGGATTAGCAAGTTGTAATGTAAACTATATGCTTTAACCTATCATAATTTTTCAATAAGCTACTGGGTCCGTAAAAACTGTTTCATCAGTTATATATATAAAAAAAAAGAAGCAAACTTCTTACTAATATCAGGGCAAGAATAGGCAAAATTAGACCAAAGTGAGCCAGACTGAGGGCGGACTGCCTGGAAACCGTCATTGCAGTCAGTTTAACCTGGAGTCACGTGGTTCCACCTAATAAAAGCACTTGAAGTTCCATTTTAGTTTTAAGCACCTTGTTAGAGTGACGAGCAGAATGATTCTGCCGCACATAGGGATTATATTGCTGTAGGGTCACCTACTGTGTACCACTAAATGCAGCATTGTTCAGCACAGTGTGAAACTCAGCATGTTGTATATAGAGGACGAGACTAGTATTTCTAGCTGAGTTCTCTTTACCTAGCTGGAGCCTGAGGCTTTTGGTGCATTGCGTGGCTGACTTATTAACTGAGCCCTTCAATATACAGTAAATCTGGGAGAACATCTATTGTAGGAGTTTTTTAACGGTAACACTTCCTTCAGGCAGAAGGTGGATAATGTTAAAGTGTCAAAATGGATGGGAGTTTTGGCACATGATGGATTTGTCTTCTCGCTGACTCATACTGAGGCTACAGAATAAATGTGTTACAACACCGCTGGGAGGATCTGCTTTGCAGCTCTAGGTGCTTTATGTGCATGGACAGGTGCTTCTCTGTAAAGTGTAGCAACTCTGGTGGGTAACATCTGAAGGAGTGATTTCTCTAAAGATGTACAAACACTGCTTTCTTTGTTCCTAGAGTGCACTTGGGTAACATGACCATCTAGGGACAAAAGAATATTAAAAATAACAACAGAATAGAAATGGGCACAAAGCAATCTTAATTTCTAAGCTAAAAATAAATGAATGAAGCGAGTAAAGTCAGAAATATATTAATAATCTCATCTCCTAGACAACAAGCTCTGCAGCTCACCCACACAGGCTATAATGGGCCGATACCTTGTGTGTAGCTCTGGCTGTTTGAAAGCACGCCGCCAACACCTTTATGCCCTCCATTTCTCTGAGGGAGAGACAGCAAGTTCTCCTTTTGTCTGTAAGTTATCAAAGTCCTTCATATTCATTTACCACTGAACACAGATGAATTCAGAATTTTACATATTTAAAATGAATAATAAACAACCATCTAGGTGATGGCAAAACAGTGGATTAATTTGCCATTAGGTTTGGAATTAACTACTCTATAATTAATATGACTTTTCTGTTTGCTGTTGCCTTTCGCTGAACCAGATTTGAGGATGTCTTAAACTGCACTGTAATTTGTATCCTATTTTTTAGCTTGCTTGATGTTTTAATGACTGTTTTTAATATTTCAATCACTGTTCTTAATTGTTTTTAAATGTCCTTTTCTTTTGCCTTATGTTTTGATGCTTTTAATGGTTTTATGTGAAGCACTCTGAATTGCCTTGTTATTGAAATGTGCTATACAAATAAACTTGCCTTGCCTTGCCTTAATCTAAACTTCCTGACCCGTGAATTAACCAGGCGGATATACAGGCTGATATAAGCTTACTGCAGATATATCCACATGTTGAACAATGAGTAATAATCAAATTGTAATAAATAAATAAAGGTTTAAAATGCTTCTAAAAATTACTGATGGCCAACATACTGTCACCATAATTTTAGTGTCAACAATCCAGGATCAGTTGGGCTTTTTTTTTGACAACTATTAGTTTTTTTTGTCTTGTTTTTTTTGACCAGGTATACAGATTAGAAAAATTATACCACTATCACATGGGTCTGCTAAATATAAAGCTTTAGCCAGAAGCAGTTTATCTTATTTTAGCTTAGTTTAACTAAACGTAGCACACACTAAAGTCTGGAAAAGGGGGAACATGTTTTATCTTGTTTTATCTGTTGATCTTCCAATCTAAATTGGAAAGCTTACATGCGTATTTCTTAAAATGTCAATATATTTTGCCCACATAGATATGAAATATTGATCGTGGCATTTCGATATTTAAAAGTAGTCCATTATGTGTACACTTCAAAATAAAAGCTGCAGTAACAAACCTCATCCTCAACATGCTGGTTTGCTCTAAAATTACTTTTGGTAAAGTTAAACAATGACCAGTGAGGATAAACTTCTACAAAGTAAAGGCTGCAGAGCAACTAAAACAGAGTAGGGATGAGTCAGGATTTCTGAAAAGTCTAAATGAAAAGCAATCAAATAGGCTATATGACACCAACTGCTACTGTCAACCTCAACAAAAGCAGAAAAAAAGCAGGTTACTACCAAGCACCTGAGGATATCTGCCGCTGCGAGATTAGATGCTACTATACAAACAAAAGAAACATGCAAAGACTGTTACAGCCGTCCAAAAGTTCTCTGTGGAACTCCTTTGGAAAATAAATAAGTGTTCAAATAATAGTTGAATACCTCCCAGTGAAACTGTATTTAGCCTAAACTGTCGGTCCCTAGAACAGAGTTGTGTATGCAGTCCAGCATTCCAGCAATTTCTAAAAGTCAAGAGAAATGACTTGAGCTTGAACCAAGACTTCTCACAAACAGACCGCATAAGACACTGCAGCATGAGAACACAATCGCTGGTCATCCTTTCGAGGCCCCTGAGCATTGGTTATACTTGTTGGTCTATCTTTAAATTGTCACAATCTATTTTTTTTAATTCTTGTAGAGATTTTTGCTCGTCTTGTAAAGTAGTTCCTAATGATTACCCATACTGTATATGAAGATGGACAACATGAGAGCTCCCAGGAGGTGAAGCCAAAATATAATGGAAAAGGATGCTGCTAACAGAGTCTTCAGTAGTGACGATGTGCGATGTGGTACTGAGGTCCCTTCTCCTGTCTGGCCCTCAATATTAAGCTAAGAGCACAACAAATTCACGAGGTAACAGTTGCTGATATGTAGCTGGTTACTGATGATTTTCCTCAAGAAAATAATAAAAGTACAGCAAGCGCCTACAACAGTCCAAGACTGAGGCAGCTGAACTACGTCATCTTTCATTAAATACCGTCTATATCATCACCTCTTCCATGATTAATCGTTGGTACATTAGTCCTCTAATGCAAAAAAAAAAAAAGGCCTGAGATAATGTTGCATTTCAAAATAAAAGCAGGTCCACTGTATTGGCTATGATCCAGAATCAATGGTCACACTGATTATCACAGCAGGACGTGAAGAGTGCAACTAGATTGCAGATAATTCAGAGAGACATGATTTTTCTGCTCCTCTCAATGACAAAGGAAGAAAGAGAGCCCCGCCACTAACAGCCGCTTGTTGAAGCACATGAAAAAGACAGACATGCACTGCAATGCAGATCTAATCTGTTTTCCCTGTCTTCTTCTCTTACAGCACAACTCAGTCTCTGATCCAAGTAACAGATTAAAAGTTACTGCAAAGAGAGCAGATGCACATACAAACACACCTTTATAGCAACCAATTAGCAACTCCATCAATTCAAAGGACCACAAGCCCAATACAGCTGACATCTAAAGCTTCTTTGGGCTCCAGTAAGGCTCAATAGGGGTTTCCACAGGACAGATGTCTCTCAAGCTAAGATGTACAATAGATGACTGACAGTTCTCATCCTCACTCAGACATCAACATGAAGCCTTCCATGATCTGACTGGACACTGGGCATGCCACTCACCTGGCTGCCATTAGCGTTTTGCTTCTCATTTCAAGCTGGAATGACACAGCAGCTGTGATCAAAATGTCAAATTTCCACGACCAATCATTTACGACAGGTTTTTGAATGCATTTCAGTCAGAAAAGAGGCAAGAGAGACATTCAGCTGCAGCATTTGCTTAAAGCCTTCAATAATTTGAAATGGTTTTGAGTCGTTTCATTATCTTAACAGTTTCCCCAACGTTACTGATTGGTAGGAAATTATTGTCTAGACTGATTCAGAGAAGATATTGTCCAAACTTGAATCACTTGTAAAACAAAGTCTGGCTTGGTGTGGCTATATTTAACACTTAGAGAACATCTCAAAGGGCTTTAGAAACAATGTTGGAGCTGTTTAGAGCCATGACAAAGGAGGCAAAAGAGACACAGGAAGACCAGAAGTAATGTTTGAAAAGTGCCAGGTATTGAGGTCATCATCTCCAGAGATTTAAAAATAATTTCTGCTCATCTTTACTTACCAAACTTAGTTCTTCATACAATTACTTTAAAACTGCTGGTAGTTTGTCAAAAGGATAACAAGCCTATTTCCAGTGTTAAACATCAAATCTTTGCGTTTTATAAGCTCTAATAAGCCTTTCTTTTAATGTGCCACCCAAAGTCTCTCATAAACTATAAATATGATCTTCTTCTTCAGGGACCAGGACTATATAAAAATGAAGAAAGATATATTTTAGTAATTGCATTCAATATTTATGATAGATTATATATATTGGCTGCAGACTTAAGGTTTGCCAAGAAAGGTTGGGGGATGGTTTTAACAGCCTGAGAACCAAAAAGAGTGCACGGAGCAGGATGGAGCTCTAACATGGGTGAGTAAGTATCATCTCTTTATGTATGACCATTGGTACGTGCCCATCTGTGATTTCTCCATGTACCTGAAACTGCAGCAAAAAGCGCACATCAAAGTTTGTGTTGAACTTTTGGGGAACAGAAAGAAGTTGCAGAGAGCCAAATCCAGTGAATAGGGGTGGTGGGGAGCAACGGTTGTGTTGTTGTGGCTGAGAAACTTTCCCTCAAGCTCCTCAGAACATTACAGTGGAACTCAATGTTGACAGTCTGACCCTGGAGGATGAATTCATCATGCAAAACCCTGCGTATATCAAAGGAAACCCACTTGGGTGCACTCCTGACTTGATGCGCCTTTTTCGGTCTTCAACTGAGTTACACACATTGAAAATGTGAAGGTCAGTCAAAACTTGTCTCCAGGCTCACTGCTTCATTGCTGTAGATTTTCTAAAGCTTTTCAAGGGTCTCTTTTGTCAATTTTCCC
Source organism: Embiotoca jacksoni (assembly GCF_022577435.1). Classification (NCBI taxonomy): domain Eukaryota; kingdom Metazoa; phylum Chordata; class Actinopteri; family Embiotocidae; genus Embiotoca; species Embiotoca jacksoni. Next base: position 9,708,128 of record NW_027185296.1, on the reverse strand, counting down.
AGTTTGTCAGAAAATTTAACGTGTGCATTCTGCTCATGTCTATGGTGAAATCGCTGATGTATCCAGACCAGACCAAAAACCAGTGTAATACAGGTGCTGATGTTTGTTATGAAACTTAGAATACTTACTCATGAAGGTTACAGTTTCCCCCTTCTGCACATCACGGTGCTGCACACCGAACGATAGGAGCAGAGTCTGAACTTTTGGATTCACCATTGTATATTAGGAAAATTAGTGAGCTGACGTTTAAAAGTTTTTCAAAAAGTTATTTCATTACATAATTTTTGAGCATAACAATACAAAATGATGACAGCCTTAAAGATCTTGATGCCTTCCTCTCCATAAATGCCTAACCAGGTCAATCCTTTGATCTTAGAATTTCTTCTGAGCACCGTGTTGTCCTGTCAAGGCAAAATGAACAAAACTGAAATGTTTGCAGTAGCGTTTTTTCAGGAAAAGCAGCTATGAGCAAGGTTTACAAAGTTCCCGAACCCTCTGAAAGGAACAATTCCAGTGAGGGTGTGATAGGATCGTGGTTTGGGTGCATCCCACATGGGCACAAATGGCATTAGCAGTGAGTTCCAAGTTTGACTTCCAGCTGGATGGACCTTTATTGCATTACCATTGCCATTATCATGCTCTATGTTGCACCCTGCACTATTTCAATTAATGCAAAAATGCAGAATTAAAAAAAATTATGATAATAATTATAGATAATTTTCTATATTTACAGCAATTGTCAGGCTGTATATTTGCATCGAACACTTAGGCAGGGTTCCAGGTAAATGTGAGGTATTGCAGAATTTTGTATATACAGTGTTTCACTCTGCAATCTCAGTGCGTAAGGAGGATTTTCCTCGAACACACAGCTTCATCTGCAGCCTTGAGATGCTCTACCGAACAAAATGTGAGAAGAAGCTACAAATGTCAGACCACTCTGCAGGGGAATTAGACAAAGAAAGGGACAAAATCATGTTTTTCAGGACCACAGAAGAACTCCAACTGTGGCTTGGTGGCACTGGCTGCTCACAATCTCACAATTAAAAACAATTTATACCTCCAGCCGTTTAAAAGCTATGATGTGAGGTCACTTTGCTCCCGAAGTCAGAGTGGAGTTCTTGTCACTGATCCCACTCCATCAGGATGGTGCTGATATTTTCAGTTCACTAAAAAAAAAAAAATCCCAAAAGTGACAGCTCCTATAATGCCTCGTGGAGACAGACTCCCATCATTTATATCATGAGCAGATCATTTTGAACACACGCTCAAGTGCCACTGGGAGAGTCTATTTTCTGGATGTGTCTGATTTGGTGTGGCCCAAGGAGGAGACATATATCCTCTGTCCCCACCTGCATGCCTACAAGCATTTACACAGACAGTCAGATGTGATAGCCAGTGAGGATGCTTTTTCAAACAGCATGGCCGACAGCAACTCTCAAGTTAAAAGCGGGCGTGGTCTCTAATGCGGACATTATGTTTAGCCCATTAGGTGCTGAAATTTAGTTAACAGATTATTGATTTTTTTTTTAGAGCTAATGAGCAAGAAAATCATGTGTATGTCTCTATTTATGTGCAACCCAAGGCTTACATTTAAAGTAGTCCAATTTTGTACTTGTGTCCACAATAACTATTGCACATATTATTAGGCTGGTGCATTATTCATGTGCGGCATGAATAACAGTGAACAATCCTCCCGTGCATAAAGCTGATTGCTATATTTCAGGGGTTTTCAAAGCTGAGACAAAATTGAGACAACCCCTTTTTCTAGCCTATATTTGTTTGCATTTTGGCCAACTGACATCATTAAAAACATGCAGAATTACTTATGAGCAGTTCCTGCTTGTAATGTATCCATTGATGTAAAGACAAGTATCAATGGATTGCTTTGATACTCAAAATAATTAAAAACCTAATGATTCTCAAGCAAATTCTGCAGTTAGATAAAGAATCATTTTTCAATACCTTCTAAGCACATTTATCAAATTATGTTTGCAGTGGACTTTGGAGACAGTGATGACCTCAGGAAGTGTAGGTAACACTGGATTTAAAACTGTGTATCATGTCTCTGTGTGAAAACCCATATACAATATTAATAGAAAATTATAACGTTTTATCCACTCTAACAACACACAAAAATGGATACCATTATAGACAACTTTGTCGTCACTGGAAACTAGTGTGCAGCTTCTCTGTGGTTCTTGTTGAACCACTCTATGCTGCTGTGTAGAGATGCATTAAAATGCACCACGGGTATATTTCATCACACATACTTGTCAGGACAGTATGTCAGGGGCTATTTCCTCTTTGGAGCATGTGATTGATCATCAAGCTCTGTCAGCAGTTCAGACCACTGATTGATGGCATAAAGGCATTAAACTGTTCAGAGCACATGGTGTGCCAACCTCAACACACATACACACTCGCACACACTTCTGATGGTCCAGCTAGTTGGGTTTTTATATTTAAATGGAGAAGACATGGCAACAGAACTAAATGACGTTATCTTGTAACATGACCATTAGGTCATCATTGCTAGAGTCACACAGCCAGTGAACCAGGATGCAACCAAACAACTCACTATAATCTGTTACAGAAGATAAACAAACCCTTCTAGACAACACAGAAGAGCCACTATAAACTGCTTCTTCTTTTTGTCTGCTTACATACAAACCGGAACAAATCAGGAGTTTATAAGGCTTGTTGTATTCTGCAGTATAAAGTGCTCTAGATTTGGTAATATCACTTGCTAATAAGTCTTACTTTATAATGGGCTTGCAACTAGGTGTTTTAATAATCCACCATTTACTGATGCTTTATTGATCAGCCTGTTCACAAGGTTTTGAGTTGTAAAAAAAGAAATTTGCCAATTCAATAAGACTTTTTAACAACACACCATTTATAACTGATTAGGCTACAAGAAGCAGCTAATGACTTTCTTAATGGTTAATTACTTGTCTACCAAAGCTTTATGCAACAGATATAACTAATTTTAAGAACAAGTTTAGGGTTGCCAAGTTATAGCTTGCTCTAAAGGACCTTGCAGGAAGGGTCTGCAGAGCACTGGAGTCAATAAGGTATAATGTTAACTTTACGGTTACATACAGGATGGATGATTGTAAAAATGTCTTGGTACCAGATATAAGTGCTGACATGAAAGCTTGTGAGGAAGTCAGAAATCCATTAGTTGTTCATGAGTAACAAACAGTTACAAATGCATTTTTACCAAATAGGATAACGCCAGGCAAAGGGACTTTTCACAACCTGGCAACCTCCTTATCAATAATGACTTATAACTGATCAATAAAGCATCGGTAAATGATTTACAAAGGCTGCCTTATAAGAAAGTGATACCCGAAAATTCCCAGAACCTAACCCCTCTGTATAAGATATAAATACATTTTCCATCATTAAAAAACAGTCAACAAAAGAACATCAAAACTAGAAATGACTCAAATCAGATGCAGGATTTGTACGCTACTTACCATATTGACTTCTGACACCATGTCTATACTTGCCACGTCTATACTCATGCCAACAGCAACCGGTGCACCTTGAAATAAAAACAAAATAAAGTCAAATACGGGCCACTAATTCTGTCAAATAAAACACGAAACAGTAAATAAACATTCGGGGAGCCATTAGGGTGAAACACACTGAAACAAATGACCTGCGTCGTACCTCCAAAGTCTGGTCGAAGACGAATATCATATCCTTTCAACAGTTTATCCACAGTCTCTTTGACGAAAGACATGTTCCCCGGCTCGTTGACGCTGAAAGGAAGAAGACAACAAGGGTGGTAAGTCTTCTCGAAAGCGGATCCCCAGACTTGCGTCCGGTTCCCACTCACCTCTGGGCACAGCACATCACTGCCACGACCAGCGGGAATGAAACAATGTCAAAGAGCCCCGTTTTCTGGCTTCTCCACATCCCTTGTGTGCTGTCTGGATGTGCGGGTGCTGTCCAGCGTTCAACAAATGACTGTGTGAAGAAGGAGCCACGGTGCTCACACACCCGCTAAATCAGGTGAGACTTCTTCCACATTGTTTCTACCTCCGACTCGGCCTGTGTTGACATGCTTCATGAGGCAGAGGCGCGGTGTCTTGGATGTTAGGTGTGTTCGTCGCCGGCTGTCATACGGCAGCGGAGCCGTAAAGCCTCGCGCGGGCTGCCCCGTGTCCCCATCCTCCGGTGAACGGCTGCTTCGAGCTTCTTCTTCTTCTTCTTCTTTCTTTTTTTTTAGCTCACACTACTAAGTGTTTGTCAAAAACTCATTGTAACAATACAAACCCACAGGTCCGCTGTCCAAGGTAGTCGCATTGGTAAAATACAGTATAGTAAAAAAGAAAAAAAAAGAAAAGAAGCCTAATTCCAAGTTTGAAAAATGTCTCTTTAAGTCAATGTGCGCGAGGATGTCCTCCTAATGTTTACAGGGCACGTGGCAGCCTGCATTTACAGCTGATTTAAGCAGATGTCCTGATATAAAAGCCCAAGACAGAGCACCAGTTCAATTATGTTGAGATGCAGGGGCGTGCTGAGGGATGGGTACAGGGAGGGGGGCTCCTGCCCGCATCTGACACCTTTACAAGAACAGTGTCCATGTTCAGACATTTCTGTTTCGTTTTTGCTCTAAAGCCACACCAGAGGGACAAGTGTGCAGTATCAGCCCAGCGTGTCCCAAACTGGCCCAAATGTACTCCTAAATTGCCGCTAGGGTTTCCTTATGCAAGGTGCCTTGTTTAGCTTGCTAAGGAGAATTTTTCCCATTTAAATTTGCTGACAAATTTCAACACCAATTATACCGCTGAAAACCAATACCCAAACACTTGGGAGTATTTATTTTCCAAATCGGAGACATACAGCTTGTCATAACATTTTGCATGCTAGGGCGGCACTTGCTAACCTACAGTAGAGAGCCTTGACCAATGCACCACTTGGTGTTTACCATGTTGGTTTGCATATCAGAAAGTGTTTACATGCACCTGTTCAATTTTCAATTTGTGAATAAAAGCCCTGCGTAGAAATGCTGAAAGTTCTAAAAGTTCTATATGTATGGATAAAAGTAAAATGCGATAAAGTTCAACTGAAACTGGATTAGCGAACCCTCATCTTTGCAGTAGTTTACTTGAAGATGGTTAAGAGGCCAGTTAGCCTATTTTCTGAATTTATTTGTGAAGATGAAATACCATAATCTTCCTCCAAATGAAAAATTCATTTCAATAAAACGGGTCTTTAGTTTCTGCAGTTATTGGGTCTCTTTTGACCAGAAGCTCCAGGTAGCTGATGTTAGCTGACTCTGGCCTGCGTTAGGTTATGCATACTCTGAGATAACCAAGGCATTTCATTGACTTTATAGACCTGTTTCACAGCTGATATTTTGACTTGATTTGCAGGAAAAGCAGGGGAGGCAGATGTTGTTGATAATGGCTTTATTAATTTATGGAACATGACATGTATGTTATTTTTAATGTAATCAATTAAACTTGTAGTTTTCCAAATAATACCTTGAAAAGGACTGTTATCTACTTGTTACAGCTACATTCAAATGTTACAATATATATTAGCATAATTTTTGAACAATTTGCATAGGCATCCCTTAAAGTGTTGAAGAAATATTACTACATTTTATAAAATATAAGGGTTTTCTCTGTTCTAGAGGGGCCTACGTTGGATGTGCATGGTCAAGTCTGCCTATAAATACATTATTAATGTTTTAGGTTTAGGAAACACAGTGAAAGGGGTTTGAAAGGGGATACATTTTAAGAATTCAGGATTATTTGTGTATAAAGACATGATTTTCCTTCTCAGAGTGCCATCAACTTGACTTGTTTCTGTCGAGATTTCATGAGGATGCTCTTGGAGCTGTTTTTTTTTTCTGTTTGCTACAGTGTTTGCTGTAGAGGCAGAAGTTCAACACTGCTGCAGCAAATAACAGTGTGCTGGAGTTGGACTATTCCCAACAAATTTCTTCTTCTATTTATTCAAGAGATCCATACTGGTTTTCTGCCACGTCTCAGAATTATTACTCTGCAGCTTTCTACATGAGGACGGCAGTGTTTAAGGAGTGATTCTTACCTTGTATCATAGATGGCGTAAAGCTTTTTGTTCCCATCAACAGCATTCCTGCAAACAAAAAAGCAAGGCATTAATTTGTGTCTGTACAGTTCTGACTTCAACGGACTTGTTCCATGTCCCTGTTGGAGATTTGTTTCCGAGCCCAGTTTTATTGCACACTGTCAGAACAGATGCACCAGAAGGTTTTCACCTTGAGCCGAAACTCATAAAGGTCCTGCAGTTTCACAAGCAATTATTTCCACTTGCACTTTTGTTGTGAAATTTGAAACAAATACAGCTGCTAAAGAGACCCTAGTTCTTGTCAGTAAATGCAGAGTGATGAAGGAGAGAGTTGTGTTTGTGCTGCTACAGGACGTGTGTGACATATCATCTCCTCCTGTAATCTGGACCACTCACCACAAAATCAGGACTCTGTTTTTCAGGTTTGTCCCACTTAAGTCAAGACCACAATAGGAAGAAAACGGAGGAAGTGTATATAAAAGTATAGCTTGTCACAAATCGAAATCCAACTGTGGTGAGAAGGGATGCAGCGATCACTGTTTTTTAGTCCATATAACCTCAGTGCATGGAGCATGGCATCATTGCTATATATGTTAACATAAAGCTAAAAGAAACACAATCCTTTTCAGGTTTCCATATGACTTAATTGTGTTGATTTCAATCTGATCTTTATTGTTATCCCTGTCCAGGGCGCGTTTACTTATATAGAAAAATATATCAGTGGGAATTGATGTTATAATGGCTGCAGTTTATGATTATTTTCATTAGCGACTGATCATTCAACATTGCAAAACATTAGAAAAATACTCATCACAACTTGTGAAAAAAGTGAAGTAGCTTAATTTTATGCACCACCAAACCACATAGTTACATTTAGGAAAATATCATTGTTTGAGTTTAATGTGGGTTAGACACCAAAACTACTTAATTAGGGTTACTAGAAGATCATTGTTTGGGTTAAAAAAAAACAACAACGTAATTTTACGTAAGAAATATTAGTCACGCTACTTAACGTACATTTTACAAGTTAAACACGTTGCATAAGTAACTTACATTACTTAAATGAAAACCGCGTTGACTTCTGCTCTCTCCCAGACACAAACACTGGTCTCCCAGGGGACACCGCTGTGTTTGTACTGTCCGACCACCCTTACCGCCTCCCTATGCTGCTTTATCACGTTTTCTACTTCACTTTGTGTCACATGACCTCCTTGTTGGACCTTGGTCATGCGTGTACTTTTCACGCCTAGGCAAGGCAAAATGTGACCCTGACACGGTATCCTCTAGTGGAGTGACAGGTGTATTACACACTTACATACACACGTTATCCTGGGAAAAATGTAATGTCAGTGAACAGATGTCAATAAGTTCATGCAGCCTGTAAATATCCCTGGTTGCTGGTTTTCATATCGTTCCTACTTTAGATGGTTTGATCACAAAACATTCACATCCTGCGGAACCTTTTAGGAAATTTCATCGATATAATGCAGTTACATTTGTAATGGGGATCGGTCACTGCACCGCTATAGGCCGAGCAGGTTCACCTTACTTGACTTTTTTCAATGTCATTGCATACCATTCATAACACTAGAAGATTTTTGGATTGAGCAGAAACCAATTTAAACATTCTTGCGGTGATTGTTGACTTCAGTTTTGTGTTATAATTTACTGATAAAGAATTATTGAATTATGGGAGCTTTTAAGAGGCTTAATGCTGTTAAGATCCCTCTCATGGCCCTCAGTGTTACTACTGATTCTTCATCCCTTATCCCCCCCGCCCACCTTCTCTACAGCATCTCTCTCCTCCACTCTCTGTGGCCACACATCCTCCTCCTGCTTTTTCCCTCCACGCTCGCCTGCTCGAGTCCACATTCTGCTGTTGTACTTTGCCTTTGGATACAGTATTGGATTTTGTGCTAAGCTCGCTTGTGTGCTGCTTGTGTGCTGCTCGCGGCTCCTCGGAGACCAAAACCAAAGGATGGTCAGTCAGCAGAAGTGTTGGGAAGCCTTTCTTTTTTCGCTGCCAACCTTTTAATCGCTCTGGGGAGGAAACAAAGCTCGCTGACAGTCCACATCTTCTTTACCTCTTCTTCTTCTGCCCAGCTCTCTCTCTCTCTCTCTTTCCAATATGCAATCGTTGCGCGCAGATCGAGGTGGCGTTTGTAGGAATTGATGCCAAATAGTGAACAGCGCGATCTGCGTGTGATATATCTACGGAGAAGTTTTGACTGCGCATCGTCTTGTGTGGTAAGCTTTGGCAACTGCGGCTCGGCGCCTGTACAGCAGAGCGTTGTTAGAGGCCAGTACAGTATGAGATGTAGTGGGGACGGGTGGGCATTGGAGGCTACAGTAGAGTATAGCCGAGGTCTGCTGCTGCTGCTGCCGCTGATAGGAAGGACCTGCAGCGGGTAGACTCGGTGATGAGAGCCGGAGCAGGAGAGGAGGTATTCTCACAGCGCATCCTCTTCGCGGGGGTTTTAGTTGGCTTGTGGGGGATCTGTGCACGACTGAGTCGTGAATGATGGGGATGCGGTGCAGGGTGCGCACAGCCACAGCACCACAGAGGGGGCTTTAAAAGAGTCCAGCTGCGGTGCTGAAAGCAGTGTGGGATTACAGATGTGCTGGTGGGGAACCTTGGACGGAGGGTTGTAGACATATACTGTATGTACATGTGGAGGCGTTTCACATGTTCATCATCAGAGCAGATCTCAGCCTCTGTCCTGTACAGAACTTCATTAGTGAAATTGAGGAGAGGCTCAGTTGCAGTGAGATGAATGGGCTGTGGGAGGGGGTCCAACAAAGAAGAGACACAATGGGTCCCCTGAGAAAAAGGAAGGAAGCACTTTGTATTATCATCTTTTTTTTTTTTTTACATCTGCAGGTTTTATTGTTGCCTTGTAGGAAGGCAGATGACAACTGTATATGGGCACATGGAGATGGATGATAACATGATACTGTCAGCACATTCCTGTGCGTTTGCTTTCTTGAATTAGTCCTGATAAAGATTTATTGAGCACACTCCCACATGCATGCTGAGTTTCTGCAGGGCTACATTGCGGCTGAAGATGCCAAATCCTGAAGCCTCTGATTTATTTGTTATTGTTCAGTATCCACAGTAAAGCTGGTTGGACACGGGCACCTGTACATTTAAATAATTGTGAAACCTAATTTCTTTTCATGTTTCTGCTTTAATCTGAGCTAAAAGTGCTGATGAAAAGAAAAAGACAGATACTGTAGTTTTAAATAAGTGAGTGTGTGTGCTTTCAGGAATGGGCGATGGAATGTGCAACGGCTTTGCAATGAGACGTCTGTGGTTCTGTGTCCTGCTTGTGAGCATCACCTGCCGTCTGAGGTAAGGAACTGACTCCTGTAAGTGTAAAGGCACACTTTGAACAATTAACCGTTTAATACATTTAAACTGTTTCTGTAATATTTGCTTAATTGATTTCAGTCAGATTGTTTTTTAGAGCCAGTTAGTGTTCTTTTAAGTTTGCTTTACGTTGTCTTTTTCTGATCCATTTGACTCTAAAGTCTGTGTTTAAAAATCCTCTTTCATGCAGCCTCTCCCAGGATGTGACTGGAACTCCAAAAGAGGCCGAATTAAATGACAACATTACCATTTTCACACGCATTCTGGACGGACTGCTGGACGGTTATGACAACAGACTCCGCCCCGGACTGGGAGGTAAGCCCGCTAAATAAAAAACCTCCACACCTCTGACATCTTACTAATTAATACAGTCCCACCTATACGAGGTGAGAACTGATTACGCCGTTATGGAAATGTCTTGGAGGGTTTCTCGTCTAATGCACAACTAATACAGAGAGCTGTGATGACAGAAAAAGCCCTTTAGTCCTCAGAGAACAACATCTGCCCGCTGCTCATCCCAGACCAGGCAAATGTTTGGGTAATCAGGAGACAAAGACACATGATCACCTGTTCAGGCCTCCTCTAAGTATGATTTACTGGCTCTGTGAACACACTGACGCTCGCGGCATGCTGCTGTGACCTTGAGGAAGCCGGTGGTTACAGTAGGTTCTTTGTTCTTTGTCCTTTTGTTTTACACCATTAAATGATTATATTCCAAACTCTATGTAAAGAATTATACTCCACTGAGCTGCTCTAACAACATACATCTGATGATCAAGTTGAGTTTAAGACCCTTAAAGTCCCTGTAAGCACTTCACATATCAATTGTTATGAAACAGAATCTCTCTTTTTTTTTTTTATTCTGGACACTCAAAACCTTTATTTTAAGAACATTTTCTTTAACTGTTGTTTTTCGTGCGACCACTAGGAGTCACTAAAGTCTGCTTAAAGTTTTAATTTGAGGATTGAGACTATGCTGATGTTTTGGTTTTTGAAGTGCAAGCTCACCTCAGTCTGGACATTTGTAGCTCATACTGACTTTTTTATAAAAGTTTTACTAGAAGAGATAGTTTATTTTAAAGTGAAGGATGTTTTTTTTCTCCGGCAGGCTGTAATCTTTACATTCATGTGTGTGTCTTCCTCTGGGTGTTTTTCACTCTTTCAGCGAGAGCTTGTTTTCTTCCTGACACAGATTCAAGTGTTTGTCATACAACAGTTCCTGAACAACATTAAAGTGTTCAAATCTGATCATGCACTGTGTTCAAAATAGCAGGGCTTCATCTGAACTTAGTTTTTGAAGGATGGATTGTCAAACAACTTATAGTTTGTCATTTTCTTTCAACAACTTAACTTTAGCAAATCACACCCATATCTAGAGAAAGTGTAATTATATATCTATCTAGATAGAATAAATTCCAGGTTTGGGAATTTGATTTACATTTGATTTGTATTATCCGCATTCCATTTTTGATAAAAAATTACAAAATAAAGCTTTTTTTTTTTTTTTTTTTTTTTACAATGAACATGTGAAATGACAAAGGCATCTGTAAATGACAAGGTAATAGAAAAAAAAATGTAAACCACACTTGGGTATTTCATGAAGATTTTCAGAACAATCTAATATCCTTCAGAGCACAGAAAGTCCAGCACAAAATATATGAACTGTAATATACAGAAAGGTTTGATGTTACAGTTTGTTAAAGGGTATTTGTAAAAAAAACTAATTTAAAAAAATCCATCAGGTCTTTATATTTAGAACAGATGTTCTTGATAATAATTTATGCACCTAACCAAAAATAACATTGCTGTAAAGGCTCATCATGTTCTATCTGTTCTCACAGAGAAGGTGACGGAGATCAAAACCAACATCTTTGTCACAAGCTTTGGACCAGTCTCTGACACGGAGATGGTGAGAAAATCCTTTGATTAACTTATTGATTCAAAATCTTTTTTTTTTTTTTTTTTTTTTTTTTTTTTTACACATAATGTAACCCACTGTATCAATTGACTTTTAAAGGCTCCAAAAATTGCATTGCAATACACAAAATACATTTAAATTTTCTTTTATGGGTCATTACATAAGATCAAAAATCGGACTTTTGCATTAATCACAGTACAAACGTGTAAAAAAAAAAATTGTATAATATGGCTGTATGATTAAAATTTACATTACATAATTACAGCTAAATGTATTCCACCTCACCAGCACCCTGATCTTAAAAAAAGCACTTTGTGTTTGGATTAACTTCTTTTTAGGCAACATAATGTGTTATCCTACCTCCTTTATCCTCTAAACAAACAGCTGAACTCTTTTATCATGCGTCACATCATCTCTCTCATATTTATGGGACTGAACAACGTGCCGTTTCTCTGCAGGAATACACCATCGACGTATTCTTTCGTCAGAGCTGGAAAGACGAGCGTCTTTGCTTTAAAGGCCCGATGGAGATGCTTCCCTTGAACAATCTCCTTGCCAGCAACATCTGGACCCCCGACACCTTCTTCCTCAACGGGAAGAAGTCCATCGCACACAACATGACTACACCCAACAAGCTGCTGCGGCTCAAAGACGACGGGACTCTCCTCTACACCATGAGGTATCGAGAAAAACATTTATTTTCCAATCGGTCTTATATTTAATACACCGACTCATAAGAGCTGAGTAGTGCCGTTTGGAGATATTGTGTAACCCAGTTTGAACTGGAGAGATGACTAAAGCCTCCATCAGCCTGCAATACTTCATTGGTAATGGTTTTGAAGACCCCTGCTGCACTAATACAGCCCACACACTCATACTACATGTCTCAGTGGTGCAATGATGCGTCATCATGTTGTCCTCACGACGTATACTGGAGGTCAGGGGAACTTGAAATGTTTGCTTTGACCCGTTGCTTTGTCGTCCTCACTCTGTGATCCTCTACTATTAACTGTCACCAGAGAACCAGCAAAGCAGCATTGCCTGATCTGTTTATTAATGCTTTTAACACTCAGTCCCAGTCCATCAAAGGATGGATAAGCATATGAGCTGCAACAGACAGGTGCTGAGTACATCCTGTTTGCAGTTTCTGTTGTCTTAAGAGTTGAAAGCTTAATTTTTCTCTCATTATTCGTGCCCAGAATGGCTTATGGATGCATAATAGATTAGAGTCTGAGATATATCCCAGATAGAACCATCTCATTTACTTCCACTTTCATTTCAGTGCTGTGTCATCATCTTATCAGGACAATAAATCCTCCAAATCAAATATTAACAAAGGAAGTTTGAGGAAATGGACATGGCTGCATGTCAAAAATTATTATTGATCCACTCACTTTTGAAATTGCCACAAATCTGCAGTACATTTGCCAACGCTGGGAGCCATTAGAAACGGCTCCTTCACGACGGCCCGTTAATGCGTTTGTGTTCTGGGAACGGGGTTATTAGAGAAACATTTCATGCATGCATTACTCTCCTCTCCTGCGTCAGTCGAGTGCTGTGGTGTGCGGCGCCCTGGCTACTCTTCCACGAGAATGTCTCTCAGAGGAAACATAGCGTTTCCATCCGGGCAGTGCAGAACAATATATTTCAGAATAGATCACAATAATTTACTGTTGATCTGGAAACCTGTGTGAAATAACACGAATGGCAGCAGTTGTCCTTTTTTGTACGAGCTGGTAATGTACCTTCTAGACTGCACTGTCGTTATTGGTCATTATGATTTATTAAGGGCCAGCACTGAATATATTTGACTAATTAAAGCCAGTCAGAGCTGCCCATTTACTCCAAAGTCCCACTGTGGATATTAGTCATGGTCAGAAAAATGTCAGAGTGATGAAAAGCAAGACTAACGCCCTGATGGCCTGGATATCACAGTCTAGTCTTACACAGTTATAATAATACGCCTCTTGTGAGTAATTCATCTCAATTAAAGACAACATTAAACAACAGCTACTGAAACTACTGACACTGAATCAGCAGGAACTATGACACAATCATTTCAGTGGTGTTGTTGCTATTTTAAGAAACAGTCCAGGGCTGCAGCTAATACTTATTTTTAGTGATTTTATTGATCAATCAGTTCACTGTTTTGTCTATAGAATGTCATGATGTCGTGAGATATGGTTGTTATAATTTCACACAGCCAAAGGTGCCATATTCATATTATGTGACTGACAGATAGTGATCCTCACTTTTGAAAACTGGAATCAATCAATGTTTGATATTTTACTTCAAAATATAAATCAATGCCAAGTGCCAAGTACTTGTCACAGAGAGAGACACAAAAACAGTGCAAACTAAATCCCTCAGTTAAGCTTTAGGTAGTCGTCCACTAGGGGGAGATGTACTGTCGGACATAACTCAGACCTCCAGAACAGCACAGCAAGCAGTGATGGATTATTATACAGCATAATATTGCACCTTCAGTAGAATACAGAGAATTCCATTAGTATTTATCTTCTCTTTCTCACATATCGATGCTCGTGTGTGTTTATGTGCAGAATTATTTCACTAAAACAGCTGAGACAGCAGATGTCCTCCAATATAATGAAATCCCTTGTTTTTTATTGTGTCGGTGTTATACAGTATGAGGTGTTTGTGGTGGACGACGTACTCAGACTCTTTACTTAAATACAAGTAGCAAGAACAAAGTATCTCATTACAAGTTAAAGTCCTGCAAAGTATCATTGGTGAAAGAAAAATAGCCCTTATTTAATTTTATATTACTATTTAATATGATATTATATTCTAGTTATAGATACTTTTACATGTAAGCAGGACTTTAAAGTCTTATTCTAAAAAGTCAAGCAGTTGCAAATAAAGGTTTGTTTCAAGTCTTTATTGAAGCTATATGTTGTTTACACAGATTAGATCAAATCCCAGGATTCAATGCTTTTACTGCACATATTTTATTAAACAGACCTATTATGGATGTCTTGTGCAACACTTCATACAAAGTTTCACAACATTTTGTCTGACATGTTTGGTATGTTTGGAAAGTTTTGTGGGTTTGGTTTCACAGTTTAAGTTTCATGCATGAGCGGGTTGTTGCATATTAAGGACTTATTAATCTACTGCGATCCATCATATTTTACATGTTGATCATATGATTTGTATGTTTAATTAGATATGTGATAGACGAACAAAAAGGACTAAAAAGTCAAATGTTTCCCTTTGAATTAAAGTGGAGTAAAAACAGAGTAGAAGAAAAATTTAAATACTGAAGTGCATCCTAGTTTCAAAATGAAAGACCAGGCTGGCATTTACTTTTCCTGTTTTTAAATCCCATCTTAAAACACATCATTATTTTTTAGTTTTGGAATGAGAAGGTTTTTGTTGTTTTGTATTATTAGTTTTTGCTTTTATTAGTTGCAGAGCACTTGTTTGTTTTTAAATGTGTTTTACAAAAATGTTGACTTGACAGGACTTGGCCAGTTTAACCTTTGTATTATACTGTGATATCATAGCGTGACTGTTTGAATTATAGTCAGCTCTGACTGTTCCCAATGTGTCCAGCAGAGGGCAGCATTACCTAAGGCTGTGAGGTACACTAACCGTCTGGGTGTCTGGGTGGAGTTCTCACATTAAATCCACTACAGGAGCTCATATGTTGTCCTCTTTCTGTTTAAGCTTCATCTTTTTTATTTTTATTTATCTGTGCTTAATTGATATTCCCGATTCTCAAGCTGACTTTCACACACATGGTTGCATCATTGTTCTCAGACAGGCGTCCCCACGAGTCCCTCTTGTGGTCCACTTGCTTACTGCTCTGTGCTTTTTACTCTTGTTAATTATCTCGCACACACTAATAAAAGACAAACTATAAATTTTGACTGTTACTTACTGTTTACAAAATGAAACACAACCACAATGAAATAACCACTGATGATAAGGCAATATGTTTATGACTGAATATAATCATGACGAGGATGTTTTATTTTACATTGTCAGCTCATTTTCTGACTTTGGATGTTTGACTTCTTCTTTCAGGCTGACTATCTCAGCAGAATGTCCCATGCAGCTGGAGGATTTCCCAATGGACGCCCACGCTTGTCCCCTAAAATTTGGAAGCTGTGAGTAAACACACCGCTCAGCAAATGCATCCACTGCGTAACAACATTTAATAATGCAGGAAAAGGTAAAGTGTGAATGATGCATGTCAGCAGTCGAGACACCAGCGTCACTGCAAGTGTTATCAAACCTTTCCCAAAAGACATGTGAGAGAAGCAGCATGTAGTTTGAGTTTCAGTGCCTTTATCTGTGCAGAGGACAAAGGGGTGGATGTACCTCGGTGTGTTTGACAGCCCGTGTCCCTCAGGTGCAGAGCTACTGTTGTGGTGGTGCAGGAGATAGCTATGTAGACATTGACACACTACTCCTGATTAAGCCATTAATCAACATGTCAGGGCTGCTCTCCTGCATCCTTCAGCGCCTCAACGACATTTAATGGGAAATATTTGAAACAGATACACACACACAATGGAAACGAGTAGAGGCACACACACACACACACACACACACACACACACACACACACACACACACACACACACACCAAACCTACATTTACCACCAAGGTAACCTTTAAAAATACCCTGAACATAAACAGCTGAACAGTTTGTGCCCAGCCTTCCTCATGGCTCCTAAGCCGGTCAGGTTGGCTCACACAGATGCACTGGCACAAAAATGGGGATCTCTTGTCACGTAAGCTTAAAATTAGCATTTGAGGTCTTCCCTGCCGCTGACGTATGGAGGGTTATCTCGGGCCGCAATACTCTTTTGGCTCAGGATGCCGAGCTGCACTTGCCGCCCGCTGACACTTAGCCACTCCCACGCCTACTTTGCTCACCTCAACCCCCAGCTGAGACCGTGGACAGCGATAATCAGAGCAGGTGTCTCAGACTACATTGGTTCCCGTTTTTGATGCCAAGCTACGTGTTGTCCATTAACTCATCAGGGAGCCCAGAAAGTAAAAACCGCCTTGAATTAATTACGTGAAGTGTAAATACAGAAACGTATTCCTGGTACCCTGAACTTTCATTGGAACTGGAGTGATAGATGACTTTAATTTACTTTAATTGAATTCTACTTTATTTAACCCTATAAGGGCAAACGTATGAAGCCATTCACCGCTAACAAGTAAAAGAGGCCAAAATGGATATGTTTTTATGTTAATTTTCAGGTTGGACATTAAAAAAAGCTCAGTAAAAGAAAGAAAATGTAAAAATATATATTGCAAAAAAGTATTTCAAACCAATACACATAAAAAAATAAATTAATATGTTATTATAAATACCCAAAAGTATCTGAAGAATGCAGAAATAACAAGGCTGTACAAACGCATCAATATGGTTGAATGGGTATATGTTGTCATGTAATTCTAGAGGCATGCACTTTATTTATATTTAAACAGCGTTAACGAACTGTGCGGTTACAGTGGAGGTGAAAAAGTTGCATACGTGGCTAACTTCAGAATAAGAGGCACCAAATAATGACTTTTTAAATGTGATAGGAAAAATGTAGAACATGTGAGGTTCTCCGTTGGAAAAGTTCCTGTGCTTGTATATCCTGTTTTCTCCGACTCCATTAACCCCAGCTAATCCTTTGACCTGATGGACAGCAGCTCTCGCCCATGAGCTCAACACTCCCACAGCAACAGCAGACCTCTTCTTTGTGTTAATCACCTCTCATGGACTGAACTTTAGTATCACCAGTCTCTGCCTACTGTACCTACATAGTTGTAGCTCAGGCACAATTGGAATTAAGTGCGTGATTGATAGAAAGTGTTTGAATTAGGTTTACACATGGCTATATACTCCAAAGTTGTGTCTATTGCATTTTCAGTTATCTGTTTCCTCCTCTTTTTTTTTTACTATGCTAATCTTATCACTTCCCCCATTTAAATCTCATAACCTTTCCACATTTTATTACGGATTGCAATATCCACCGTCACATTTATCTTATTTTATTCTCCAGAGTCAGACAAAAGAGAAAAAGTACTGAATACTACTGTCTGTGTGAAGCTACAACCAGGAGACATCAGCTAAGCCCAGCAACAAACTAGAGTCAGGGGGAAACAAGAAAGCTTCCCACCAGCAACTCCAAAGCTCACCAACACGTCCTACATTTCTTTAATCCGCACAAAAATAGTTCAAAAAGGATATGTTGTGGTTTTATGTTGTACATTTTTTTTGTTTCGATAACTATGTCCCTCTGCTTCTAACCTTCATGCTAACGCAAGCAAACAGTCTCAGGTTAGTGTAAAGTTCAGCAGACAGACACAGAGAGGTTTCTTACCTCTTAGTGAACACACATTCTGATATTTAGGTGGATTTACAGAAATGATTCATTAATTACAATGCATTAACCTTCAAATATGGTTTGTTACATTGAAAAACATACAGGTACTAATTTAAAAACCTCGTGCAAACATCTCGATACAATATTCCTCCCGTGTAGCCAAGTATCTATACCGGCGACTCTGTGTCTGTCCTGGCCTTATTATATTTAGATGATATCATGGTACAATGCTAATTTTGATATTGTGTTCTCACAGGTTTCTTCATAGCTGAAATAATGGCTTTCATCTCACAAATGAATAGAGGAAGCCCACCTCACGCACCTGTAAATGACGTGAAATGCAAATAGAAAACAAAATGAGACATAATTGTCTCATTTCCAGACAGATTGCATAACGGGTGCAAAAAAAAAATTGGAAACTTTTGGAAGGAGCACGCATTTTAGCACCCGTTATTTGAGATCTTAGTCAATCAGGCCTTAAGTGTGTGTAAATGGGTGAACAGTAGGGAAACGCTTGGTAAGTTCAGACCATTTAGCAAACGTTTTTGTCTGGTATCGCAAACAACTTTTAATGTAATGGAAAAGGCTTATAGAGTGATAACGACACTCGGAACCATTGCATTTGCTTGTACTTGCTTATACTTTTATCTACGTTTTGTCCATGGAGCTACTGTATTAATAGAAAAGTTGAATAGTGCGGGAAGTAGAGTTAGATGAGAAAATCAATACTACACTCATGCCACAATATAATGCAGTCAGCATGAAGACAGGAAACAGCAGGGCTGGCTCTCCTGATGGCAACAAAATCCACCTACCAGCACCTCTAAAGTTCAATAATTAAAATGTTACATGATTTAATTAAGTGTTTAAAAAAAAAAAGCACATTTATTGCATTACAGGGGAATTTTATGCTTGACTATTTATTAGCTAGAAGCAATGACTTCCTGGATTTTTGTCATCACTGAGGTTGCCTCTCAACCAGCTGCAACCTATAAAATATATGCTGGGTATCTTCTTCAACTTGATTATAAATCTGAGGTTATTTTGGTTTACAAGATTATACTTGAATCTGCAGTGTTACAGATGATGATTACATTCAATATAGAAGAAATTCATTGTCATTGTGCACAATGAAATCAATATCAACTGGTTGATTTTATAGTTTTATCGCTATGATTTAGATTTAGATTTGATTTTATAGTTAAAACTTTATACATGTTTACAAATAATACATAAGACAGGAATAAGATAAGAAATATAAAATATCAGTAATATAAAAGTAAACAATCTTAGCCGTATAAATCCAAATAAAGAGAATGCATTTTGTACTAACTCTATTATACATTCTGTAATTTATTGCTTTGCCCTGTACTTTCTGTTGTACATTTCTATCTATCTATCTATCTATCTATCTATCTATCTATCTATCTATCTATCTATCTATCTATCTATCTATCTATAGGCAATAAATACAAATATAAAATACAACTGATATCAGAGTGTAAAATGCATCAGCAGTAAAGGTGTGGTCTGACAGATGTGAAGTGATGGTGTATTGGGGTGTTGAATGATGTATGTGTGTGTGTGGTGCAGCAATACTGCACGTAATCAGTGGCTTGAATCGACATGTGAGTAAATATTGCACATACTTCAGTGATAGCAGCACATCACGTCTGCCAGACGGATGTGATGTCTGAGTTCAGTAGAGCCACAGCTTTTGGGAAGAAGCTGCCTTTCAATCTGTTTGTGCATGTGCAGATTGACCTGGAGCACCTGTCGGAGGGGAGGAGCTTAAAACAGATGGTGTCCACGGTGTGTCATGTCTTTTGTAAAGTTATTAGCTCTCGTCACACAGGTGTGATGGCAGTTCTGTTTTCACAAAATGCTGAAGTTTAGTTTTTTTTGATAGCTTTGGTGCAGCTGCTGTCATATAGTTTGTTGGGATGCTGTCTGTAAAAGTTGACGAGCAGCTTTTCAGGGGTATTCTCAAGAAAATAAAGGCATTGTTGTGCCCTAACCACCACTGCTGAGGTGTTATATGCCCAGGAGAGGTCCTCTGTGATGCTGACTCTAAGAAACTTTAAGATAGAGACTCTCTTCACAGCCTATGCGTTGATGGAGACGGGACTGTTTGGTCTTCTTGGCAGTCCCAAAATAGTTTTTTTTATTGTTTAAAACCAGGTTTTTGCTGTGCATCAATTTCGAAATGTCCTCCCTCCACTATCATTGTAGTCTGAAACAAGCCTAATGACTGTTGAATTATCTGCAAACCTATCAATATGGTTTGAGTTGTGAAGGGATTGGCAGTAAAGCTTGAGGAGGGCATAAAGCAGGGGGCTCAGCACAGAGCCCTGGAGGACGCCAGCGTTTAGGATGAAGGTGGAGAAAGTGTGTTTGCACAGTCTGCGGGCAATTAATGAGGGAGTCCAGTGTCCAGGTGCATGTTGAGGGAGTTAGTCCTTGGTTGTGTAGTCTGTGGACCAGTTCCCTCAGTATGATGGTGTTAAACACTGAGTTGTAGTCCACAAAGAGCATGCTGATGCAGGTGTTGTATCTCTCCAGGTGGAGTAACCAACTGTTGCTGGTATAGATCAGGTTGGACAGTATCTTTGATGAGGGTGAGTACCAGTCATTCAAAATATTTTGAGATGATACGGGTGAGAGCAACTGATGGAAAGTCACTGGCACAGAAATAAAAAGAGGAGCACAAAGCTGCTCCTTCATTTCGGTCACTATATCAAACTGACTGCCAGAAGTTTGGCTGCTGTTTTTGATGCTGAATTAAATTTAAAGAAAAACTTTAATCTCTAATATATACTGCTATGATGAATAAAGTACTTGACCGTTTAAGTGACAAGCATAAAACTCTCTTTTCCATCTTGTCCAGAACGCAGTAGCAACACATTCAACCGAACGATGTGACCCTCAGTCTTTGATTACACTGGATTAAAGTTAATTTTGTATGTTACTTTTAAAGCAGTGAATGGCTTAGTCATTGCATAATGCGTCGTTTATCGTTCAGTGTTGCAAGTGTTGCCTTGACCTCCAGACGAAGCTCTCTGGACAGTTTAAGTGTGGACCGAATCACGAGGAGTGCGAGGAAATGAATTGTCAGTGATGTTTTCCAGGCTCCGCTCATACAGACAGTAAATGCGTGACATGGTCTGTTTCTACAAAGACTTGTTTGAGACAATGTGGGGAGTCTTTCAGACCATAATCCACCGACTGGCTGACTGAGGTCAATCTAAATCAATCTAAATTCTGACACCACAGTTGCTGGATTAGTGCAATTCTGTCAGATTGGATGCTGCACTGTGCTACGATTGAGACACACACACACACACACACACACACACACACACACACACACACACACACACACACACAGATTTAGTGCATCTACTGTACAGTATGTGTGGAGTTTGAACTACAGTACTTTTGCATTTTGCAGAGGTTTCTTGTTTCCAGAATGAACCAATGAATGAAAGGCTGAGTTTTTAAAAACATCCGCTTGAAGCAGCGGCAGCAAACAGAATCTCTGCTGTGCTTCAACACTGAGTCCGACCGCGTCAATCTGTCACTCTGTGCCAACATTCACACATAACATCATACTATTAGTAACATCTGTGTATTGTGATACACTCAAACTGATTACATCAGATCCAAACACGAGCTCTTAACAATGATACCAAGTTAATCTCTGTGTAATGAAGCAAAGTGGGTGAAATGTCAAATGTTGTATCGCAGCCACGCCATGTAAATGTCTTCAAAGCCGAGGAGTAGAGACTCCTGGAGAAATCTGGCTTTTACTGAACAATATTTAAAAACAACATTACACTGAAGATGTGTACGACTCAAGTTTTTGTAACAGTTCTCTCATGATACCGCTCTCCTTATTTTACTTCACAAACACGCAGCTAATATGATCCTACTAACAAGTATTTCCTGTGTTGCCAAATCCTGGTGCACACTGTAGCTTATTCCCTCATGCCATAAAACCCCAAAGAAGTCCTTCACTGTGATCATAGTAGTTTATTTAGGCTGCTGTTTAGGCTTGTGGATGCTCAGGAAGTCGATTTAAGGGACTATCTAGGGAATAAAGTAGCTTGTTAGTGTATTTTTCTGCTCTAAAATATGACTTTATCTGCTTAACGGTGAGGCCTGCGAGAGCACCTGTACCTGAAAACAAACATGACTAAAAACTTGTACACAATTGCATTCACGTAACATGTCATTCATTAAACTAATCTGTGCTTGAGAGGAGGTAACAATAAAAGCCCACAGGGAACATGAAAATAATACACGGGACAGACATGCAGTGCGTGTGGAGGGCTGATGGGGCATTAGCTTTTTTTGTTGTAGGTTCAGACAGTGTGTCTGTGTATGTACATGCTGCTCAGTGTTTAGTTTGAGCCATGACATTACATTCATTTAGAAGACCCCTATTCTCTGAAATGAGTCAGTGGGGGGTGACCTTCATAGCTGAGTGTATCGGGCCCGTACTCAGTAGGTGCATATATTCTCAGATGTTCACTTCCTGTAGCTGGACACACTGTTACTGCCTTCCTATCTCACGCTCACTGTCAAATAAAAGTAAATATATCTAAAAATATATCTTTTAATAAACTGCTTTTTTCTCTCCAAAACAGAGGCAGTTAGCGAGTTCAGTGTTTTCCTCAATGACACTTTGACAGGCAGGAAAGAAGGGAGTCAGACTCTACAGTTAATAAGTGAACCACTCCAAAACACTCCCACATTTATACTCCTTAAATCTTGAGCATTTTCCCTTGAGGAGGAACTCTTTTTGCTAAAGGAGAAAGCTTTTTTTTTTTTTTTTTTTTTTTCAGTATTAATGGCATTTTTCAAAAGGTGACAAGTTTTAGTGATCTGATATTCAGCATTTGCAGGACTTTTACACATAAATAAATGTCCATTACATTCGAGTCCTTGTCAAATGAGTTCACACAACGCTGAGTAAACCGACCAGTGTCAAAGAAATCTCTATTCCACAGCAGTTTTTAAACCTGTTGTCTGGTGAGACATTTCCACAATGAATACATACTCAGTATGCTCAATAGGCAGAGAATGCGCACCGGAGACATCTGATAGTGAAAGGAGTGATGAAGGAAGTTTTGAACAATGTATTTGTGGGTTTACAGCCATAATAGTAGAGGTTGAGTATGTTACACGGAGCCTGTTAAACATAAATCGACAGTGTTTTTGTAATTACTGTCACTGCAGGGGGGAGACAGAAGTTCCACACTGAAACAGATCAGGTACGAGCAAGACATGCAATGTTTAAAAACATTTAGAATTATGTAATTCATAATATTATTTGGTATAAATACTCAACCTGCTGAGCTATTCCCACAGCTTTCTACCACATCCTGCAGTAGTGGACGTTTCATTTAGAATACTCATCA
Source organism: Embiotoca jacksoni (assembly GCF_022577435.1). Lineage (NCBI taxonomy): Eukaryota > Metazoa > Chordata > Actinopteri > Embiotocidae > Embiotoca > Embiotoca jacksoni. The sequence goes on along the minus strand of NW_027185296.1, from coordinate 9,684,985 downwards.
CAGATAAACAGAATGTCTCATTCAAACATATTGCACTAGTATTATTAATCTGCTCAAGACAGAGAATGTTAAGGTATGAACATCTCTACTTGTTATTAATGTATGATGTGTATGTATTGCTTCATTCTACCTTAAATACACGATGATCATTTACACGTTATAAACATAGATAAATTAAAAATACAGCTGTCAAATTAATGCCACTGATAGTCATTATTCTTAAAAGTTGATTTATCTTAATAACTACTTTATTCCTCCAGTGATTAAATGTTTTCTCTGTTGCATCCTCAAAATATTCCGTTTATTATCAGAGAAACCATCAAATCCTCACATTCAACATGCTGGAACCAGTGAACATTTGGCATTTTTGCTGATTCATTTTTAATTGACTGAGAGTTTCTGCATGATTAGAGTCCAAGTTTAAGAGTCTGAATCAGTTTAAGGAGAGGAAAAAAATTGAAGTGGGACATCCCTCATCTAATTTTTCATCTTTGTTTTACTGAAAGAAAACAAAAATGGAGACCTCTCCTTATAATAATGACACTATTTGAAGCAGAGAAAACTGATCTGGTGAGAGAGATGAGATCGTTTTCTCAAAATTATGAGACTGTTTCTCATAAATGCAAGTTCTCATAATTATGAAGCTACTAATCTAGTGATTTTAGGGGAAAAATGACGGGGAAAAAGATCTTTTCTCTAAATTGTGAGATCCCTGCACGGTCATTCATATTTATGAGATAAAGGCCTCTACATTTTTCTTTTATGAATGTAATTTTTCTCCCTACTTTTTAACAATTGACTACTTCAACATGACTGAAACATCTTTCTTATATTTTCTGTCTTCTTGTCGATTTCTACACTTCCTGCTTGTCCCTTTTTCAGCTGTGTCCATTAAGGTTAATGAAGCTTGATTAATCTACTTCCTCGTACCACAAACCAAACTAAACTATCAAATAAAGATTGCACAACAGTTGCATTTTGTATGCTTATTGAGTGCTTATTAGAAATATTCACTATTCAATGGGTGCAAAACTGTAAAACATCTGTACATATTTGTGTCTTGTTTGTTTAGATGCGTATCCGGTCTCAGAAGTGGTCTACACGTGGACTCAGGGAGCAGCCAAGTCAGTGGTAGTGGCGGAGGAGGGCTCCCGGCTCAACCAGTACCACCTGATTGGTCAGACGGCGGGTACGGAGGACATCTACACCAGCCGAGGTACGGATCACAGATCACAGATGACACACCCTCCAGCATCATGACCCTTTACGTACATCTCAGCCAGCTTTCCCTCATTTTCTTATGTCCCGCCATTACGTCCCCTCCTACAGCAGCTCTGGTACAGTAGCTTCAGGCCAGAACAGGGATGATGAGCCCCCCACCTCCACCCTATTATTCCACTCTGTGTTAGTACAGTGTGTGCCATCCAAAGAGGTTGTGCGAAGAAAACGTTTTCAAATCAAGCTGGATAGAGACAATGAATGAATCAGAAGGATTTGAGGATGCCTCCCACACACAGCCAGCTGTCTCTGGGGCTGCCAAGAGAAGAGAGATGGACGGAGTGTGTGTGTGTGTGTGTGTGTGTGTGTGGGGAGGGGGAGGGGGGGGGGCACACATACAAAAAAAACACTTATCCGTGGTCTGAGCCACTGAGTCTGTAGGGTTAATCCGTATGCAGGCCCATCAGTTGTGCTTTTACCGAGTGACGTCACAGTCACAGCTCTGGGATTGGCTGCTGCCGCGGAGACGTGTGGGGCGGGGGGTAAGCGGCATCTGCTTAATTCTGTTATGTAAAGAAGCACGATAATAGATTTCTGCTGCCAGTTGATAGTGAGTTTGTTCCAGCGGAGGCGTTCCTATAGCTGTAATGTATACAGGGATCGTGAGATCACTTTATCCTGGATCTGCTGGGGGGGAAGGAGGTGTTTGCACTGGATATGCATGAGAGCTAAACATTTGCCGATAAGTGTGCCACGGTGCTTTTCTCGCAGCAGGAGGAAATCCAAACCATGCTCACGCTGCTGGGAGACCCGGACTCAGATGAACACACGGGAATGTAACTCTTTCATCACCCCACACACTGCTTAGACAAGTTAACGGGGGATGGCACACAAAACCAGCATGACCTTAATTAGCATTGCTAATCTGAGGTGCAAACCCTCTTTAACGAGCCAAGAATAGCTCAGAAAAAGTAATTACACTGGGGTGGGGGACGACCTTTGACCTCACAGTTTAAGCCAAAGAGGATGAAAATATAGACACAGGAGTTGAAGTGGCGATCGGTAAACCTGTAATTTCATTATATTACACACATGAGTGCCTCCAGATCCAGAATAGAAAGTGGCAAGCTCAACAGATGGTTTCAATCTGTACTCACCAGTTGACCAACATAGCCGCATTGTTGTCCGCTATGAATGGCAGTTCCCCGCAGACGCTCCAAAAGCCAAACAGTAAAATCCACCACAACCGCATTTTTTCACACCTTGGAGATTTCCATCCACTTCCGAGCCCAGCAGGCAGTCAGATAAGAGCGGGGATCACCAGGCCTTGCCACCACAGAGCGGGGCTGTTGGCTGGTAGTCGTCTTGGCAAAGGCAGCACAGGTGCCCTTTTCATTAAGGACATGATGCTCGTCGTTGCATCGCACAGACAATCCAAACTTTCCTCTGGTCCCTCTCAGCCCGCCTCTGCTCCAGTCACCTGTGCACCTGCTTGTAATCACCGCTGATCCAGGTCTGTTTTAGTGTTATCGCTCAGGCAAGGCAAGGATGTACGTCCCCAATCAAGGCTGGCCTGGCCTGACAGAATGGGATGGACTGTCTGTTACACCCCCCCCTCCACACACACACACACACACACACACACACACACACACACACACACACACACACACACACATTCATGCACATAGAACAAGAGAGAGAGAGAGAGAGAGACAGAGGGAGAGTGAGGGAGAGCAAGAGAGATATACAGGATGCAGATTGTGACAAGGGATTAGTGAGACAGAAAAATCTGATTTTGCCAGGAGAAAGCAGCAGTCATCTGTGGATTTTCTATAGTTTATCAGACTCCATGGCTCAACAGGATTTTTGAGAAAAAAAATAAAAAAAATCCTTCAAATGCAATCTTCAGTTGGCTAACAGGATATGATGATTTCCCCACCAACCTGTTTTTCAATAATGTAGCTCACATATTTGGAGAAGTCAGGCCGTGTTCAAGTAAAGTTTATTTGTAGAGCACTTAATCACAGTTCCCGCATGAGGGGAAGACACAACACCTGCTCACTGAAGTAAATTAAAATGACAAATATACAAGTAAACAACTTCAGCATGCACAGAAAACATTCATTTGTAAAAAAAAAAAAAAGAAAAAAAAAAGGATAGATTTTAAAAGAGGGTCCCTGAGATGAATTTTTCTGTCAAACAGTAATACAAAAAAGGCTGAGAAACGTTGTTTCCAGGAAGATGTGTTACTCTTAGTGTAGCTAAAAGACATTTATTTTGATAAACCCCAGAAATAGAACCACAGAAGGTTATTTTTGTCTTGTGATTACATATTAAACTGATTTACATCTGCAATAGTTGATGTAAAATAAAATATTTGTATCAATCAATATTTTCATGTTAAATTTCCCAAATCAGCAAATGACTGTGCATTCGTAAAGCGTTTTAGCATCTTTTAGCTAATTGTTTTGGTTGTATGACAAATAAGTAGTTAAGAATTGGTGGAGACCAAATGAAATCAATACTAATATCCCTCTCTGTGCTTGCTGAATGTGCAAATAAGCAGCTGTTTAGTTAGATGTTTGCCTTAACAAATGTATCATTTGATCCTACAGTATGTCAGTGTTGTGTTTACGACCTGTTGAACCACCTACAAGTGGCCAAACAATGTATTACTGCAGGTTTCATTGGGGGCATGTAATTCAAGGTATTAACACTGTGAGGTTTATATGATGGTTGTATAGTAACATTTTTCCAAACAAAACTGCATTTCAAATATTGAGCTTTCCTATACATTTCAATTTTATGTACAAGGCAAACTGATATACTGTTAAAGCAGTTGAGCTGCTTTAACTTTTTTGGGGGGAAATCTTGCATCAAATCATACAGTATTCTACATCACATCCAGTTTTACTTCACATTTATTTCTTTAAACGCAGAATGAGCTTTGGAATTGATGATTTCAACCCTTTAAGTAACACCATGTCTTCTGTTCTGCTGTTTCCTTCAGGTCAATACACCGTGATGATGGCTCACTTTTACCTGAAGAGAAAGATCGGCTACTTTGTCATCCAGACCTACATGCCTTGCTTCATGACTGTAATCCTGTCGCAGGTTTCCTTTTGGCTCAACCGGGAGTCTGTGCCGGCTCGGACTGTCTTTGGTGAGTTTGGAAAATGCAGACTCACTATGCAGTGAAACAACTTCAGTATTTTACACAGTAAAGCAACATCACACGTACCTTTACCTGTTAAAAGACTGCAGTGTTCAAGCTGAGGTGTTAATTCTCTGTTAAGACTTGAATACTTCTAATTCTTATCTCTATGAAGCCGCGCTGCTGCCTGACCCGTCTATAATGCTCTGATATGTGCCCTGCTTTTTCTTTGACTTAATCTGCTGGAATAAAAACAGAATAGCAAGTCTAGTGAGTGAAACTGACCCAGTTTTCTCCATCGCCAGGTGTGACCACAGTGCTCACCATGACCACTCTCAGCATCAGTGCTCGAAACTCGCTGCCTAAAGTGGCCTACGCGACGGCCATGGACTGGTTCATCGCAGTGTGCTATGCCTTTGTCTTCTCCGCCCTCATTGAATTCGCCACCGTTAATTATTTCACCAAAAGGAGCTGGGCCTGGGATGGAAAAAAGGCAATGGAGGCCCAGCAGCCCAAGGTATGTACACTAGGTTTGTGTTTCCTTGTTGATATCACGTAGAGAGGACCCAACCTGGCACCTTAGACTTGCTTTACCGATGAAGGTCAGTATTGAAGGCTAGAAAGTAGAGATTTCACATGACAAGCTCGTCTTTTTGTGTAAATGTTGGGCTTTATTTTCATGTTGTTTCTAAGTAATGTCTTAGTAATGCCTGTGGGTTGGCAGAGGCGGGTTTAGACAGATTTATCCACGAATGTCTAAGGAAAAGTACAGACCCATAGTATGTCTATTTATGTTGGGAGTCATGTTTGAAAGAGATAACTTGTAGTTTCAATGTGGTTAAATGATGGTAACATGATTTATAACAAATGCGAAAAAGCAATTAAAGCAGCAATTATTTGTTTTCGGTTTATTTTGTTTTTTCCTCCCTTTGGTGAGAACTCAATATGTCTGACATGATACAAACATTTGACATATTATGTTCTTATGTGGCTAACATGCCAACCAAACAAGTACTTTATTTATATATCTAGCATATATGGAGTAACATTAGCATTTATTTGGAGTAGCATTTCAAGCCTTATTACACATGTATAGTACGACGAGTATTAAATATGCTTTACTATGTGTAACTGTAGCTAGTGAGATTTATGTTTGAAACAAAAGTCTGCTGTGCCCGGAAACATTTTGATTAGAGTAATGTCACAGAACCAAAACAGTGAAGTTAAAGCTGCAGACTGTAAAACCAAAACAAATAGCTGAAAGAAGATAAAAGCCTAAAGGGAAAAAAAATCCTTTGAATCTATCACAGAATAGTTAATGCCACAGCCACTTTAAATCCTAGCGTGGGCACAGGGTATGCCAGTAATCCCAAACTGACTCTGCTTACCTTTCCTTTTCTTCTTTCCGCTGTTCTTTCTCTCTTCTTATTGTGGCGAGAGATGGAAGACAGATAGGGCGGTGCAAAAGTCTATGCCACACATGATAATAAAGTAAGAGATAAATTAAGCAAGATGTAAAAGTTAAAGAAGGTAAATTCACTGTCCAGTCTGCCAGTGTTGGGGCACAGTGCCAGTTCATTGCTGTCCAAGGACATTGATCCCTACCTTTAACAGCCATCTTTTATTTTTCTCCTTATTATGTTGAATGATAGAGCTTTTTTGTTGTACACAGTGAACCAGTGCCTTTTTCTCCCCCCTATCCACAGAAAAAAGACCCTTTAGCCCTGTCGAAGAAGCCAAACAACACCTGTTCAACTGGTGTAAATTACACAGCCAACCTTACAAAGGACGCATCCATCTCGACCATTTCAAACAGCACGGCTGTTCAACTCAAACCATCTGAAACCAAGGCCCCGGATCCCAAAAAGACTTACAACAGCGTGAGCAAGATTGACAAGATGTCCAGGATAGTGTTCCCTGTGCTGTTTGGGACCTTCAACCTGGTGTACTGGGCTACGTATCTCAATAGGGAACCAGTGATCAAAGGAGCTGTGTAAGCTCCTGACAACCACTTCAGGATTTGATAACTGGATTGCAATCAAAAACATTGCCAAGCACTTAGTCCTTGTATCATAAATGTGTTTTCTTTTTTTGGGGTAATCTGAAAACAATGCATGTGTGTGGCTTCAGAAACATTTTGCCATGTTTGCCTTGAGTTTGTATGGTTAGCAAGCAAAACGTTTCATTTATCACATTTTAGATCTCAGTTACTGATTAGCTTCTGAAATATTTTTTTTTTTTTTTTTTTTTTTTTTTTTTTTTAAGATTTAGCATTTGGCACTTATATTTTCTCCTCCAGTCTACAGTAGAAGATGGTACAGCAAGGCCAAATGCTATGCAAAACAAAATTTTTACTGTGTTATTACTCTAAACTGGCTTTTACCTTTGGAACTCTTACATTGTACAAATGAGCTGGAGGTCCAGGGATGTGAAGCTGGGCCCCGGCACGTGGAACTTTGCTTCCTTGTTATAAGCAGATGAATAGCCATGCTAAATGTGTTGCCTTCAGAGTGTGAGAACTCATTATGAATGCACTGAAATATCCTGCAATTACTTTTTTAGAAGCCAGTTTTACACCTTTAATAGCTGACGCCGTGTTCATTTTTGCTTCTTTTCTCGATTTAGGATGGCCAGTTTTCATGAAGGATCGTGTTTCTTTTTGTGTTTCTGTTGATGTAGATCAAAAAGGGACAGATTTCAAGCGAAAGTGATAGTGGCAGCTTCTGTTTCCAAGTCACCATGTTGAGAATCCTGTATGTATGTAAGTATGGTAGTAGTTTAAGAAACATGTATATACGCCCTGCTTTTAGAAAAGCACCACCAAGCCAGTAAGGTTAGCTTCTATGTAACGCATATACAGCAACAGTGTTCATCTAGTCTAGTGCTTCATTGACTGGATATTGAGAAATGAGCCGAGTAGCTTGAGCTTGAGCAGTTTTGACAGAATATACAATGCTTTTTCAAAACATGTTGTTGTTTTTTTTAGATACGTTTCTTGTTTCTATTCGCTTTGATGATAACTCGCAAATATTATTGATAAATATTTTAATGCTTTGAGCAGATTCACTTTTTTGTCACGTAGTTAGAGACTAACATGAGCTTATCAAAGAGACAACAAGTCACAATGACAAGATTAATATCATTTTAAATTGACATGTTTGTTTATCATTTTTAGGGATTCAGGCAAAACATTTGAAAGGATTTGTCATTAGATTGGAAAGTGATAGATTAAAGGAATAGTTTAACTTTAAGGGAAATACGTGTTTATCTGCTTTCTTGCTGAGTTAAATGAGAAGATGAATGCGTCTCTCTCTGTACAGTAAATGTGCAGCCAGATAACTTTAGCTGAGCTTGGCATAAATACTAGAAACAGGGGGAAACAGTGAGCCTGGCTCTGTTGTCTTGGCAGTTACTGTAACTGTAAATGTGATTTTGCACTAAATTAACCTTTGATGGAAACTCTAGTTGGTTGCTCAAAAGTCTAATTTTTACGGTCTTGATGATGTGAGATGAGAAAAAAAAACAAAAAAAAACAGTATAAGACAGATCAATTAACATAAAATCAGACTTTCCTGTCTCTTTTTTAAGGGAAGCAACTAACTCGTTACAACGTAGCAGTTGGTATTGACTTTAAATGTAATAAATCCGTACACTGTGAGGCAAACAAAGGTTAGGGTTTGTAATAGTTGTTAGTTTATGAGCTTTAGAGGTGTGCAAACATATATTCTTAAATGTTTGGACGGAGCTTTGTTCGCTGTTTTCCTCTGCATTCTTATGCTAAGCTAAAATAAGCTAAGCTAAGCTAATCAGCTTCTGGCTCCAGATTTCTCGGACAGACAAGAGAAAGATGGTTTCAATCGTCTCATCAAATCGTGCCAACAAAGCAACTAAATGTATTTCCCCCCCAAACAGTGCTATTCATTGAATGAAATAATCTCAAATGAAAACGCTTTTCTGCTCATTTTTTAGCTTCAGTCTTTTTACATGATGCCCACACCAACAGCTGCATGCACTACACTCACTTCAGCAGAGTTAGTTTGCAGTCTGATTGTGATCATGTAACTTTATGCCTGCGTGGCCTGCCACTATTTAATAAGTTGTATTGTGTTATTACAAATTAAGTGAATTTTAGATACAGGCTGTTCTTTAAATGCAAATATCTGAAGCAATAAATAATGCTCATATAAATAATGACTTCTCTTCATGGTATTATGTTACCATTTGACCCTCATTTTGTTGATATATTTTTATCCCCATTTCATCCTTTTGGCAATTGTGTTTTTTTTTTATATATGGCTACACTCTCATTCATTTAAGCTCCACGCTTCCCTCTTTGGAAACACAGCATCTCAGACCATATTTAATGTATCTATTTCATTTCATTTTTCATTAAAAGGCCTTTGGAAATCACAGCTGTTAAAGCCTGTGTCACTATAACCTTACTTTTTTACTTATTTGTTATGTACCTGACTCCAATAAAGCTTCACTGACTCCACCCGCCTGCTTTTGATGGTCAAAAAGCTCAGTGACAATGAAACTTGAAAAGCCTTTATTGTGTCAGTTGTACCATGACATGTATGTCACGGAGTATTGTATGAATGTAAGATCATAGCTGACACAGATTGCCACGTTTCATCAGTTTTCTCTCCAGATAGATTCACATAGAGAGCTATGATCCAGTAGATACTCTATGAGCCTACAGTACATATTTAGATGCATTTATATTGTCAACGTGACAAAACGCCAACTTAATCTCGCTTGATGGAACAACGGTCTGCACGTGCTGTTTCTCCTTTGATTATACCCCTGCACATCCAGATCAGGCGGCCTACAGTTGGCGGACTGATAAATCCATCTTGGGGTCTCTGTGGCACTAACATCTGGCCCACATCTGTTTGTCAAGGATTTAGCTGCATTTAAGTTGCTTTTTCAATTCAGCGGGCCCATTCTCTCCGCCAAATTAAGCTGTCACTGATGGCACCAAATGACATCAATCATAGTATATAGCTTGACAAGCAGAGATGGGTTACAGTATAGGCTGGTGGAGAGGACCATCCTCTCTCTTATCCAGGTCCACAGCTCTATCAAAACACACTGCTATCAGAATGTGCAATTGCTCGCTGACCTTTATACACACATTTTACACATGACGCACATGAGTAGCAGTTTTGAGTAACGTTAGCAGCAGATTGATGCTGGAAAATGCCTAATCGAAACATACGCACACATACGTATACTATAGTAGGGTTATATTGGTTTTATTAAAAAAATATTTTGTGTTTCTCTTGAGAGCCAGGATGTGTCTATATTTTTCATCTTGCTCAGTATCCTTTTAACGAGCAGGTGTGTCATTGCAACAAGAAAAATATCATGTTTTAGCAAACAATAATAAAATGATCTGGTTCAGTGTTGCATGTCATTATTATAGCAACATTTTCTCTTGTTTTTTTTAAAACGGAAGAGTATCACGCTTTAACAAGAAAGTGTACAATGAGAAAAGTATCTCATTTTAATTAAAAATATTTCTTTTTTTAATGAGGGAGTATGTAATTACAGAAGATATAATTTATCTCATTTTAATGTAAAAGTACTTTGTTTAAATGAGAAACAAGAAAAGTAAGTTGTTTTGATGAGAAATTTGAAAAATATCTTGTTCAGTAGCGGATGTCGTTATGAGAAAAAGAAGTATCTCCTTATAGCAACAATTTCTCATTTTAACAATAGAGTACATTATGAATAGAAAAAAAAAATCTTGTTTTAATGAGAAATCAGAAATGTGTATTGTTTTAATGAAAGAGTATGTTGTTTCAAAATCATAAAATTTTCAAGTAAAATTACAGTGTTTGAACAAGGAGCAGTATCCTGTTTAGTGTCTTTTTTTTAAGGAGAGAGAGTATCATTATAACAAGAAAAGTCCGTCAGTCTAGTTTAGCTATGATCTCTTAACTTGTTATTTTGAAAAAGATAGTTTTCTTGTTACATCTATGCAGCACATTGCTGCTCTTTAGCAGAAAAAACATGTAAATATTACAAATGCTGAGAGGTAGTCTAAAACGTTGATATATCTATTCAACTATAAAACATAAACATGCACAATATGTTATGCAGGTCTGAGGTTAGACCTTTGGTGAAGGACTAAACATTTATTTACCACAGTCTACTGACCTGCATGATCTGGAGAGCTGGTGTGGTAAACACAAGTTATTTAGGCAACCTTTTTCTTATCTGTCAATCAGCTTTGGGTTTCAGTGGGAATACATCCGCAGATTGCCACATCTCTTTTTGAGCCAAACATTACTTGTGAGACTCATAAGTACGGTGTTGCCTCACAAAGTTTTCTTCCCCCGTGGGTATTTGAGACATAACTGTCAAAAAAGACAAAAGAAAACTCTGAGACTTGCCTTTCACCAGCTTCACCAAGTTATAAGTAGTTTCCAGTCTTTGCTGTTGCTGCATTTCCTTTTCATTGTCATAGTTTTCCATTATATTCTGCAGAAATCTGCATAGCTTGTGACTTTGTGGTGACTTGCAATTTTTCCCATTGGTTGTGGTGCTGACAGCGAAGATGATGACAGACTAACCTGCACTTAACCTACACAGCCCCTTCATAACCTCCTGCCCTGCTTTCCTTAAAGCCTTTGGATCAAAGCCACATTTTAGAAGTTCATCTGTCCTGCAGGGTCAAAATCTAGGACGTCGTCTCACTATGCCCAACGCAGGACAAGGGATTTAAATGGTGTGCCGTCCCACATATCAGGGACACCTGGTTAGGCCATGTGAGAGGAGAAGTAAAGATGGGAGGGTTTCCTTTGTTTAAGACATTGGACAACTCAAGATGGCCGACTCAATCGATAAACACTGATAACACAAAACAGAAAGACACAAAAATTTGCTGCGTTTCCCTGAAGAACATTATACTAACAAGCAAGTACTGTATATTGTTACTAAAAACGTGATACGCTTGCATTTCCATACTTTTTAGCGCCGAGTCAGTTATATCAGTACTTTCAGAAAAATGTTACTTTCCCTGTCATAATTACCACTTTGATATCAGTGTTAAAGCTATTTCCAAGTGGGAAACTGCTATCCAGCTATTGTCTGTAGCGTCATATCAATTATTCTTCAGAAATGTATTAAGGCTGAGATCATGCAGGACCAATGGATGAACTGAGAAAAAAAAAAAACTTACTGTAGTGAGTATAAAAAAGAAAATCTAATAATGTTTTTCATTAAAGGTACTATTGAAGATATGTCTCCCAAACTGCTTAGTCAGTCAGGATATAAGGGCCCTCACTGTACCTTATGTTCAGACACGCACCGCAGCTACCTTATCAGCATACAAAATATGTATAGCGAAGCCATGTAGCTCTCTGATGTCATTTGATGTCTGGATAGCTGAATCAGCACTTTGAGCCTCTCCGCTGCAGTAACACTGCTACACTACACCATGTCAAATTTAAAAGTTTAGCTGACCTTATCCTTCCATTAACTTTATGCAAAATACTGTCTGGGTCACTGCACAGCTTCAAAATACATCATACCACTGTATTGATTTAAGGATCACCCTCTGTGGAGCAGTTATTTTTATGGACCATTTCAAATCACAGAGAGTGCACAATATATTGTACCATGTCAGTGGTGTGTTGTAATTAAAAATGGAATATTTGTTTTTGTTTTCTAAATTAATATGGCACTTATAGTGCATATATAGTTGCAAAATGCCAAACAAAAGGATAAAAATGGACTTTTGGCGGCAGAGAAATAAAATAGGGGCAAAACATAAAAATACAAAATCAAAGCACATCATTGAAGGGAGCTCCAGATGGACAGACATTATATAAAAACTAAACTGAAAAAGTTCATTGAAGTGATTTGAATATTAAAGCAAATTATTCAGCCTCATTTTCTCCAGTATGCTGTTTCAAAGTCAAAGTCATCTTCATAAAAAGTCAAATCACTGAACAGATGAAAGATTTGGTTGAAAAGCAAGTAATGTAGTAGCTGAATATCAGCGCCATTAAATGGATACTTACTCAACATGGCTTTATGTTTTTCATTCTACACAGATCTGATAATTAGGTGATATGCTGCTGATGTCTTTCTCAAGGTTTAGTTGACTGGCAATAATTTTGAACTCCTTCTTCCTCTGCAACAAAAGCACCAGGAACTGTTGGTGCAGTCACTGCCAGCACTTGAACGGGTGGCTAACTAACTTCAGAATGAGATCACAGTGTGTTGCAGATTAGCATGCATGCATGAGGAATACCGTACCAATAATCCCTGTCAAAGAAGGCTTACTGAACTTGTTTCCCAAGTGGTTTTATCCTCCTTCCAGTTCGTCAATAATGGCTTCAGTCAAGATGTGTTTTTTTTTTCCTGTAGCTGCTGAAACAAAGGTAAACCTGTAGGAAAATAAAAATTTCAAGAGAATTGGCAACAAAACCATGACTTCAATGACTGGTTGAGTAGATGACCAAAAAGCTCCAAGTAATGTTTGTAAAACCGTTATTGATCTATTAAAATATGGGGGAGGGAGTCCTTTACAGTCTCACCAGCAGTGAAAAGCATGCTGCCACCATCACTGCTTTGGAAATTACTTCATTTTGTTCCTGTTTCTCCATCCGTCATATGTCATGGAAATTCAATGTTTTACTCAGTAAAAGTCAGGAAATTTGACCTTTGACTCAGAGTGAGGCCTTGGAGGAAAAAACAAGCCCTCAAGGCCTTTACATTCAGAGCAACTTTGCAAATTCTGACATCATCTGTGTGACCTTTAATCTCTCTCTTGCTAATCAATGCACACGGTGCAGGAACACTGCAATAATGCATACTTTAATTTGATGGTTGGATGAATGTTCATATGTTGTTGCCATGTATGCAGAGACGGAAACAACTTTTTTTTTTTTCTTTTTTTTTTTTAAATGTCACTGTAAATCATTGATGAAACATGCAGCATGCTGACCTGGAATCTCCATGCAGTGATGCATCGCTCATAAAGAAGCTCTTTGAAAGGTCTTTACTTTCTGTTTTGTACTTTTACTGCTTTACATTTGAGAGTGAGTGAAATGTTGTACTTTTTACTACATTGAACCATTAGCTATAGTTACTACTCCCTTTACATACAAACATATTATGATAAACTAAAGAGCATCAGCTGAAACAATATGTTTATTGATCAAATCGTCAGCAAATTTATGAAGAGAGGAGCAGAGCTGTCAACTGATCACCACCTGGTGGTGAGTTGGATCAAATGGCAGGGGAGTCCGCTGGAAAGACCTGGCAAGCCCAAACGTGTAGTGAGGGTGAACTGGGAACGTCTGGTGGAGGCCCCGGTCCAGTCGTCGCAACGGGCCATCCGAGCTCTATACAACTGCAGTAGGAGCTATGTTCGCATTCTCTGCAATAAGTCAGACATGTTTCCGGTAGGTGTTGGCCTCCGTCTTTTGTCACGATCCTGTTTGTGACCTTCATGGACAGGATATCTAGGCGCAGCCGGGGGGAGGAGAACGTCAGGTTTGGGGGTCTCGGGATCGCCTCTCTGCTGTTTGCAGACAATGTGGTCCTGTTGGCCTCTTCAGATCACGACCTCCAGCGTTCACTGGGGCGGTTTGCAGCCGAGTGTGAAGCAGCGGGAATGAGGGTTAGCACCTCCAAATCTGAGGCCATGGTGCTCTACTGGAAACCGGTGGTCCCTCCACGTGGGGACGGAGTGCCTGCCCCAAGCGAAGGAGTTCAAGCAACTTGGCGTCTTCTTCACGAGTGAGGGGAGGATGGAGCGGGAGTTCGACAGGCGGATCGGTGTGGCGGCAGCAGTAAAATAGGCGCTGCACCAGACCGTTTTGGGGAAACCAGTCGATCTCCATTCCGACCCTCACCTATGGTCACGAGCTCTGGGTCGTGACCGAAAGAACGAAATCGTGGCTACAAGCGGTGTTATGCCCCATCTAGGGGTGGCCGAGACATAACATGAACATAAGGTGCCCCCGTCTTCACCAGGTCCCAAGCAGCCAAAGGAACAAGTGAAGTTGTTTTGAACAGTTAGCAATGTATTTACACTATATACAAAATGGGGAGTTGAATTTAAAATGACTTCGGGGTGAGCCAAGGCCACAACAACAAACAAAACAATACTATCTTCGGAAGTTGATATTTGCTAACCTAACCAAAACCAATGAAACAGAAAATCTTACCTTTCTAATCTAACAAAACACAGGACAAAAAGGTTAACAGAAATGGCAGCTTTAATTAACTATAGACATAAGCGAAATGAACTGAGCACCGTGTGGCCAGTTGGTTTCTGGGTAATTCCTCCTGCCCCGAGGAACGTCATCTTCGGGTTTGAAATACCCTGCGTCATCCGCCTGGAGCCCAATCACCTTCGTGCCAGGACCCTTCCACCAATCAGGATCTGCACCTGCACATCAAATTTGCATACACACTCACACCTGCCGCAACTCTCATTCACACAGAAACAAAGAAAATACACATGCACAAAATAATAATACGACCACACTCGTAACAGCGGACGAAATGAGTTTCCTCCGTAGGGTGGCCGGGCTCTGCCTTAGAGATGGAGTAAGGAGCTCGGAAATCAGGAGGGAACTCGGAGTAGAGCCGCTACTCCTTCGCGTCGAAAGGAGTCAGCTGATGTGTTTCGGGCATCTGATCAGGATGCCTCCTGGGCACCTCCTTCTGGAGGTTTTCCGGGCACGCCCAACTGGCGGGAGACCCTGGGGAAGACCCAGAAAACGCTGGAGAAATTATATCTCCCATCTGGCCTGGGAACACCTCGGGATCCCCCAGGATGAGCTGGAAAATGTAGCGGGGGAGAAGGAAGCCTGGGTGAGCTTGCTTGGTCTGCTACAACCGCGACCCGACCCCGGATAAGCGGAAGATGATGGATGGATGGATGGATGGATGGATGGATTGATCAAATCGTTGCATAATTTATGAAATGTTGATCTTCAAAAGGTTTTAGGCAACAGTGCCAAACATCTCATCGTTTCAACTTTACTGTTATGGTTTCAGTTTTATTTTTTAAACTTGATTTAAAAAGGACAAATTGATTTTCTCATTGTTATTTTCAGTATTAATTTGACAGGTTTGTAACATTGCAGAATATCATTCCTCTATTGATCAATCAAAATAAAAGACACAGAGTCTGTAAAGTTATGCTTCATCATATGGTGTTTCGCACTTCACTTGAAGCTTATAGGCAACTTTTGAGGCTGCTATAAAGGTTTAGGTCATGTTTCTGTTGTTTAGTTTGCTCCCTGACTCCCTCCCTCCACCCAGTAGAGGTCCTCAGTGTCAGATCTGTCACACCCACCTCACCTGTTCCCAGTTTCCCATCTGCCCAACAGTCAATCTGCAATCAGACAGAGTATTTATACTCCCCATCAGTCACTCATAGTTGTTGGATTATAAATCAACACTCATGGAAACTGTTGTGTGCTTCAGATTGTTTGGACTTGGGACTCTGCTGTCCTTTTTTTTTTTTTTTTTTTTTGTCCTTCACTCTCCGGTTTGTACTTTAAGTTTTCTCGGACTTTGTTCTTCCATGTGGTTTCTACCACACTTTTTCTTTTGTAAGTAAAACACCTTCCTCTGATCTGAGTCAAGTGTTTAGGTCCTCCTTCCCCCAGTGAATTGTGGTTGCTAGTCCTTGTAAAAATACATATTGGATAAATTATGTAAACAGTTTGTGCAAATTTTGTGTTTTGAAATGACCATTTAATGATTTCTTTGGAGGGGTACAGATTAGATCAAGATTAAGCAGACTATTGATTATTAAAAAAGAAAATAAATATATAAAATACACATACATTAAATACACCAATTTTAATTTATAGCTAATTCAATTTATTTTGGCAAACTTTTTAAAATCAAATGTTACACATGTATTTCTGTAGAATGAAGCTGTCTGACCATGTTTTTTTGATAAATCAGTTCAAATCTTTGAAGCTCAGATTCACAATGTTTGTAGTTATTAAATCCTAATTTCAGTATGAGCCTATTGTTTTCAATATCCAGCTGGAGTCACTGATGTCTCATGAAAACCATAAAAATTAACAACATGGCACTAAAGCTGTCGTTGCATTTAACACTTAGAAATGTATCAGCAGGATGTTGGCCTGAACAGCTGTGAACTGTGTTGATGAAATGTTTCTGTAATATTAACATTGTACAGGTTAAATGTGGTTCAGTGCAGCTATAATTAAACATAATTAGATCTGTGTCATATATTCAACCTTTTTATTTAGCTCTGGTGAGAATTAATATGCACAATGTATCAAATATGCAGAACTGGTAATTCTACAAATTAATGATGCAAAAAAAAACAACCATTTTATCTAATATAAAACTAAAAACTCTGAACCCATTAAATCGATATTTGTTTTGAATTTTAACAATTGATGTCTGTTTACCAAAATAAGGCTATAAAAAAATAATTTCCTTCCGGTCCATTGAGCCTTTATTTTTTCCAGCGGGCAGCACATGGAAGCACAAAGCAGCAGAACTATGATGTCTGTGTGGTTCGGAGCTCTGATCACAAGCAGCACCTACAGCTCTGTCTCTCGTGTGTGCATTTCTCTTTTTAACCACCAGAGGATGACAGCAGTCAGCCACAACAGCCGCCCTGCAGACAGGCTCCATATCAGAACGTTACACTGTCTGTCAAACCACATATTGAACCCCACCGGCTTGTTGCTGAGTACAGACATGTGCTGTGGCTGCTGTGGCTGCTGTGGCTGCTGTGGCTGCTGTGGCTGCGTTCTCCAGGGTGAACAGGGAAGCGGCTCGTACACAAACTGTTCACAAATCCAGATGAAAGTAGACATGTGAGACCCGCTGGTATCTGAGGATTATTTATATCTACAGGGAGCCAACTGTTGTTGTCCTTTGTGTTGCTGCTGTACAAGTGCTCCACTGCTGCTCAGCGAGAACTGTCCATTCATATAAAATCAGTGTTACCGAGAAAAGAAAACTTCAGACTGTCCTTTAGGTGCTGTTGAAAAGGACACCTCATACTAACAGGAGGCACTTCTGTGGACATTGTGTCATTTCTTGCCATCATCACTAGACTTGTTTAAACTGTTATTTAAAGGGGCACTCCACCAATCTTTCATGTTTGATTGAGTGCACTTTTCCAAAATAACCCTAATGTTGTCATGAGTGATGTTATCTCGGCAGAGACAGAAGGCTGTGGAGTCTGGAAGAGGAGGACATATAAGGCAGGGAGTGTGTAATGATAGGTGAAGTTGTTTGTTTTAACATCTTGTGAGTCCTCCACCTTTTAGGACTGTGCAGCACTCACTGGAGTAGCTCCCCAAGTGTTCACCCTTAAATAAATCACCTCATCAAAGGAGGAAGACTATAAACACAGCATGAGGAGGGCCTCGCTTACAAAGGCGGCTTCATACTGTACGAGGCTGCATGCCAATTATGGCATTTAGTAGGTTTAACAGGGCTCCAGGAGCACTTTGATGTACAAGCTTTTCAATGAATATTTGGCAACTAACAAAGATGCTTCGTCACATGTTCAGAAAAATATAAGACCAAAAAAAGTTGCAACAATTAGTTGATTAATCAGTTAGTCGATGGACAGAACAACTATTTTGATAATTTCTTGAATTATTAAATGGACTTGTAAACTAAAAATCACAGCTTTCCCTTTGTGCTAATTTTTCTTTTCCTTTATGTGACCCAATTTAATAGGTTGATATTTAGGACAGTTATGTGACACAAAACAGGAACTGTGGTGACATCCATAATATTTTCTACAGTTTTCTGGCATTTTTTAGACAAATCAATTCATCAAGAATAATGATCAATAATGAAAATCAGCAGCTACAAAAAAGAAGGATGTATACTGATAATCAGCATGTAAATAATTTATATAAAATTATTTCTAAGTATTCATGATGTAGCCTAGTATATATATTCTTAACAGGTGCGCTTGGTTTTTATTTGGCACTAACCAGCCTACAAATAATAAATTGGGAGGAACTAGAGAAAAAAAAGTGTCTTGTGCAGGTATAGCAGCTTTAATGAGAACTGCAAACTAGTCTGACGCAGACTTGGCCACAGACTTGGCCACAGAGGAGTTTTTGATGAATTAGGCGCCTTCAGAGGACGCATACAGAGTGTGCGCACCTGCGTAAAAGAACAGCCGTGTCCGCAACCGAGGAACTGCAAACTGCCCTTTACGTGTGACAAGCGGCTACTTCGTATTTAAAACCAAGCAGGGAAGCATCTTTTAAAAAAAAAAAAAAAAAAAACCCCGCCTGGTTTTAACAATGAGAGAGATTCCTACTGGATTACAAACTAAGAAGCGCCGTAGCGTTGCTCTCTTCTCTGCGCAGCTGTGACCGTCGCGTCCAGACACCGATAAGCACCGTCCGCTGACACATCTCTACTTGTTGTCCTCCCGCGTGAAACATGTCATCCAAATTACTGGCTCATGTCTTACTTCTGTCAGTCCTTCACACCTGGTAAGTGGCGCACTTTAGTTGAAACCTTCATAAAGTAAAAGAAAATGCTGCGTTTTGGCGACGCTCTAAATGCTCACTGTGGTGATTAAGAAAACTTTATGCCTGCGTGGGTCGAAGTTGATGTGAGGGACCCTCTGGGACACTGACACGGTGCTTACATGTATGCACTCTGCAGACCGCACCGCGTGTTTTAATGCACCGTCGGGGCTCCTGCTGTTTCCAATCACCTTCTTTCGTTTTTACCTTCAGCTCTCTAACAATGGAGTACGAAGAGGACTACGAGGATGTCACTGTGAACCAGATGCTGGCTCCCAAATCCCAGGAAACCGACGCCACGGAAATACTCAATAATTTACTGAAAGAATATGATAAGAAACTGCGACCGGATATTGGAGGTGAGGGTCACTTCTGAACTGTTTTCGCAGACTGTAAATGTAAATCAGCTTTCTCATGTATGTACACGGAGTTCAACTAATCTTTTCTAACGGAGCTCTGAGATAGCTGCAGATTCAGATGGTAGCCTATTATAATCTGAATAATGTGCAGATTAGTGGTGTCCTTCAATCTAATATCGAATAATTAAATGGGTCACACTTCCTGAAAAGGCTCATTTTATGATACAATGTAAGCCACGACTTGCACAACATTAGAATAGTTTATTCCAGTGTTCATAAAGCATTCAGGTTCCTTTATAGATTGAAGAAGTACTTTACAAAGAAACACATTATAACAACATTCCAAAATAAAAGCAAGTGAAGCCAAAATGAAATCAAACTGGGATTTAAAAAAATGTGGTAAATGAAATAAGATGCATGGAAATTAAATCCAATTGGACACCATCAGATTTTGACCTGAAAGGTTAAGGAACCCCAAATGAATCAAAAGACATGGGAGTGCAGTAAATGCACCAATCAACCAAAGGCAAAGGAGAAAAGCAGAGTTTTTAGTTTGGACTTGCAAGTGTAGGCACATCTGAGATCATCAGGAAGGTGATTCCATCTGTGAGCAGCATATTTTTGCAATTACAGCAAATTGAAAACACTGTACAAGAAAGCTCTGAAGTAAAACTGATACTGTAAGAAAACACCAAAAACACAAGAATGTTTTGCATGGCACATTTACAGTGGGCCAAGTGTCTGAAACCACTTTTATTTTTGCAATTGTTTTAAATTTAATGCAAAGTGTTTAATTGCAAATGAAAATATCTGCTTAACAATTTAAGTGAAAATGTGAATGTGTAACAATGTCAGTGAATTTCAGCATCTGAGTATTTGCTTTAATGAGAGTTCCAAAAGCTGATGTTATCCCTGCATGATTGGACAATACTCCGAAGTCGTCTTTGTTATGTCAGGACTGTTTGACCTTCTCAGTCTTCAGGTCTCCCAGAAATATTGAGTGTTGTTGAGGTCATGTGACCGTGGAGGAAAGTCAACAGTCAGCTCTCTTTGGTCTTCAGTTGTTCTTCAAAGCTGTGAGGTGTGTTTGGGCTTATTATCCTGCTGCAGTGTGAATCCTCCACAAAGATACAAACCAGAGGGTGGAGCATGTCTCTGAAGGAGCGCTGCTTCTCCTTGGTCAGGGTGGAGTCAGTGCAGACTGAATATTCCCACCATTCTGTAGGTTTGATACACTTGGGTATGATTCCCTCGTCTTTATGTCTCACACATCAACCCATCTGTTACTGACAAAAAAACTCTAATTTAGATTGCCCAGTAAATAGGACTATTTTCCATCATGCACTGTGAAACACTGGCATTCACCCACCCCAAGCGTTTGGCCTCGTTTCCCCACCTGAAAAGTGGTTTAGATTCTCGTCCTCTGAGACCACTAAAGGACAGTCTTCTTCTGACAGGACTTTTGCTGATTGGAGTCTTGCATTCTCTATTTAGCAAATTCTGGATATGTGATGTTTGTTTTTCATCTCTCCATGTACAAAGCTTGACGTGTGGCTCTTCTGATGTTGTGGTCACCTTTTTTCTGCCTTGTTGCGTTACGATTTTTCAAAACAATAAAAGGAACCAAATTCACGACAACCAGAAGGCTCCAGGTAAATACAAAAAAAAAGCTTTATTAAACTAAAGTTGAAATATAACACAAGTAAAGCAAGTCTAAACTGGGGTGAATCCCAAAAACAAAATTTAGAAAACAAAAGTTGGCACGCAAGACACAAATATTGAAACACAACGATGGGGCTGAACATGGACAGCAAGCTCGACTCGAGGATCCACAAACATGGCAACAGAAAAGAACAACCTGACACTGAGACAGGGGAACACACAGACTAAATACAGTGGAGAGAGGAGGACAATGAAGGACAGATGAAATTAATCGGGCCAGGGCAGACAAGTGAGAAAACACAAGGACAGGAAATAAAGCAAACCAAGACACGGGTTGAGTGACTACAAAATACAACAGGAATAACCAAAAGGCAGAATCATGATAGATTTTACTCAAACTATCTACCAACCAATGAGTAGGTTTATAAAAGATAAACCTATGTTCAATTTATCAAGCAAGCTAATTATACTCTAATCCTCTAAAATAAGGTACTTCTTAACTACTACGATAAGATATCTGTTTAAGGAGGGAAATTTAAATATGAAAATACTCACACAACCCACATCATTGGGATCATAGTATAATTGTTCAATAAAAAAATATACTGAATAAATAATCATACTTTTATGTGTCAAATGATTAATTGTTTTGAGTCCGTTTTTACCAACATATGCATCTAAGATTTAATACGTAGGCGTTATATTTTTAGTGTGTTTAAGATTTTCTTCAAGTAAAGTGAAAATTTGTACACTTTTCATCTGGCTGTCTCTCACCTGCTGATCTACAGTGTAACAAAGGGTCAAGATGTAACTCATGAATATAAATTACGTTTGAAGGTCGAAACTTGGAGTGGATGAAAGAGACATTAGGAGTTCTTTAATTCACTGACTCATTTAATCCTTGTATACAGTCAATGTGTTTGTCGGGTCTGATGAGCTGATGCTCCCAATCACTTCTTTCAACAAGGCTGTGCTTCTGGAGTTTTAGGATTTGAAAAGAGGCCTCTGGTGGCAGGATGGTGTTACAATCTATGCATAACAAACAGGGGTTTCAGACCAAATACTTCTGCGACTTTTTGTTTGTGAGGTATTACTTTCAAGCAAAATGCAGCTTTTATCTTGGTAGAAATTACAAGCATGAATTGTTCACAGGCCACAGTCACCCCAGTAGAGCTGGAGGTCAGTTTTCATCCATCTGAGAAACGGAATTGTAACAGCACACGCTTTAGCAGGAGGCATCCAGCTGACACTTAGCACTTCAACAGCCTGTTGTTTTACACAGTGCGCACTGCCTCAGTCATGGCTGTTACCTCAGCTTCGGCTCGTGATCACGATTCCTTCTTTGCTGTTGGAGCTTCTTTGTATTTGTAGTCATGGTTTTCATTTTGTCTGGCTAACGGACTCTAACCAACAGCGATCTGACTGAGGCTGGTGTGTTTGTTTTTCTCAAGAGACCAGTAGACTTGATCGCGTCGTACCTTTAAAGCTGCTGTAGTGAATATTTACACAACAGAAGATCAAACAACCATGAAAACTACAGATGATTTCACCAAACTATGCTGTTAAGAGTTTTAGCTTCTTTCAGCTCATTGCCTTGGTTTCGCAAATTGGGTCGCAGACAGTCGCTGTAAATACTGTATACAAGCATCAGAGCAAATAGGCAAGATGTATAAAATATCTGTTTGAAATAGTTTTCAAAAGATGCTTTTCCACTGCTGGTACCGGATCTACTTTACTCGACTGTACTTGCTCCTGGTATCAGGTTCTTCTCTGGATGTTTTTATTTCTGCTGCAGCTAATACCCTTCAATATTGCATTGTTACTATAGCGACACACACTTACTGGATCCTTTCACTGGAAAACAAACAGAGGAGCATCTGCACCCACACAATTAACAACGGCATGGTTTGGCCAGTTGCTGTTCGAGTAGTCCAGTGAAAGAGAAAAATTGTGGCCAGTATAGTTTGGCGAGTTAACAACTGTTAACAGGATGCTCCGTGTCTCGCACACAGTGATGCAGTGATTGTAGTGATTCTTCCTGACCAATAGGTGGTCTGCATTGCTTTCACGTCACCTTTCAGGATCGGCTCAGTTCGCTTTAGACCTCAATGAAGATGATACCAAAAATAGCACCAGGTACCAGCCACAACTTTTGTCCAGTGGAAAACCAGAAAAAGTGAGTAGAGTCTAGCGGAGTCAGTACCAGCAGTGGAAAAGGGGCTAAATAAAGTGACTGATTGTCAGTCACCAACAAAGTTGGCTAGGAAACAGCTGCAACACTATCGCTATATCCTGATTATTCTATCCATCTTGATTTAGCAAACTTAAGCATCTATATAACTTGAATCTTGAGTGGGTATATCTGTTACTATGGATACCAAGTCATGTAAGCCGTTGTGTTTTGACCCGGCAGAGTGGGGACAGAAAAGAACAGCTTTGACTGGTACACAGGATGTCACTGAGGGGCAGGTGTGGATGACCTCACACATTGCTGAGGCCCTGTGAGAGCTGATCCCACTCTCACGACACAAGTGTCACTTTGAGTCTCATAAATAACCCTCACTTCTCACTCTCCTCATCTGGCGTCACACATCTGGTGTTTCTTGAGCGTCCACTCAGCCTTTTTGTCCAATTTCAGGCGCCGCCTCACTCACGACTGTAAATCCTCTCTGGTAGGACATACAATCATAAGTCAGAGTGAGCAGTCAGATTTTCCAGCAACATCTGGTTCACTGAAGACCTTTACATTACCTGAAATATCAGTTATGCTTTAGAGTCGAATGACACCAACTTGCGATGTTTCTTTTTAAAGGATCATTCATGAAATGGAAATTAGTGGTTCCATCTTGTGGACTTTATTCTTTATTGTATTGGCCAGTATATATGGAATAATGCATTGGAGAAAATAAATTTGGTACATGTTTAAGGGTCTTTCAATCATGTCACATGGACTTCACCAGTACACCGAGGGCCTGTTGTCATTGGATTGTAGATGTTTCAATTTTTTTCAAGGACGTTAAACCTGCAATAACGGATTTCGGCCAACACAACACTGGGAAGTGCCTTAAACACTGATTCGTTATCATTTTTTTTTATTCACATGGCCAACTGGCTACCAAACAGCAGCTACGAACACATCTAGCAGAGACAGGAAAATATTTGCGTTTGCTTACAAAATGTTGCCTCCTTTTTGGTCTCCACCACCTCGAGTGTAATATGTGGCTCTTTGTCTCCCTCTTTTAGTGCAAGGCAAGTATCAGGCCATGTGTTTTCAGTGTTTCACTGACATAACTGCTTGCTTCTACTAAAAATGACACTATGAGGTGAAACCTAAAACGGTAAAGTCAGGACTACGTGTTCATGTTCAATATTCAGTTCTTCAGTTCAATTATAATAACCATATTGGCTTCAATATACAGTACAACACTGCTTTCGCCAAATTAGGCTTGCGTTTGAGGACTGGACAAAAACATTTTCATAACATTACACATTTCTTTTTAACAGTGTAACAAAGTCTTCTACAGTGAGTGTTGAATTCTGGGTTGATTGTAGTCTAAATGTTTTATTTCATGTTTTGCTTGCCTTTACGATGGAATGGCTTCAATGTTCTAAGATTATTTGTAGTTCAGCAAAACTTTCCCAATAAGACAAGAATAAAGATTTTTCCTCTCCCCAAAAATTATTTTTATTTAATAGAGCTCTTGGAAAATCTCTTGAAAGGTTTGTCATAGACCAATATGGTCCTTGACAAAATATTGTCATTTTATGATTTAAGTTCTCTAGCCAGGAGAAGTGGTAGAAGTAGTGTCCATCCAGTTTGTGATACCAACCATTTTCAAAATGACAAACGTTGAAGCTGCAATGCATTTGCAGTGTCCACTTACAACTTTACAATGAGTTATTTTTAAATTTAAACATACTAGAAAATATATATTAGCAGCTGCTTAATGTGCTTATATTTGCACAGTGTTTCATCATTCCTACTGTATGCGATGGAAATGAATTTGTTTGGCAGAAATAGGAAGGAGTGATGAATGTCGTGATCCAGTAAACAAGTAAAAGTCATGAACAGAGTGGGACTTTCACATTTTATGGATGATGTCTGCTCCAGTGTTTAGCTGTCAGCCACAGGATGTAGCAACTGTGTGTCAGCTTAATAAAAACACAGTGACCTTTTCACTAAGCTACTTTAGGGACTGCTAGGTCTTCTGTTTTTCTGGTATTTTTCTTGATGTGCCTCCACCACCCACACACACACGCACACAAACACATACAAAGTCATTGACATGGAAAATTATTATTCTATAGTGTATCAGAAATCAGTATTCCTCGCTGGTTGCCTGGCCAAAGCAGACTAAATTAACTTGTATGGATGATTTTAAAAACGCAATGTTAAATGGGATATGGGCAATTAGCCCCTGACCACAGACCACAGATAAGTAAATTAGAAAGCCATTTGTTGTGATACGGGCCCTTTGATGGCAGATGGTGCGCTAAAGTCAATTGACCTTGTCCTCTTGGCATTAATGAATGTGACTTTTTAAACCCATGGTTAAACAACAAGGGGCATTTCCAAGCATTGCATGGCTTGAATTTAAAGTGATGCTTGTGGTGGGGATGTTGAGAGAGGGTCCACACTGAACTGAAAAGGTCTAAATGGTGTCCTAGTTTTCTCATGTCTGTCTGTGGTGGTATTTGAGGTGTCTTTCAGTTTAGCTTGAGGTTTTTTTTTTCCACTTAGTGTTGCATCTTGAAGTGTGACTTATAAAGAAAAGTTAAATTCTTAAGCAATAAACACACTCTTAATCAATTAAACTCAGGGGTTTTGTATCTACAGCTGTACTTGGTCTGGTCTGACCAGGAGCATCTGGTGGCTAATGCTATCTAACGTCAGCAAACGTTAGATATACAGTCCATTGCTGTGTAACTGATACTATTGAGTCACTTTACCGTCTTTATTGGTCTTTTTCACTTGTTCTGCTATTCTACTGTTACTGTGTAGCATTAATCTGCATCTGCTCTGTGTGGCCACAGAAGATATTATTCAGCAGAAATTAGATCATTTTATTCTAAACCCAATGTAGTTTTTAATAGCTAAAAATCGCACTACTTTAGTAAGTAGCTACAGCACACAATTTGTCATGCTCATGTTTAAACCACAGACTGTAAAAGTGGGCGTAGCTTCTGAAAAGTGAAGCCAGTGTGCAAGTGCCTTAAAGTGCAATACCACCGAGGGCCATGAAGGGTTGGCTCCAAAAAGCTTCTGGCTCCGCAGACTCCCATCCAACTTTTCCAAAGAAATACAATATTTTTTTTCCAAGTCCATGGTGTCACATACTTTGGTTGGCTGTAGCTGAGATGGTCGAGCAGGTTGCTTACTGATCATATGGTGGGCAGTTCGATCTCTGGTTCCTCTTGCTCATGTCGAAGTGTCCTTGGGTAAAACACTGAACCCCAAGTTGCTCCTTATGGCAGGCAAGCCCCATACATGTGTGTGTGAAATGGGTGATAAAGTGCTGTATAAATACAGACCATTTACCATGTGCATGAGCTCTGAACAAACATGTTTGCAACTCCACCAACACGGTATCAGTCCAAAGTGTCTAACACACCTGTCTGTCCACCAGAGGACGCTGTGTCAGTGTCCTGTTTTGCCCCACTGGTGGGAAAATTACGGTACTTCTGATTTTTAGGCACTAAAAACTATGTGATCAGGAAAAGCTAATGCTTTGCGTTTAAATAAGTAAATCTTACGTACGTAACGTTATGTACATCACGTAAGTTACTTAAACTACATTATGTAAATTAAGACGTTGCGCAATGTAAATAATTAAAAGAAATCCACATTGATCTTTGCTTTCACACAAACTCGAACACCAATTTCCTGACTAAAAGTCCTCCATCCAACCATCCCCAAGTGGTTTTAAACAGTTGGAGTAGTGCAACCTGTAAAAAAAAAAAAGAGTTATACTGTATGAAAAAGCTCAAATTGACAAAAAATGTTGAAACAATCTCCATCATTTATATCTTAGCATCTGTCACATAAATGATGTTTTCTGTGACGTCCCCTCAATAAAATCCACACTGTTATGTTTTCCCTTTAAATGTGAAACAGTAGAGATGAATGTTGCGTTAGTGTTAACCACAAACTTAATACATGTCTGACATAATTATGAGAAGAACAGCGAACAGACTCTAACACCAGGAAAGGGGAGCTACACATGGGCACATATGCAGCACTCTGAGGGACTTAGAGAAAATCCCTTTATAATTACCACCTTTTTTTGTATTCTTTTTTTTACTCCTTTGTGAATGATGTCAAGACACAATTTAAAGCTGACACCACCACAGTAACACAACAGGCTTTCAAATGACATAAAAGAAAAGAAAGAAAACAACAAAAGGAATGGGCTGGTTCAAATACGACCTTTTTCACGCAGAAAAATGACTGAGATGTTTGTTTTGACTGTTACTTTGGTAACTAAGTTGGCTACTGTCAGGATCTGTTGGACTCTGCTCAGCAAATGACAGTGATTGATTGATCTGGTTTGGACATTGAACGTTCACTTCTCTATAATTATTTAGAGCTGTGTGTCACAATAGTAAAAGAAGAAAACCATCTTAGTTTTGTTCTTGAAATGTCAGAAACGAGCAGCTCAGTCTGTCACAATCTAGTTTGGTATTTACTGGTTAGTGTTAATATTGTTTTTGGCATTCGATTGAAGTAAGTTTCATGTTCCATCAGTTGGTTGGTGACAGAATTGGGCTGGTTTGGGTTAAGATACTTTTTTCAAACTACTCTTTGCAAGATCAAGAATAAACTTTGACACTCAATACATTATTTATAGGGTGGAACATTTGGCCACATATAAAGAGCTTTACAGTATTTACAGTATTTTCCAATAACTTTAAACTTAATTGATCATTAATGTGATGTCTTGGTTATCAAGGAAATGATTAAGATGTAATATATCACATTTTATTTGGCATTTGCATTTTATCAAAATTTATTTAATTATGACAGTCAGGGACAAACTATTTTATTTATAGAATATAACAGATTTCTGTCTTCAGACTTGCTAGAATAAACAGCTGAAAGGTGATGAATACACTCCAATGTGAATCCTAGATTTAACTCAGACTTCGCTGCAGCCCTATTGCAGTCATTTTCCCACACCATCATTAAAGAGCCCTCCTTAAACTAGCTTTGGTGTCTACTCACGAGGTGACAGATGATCGGCCGTGTTACAGTTAGCCTGAGGGGGGTGATCTGTTCTGCTTTTTGAATATTTCAGAGCCCTTGGCAATTCCTCAAGTAATGAGCCCGGATAGTGAGAGAAGTATTTCTGCCATCAGTCATTATGCTGTGACTCAGAGGATGTAGACACCAACCAGGACCAGGCTGCGACTCTCCCGCATGTAGTTATGTCATCGGGAGTTCCTGCTAGCTTATGTGATTAATGAGTAGACAAAAATGTGCAGCAGCAGTTACTCCAGCTGTGAGGATAGACAAGAAACAAGAAGGCAATGATACAACTCTACTTTTCTTTAGGTTAAGGGCAGTCGATGGAAATAAAGTAACTATTTGTTATGATGCAATTAATTTGTATTTAATTCATGTGTAAGCCAATTTCTGTCAGGAAAAAAAAATGAAATGGGAAAATGGTATAAGTAAATAGATTGCAAGGCAAAATTTTGAGATAGTAAATGTTGACATACTTAGGTAAACATATATAATTAGACTTTGAAGGTATATTGTCAAATCTGAGCAGTCAGTCAAAATTCTATATTATCATGTTAAACCTAAAATAAAATACAACATTTTTTTTACATTCTGTTTATTTTAAAATGCATTTTTGTATTTATATATAAATCTATCAGAAATGCAGCCAATTCTCATTAATATTGTGACATTTATTAAACCATGTCTTGTAACCCTCGGTAATCACGTTAATCCTCTTTATTCCATTATTCCAGCACTGGCCAGCCAGCACTGATATGCAGTGTGGGCGACACCCACTCACTGCTCTACACCTTTTTGCGAGTGGTAATAAGGAATTATTGAAAATCAAAGATGGATTATCTTCTTACTTAGGACCCATCCAGGAAAGGATGGGGTGGGAAGAGCCAAATGTACGCAGAATAACAGCATACATGAGCAGCAGAGGTCAAAAGAATTGATCAGTTTGACTCCTCACATCGGAGGACGTTTCATCAACTCATTCAATATTTCAGTCCTTTGTAACCTGGGAAAGTTGGTGAGGGAGCAGACAATCAAACTTTATCTGCAATGCTGCTTTTTCAGTTTATACAGATCACAGACAAAAGTAGAAAAATCTAGAGAGAGGTGGGAAGTAACATGGATTTATAGGATAGATTCAAACTCCATGACTTGTCCCTTTCAATGCATTCCTTTCCTGTATTTTTCTTCAAACCCAGGATGACAGTCTAATGTGGTCTGACAAAGACATTTCTAATTCTATTTTACCATGAAAAGGCAAATATCCAGCCATGGCCACATGATGCTGTCTGCCATAAATATCCCAGTCAGTGTGTCAAACAGAGAGACGAGGCTGCAGCTTGTCTCCGCTCTTCACGAGCAGCTCATTTACATCCATTCATCAGACAGGGCCAGGCTCCGGTGCAAACCTGGAGAGAGATTAGCTAATGTCTCCGTGGACCTGTTCATCATCCTCTGCCCACCTTAATGACAAATAAATCTTGCACCAGGTTACAGCTTCCCCTCTCCCACCTCACTGGATGATTTTAGAAATAGTCTCCAAGTGCTCATTCACCATTGCAGAGCACATTATACTCTCCTCTGAGAGACTTCATCCTCCGTTATATTTGTGTTATTTAAAACCGCCTGCCCATCATCACACTGTTATTGTATTGGTATCTGAGGAGAAAGCACCTCTGAAGAATACAGTATATTTAGTATGACCATTCTTAATGTTTCACCGGTGGCTGCACACACAGCTGCTAATTCATTTCTAATTCATGTTTTCTATTTCCCTTAAAGGTAATGAGCTGTCGCCATTTACTGAGTGACTGGTCAGAGTCTAACTGTTGTTAAGTGGCACTGTAGGCAGGTGCAGAATTACAATCTGCAACACAATTAGTACCGTATGAATGAGGTAATGTTACTGCATCTTGATTGCCAAAGGTTCAAATTTTCAAAGGGAGATAATTATCAAGTGAAATACCTATTCTTTTATTCTTTTATTGCCCACACCTTACGGTCTATTTCTGTCGGAGCATGGTTTACAGTGTTCATAACTCCAGCAGTGGCAGACCACATGAATTTTCATTTGGTTCCACAGTGGTTCTATGATTACAAAAGACAAGGTTTCTAGTTTTTTTTCATTTGTGGAGGCTGAAATGGCACCTGTCTGTCTGTCGCAAGCAGACATTAGTAGCTCTCACCGGCTACCTCATTGTGATTAATGATGACTGTCAATGCCTGATCTGGAACAGATAACTGATTCTAGATTTTGACGAGAGGAGTGAGAATTGGTTACGGTTCGGGTAGTCAATCAGAGGTCTTTAAAACCAAGTTCTTCAGCATGCACTTGTGGCTATCATGAATGCAAAATATTAAGACATCCTTCAGTAAAAGTCAAGTTTTTCTCCGTGTTAACGTATTAACATCTTGTGTGTGTGTTGTGTGTTTTTATAGATGGTAGAAGAAATATCGAGAGTGAAATAATCAGTCAATGCGATGGCTGAGCATTTGTGTTTTGTAACTCCAACAACAATCTGACAGTCTGGAAAACACTAATTCAGACATTCAGGGTTTCACACATGACTGACTGAAGGAACCAATCCGGTCGCCTTGACGGTCGCTAAGCAACAAATCAAAAAGAGGCAACAGCTGTGCAACTTCAAGGCTTCACCTGGCAATATACATTAGATCAAATAAAATTTTAGTAGCTGAAACCCAGTTTATCATAATAAAGTTTTCATGGTTTTAACTGTGACATGAAAAATACATATTTACATTATGGGATTGACTCATGCTAGTGCTAAATTAGTTTTAGCTACCAGACGATCTCTGACAACAACAACAGGTGCACTGCAACACCATGACTGTTCTTCACAAATGTAAATACCTTAAACAGCTCTCTAAAAATTCCTTACATTATGTTTACACCTGAAGAAGTTTAAAAAAATCAGTATGTAAAATATTCAATTTATTCAGGTTGTGATTTGTGTGTTTATAGTTTTGTTCACTTGTGTTCAAATTGCTTTTGATCCAACCGTATTTGTGTGTTGAATGCAACACACATTTTTGAGTACCCAAAATAGCTATGGTACTCCATGAAAAATGTATCTGAGAAGGGACCACACCTTCCCTCTTTTGTGTACAACACACTGTACCTCTGTGGATGAAAACGGCAGGTGCATTTACATAAGGGACCTGATTTACTAAACATTTGCGTGTGTAAAATCACGTGCAAACGCCACACCACCAAAAAATGTCCAAGCAGACCTACTAACGACGTGCAGTGAGGATTGCATCTTTCAAATGTGCAATTTAACACACGTTGTCCATTTTGTGTGTTTGCCTGCATGCATATGTCATATTGAGCGTTTCTGCTTGAAGGTGCAAAATCCTGGGAGGGAACCTGCAAATACGTACATTTAACACCCGCAACGATATTTACTAAACCTGAACGTAGAAACAGGAGAAGTGATTGCGTGTTTATTTTAGTAGGACTGAAAGGAACGTATTAATCAGATGCACAAATCTGGAGAGACTGCTGCTCTTATTGTGGTGAGAAGGAGACGCAGAGAAACTAAAGAATACGAGAACGAGGTTTTACAGCTGTGGAAACATTTTTGAGATGTCAAAGGGAAAAAAATATTTAGACATATCGTTTGTCCAGCGATGACATTTCTGAGTTATTGAATGAACTGAATGATGATTGACAGCCATCAACAAGGAGGAGCCACGAAATACCAGCAATGTCAAAACTTCTCAGCATTTCCCTGCCTCTGGGTCGTTCCAGCGTATCTCTGCTTGGATATCCCCCCCAGTCCCGTTATTCAGGTGTGCTGTCACAGGTCCTGAATGTGTCCTGCAGAATTCACAGGTAGCTTCATCAGGTTCACGAACACTATCGAGGCACTGAATGAAAAGTCACCTGCTCATCACAGAAAGATCTGGACCTGCTGATCGCTGTTTGTTGGAGGATCTCATCCACCGTCCCTCCTCTTTTATTTGCTGACGTTTAATTATTAAGCCTTTTTTTTGGCCTTTTTGTTTTTCCCACAGTTTTGACTTTCTTGCTAATAATCTCCTATAAAGCGTTTTGTTCTCGTTATATTTATATTTCTTAATTTCAATGGGATCAGATTTCCTTTTCCTTTTGCGGTCGCTCTGTTTTCCATTGCTGGAATCACTTTAACACGCAAACCCCTCATTTAAAAACAGCGATTTGAACCTGATTTTAATGACGCATTACTCAGTAAATCAGCCGCAAAACGAGTGCAAAAAAAAAAAAGTGCAAACTTTTGGAAGGAACACGCAATTTAGTACCCTTTATTTGAGATCTCAGTAAATCAGGCCCAAAGTGCAGAATTAAATGTGGAAATCCTGCTGATCTTTTCTCTGTTGGTTTTATGTGCATCTTGTGAGTGCAAATGTTCCCGCTGGTCATCTCTGTATACAGCTGCACATGACGTCATCGAGATAATGTCTTCAAAGGAGCCATTTATGATTTTAAAATAGGATTCTAATCCTAGAAGAAAAACAATGTGAAGAAAAGTGAAGCATCAATTCACCTTCAAGTGAAACACGTTCCCGCTGGTCATCTCTGTATAGCTATACAGCTGCACATGACGTCATCGAGAGAATGTCTTCAAAGGAGCCATTTATGATTTTAGAAATAGGTTTCTAATCCTAGAAGAAAACCAATGTGAAGAAAAGTGGAGCATCAATTCACCTTCAAG
The DNA here is from genome assembly GCF_022577435.1 of Embiotoca jacksoni. Classification (NCBI taxonomy): domain Eukaryota; kingdom Metazoa; phylum Chordata; class Actinopteri; family Embiotocidae; genus Embiotoca; species Embiotoca jacksoni. Next base: position 9,652,103 of record NW_027185296.1, on the reverse strand, counting down.
TGAAACACGTTATCAAAATCTTTGTGTGCTCATACAAACATACACCGAGCTCCTCATGCTAAAAATTCATTGTGTGAATGTTACACTACTGCCTGCTCAACATGAACTACTCATACAAATTAACTCCATTTGAGCATAATGGCATTTTACACAACATCCCAACTTTTTGGAAACTGGGTTGTACTTGTAGAAGTGTGTTTAAAGTGTTTGCAGCCCATGTGGTGGTTACATGACATGAAACGGGTATAAAAGGGTTTTAATAAAGTTGTTTGGAATGATTCTGTCAAATACTACATTCAGATTGTTAAAGTTATGTGTCTGATCTCATAGTAGATCCACTCAGTTTGTTCCCCAGGTGTTATAGAGTTATGAATATAGAGTTTTTGAAATGCGGCCTCAGCAGGGAAGCTGCAGAAGTGTGCCATCTGTTAGCACATGTTAGTCGAACGCTGCAGCGGAGACTGGCAGGTGGAATAAATCTGGCTGTGGATTTAATTGGCTCAGACACAAAGACTCCAAAGACAGGTAATGTGAAATGATGGAGGAGTCCTTTGCTAAGCAAACGTAAATGCTGGTGGCAACAGCGTGTCATCGCTGTCACTTAGCTGTTTTAAAAGCTGTAGATTTAAATGACACTTTTACACCTGAGCATGAAATCATTGCGAGCAGCGGAGGTTGGGAAAGCCAGGGAGATTCCTCCATGATTGAAGCTGGAAGTCAGACCTTCCTTCTTGAAATCACAGCACCTTCCTGGTGAAGTAATTATTGGCCAAATTTGGCATATCTGTAATTACATGACTTAACCCCACCTGCTGCTCCCTGCAATCGTCCGGATTTCAGATGTTGCTTTTTTAACTTTACTGACTTATTTTTATTGTCTGAACTTTTAACATCCATATGACATTTTCAGTAGTATCACTAGAATAGTGTCATTCATAGAAAAAGAGAGGGTGACTGCACAAGAAGCCAGGCTCCAGTAAATCTTTTAGTCGTTGTGTAGGGCTTTGCAAAATAAGAGTGTTAGACAAACACCATGCACCTTCTTACTGTTGGACATTATAGATATAGTAATATTAGCTTGCTTGCTATGTCTTGTGTTGTGGCACATGCTTAATGTTTGGCTGTGTTAATAGAGTTGTCCACTCGCTAGTTTTATATCATAAGCCAAGTTAGCCAATATTGACAGAGGTTTAGTCGCTACCAAGACATCCTCGTGCCCATGTTCGGATTGTCCACTTGTCCGTTATATAGATCAGCAAGCACGTCTGAGAATTTTGGCTTGCAGGACATCACTGCACCCTTTTGGGGAAAAACAAGCAACCTTTGCCGTAGACTTTAATGTAAAATAGCTGTAAAAAAACCCAAGTATTAGAAATCTATCAGAGTTAAATTAGTTCATAAATTACCTGACTGACCAAGTTACATTAAAACCCACCGCATCTCATTGTCTTCCTTTCGTATAGCCGGGCACCAGAAAGTCCTTCTATCAGGATATTTTTAGGACATGTCAGCAGAAAAAAAGTTGGAGATTGGAGTTTTTTTTCATCATCGTTGGTGCATCTAACTACACAGCAACCCTTTAGCATAGCATTATTATTTAAACTGGTTAATTTAAAGCAGAAGTTTGGAGAGAAGTCTCAACTTCCTCTGGTTCACTGCTGCTGTCCACATAGTGTGAGGGATGCTTTTCCCCCAGAAAGGGGTGTGGTGAAGAGAGCCTATTCTGGATGTTGCACTGCCGGTCTGATCTACAGCACACTATGTAGTGACAAGCAGAAAGACTAAACGGAGTGTAAATCTAGAAAAAGGGAGCTGGTCTTCCACACAAACCGCCATGTTGCACCGCCACATTTCTACAGTAGCCCAGAACGGACAAATGAAGGACTGGCTCCCGAGAAGTTTCACACCCACCGTAGGTTCTGTTATACGCTTTAAAGGGGAGCGGAGGTGAGGTATTTATCAGTCACATCTTTTCATCTGACATTAAAGTGCGATTGTATGTCACAGTGCAGTCTGCTGCTGAGTTCATTTGGGAATACATGGATGTATAAATGCTGCATTCAAAAGAACACAAGAGGTGTTTTATCACAGCAGTTGAAGACTAATGTGAGATCATTATTAACTCCCAGAGGGAAGCTTCACTCTTCAAAGGAGTCTGAACAATAACGTTTCATTAATCCAGCTTCACTCTGCTTTGATTTGCAAAAGAAGCAGGTACGTCTGTGCCTTAATCAAAGTATTTATCAGTAATTATTTTGTCTCTTCTTTTTTCCTCAGTTAAACCAACTGTCATTGACGTCAACATTTTTGTGAACAGCATTGGACCTGTGTCGTCTATAAATATGGTAAGTCAAACCTTTTTACCTCATTTATTTGTATGAAATGACTTGTTCCTATGAGTTTCTTGGTTTTAACTGAAATGTGGATTTCTCAGTAACCCTTCCTTATGTAAAGGAAGGTTTACTTATGTAAAATGTATTATTATCTACAGACATCAGCTTTTTTCACTTGAACACGATCCAGCTCTCGAGCTCACAGACGTGCCTGCTGGTGGTGCAAGCTGAGAGCCACTTTTGGTCAGAGGATCTGGAAATAGCAGGAGCTGTGTTTGCACAGATCTGTCTGGCCCAAATGATAAACAGCCAACAAGATGGGAGCATCATTTGTTGCATTTTTATTTTATAGTCACATAATATTTGTATTTAAATCTCTCATGACAAAGAATAATAAGTTCATGCTCACTTGTGTTATAGATAAATCAGTGCAGTCCCTGTATTTGTACACCTTGTAATATACTGTGCTTATAAAGGTTTAATTATATCTGGAGCATTATATCTATGCCAGCCTAGCGAAGTCCTGGGGTTTATATTGTGGAATATTCAGCATGCGTACATGGGAGCCTGTAATGTGGTTTAATTAGAATCAGCACAACTGCATATTTAGTGCATATTCATTGATACTACAGCGAGCAGTCGAGCACTTTCTCTTTTCTCTGTGTGATGAGCTTATTTTAAGCCCCATTGTCACAGAAGAACTCATATCAGTTGTCACTACTTGTATTGTTTGTAATTACAAAGCAGTGTATAATTCAGGGTGTCACGACTTCTCCAGCAGACACATGGTGATTAATTCCTTTCTGAATCCACTCAGCGGACCATTTTCATACACAAAGTACAATCAAAGAGAAAACTGTTCTGCACACCTGTGGAGTAAATTCAGTATCGAAATTTAAGACAGATTGATTTATTAATGTTCATTAGGCCACTAAAAGAATACAGGCACCTGTGTGCCTCTGCCTACGTTCAGTGCCTGAATGGGTTGAGTGAACCGGCTGCAGGAGAGCACGATAATAACTGAGCTTTTCATTCACACTGAATCACTGGCATTTGTACTGTTCTTTCACTAAAGGTGACATCAATATCATGTCTGAAAGTCATCCATTCAGCCAGTCATCCAGTTGACCATCTTCAGCTGCTACAATATTTGCATACAGAGGTGTTCAATGCATTTATCAGCCCGAACAACAAAAATGACCTCATTAAATTCAAATGAGCAGCTGATGTCTGAGCTCTTCAAACATAAAACATTTGGTGTATTTGAATCGTCTTTCAACCAATTGACCCATTTACTGTTAAAAGGAAGTTGTGCATTTTTCTGGCAAAAGTTGAAAGAACCAGTAAAAATAGTGTTGGCCAATAGTTTTCATCAGATCTACTTTTAAGGTTAAAAATTCATCTGAGACTAAAAAAGATTAATCAGCCAAAATAACTTTAATCTTTAAGGTATCACAATTAATGCTAACAATTTGGAAACATTTAAATGCTCTTGTCGAGGTAACACTGATTAATAACACAGAAAAGCAAAGCTTGTTCATGTTTTTTATATAAAAAGCTCTTATGCTGGACCTGATGAATTGCTTGTCTCTAAAGCCTGTCAGAAGGAAGTATATTTCTATATATATATATATTTTTTTTATCGAGGACAAGACAAGGACTTCTACATGTAAGAATAATTCAAGTTCGTCATGTCCCACCAACACAACAGCAAGTTCCATTTTCAACAACTATATTAGAAAACAAAAAGACTCCTCTGACATGTTTGGCTGTGCAAGAAGATTAAGAGAAAAACATTCTTGTCCTCTTTAAAAAAAAAATTGCATTTAGACACACACACTGCACATATTAGCCAAAAATAAACATACTTTACAATATTAAAGTTTCCAACTAAACTGCTAAAAATGCATGAATCCATTTATGTTTTAAATTTGAGTTTTGATATTTAGCAAATGCATTATGAACAACTGTGAAAAGTTGAACCACTTTAATATATCGGTAAATATATTCATAAAATTCTGACATTTTCACCCATTTTTATTAACTGCATACCACTGCAGGAAATAGATAAAAAAAAAAAAATACTCATTATGCTGAACATTCAGCAAACCAAAACTATAAATATGAGAGATTCAATTAAATATGACCTGACCAAAAGATGATAACATTTTTCTCAAATAAAACAAATATCACCCAGCAGCACTGGAGAGAACTAGCCTGGCTGTGCCGACTGTCATTCACAGCTTCAGTTTTCTTCGCTGTGATAACCGTTTGGTAACTCGGCTTGTATTAGCGTTAGCACAACCACTCTGAAGGGCGGACCAATCAGCGACCAGTGTCGGTGGGTAACTGCTGTCCAATCACAGTGAAGGAGGGGCGGGACGCTGTGATTGGACAGCAGTGATTGGAAAGTGATTGGACAGCAGTGAAGTGCACAGCGATAATATTTTTCAACTCTATATTTTTCAAGCGTTTAATCTGTCTTGATTTACTGGTAACCCGAGAACACGACTACCACCCACCAATAGCAGAAACCTTCCTCCATCCCAGGCCTGTCAATCAAACCAGACATACTCCAAAATATAGCCTACTGCTTTTTGAGCTCCATTATCTAATTCATTATGGGTGTAGGAGCTAATTCTGTTATTGTTGGCATGTTGCATTATTTTGTTAGATGTTTTGCAACGTTATTTTTTTTTTTACACCTGGTGGCAGTAATTGGACACACAGGGGTGTTTGAGTTTTGTATATAAAGGGCACAGGAAACAGGACAGGGTGGGCACAGGTACAGGAAGAGCACACAGTTCTCACCAAACCACATATCGGATTCATCAGAACAGAACCACACAACCCGACAGTTTCTTGGTATGTTTGTCTTCATCCTGTTCAACTACAAAACTTCAATAAACTTCAATAAAATGACAAAATCTGGTATTCGTTTTATGGTCTGCCTAAGAATTAATAAACCAACCTGTGAAGTAATGGTAAATGCAAAACGGGAACATGGATAACCATTACAATGGGATTATTTTCAGATGGACCAACAGGAAACATATCAGAAGAGACAAATTTAGTGAATGACACGTGTCATAACCCGGCTCTTAAGCTTTGACAAAAATGGGAGGGATAGGATGATGGCGATGAGAAAAAGTATTTGATAAGTAAATAAAGAGAACAAAAGATAAATGAAAACAAAGGCGTGCAAACGCCGGCGGGGATGCGTCCTGATGAGGAGAGAGAGCCAGGGGAGCGCTGGGGAAATCTGGCCAACCTGCACAGCCACGCCTCTTGGCCACCTTCAATGACAATGGAAATAGTTAAACAACATGCATGCGCACACACACACACACACACACACACACACACACACACACACACACACACACACACACACACACACACACACACACACACACACACACACACACACACACACACACACCAGCAGGTAAGGTAGTGGCCGTCACACACCATAATGACTTTTGGCAAAAATATATTAACTTTGTATTTCATGAGCAAAGTTTAACTGCAGATTTATCAAGTCACAGGTTTCTTTGGAGCCACCCCCAGTGGCCCTCAGTGCTATTGCACTTTAATCCACTTCTGAATTGACTGCACTTTTTTTTATACAGTTTATGGTCCCAAGTGGTGTGGTGATATAATTTTTGCATCGGGCACCTTCATTTCCAGGACACTGCATCAGTTATGCAGTTTTAAAGATTAGAGGACAACCATCACAAAGAAAAAGTGATTTCTATGAAACTGTTTAATTTGAAAATAGTGACAATGAAACCCACTATGGAGGACCTATTGGGAAGATACAATATCTCTCAGCTATGTTTTAATAATCAATAAACAATATGTTAAGTTGGAGAAGACAGCATCTGTGTAATTATAAAGAAGTTATTTTTATACTTTTGGGTCATGCAGTGTCCAAAGCAACCCCGTGTAATCACGGAAACTTTGCCAAAACAAAAGCTGGTGCCAGTGGGGTTGCTGATGCTATTCTCACCCTGTGGGGAGAGCTGCCCACTCATACACTGGATGCCCAGACAAATACAACATTCATGCCAGTTCATTTCCTACTGCATAAGTGAGCTGCTGGCAAGAACCCTGCAACATCGTTGTTTCTGTGTCTTTCTTTAGCTCCAAGCACAATATCAATTTGTAACGTTCCTGAAATTTGTAGCCTACTCTAATTGTTTGGCTCTTGCCTGCTGTAATACACCATGACCTTGATAATTTTTCATCCACAACATACAAATTATTTTACAATAAGTGGTTCAACTGGTTGACAGGATGACTCATGCAAAAATAAAATGTGTGCTTTTGCATCTGATTTTTTTTTATTTTTCTGGCTGGAAGATTTGGGTAATGAAGTCATCAGCACAAGGATCATATAATGAGGCTCTTGGTAACGCCACAAACAGAACAGGTCTCAGTGGAATATTATAATGGGGTTAGCGTGATTCAACCAGCATGCAATGAACTCGCGAAAATATCTTTCCTGTTTTACCATCGTTCATAACTTTCACGATACCTGTGTGACCACAAAGCGTCCTCTGTGTGTTGTTAGAGACAGACAGTACCTCATCCGCAGAACTGGTTTTGTACTGTGTTGATTTGAAGACATGAGCATTACAATGCCAGCCACTGTAAAAGCTGCTGGAGACATTCAGTAGTAGTAAGGTGTAATACATAACTGCTTCAGAAGCTATATTTACTTCAAAAAACAAAGTTAAGTCAGTTAAGTTGTGGCTTTGTTCCTAAGGTTTCATTATAACTGTTCCTATTGTGGCAAGTTAACAGTCAATAATGTATATTTAAATCACTTCATTTCATAAAGTCAAAAATAGAATTATTTATTTCATACGGTTGTTCTGGATCACTCATCTATAGTGTTATTGTGCAATTTTAGTCACAGCACGTTCCTGCAAATGTTTCAGAATAAAACTCTTGTTAAAGTTTCTGTCTACTGGAACGCGAGAGGGCTTTTATTTTGAAACAGAAACGGGAAGTGTTGAGTCAGAGTAATGCAGTAACTTTAAAAGGGCAAACGGAAGCAGATCAATCAAACTGTCAAACTAAAAGCATTTTATTTCCGAGAAAAAAGTGTCAGAGCATTGTTTCAGTGCACTCCAGCAGCACTGTGGCTGTACCCACCGTGAGATGTGGAAGTAGGTTTATCTCTCTTTGTGAGTGCGTCAGTTACTCAACTAGAAAATCTTTAGTTTATGCAAAAAAAAAAGAAAACGAAAAATGAGACTAGGGAGAGCCTCTGTAGCTACCATGGTTTGTGTGATAGCCTATGCAGAGTAAAATAAAAGAGTAACTACAATGTTTAAGAGAACAGATTAAGCTGGACAATTCAGTCAGGGTTGATTCAGTTAATTGAACTGTGAAACATAAATAATACACGACAATAACAAGCATTCTTTGTGTAGCATTAAGGTACCTTGAGGGTGGTGAAGCTTTTTCTTAACAAACTCCAGCCTTCATCCATCCATTTATTTTTCATACCCACTCAGCCTTTCCCAGCATGCACCAGGTGAGAGGTGGGGTATACCCAATGGGCAGTTCAGAGTTTCCTGTTCATTTGACCTGCATGTCTTTAGTGCAGTTCCTTCCTTGTTTACACGTCAATTCAAAGGGAAGGTTCGGACACAATGTGTGTGAGTCATAAAGTTTTATCACAGAGGAAGTGCTCCTTGGGTTGTCTTCCATCAAAGTGCCCTGAATCAAAATGCAGTCTAATTGTGAATTATAGAGATTTCCAGCCGCAACATACTGTATCTGTGCCCCCAAGCAGGAGGTCCCACCAGGTGGGTGATAAAGTTTGCTTCCACCTTCCGTATGACCTTTTGCTGCCTCTAATGAGGACACAATGTGAGACTTTAAGGCAGTAAAGGAACATGACAAGATGTCTCAAAGCACAGGACAGATACAGTATGTGCCTTTTTGTGTGTGCATAGTCATTAAGTGCCAGCTTCACACTGCGGAGCCGGGGCTGTTTGTTTGGCCTAATTTAAAACTGGTGCAGTGACCGGAGCTGGACTTCTGAATGAACTATACAAAATATAAAGTTCAGAAAATTTTAATTTGGCTCACATATGGATGTCCACAGGCTTTTTCATATCGTGAATCAGAGATAATACTTCCCTTGAACTGCAGTGAAAACAAAGGAGTTGAAAAGAGGGAGGAAAGGACTGTTTTGTGTTTTAAAATGAGGTACTTGTTCTAAAAGTACTTCTGTTCAGTTTGTGGGAGAGCTGAAACATGGAGGTCACAGTCCTTGAAGTTCTTCAGTTCACAGTAATGTCAGGCAAAAATGGTGCAGTCACAAATCCTTGTGAAAAAACAAATACATCAGTGCAACAAAAGAAGGCTAAAATGTAGTTTATTCTGCCGAGCACACAGGCACTCCACCAGAAGGTTCATATTGGTACAACCAAAAGACAAGGAATTTGTTCCATATTCAGTGTTATGTGGTCACTGTTTACAGGCATGTTGAACTTCAATGAAAAGTCTGAGTCCGGATTGGTTCAAACAACGTGTCTTAAAGTTCTCAAAGCGGGAACACATGTCCCCATCTATGAGGTCATGTGACCCAGACCTCCACAGCCAGACACAGTTTATAGATCAGAGTTTAGAGTTGATCTGTGGTGCACAGTTAGGTTTGGCGTTAACTACAACTTTACAGCTCACTGCAACTAGCTAACTGTGTGTTGTAAACATGTTTTAATTCCCAGGATGTCACATAATGATGTTTTATCAAAGATGCATGAGCCCCTCAGTTCAAGGTGCTTTACATTTAGACACCAACAGACACCAGTGGTCATGGTTAAAAAAGATCAAGGTTTGGCTTACTTAAAAAAAAAAGCAGCGGTAAAAATCCTGGGTTTGTTCCATCCAAACATCCCTGACCTTCTCCCTCTGCAGGTTTTACTCCATTTGTACTTCATCATTTGACCGTTTTGACCCACCTCATCATGGGGCTTTACACATACCTTGTGCATATCTCTCTGACGACAACAGCAGTGACACAACGGCAGTATTTGACGTCCTTGGAATGATAACGTATTGTAGCAGTGCATTAGCTTGATGTTAATAAAGTGAAAAGTATGAAGAGCTCTAATGTTAACTGACTGTGCAATGTTGCATGTTATTGTTAAAAACCTAAGATACGAACATCATTTGCAGTTTTTCTACACAAAATCTGAACCTACTGATTGTATAACTATATAATATACAGTATATTATGTATTCTTCATAGCATGTTTGCACCAGTTACAATACATGAGTTACAGTACCATTTTATAGACCCATAATTCCATGCAGGGCGATAGAAGGGAATCTGAGTGTGTTATGTTACAAGGACACCTGCACTCTGCATACATTATGCCATGATGATTATGGCTCTACTACACAACCCAGGCATCATACAGTGTAACAAGGTTCATCTATAATTTTTTTTTTTTTGCATCTCAAAAAAGTCATTAATAAAGCTTTATTTGCATAAGAGGGCAGGAAGGTCAGTGGAATATGTCTACACTTGTTTCTCACAGAAATGAAAGCTGCACCACTGCAGGCAGCTCAGGGTAGCAGTGTTATCCTGGTAGGTGGCTTCTGCCAGGCTGCCTCACATTTCACCTGTATATTCCATCCCGAGCCATTAGTCAGCCCGCTAGCTGCCTCATTTGTATTCTGGTTGTATTAAACAATGGGTAAACTGTGGCAGGATAATTCCACGTACATCAGAGTCGACATTAAGCCACGTGCACATTTTCAATAATGATTAGTATTCCCATTTGTCCACATGATTTAAAAATTGATGGGGAAATATTCCATTATAAGAGTAAATCTATTCAGTGTGACCCGGCCTGATTTGACAGGAGAGAATGATGAATTATGGAACTAAACATTTCCCTTTGCCCCACTGTATCTTTAAAGAGTAAATCCTCACTGAATCACAGTGGGCAGAGAAAAGCAGCAGTTTTGCCTTGGTAGTTGAAGAGAAACACAATTGTGAAAACATTGATAAGGTGTGGCCATACGTTTAAAGTCCCCCGCATCCATTAAACCGTTAAAAACCCATCCCTAGTTATCAAAATTCCACATTTTAAAGATTTTTCCCAGAAGGCCTTTGAAGTGACTTACTGTATATGTAGCCTGCAACTTTGTGCAAATAGTCCCCGCCTCTATCTCCTTATTTCAGCCGTTCACCCATATCCACTAACACTCCTGTTTTTCCTGTTCCTCCTGTATTTTTAGGCAACCTCCAGTTTTGCTGTTTAACTTCAAATTTATGCATGCAAATCATGCCAAAGGTATGAGGACACCTGAACATGACCTCCAGCCTATTGGCTTCAGGCTTTCCACAACGATATAGATGTTTGTTCCTACCCTCTGAATCATTTGAGTGTCTCTTGAAATGGTACCTGTGTAATATCACTCAAAGAGGTATAGCAAAAGTATTTTTTACCTCCATTTGGTCAGATTTTGGCACAAAAACAGCTTGATTAGGTTTACAGAAAGATCGTGGTGCAATACCACCGAGAGCCACTAAGGGTTGGTTTCAAAAAGCCTCCGGCTCCACAGACTCCCATTCAATGTCTCTCAAGAGTCAATACATTTTTTCCGCAAGTCATGATGTGCCATTCGCTGAAGTCATTCCTTCTTGTTAGTTTTCAGGTGGTCGATATGTAAATAATTCCATCATTATTTAGATTTTAGGCTTCAAAAATGGAAGGGCGTGTCTGTCAGTTAGGTTCCCAATTACATTGAGTCACATCTAACGATCGCTCCTCCCAAGCTCGGCCAAATAATATGGTCACTTCTGGTTTTAAAACAGATAGATGGAAACGGCCGAAATGCAGATTTCGAGGTATTAGAACGGTAATTCACAAACCAATGGGTGACGTTACGGTTGGTTTTCACTTGGTTAAAACAGAGGACATTTGTCATTATGGTGACAGTTAAAATAATTATCTCTTGACATTTTTATTCAAATAATTGTCTGACAAGTTACAGCAAGTGTTCGAATTGTAAACTTCTTTGGGGGATGTTTACCTTTACGGTTTTCTACCTGAAAGGGCTCAGGAAAGAGGAAATGGTTGAATTTTTGTTCGAAAAGCATTGTAGCAAGGAGCCCTGAAGACAAACTTCTCTTGTGTGTTGTGCCAATTGACTGTCATGACAAAGGTGACACTTTGTATCTCGGGGAAATGAAGCCAGAAAACACAGCTGCAATTAGTGCTTATCGCCAAGGGTGCCGCCTAAAAGAACGAAAACAGATCTTTGAAAATATTCCTTTAAGGTTATGATTAAAGTTCACAATGACTATCAGAAACAGAAAACAAACAGCAGTCTACCATGTTAAAGACCACTGTTCTGTTGACCCATCGATCCACCCCGACCTCTTACCTATGCAGAGGTTGTGGCGCTATAATTACGCAGCCTTAATTCCTCCTCATTGGCACGAGAGCCCTGTCACAATAAACATGTGGGCCTTAAAATGCTACTTTCACAAATTACTTCTGGGGTCATTTTTTTTAATGGGAGGACATCACTTTCCACCAGATGCTGAAACCTTGCTGCACAGATTTGCTCCTGTTCAGCCACAAGAGTGTCAGTGAGGTCCAACAGCGATGTTGATAACACCTGGCTCGCAGGTGACATTGCTGCTCATTCCAAAGGTGGTGGATGTGATGAAGGTCACACCAAACTGGAAAAATCATTTCTTTATGGACCTGGCTTTGTGCAGAGGGGCATTGTGATATTAGAATGGGACAGAGCATTTCACAAACTGTGAACAAAATGTTGGAAACACTGTCATTGTATATTGTAACATGAAGCTTTTCCTTATATAGAACTTTAGCTCCCATTTATGCTTGTTACAGTGACAGAAGGTGTTTCTGTGTCCCAGGAGAAACTTTGCTCTGTGCTTTAGTCTGAATAAAATTATCATGGGAGCTCCATTTGTACTTTACAGCAGTACCTCTGAATTGAACATGACTATGTGCAGTACCTTTACATCAGCAGCCTTAATCAGTCCTTCCAGGAAATGGCGATCTTGTGTATCCAAGAAATCCAAGAAATCTGCAATATTTGCCAGACTTTGCAATTTTGTAAATTTCCCACAGTTTTACCATAAATAGGTAGAGAAAAGAAGCTCTGCTGAAGGTATTACCGAGCAAAGTAAGTCTCTCCAACCAAAACAAACATAACTCCTTGTTTACAGTCATTAAGGATCCGCAACCTCTCCACCATCAGAACAAACCACATGCTGGCTGACCAGAAAAACTGGAATGACCAGAAAAACAGAAAGTTTATGCAAAATGTGGTCCTATCATGGGAATGAGAAAAAAAATGTCCACACACTTCCAGACAAAAGAGATTGCACATGTTTTTGTTGAAACATGATTTATTCATGTGTTGATTTAAATAAAAAAAATAAAAAAAATAAAATTTGTTTTTTTAACTTTGAGCCCATCTCTATGTTAAAAAAAAATAATAATATCTGAGATGTGTGTTTCTTATCATAGGCAATGATTACACAAGACTAGGCAGTAGTTGAAAAAAAAAAAATCACAACTTTTTTCCTCATCAAAAAAAAGAGCTATTTTTTAAGAAAAGCATTCGTAAAATCAAGCCATTTTTATCGCAACAATCTAAAAATAGCATATTTCAGCAAAATCCCAGAGGGACCTCTTCATGTAGCAGCTCCTCCAAAGCAGTTTAGGTGAAAGACCCATTTTCTTCACAGCAACGCCGCTTGTAGTGACTGGAAGCTGGGAGGGAAAGTGGGATCAATACTCTTTCAGCATTGTTTAAATTACCTATAAAGGTCTAAATAGCTGAAAATCTTGATGTGTTGTGTTTGATTTGTCCCTCACCCTCCATCTGCAGCTCAGTATTCAGATGTGTTTGCCACATCTAATGTTAGTTCTATGTATTTGATCTGCAGCACTTTTCTTTCCCTGGTCTTTAAACACTAATGTTTTGGGCTTTTTTCAAATCCTCTGAGCTCCACACAATTAAAGGTCATGAGCGCCCAGTGGTTCCCTTAATTATAGACCTCATTCTAATTGGTGAGCTATACAAACTGGTGCAGAGACCGGGTAAAAGGTCAAATGCATTTGAGGTGGTGGTGACAGTATGAAGAGCTGGAGGAGGGCAGACTATCATTAATGTCATTATGCTGTACATCTTTTCTGCATTGTAGCCAAAGAAGACCCTGAGAGGTCAACTGTTGCTAAGCAGATTTCTGACTCTGTATGTGCCCCACTCAAGACAGCAGCAGCTTTATGAAGCAGGTTAGATTATTTATTAGTCATACTCATTTGCATTACACATACAAAATTCTCAATTTGTATCTTTTGTTGTGCAAATATGAACCTTATGGGGCTGCTGTGTCTCCGATGGTAGAGTGAGTTGCCCACTAATCACAAGGCTGCTGCTTCCATCACTGGGTCCTCCTGTTCACATGCCAACATGTCCTTTCTGCAAGACACTGAACAGCAATTTGCTCCCTAAGAAGGCAAGCACCTTCCCTAGCAGCCACTGGTGTGTGAATGTGTGTGTTTGTCGGTGAATTGGAGGCAAACTGTGAAGTGTTTTAAGACTGCTAAGATGGTAAAGCACTAGATGAGTGCAGACCATCTTTTTACCATAAGAGCTTTTAATGTTTTTAAGACTTACTGTTCTGTTAATACACCAACCAGTTGATCAAATGTAGTTTCAAAGTCCACAATATTAGAGTTTTAGATTTCATTTCACATAAGCAGACACAGCAGAACCTTGTGCAATGCCAAAGGCTAACAGACAAACTCACATCGTGCTTCAGATATGATTTAAGAGTCAGGAATCAAATCATGCGCCTGTATAAACATGTATAACAGTATCTGGATGTATGTTGAGGATGTATATTTTCTCTTTGGAAATGTGTGAGTCACATGAATCAACTCTTCCCTTTTTTTTACTTCAAACCTACAGATGCTAAAATCATCACAAATACCACAAACTGTCACATCAGTATACTGCACCAGGGTTATATAGTGACCCTGTTTTTATGGAGACAATTTATCACGATGAAAAATAGAAAAATAATAAGCTTTTATTTGGTTTTAGATCTTAAGAAAAGACTGCAGAGTACACCAAAAGCATAATCAGTTTTACGACATCAGTCTAATAGACATCTGAATTGTCACGTTTCTACCAGATTTAATGTGACTTCCAATGATGTATGATAGGAATAATTAAGACCTTTGAAACAGTTTCTGGTATCTTGTCGGAGATAGCAGTTTTGCACATAATGTCTGACAAGAATTTAAGACATTGGTGGTGAAGAGATGGCTGATTAATAATGGGAACTTTGGCTGAGACTCTGTGGACATCCAAGAGGACAAGGTTTAATGGGGGACTGATTGGCTCAAAGAATACAGGCAGAAAGGTGGTTGGACAACTGTGGTGATTAAAAATGTAGGAACTTAGATTGAACTTGAACTGTCCCCATTGAAGTTACATCTAACTTCATCTAGTTAATGACAACTGATGAACGTTGTGAGCGAAGCTGCTTTGGGTTGCTACAATGGTTGCATTGTGTTAGTTTCAGCAACATTTTTGTAGGTAAACCAAACCTACGGGTGCTGTTTGAAAACTTTAATATTTTGCTGAAGCCAAGGTTCACATTGATATCCTCTCAAAATACTATAGGGTACTGAATATTACAGAAAAAACATTAATGGAAAGCTGAGAGGCACGTTTTAATGGAGATCTTTTCAGCTGGAAAATAATCAAATTCTTTAACACATTTTAATACAGACCTAATGTACACATCGTGTGCAAGATATGTTATTTTAATGTTGGAAAAAATAATCAAAACTGTCATAAAAATCAGGACCTCCATATCCACATCCATAAGTGAGATTCCCTAGATGATATCCAACTCGCACAGGGATATGAATATCCAAATGTATTTAATATGCTCCTTATCATATTCCAATTATGATTAAATCCAGCTGAGATTCATAACAGGGACCAGTGTGCATGTGAAGCTGGGTGAATAATGAACAGGCTATATATAATAATTACCAGACATGACATATTAGAAGTTAAATTAAGCTGAATTGATCTAAAATAACCATAAATGAGGGGTGAATGGTGGCTCAGTGTCATAACAGCATCATCTGTAGTTTGATTCTAGGAGGAGAACTTAAAAAAAAGAAAATCCTCTCAAGGTCTTATAAAAATGATTAGGATCAGTTCCCTCAGGAGCACCGGTGTCTGTCTGGCCTGCAGTCAGTGATTGAACCGATTTGATCAATTTACTGTGAAATTTCACAGGTGCACTGGTTAACATGTGTGCCATCAGTCAGTCCATCAGCTGTCTGAGTCTCTCTTTACTTTGAATTCAAGGTCTCCGGGACTGAAGGGAGACTTAGCATTTAATATTTAGTGTGAGATAGGTTTTCATAATTTACTGAAAATGTAATAATTTTCACACTCTTTAATCGTTGCTGTCCACAAATATGAAGAACTTGAAGCACTAAAAGGAGCTGCAGCCTTTAGGAGGTTCCACTGAGCACAGTGGTGAGTAAAGCAGATTACTGAGAGGTGCCAGGTGAAGTCTGCTCTCGACATACAGGCCAGCAAACAAGTAAAATGATAAAGGCATCACTTTCAGGAGCATGAGAGTGATCAATGATAGATGGAAACAGAGATGTGTTTCTGAAACACATACTCCATACTTCACTGCGATTTAAAAAGAAAATCAACACTCTTGAGCAGCAGGTGAAGTTGCTCCCTTTTTCTCTCTGCAGCCACAGACCAGTGTTTGTAAGGTTGTTTTAAAAAAAAAAAAATAAAAAAAATAAAAAAAAAAAAATGATTTGGCATCAAATGAAACTTGTATGTTTTTTTGTTATTGTTATTTTTTTCAGGAGTATGAAATTGACATCATCTTTGCCCAGACATGGACAGACAGCCGCCTCAGATACAACAGCACCATGAAAATACTGACTCTGAACAGCAATATGGTCGGACTAATTTGGCTACCAGACACCATCTTCAGAAACTCCAAGAATGCAGATTCCCACTGGATTACAATGCCCAACCAGCTGCTCAGGATATGGAACGATGGGAAGATCCTTTACACGTTGAGGTAAAGAAAGAAATACATCTCTCTAAAATGTGTCACTGAAATCCAACAGAGTCAAAAGGTCTGCAGAATATTCTATTTACATACCCGAGCAAACTAAAAAGTATCCAGACCCATTCACTTTTTATACACTTTATACTGATGTAGCTTCATTTTTGAAAACATATAATTAACATTTTCCCCATCAACTCGATAAGCAATAATGACAGTGAAACATTTTTAGAAGTTTTTGCAAATGTTATAGAATAAAAAAAAAACCTGAAATGTCTCATTTACAAAATATTTCCACCCTCACTCGAGTACTTTGGAGAATCTCCTTTGGCAGCAGATTCATCTGTACGTCCTCTCGGGTAAACGTCAACTGTTTTTTTTTCACATTTGTTGGAATCAGAAAAGGGTTGAGAAGGCCAGAGCCATAAAATGTTAGGTTCAGAAAAAGTTCATGGTTTGGGTTAAATGTGACACAGTTGTACTTTGGTTGTGTTAGGCACCAAAACAAGAGTAAGACACAACAATTCCAGTTATGTAAAGATGATGGTTTGGTTTGAAATAAGTAATTTTACATTAAAAAAAAAAAACCACATAAGATAATTAACTTTCGCTATGTAAGTTAAATACGTTATGTAGGTTATTTACTTACATTATGTAAAAAGAAATCTACTCTGACTTCTCTTTTCTCCTGGACTCAAACATCAGTCTTCTGGGTTTGAGTCCTGTGTTTGTTCCGTCTAGTCACCCCCGACCTCCTCCTTACATCGACTCTATCAATCTTTTTATTTCGTCATGACCTCCCTTTTTGACCGTGGTCATAGATGGGTGTACTTTCCACGCCTATGTGAGGCAAAATGTGACACAGACACGGTATCCTGTAGTGGACTGACGGATATATTGCACACTTTGATGTGACAGCTGGCTGTTTGTTTGCATGCCAACATTTCTCCCTACTGCACCAGACAGTCAATCACCATCTTGAAGCATCAGAAATTATAAAATACTCAGATTGTACTCTATAGTATCAGTATTCAGTTGTTGTTTTTTTACTTGAAAATGGCTCTATTAACATAAATTTTGTAAATATACAGTCAGATTTATGGGATATTATGTAGCTTATTAATTGGCTACATTTTTCAACATGATTCTTGCAAAGAATTCCTAGGATCTTGAGGTTCTTTGTGCAGAGTGGCCATTATTATATTCTATGTAAGTTTTCATTTATTTATTGTTGGTGATTTCTTTTATTAGACAGACAGGAAATATGGGGAAATACAGCCAGGGAATGACATGCGGTAAAAGACGAGCTGACCAGGAATCGAACCAATAGACTTCCTCTTGGAAACCAATACGATTTATAAAAAAACAAAAAAATCAGTTCATATTGAAGTTACCTTCACCGCTCTTGTTCTCAGAAATTTATGCAAACATTCCCCAAACAGAGGAGTGCAAAAGCAATTATCCCCGTCATCAGCAGTTGTAAGTGCAAATTGGCTGCTTGAGCTTTAAGACCAATTTACTACAGCACCCCCCCTCATACCCTAAAGCACTCTTTGTAATTGAAGCACTCCACATTAATATAAAAGACTCCTTCAGTCAGAAGCATCTCTTGACTGTCCTCAGTCTTTTTGATGCCGTCCTTATGTTTTAACTTAAGGCATCCTGTAAAAGATAGTGTTGGACCTGGGGAAATGTTACGGTTCACAGAGTCACAAGAAAAAAGAAGTGGCAGCATTTGAATGCCCAAGTCAAGTCTCAAACAAAGCCCTGCTCGATTCTCCCTCATGCAGCTCTATTGACTATTCAGATGCGTGCAAACTTTGAGGAGTAATATCCGCTGATGGCATGAGAGAAAGACAATGAAATGTCATTTGGTATTAATTGTGCATTGGCTTGGCTGCAGTAAACAGAGATGACATTTTGTGATATCCAAGCCTCTCCCACATGCATGCTATTGTCCCACTTCCATGCCTTAATGAGGCTGAAAGATCACACCAGAATTACAGTATAATTTTTTCTTTTTTCTTTTTTTGTTATTTTTTGTGTCCACTCCCAAACATTACATATATATTTCCCACACTTCTTCTCAACATTTTTTTTTAATTATTGCCTTTTTATTGACCTCTGTCCATCTGACAAGAAAAAAGGCAGCTCATCCTTTAAGAACAAACTGTCTTTCATGTGTCTCAGCTGATTTCTCCGCCACACGGTTTGATGTGTGAATAGAGTCCATCAGTTTCATTGTGTGTACAGAGGTCAGGGCATCTTCGCCCGCTTCCTGTAGCCTCTTTTCCCGGTGAGATAAGAAATGTTACTAGCTTTCTTTAACTGCTTCATAATTGAAGGTCAACAACATCCAGGCTTCATTATTGCATCACATCACAGACAGCTTTCCTCTAGCATCTATGCCTGATAATTGTAGTAGACTGTTTTCTAAGAGGAGTGAGTGTAGGTTTTGTGGACATTAAACTTCACACGGAACTGCAGCAGAGTGAAACATCAAGATCTACAATGTCCCATAGTCTCCCCACACAGACATTTGTCAATCAGTCTTTTATGAGTTTTGTGAATCAAAGGCTGTCAAAGACCAGTCAACACTGCAGGTCCTTGGTTACCAATGGAAGGTTATTGCTCACATATATACTGCTTGTCATGTAATGCAATGGTACAGAGAGAAAACAGTGTGTTAACATGATACAATAATTTAGCTGGGAAAGTAAATGTTTCCTACTTCTACATATTTTATTTATAGGTTCCAGATAACTTAACCCTCCTGTTGTCCTTGGGTCAAAATGACCCGCAGCTGTGTTCAACCAAGTTCTATTTTATTTTCATATTTTTTTTGCATCATTGGTGACAAGGAGGCTGTGAGGGTTTCTTTAAAGAATGATGATCAATGATCCCAAAAAATATACAAATATAGAAATAAAATAGAACTTGGTTGAACACAGCTGGGGGTCATTTTGACCCGAGGACAACACGATGGTTGAACCAATCCAACAAAGCAGTTTTTCAGTCTTGACGTCCTTATGAAGATATTTTTGTGGTTTTCAGTGTCAAAAACCTTCTCAATACCACTTTACACCTGCTCTCTTCAGCTTCTCACTGGAGCTCCGCTAACAACAGGCTGTTTTTTGTGGTTGTTCCTGAGGCTCATTATTAATGCCGTCCGATTTGCTGACAATTTTCTGAGTGACGCCTGACCTGGCCAATCACAGGTGAAAGACTTTAGGCCACTGTAGTTAGGTGAAACTCACCAGCAAACATGACATTATCAGCAGAGGAGCAATGGCCGCCACTATTAAATCATACTCATTTAAACCAGATTCAGACCCCGATTCAGAGACAGTAGAAGACAACCAACTATTTTATTTAGTATTTTATTGTAGGGCTGCATCTAAGGACTGTTTTCTCTATCAGTTCATTTGTGTCAGGAAAAAAATGTGTTTTAAAGGTTCAAAAGGTTGACTCTAGTTGCAGAGGAAAAAGGTACCCAAATAAGTATTCTTCTAAACTTAGTTATGTTTGCAGTTTGCATTTCTCACCTAAAACAGGCATTTGATTGCATTCTTGACATCGAACAAATGTGTTAAATACCTTTCATTCCTTATAAAACTTTTGTAGCATCTTTAGAGGACCTTAAACATTAGGCAGGAATGTGTGTGAGCATAGAAATACAAAGAAAACACAGACCCACTGAAACATTTGCTAATAGCTCTACTTATGGTCAAAACTCAATAGGGTCCATCAACTTATCACTTAATGGGTGAGTTCTTTCATATTTTCTGTGTATCACACTGAGCTAGAAATGTATTTGCTTTCAGGAATCAGATGCAAAATGGCTCAAAAGTCAGATTTTTCAATTTGAGATCGAGGCTTGGAAAAATAGATTTTTAAAATTGGGTTATAAAAACATGCACTGATGTTTTCTTTTGATGGGTTTATGTTTATTTGTAATATTTGTTGACTAGAAATGGCCTTGAGACACATTTGATATCAAAACAGAAAAGATGCTGAGAGAGCTGATTGTTCTCCAACTCCTGCCCGTGACAGGTGTGCAACTTTGTGATTTAGTGATGACTCTCACTAACTGATTATGGTCCTTGAATCCCGACTAGTTTCTCAGATGCCCAAATGGTTGTCCCTCCATTTTTATTTATAATATGACAATACTGCAAATAACTGTTACAGATATCATACTTTGAAAGTTTAAACAATATCACTTTATACCTTTTGGTTACACATTAAATATCTTATTATAATAGTAAAACTGAAGAGGTTCAATACACAAATCTCTTGTTTTCTTTGCAGGTTGACGATAAACGCAGAGTGCCAGCTGCAGCTTCACAACTTTCCGATGGACGAACACTCGTGTCCGCTCATCTTCTCCAGCTGTGAGTACACCTTCCTCAGTGCAGCGTTGGTCTATTTCTGTTATGTTTTTCTCTTGGTGAGTGTGGTGTCCTCAAGTTTTCAGTCACATCAACTCAGTTCTTCCCCTCGCTCAACCAACGGGTGACGTCACAATGGGTTGCCCTTTCTTTCATGTGATTTTAATACTTGCAGGGACAATCTAAACACATAGGGCCTAATTTATTAAAGGTTTGCATGGGTAAAATCATGTGCAAACTCCACACCACCTGCAAAAAAAGTCCCGTTATTCAGGTGAGCTGTCACAGGTCCTGAATGTGTCCCGCAGAATTTACAGGTAGCTTCATCAGGTTCACGAACACTATCGAGGCACTGAATGAAAAGTCACCTGCTCATCACAGAAAGATCTGGACCTGCTGATCGCTGTTTGTTGGAGGATCTCATTCACCGTCCCTCCAGTTTTATTTACGTTTTATTATTAAGCCTTTTTTTTTCGCCTTTTTGTTTTCCCCACAGTTTTGACTTTCTCGCTAATAATCTCCTTTTAGCGTTTTGTTCTCGTTATATTTATATTTCTTAATTTCAATGGGATCAGATTTCCTTTTCCTTTTGTGGTCGCTGTTTTCCATTGCTGGAATCACTTTAACACACAAACCCCTCATTTAAAAACAGCGATTTGCACCTGATTTCAATGATGCAATTACTCAGTAAATCACCCGCAAAGCGGGTGCACTAAAAATGTGGAAACTTTTGGAAGGAACATGCAATTTATTACCCTTTATTTAAGATCTTAGTAAATCAGCCGCTAAGAGTTATAATTGATACAATGTCCTTACTTGAGCAGGGCCACAGGGATGGCCAGACGTGGCACAGGCACAATCTAAAAGCTACTTCCCTGGATCGGAATATTTTAAACTGTCTGTCAATTAAATTACACAAACAACCAAAGACACAAACAACAACCACAAACAAAGAGGGACCACAGTTGCATAACAACTGCAAAGAAATACCCACAGTTGCAAATTGAGCTAAAAAAAACTAACACAAGGAGTCAAAAAGGTCCGCTGGCATTCATTTATCACTCTGAAAGTACCTTTTAAATCGTACAGTATATTCTTGTCATGATCCTTGGCTGTAAATGTTTTTCTAACTTTACATTTGTGCCCCACTTCTTTAAAACTTCAGCAGACCAGATGCATCCGCCCACCTGCTAGAAAATGTGTTAATGTTAACACTGATCGTTGTGCTGCCTGTCATTATGGAGATTTACATGTCATGTACCATGATTGCTGCTCATTTGTCAAAACCTGCACCAAAACGCATTAATTTGCAAGCCATTATTAAGAAGCAGCATGTTATATCCTGAGTTTCTCATTTTATTCAGAATCGTGCACCCCTAGTAAGTACTGTCTTACTATCCTTAAGTTCAAGTTCACAATGGCTTTTGACTTTGAAATGTATCTACATAGTCAACAGAAGCTTCACTGTACAAACAGCACTGTGGAATTTAGTCTTGTTAGTTCATGTTTGGAGGTGACTTCCACAGGATGGCCATCCTGTGAACCTAGTTATGCTCTGCAGTGTTTGAAAATGCAGCTTGATGTACAGGTGATGTGTATCTGCAGCGACCTCTCAGATTACACAGTGATTCAGTGTGATGATACTTTGTGCCTTGTGCAGCCTATCAGGGCCTAAAACCTGCCTGTTTTGTGTGAAATGTACTTTTTAGAGAGGAATGGTATAACGCTCAGTATCATGAGACTGCTGGCTGAGGGTATTACATGTTTTGGGATGATCAGACCTTTTCATTTCCAAGTTATTACTAAGAGCTATCCAATTTTCTCCTGTTGTAAATTAAGAGTTTTATTGTATAAACCCAATAATCCCTTTTTTACAGGATTTCCTGCTGATGTGGTCACAGAGACACTGACCCACTTTTCTTGTTTAACTGGTAAAACAGCCAGATGATTTAGGTGCAGCTACTTCAGCTTCACTACAACAGAATTTAATAGAAAAACAATACAGATGATGAATTCTTTTGACTGTGTCAACTAATCAGCTTTACAGATCTGCAGATCTGCAATTTTACACCAGAGTGCTGGGAAAATCCATTTTTAGGAGAGACTGGAGATCCAGTTCTGCTTCTCCTAAAAGCCTCTGTTATATATAATGCAACAAAGTTAAAAAGCAGAATGTTTTTTTTTTTAGTAAGGCGCATGACACTTATAGGAAATCTCCCTCCAAATTAGGTCGTACATTAGTTTGTCCTTTCAGTATTAAACTAGTCTCTGTGTTGGAAACACTGATACTTGTTCTGACCAATTCAGACCGCTGTTACCTCGTATTCAAGGATAAGTCTGATGAGTCTCTGTTTCTTATTGCCACCAAAATCCCATGAAACTACAAAAACCCACAGTGACTTTAACATACAGTGGAGTCCAGAAGTCTGAGAGCACATTAATATTCATATCATATTTTCATATAAAGTTTAAAGATTCAGAAACATACAAACAAACAACATAACAACACAAAAGAAGTTTTTACATGTAAAGTGAAGGAGAATTATTTAGGATTCAAGGTCAGCAAGCAAACGAAAAAAAATTGCTTCTTAAACTCCATGTTAACTCTGTTGTACAAAAGCTCAGATTTCCTTGAGTTGTCTTTCTATTAAAAGCTGCATTCAGAACACATTAAGGTGGATTTCATTGACTCATTAGAGGCTTGTTCAAGTAAATAGAGCTGCAGCCATTGCCCACCAGTTGGGAATATTCTTGTGCCTTAAGTTTCTAGCAGACCATTGTTTATTTAGCATTGTGATAGACATGGCATTAGAACTAAGGGAAAGTTTCAGAAGTCAGATTGTTTTTCTGAGAAAAGTGGAGCTTTTTCAGCGTCAAATCATGACTGAAGGGAAGTGAGTTGTATCCAAAGCACAATCAGGGAGACCAAAAGTGACCACACCAGAAGATCAATATATCCAGCTTTGTTCACTTAGAGACTCCAATCAGCAAAAGTCCTGTCACAAGAGGGTTTTTCTAGTCGTTTTCTCAGAGGATGAGTGGTGGTCTCTGAACCATTCTTCAGGAAGACAAACAAGCCCTTGAGGTTAGTCATGACAGTGTAGCCGTGGCCGCCCACTCTGAGTCTGGTTCTGTTAAAAGGGAGTTTTTCCTCCTGACTGCTGTTAAATGTTTTCTCATGGGAGAATTGTTGGGTTTCTTTCCATAACATTGTAAAGTCTTGACCTTGCTATGTAAAGAAAACTGTCCTGGCCAACTACCTTTTTCATCTCTGGTTATATATTGTTGTATTGGCCAAAACTAGAAGTGACTGGTGGGTATTAAATCCAGCCATGTGTTTGGATAAGTCAAAAAGGTGTTTAAAAAGAGTCATTCAGGGACCAGTATTAAAAAACTGACCAGTACTCAGCCTTGTTGATCGTTCATCATCACTCAGCATGGAGTCGACCTGAATGTAGACTTGGTTTGAGGTTATGGGAACATTTTTCCTTTACTGCCATCAGCTGTGATCGACATAATAATACTTTTGATTTGTTTTGATGGTTGTGCTTTAACCCTCCTGTTGTCCTCGGGTCAAAATGACCCGCAGCTGTGTTCAACCAAGTTCTATTTTATTTCTATATTTTTATATTTTTTTGGGATCATTGGTGATCATTCTTTAAAGAAACCCTCACAGCCTCCTTGTCACCAATGATCCCAAAAAATATGAAAATAAAATAAAACTTGGTTGAACACAGCTGCAGGTCATTTTGACCCAAGGACAACAGGAGGGTTAAAATCTAAACATTTCAATCTTAATTCCATTTATATTGAAGAACTTTTAACACAAGTTCAACATGAATCAGTGCTGTGTTCTGTTGGGAGGTTTACGCTGACGAGTTTACTTTTATTTTGTAGGAATTATTCGCTTTATTGCGCAGTTTAAAACATTTGTTAGAGAAGTAATCAAATATAATCAGTGACATTACTTTGAAGTATGAAATAGTTGCATTATTTATGACAGTTTTAAAAGGGTAGTTAGTAATCTGTAACTTATTACATTTCGTCAGTAACATTCCCAACACTGGAGCTCAACACTGTTTTATGCAAATGTCACAGAAATTTGCCAATCCGATGCAGCCGTGCCATTCATGGAAGTTTACTGAGTTAAAGAGCTCCTCTCAACAGTAAGCTGTTATTTTCGGAGCATTTTGAATTCCAGCAGGGACTGCTGAATATTGAATGACATCATTAATAGCGAATGGGAGCGCTGTGGTAAATGTTAATGAAATTCATTCATCAGGCATGTTTGAAAACCTTTAGCAGTTTGGGTAACATCCTCCCTGCCTGTTAATGTTTATGTTCATTGAAAGCTGCTTGCATTAAATTGCTGTCAAGCAGGATCGTGATTTTGTTAACTTTTGTACTTGAAATGATTATATGTTTAAAACGGGAAGAGATTCAAATTCGCATGACACCAGAGCAGAACTGGAATCATTAACCCATCATTAATCTCACATCGATTGTAAAAGCACTACCCGGCTCTGCGCGCATCATGTGAAGGTCAGGCCCAGCATCAAGATGGATTCAGTACACTATTGAACCAAAGCCTTCATTTAATCTACTTTCCTTCTGCCTTTGTCTTCATTCCAGACTGTCTTTTCATTAGCCTGCCTCCAGCACAAGACAAATGTTGCTCTGGGTGGCCCTAGGTCTGTCTGCACAGGGTATCCATCATTAGGATGTGCCATGTAGCGCCAAGGGTCACACACACACACACGCTCTGTGTAATTGCAGATGGATACCCACGAGATGAGATGATTTACAAGTGGAGGAAGAACTCTGTGGAGGCGGCCGACCAAAAGTCCTGGCGTCTGTACCAGTTTGATTTTATGGGCCTGAGAAACACTTCAGACATACTAAAGACTACAGCAGGTAAGGAAGCACAAACAGCCTTTTTAACATCTGCAAACATGACGCTAACACGCTGGAAATATGTTGATATTCAGTGTCGGCACGCATGAGACACTTCATTATCACTCCTTTAAATTATTTATTGTGTAAAAAGTTGTGATTGAAAGTCACATCTACTGCTGATTGTTACTAATGTTGAAATTCATATAATGGAAGTCGAGAAAAACTGTTTAGACTTTAAGATGAATATAACAAGAGAAAAAAATGTAAAAAGTATAAAAAAAATCTGAAGTGTGATACATTTTCCAAACAGAGTAGATACAGTATCCGTGGTGTTCCCACTCCTACTACATGATTTAATTCAGTCTGTCATTGACAAATAACTCTGCCTTTTTGTAAAGCTCCTGTAGAGACTCCTAAGTCAATACCATGTTTTTCCTGGAAAGTCACTGCTAAGATAAATGGACAGATCCATTAGTCAGACCACTTACTGTCATCTCATCACTTATGTCACCCCCTTGTTTTTACACTGAGCATGCCAAAAATAGACATTATAAGTCCCCAAAATACAACTGTGTTTCTCCTCTTCTCCAGCTGTTGTTGCCATCCACTGTGTTGAGTCTGTTTTTAAACCATTTGAATTTGTTGCACACGCCTGTTTTTCTAGTTCTCCACTGAGTAAGCTGTCCTTATTACTGTCAATGCTTCAGAAAGTTCCTAAGAAATGTCCTTTCTCTTATTAATGAATAATTGTGCATTTTCAGATTGCTCACATAATTTCAGTTTAAAGTTTAGGCTTTGTTGATTTGGCTACACCCATGGTCCCCATGGAAACATTAAATACCATTTGCCACTACAGCAAAGACTCCTTGCGCAGTTAAGTCGTCAGTCCATTTGATAATACCGCATCAGTGCAACGTTTTGACTTCGCTATGCGGGAAATGTCGGCACCAAGAACCACGTGGTTAGGTTTAGGACAGCATCGTGGTTTGGTTTAATTTGACACAGTCGCTATTTGGTTCATGTTAGGCATCAAAACTACTTGGTTATGGTAGAAAAAAGATCATGGCTTTGGTTAAAATAAATACGTTTACGTAGGGAACATGATGTATTTTGCGTTACGTTACGTTACGTTGCGTTGCGTTACGTTGCGTTGCGTTGCGTTGCGTTGCGTTGCGTTGCGTTGCGTTGCGTTGCGTTGCGTTGCGTTGCGTTGCGTTGCGTTGCGTTGTGTTGCATTGCGTTGCCTTACTTTACAACACTGACAAGAAATCCATGTTGACTTTCTCACAGACTCTTTTTACTGCAAGACGAGGCAAAACATGACAGTGACTCTAGATCACTCACACATGTAGCCTATTAGAAACCATGCTGGCTTACCGGGATGGCAGAAGCTAACCCCTGTTTTGCTTGCAAATGCTTCTAAATTGAATTACATGCGTAATATTTAATACAGATGTTAATCCGACTGTAGAAGAGTGAATTCTGAACAGTGAGGGTGATATTAGGGACTTTAATACTGCTTTTTTCTGTGAATCCCTCATGGAAAAGTAGGCCATTTGAATCCAGCGTGGAATTACTGACTCTGTTCCCTTACAATGAAAACTACAGTATAGAGAAGTCATTATTGAATGGAAATACACTAAGGGGCTATTGCTGAAAAAATAGGGTGTAATAACGTAAAAAAAAAAAAAAAAAAAAAACATTAAATTGTGAGAAAAAATAAAGTTTTTGGTCAAGAAACTGAACACATGGATTTTCCTTGACAGGAAGCACAACTGTCAGTGTGTAAGAAGACTTCTCTGCAGATATTTAAATCAGACATGTTTATAATGCAATTCAGTTTTCCTATCAGTAGTAATAACTATCACCTGACAGGAGAAATAATTTATTAGAGACCATCTTATACAGGAAGCTGTATGTGATCTGCATAGAGCTGACTCCGCTTTTGTATTTTTTAAAAGTGCTATAGAGTGCTGTTTCAAAGTTTTAGGCTCTAAAAATGGAAGAATTTTTTTAAATAGTCATGCATGGTTTTTATGTATTAGTTAACTTCATACAGCGTGCAGTGAGGAGAAAAACAATCTAAATCAGATCATTATGAAGTGTTTATGTGGTGCATATAAATGCTGATACTGTGGTGGTGTTACAGTAAAGGTGTGGACTTGCTGTAGTTTTACTCATGTGATTTGCAGCACTTCGTTTTCACCTATCAGTACAAATGATCGAACGAAACAGAGTTCATTGACAGCAGGTGTGTCTCTCTGTAACACTGCTGGGTTATTTTACCACACAGGGGACTACGTGGTGATGACGGTGTACTTTGACCTGAGCAGAAGAATGGGCTACTTCACCATCCAGACCTACATCCCCTGCATCCTCACCGTGGTTCTCTCATGGGTCTCCTTCTGGATCAAAAAGGACGCCACTCCAGCCAGAACAGCTTTAGGTACTGGGGACTAACTGCAGTTCAGAAGTAGTAATATTATAAACTATACTGTATATAGTTTTTTTTTTTCTGGAAATATCCTTTCAGCTAAAGCTTTCAAGATAATTGGATGCAGGTATCAACTCAAGATCCTACTTTTGAGGTTTCCATTTGTACATTTTTCTCATGTTTTTCTTTGAATATGCTTTGTCCTTATGTGCTGTTATTGACACTGCATGGATATTTGTTTGTCACTTGAGTCATTCCATCTGCCTCTTCTGTTTGTTATGCTTTCTCCCACTTCTGTGCACGCTCTCTGTAGTTGTGCAGTCCTGTGGAGAGTTTTTGTGAAGGTAATTGATTTCATTCAGTTTTTATTTTCCTCTTCTCTGTTTACATTTTATCCATTATTGACATAAATTAGAATTTCTGTTTGCCCAGGCTTAAATTTGCAGTGGCCCTGAGGGACAAAGCAAAAAGACAATTAAAAAAAAAAAAGAAATCACAAAATAATTTCACAAAAACATTTCACAAAATACATTTTTGAATTCTGTGAAATGTTTTTTGTGTTTTGACTCCCAGGGTCACTGTACCCAAATGGACAAAAATATGAAGTTTAGCCACAGCATTTTTCACTTTTAAACTCACAAAAATACAAGTGTGCTACCTATGTTTATCAGTGTTGTATGAAATCATAATGTATGATTTTTGCTCAGATCTTATCAAACATAAACACAGAAAATGCTACATCAGCCACGTGTCACACGCTGCCCTGTTAATGTATCGTCCACCACTTCAATACTATACGCTCACACAAAGGTAGAGAATGAATGAGTGCCTTTAATCTGTCATCTTTGCTCCAAAGCATGTGGATCAATTGCATTCAAATCAGGAGGACGAATCAAGATAATGAATGGATCTTAGATGTAGGCTGATTGTAAACGCATCGGGCAAGCAGAGGCAGTGTGGGATGTAGAAAATGATTGGTGAGTCAGCCGAGGGCAGCAAACCTTTCAGCTCAGGGTTGAGCCTTAATATCAGATAGTTACACTACTAACACACTCTATACAGCACCTCTCACTTTAAGCTGTCAGTAAAAATAAATGCTCCTGAGAGTTTTCTTCTCTTCAAACATATTCAGTTTATTGTTTAGAGCAAAATCTCACAAATCTGTGCCATAGCATCAGGAGGAGGCCGGTAAGGGTAATCACTGTGGCAAGCAGAGGCTAAAGGAAAGGTGTGAGATGTCCACCTGAAATAGATGGGGCCAGCCTGTTACCATGGGAACCTCTGTGAAACAGTAACAGATGTTTCCTTTTTTTTTTTAGGCATCTCTTTAAACCTTATGGAGGAGAGAGAAAGCATGAAATCATAAAGAGATGCTGGTTGGACAGAGTCTTTCTAATGTCTGTCAACCTGAGTACTTCACAGTTTGTCACATCAATGACATGATGGCGGTCAAAATGAAAATGTTAACCTAGCAGCTAAGTGACAGTGTCAAAATGAAATAATAAAAGAAAGGCGTGTTGTAATTCTGGGAATGATTCCAGGAAAACTGCACTCGTCAATATTTTTTATATTAACAATGCGTTAATGTGTGAATGGAGTCACCCATAAAGTGATAAATCCACAAAAATCGATCACTCAATTCTTCGGTTCCAGTCAACTCTATAGAGTCTTTTAGCATTTTTCAGCTCATTGTTTTGGTTCCTGCCATTTTTATTGTTTAGGTTCAGTCTCACAGCTTCCATCACTGCTAACACTTCTATGTGTATGCTTCCTACCAAGCACCACCATCTTTTCATTTTTCATTTTTTATCCTTTATGTATTTTGGGGCTACAGTTGTCTCCAAGTTAGGTTGCCATGGTTACAGATATTATTCTCATCTACCACAGGGTTGATGGAAACAGGCATAGGTTACTTGTTTACACATGCACAGTGTCCACGTGCCTCTGCTCTGCAGAGTAGCAACTCATTCAGAAGATATTCATTCTTAAAATGCTGTTTACTGGCTGGGTTTAGCTTGAGAGGCAATGCTAAATCGTCAGATGACATTAACATGATGATATTTTGTTTGCAAAAAGGCAGATGGAGTGCCGTCATTCATCCAGGAATTCACTCATTCCCTCGATAGCATTATGAGAAAGTAACATTAATATTACATTTGCATCACTTATGTTACATTAGCAATGTTATATTAGTGTACCTCTTTATAAATGCTGGCATGCTGCTTCCATGTTTACAATTTGTCTCAGCTGTTCTGTTGCCACCTCTGATTGTATTTTGTAGATAGGTTCAGTCCATGAATCTATTTCTACTGACTGTTAACTCCAGACAACGTCACTGAATACAACTGGTAAACAGCTAAATATATTGAACAAGGGCGATTTTCTTTAAACTCGTTTGTTCGTTTGAGTTTGAGTTTAATTTTTATTGTGAAAAATAGGTTAGTAATCAATGTTAAACCAATTTTATGAACAGTACCCCGCACCAATGAACAGAGACAAAGTAGGTTGGCTGATATTGGAGCTTTTAGCTGCCTAAGATGGAAGGACTACACACAGCAGATTATTTCAGTCCAACCCGCTCATTGCAAGTTTCTTTCAGTCAGAACGGAAATGAGTCACCTCAAGTAGGTATCCTCTAAAGGTGGTCAGTTAATATAAAATCCTATCGCTTAGAAATATTTTTGCAAAGAGCATGCCTGCAGATTTGGTCCTCGAATCCTTTCACTGGGAAAATTAGGTAGATTTGAAATTGTATGCATCATAAGATGGTTAAATTAGGTACGCCAGCTTGAGCTATGAGGGAACGTGCTCCATACCTGTAACTGGCGTTTTTACTCATTCTTCAATATGAGTAAAGACTAAGTGACTACCACTGTGGGGGAATGTCCCCTACAACAGAACCAGTTTGGTTCTTTGAATCACTCCATGTGAAAAAAAAAAGTGCTTCAGAACCCAAATAGTTGGTTCCCATCCCCACAAACCAGAAGGACATGAACAGGAACCATTAACATACTCCATTGCTATGCCCAGTATTCATGGCTCATCTATCTCCACTGGACTGGAGTAAATATTTACACTAAGCTGCTTTAAGGTTGCAGGTAAACAATATAAGGTCTACCATCTTGTTTGGTTCCCATTGCAACTGACAGAAAAAATTGTGTTGTAACTTTTCTGTTGGAAAAGCAGTATGTGTGACCTGGACATCCAACACATGTTCAATCCAAAGAGCATATTATGATGGGACAGAACATTTAAAATATTACGCTGACTGGACCTTAACAAATGGATTACATGACAGTATTATATGCAGTAAAGGAGCTGTTTAAGTCTCTTATAGTGATCGTGTTTCGGGTGACGGTGTTACTAATCTCTTCTCCTAAAATTCAACTGCTGCTTCTTCCTGTAGTCAGCAGGGTTTTCAGTAGTTGTCTTTCTCTGTTTGAAAACCATGAGCTCCTCTCATGTTCCTGAGTTTAAAGTGATCACGAAGGATCTCCGGGACAAACACTACACAGATCTGTTTCAGGCTTAGTTTGTCCAATCCCCATCCTGTTGAACCGGCTCAAACAATGGCGAGATTATATTTGTTGTGTTGTTTGCTCACAGTTTTTGTCATAATCCCATGTTGTTGGCTCAGGTCTTTTGTGAGAATTTAAAGTCAATGAGACAGATGGTACATTAAACAGAAAGTGAAATAATGTTATTTTAAGGTGTTACAATTTAAGCTGTTTGTATTAACAAGAGGAAACTATACAACTACAACCCACAGTGCAGTTTAATGTCCCCATTAAACTGCAAACAGATCCAGAAAAACCTCCTTATTGAGTTTGTCCTTTGTTCTGTCCTACAGGTATAACTACAGTTCTGACGATGACCACTCTCAGCACGGTAGCCAGGACATCTCTACCCAGAGTGTCTTACATCACCGCCATGGACCTTTTCGTCACCGTCTGCTTCCTGTTTGTCTTCGCTGCTCTGATGGAGTATGCAACATTAAATTATTACTCAAACAGCGTTCGAAGGCCCAGCTGCCTGCATCCTAAAAGACCGGTAAGTAAGCCTTTTATTTTTTTAAACAGATATAGCTAGATATAGAAATATAGATTGAGGTGTTGCCCTTGTGTGCAACATTACTATCACATGATACATAAGTATTTTTCTCTCTGATAGTGCTTGTTTTGGTACCACTGGACTGAAGGGAGAAAAGCGTTCAGGGCTGACGTGATGTGACACTGCCCTTTAGAAGCTCTTTTGATTTGACTGTTACTATTTCAAGGGACACTTCATCAGTCTGAACGAGACAGACGGGAAACAACTGACAGAACAGAGTGCAGACTGTTACCTCATGTCCTGTTCAGAAAAAGAATCTTATGGTTTTATTTCAAATGAAAATACTCTGAGACATTTACAGTCTGAAGTGTTTCACAGAGTTGGGCTCCTGTTCACTGTAAGTGGACCCACTGCAGGATTTATCAGTTGGAGACATCAACATGTCACTTTTGAAACGCTCCATTTAAATGTGACTGCTGCATCTGTACTTGTAGTTATTTCCTGTATGTATATCAGTTACAAAACAGATAATACAAGATAGTGTGGCCTGTTTGAATAACACAGAGTCTACAGACTGGTTAGCAGCTTTGGGTGCTTTGAGCTTAAGTCTAAAGGACTATTCAGACCAAAGATTTGCAACAAGATGATTTGAAACTTACCAATGAAATTTGCCAATCTGCAACATTTTGTTCCAAACTGTTAGTTTTCACCAAAGCAACAACAGTTGTAGTACAACAGTTGTAGTAGTGATGAAATGGTGAAGAAAAAAAAAAAAAACAAGAATGTAGAGAATTTGGATGCACCAATGGGTGCTGCAATGTAATCACCAGAGAGTTTTTGCAATTTTATGCCGTGATCTTAAGACAGGAGATCTCCCCCGTTCTATCAATTTCTCTTGCTAAGACGGGCCACTTCACGCTGCGGCAACTGTTCACTGCAACGCTCTAAAACAGTTTTGTCTTGCTGTGAACCTTTAGTCTGAACAGGACTTTTTAATCATCACTCTCACATTAACAAGGTTATCATGCTGACCATGTTACCACCTGAGTTTAGCGTGTTAACATTTTCTCACTAGCTTTAAACCAAAAGTGATACAAACACAACGCAGTCAACACAAGCAATTCGTGCTGATAATGTAAAGATTAAAAAAAACGATAGAACAGTGTTTTAATTTAAGGCTTTCTGAGCCCTTGCCATGTTGGGGACCAAGTAATCTAATTGTAAAACCTCCCTCACTATGTCCACTGTCCACATGTCTTATAGGATGCTTAGAGTGTGTCTAGACTGACCTTCCCTAAGGACACAAAAGAACAGATGATTACTAAAGTAATGAACTGGATGTAAAGATGTAATTTTCTAAATCGGTGTACTATGAACATAAATAGTTGCAAATGGGACGATAGATACATTACTTTCAAACTTCCTGGATGACGAAAAGCTGCTCCAAAGGTTCTGTGTGTCAGTGTGGGACTGCCTGTTTGTATTTTCAGAACTTCTCGGTCCTGGACGTGAGGCCTCCTCCGCACACCGTCATCGCTCTAAACAACTCCATGTACTGGCAGGACTTCGAAGACGCATGTGTCTATGAGTGTCTGGATGGAAAAGACTGCCAGAGCTTCTTCTGTTGCTTTGAGGAGTGTAAAGAAGGTGAATGGAGAAAAGGACGCGTCCACTTAGATCTACTTGAACTGGACACATACTCGCGCGTCTTTTTTCCCACCTCCTTCCTGCTGTTCAACGTCGTCTACTGGGTAGGCTATCTCTACCTTTAGCACAATGCGGGTGCCTGTTGGGTTTCAAAAGGAAGACAGCACAGGTGAAAAGAGCAAATTCACTATTGATAAAAGGAACACCAAATAAACTCTTTCCTGTGGTACCTGAAGCAGTTACCTGGAGATGAAAACACGGTCTGGAGGACGATGTGTTTCGCAAGCCTGTGCCTGGCAGAGATTACTGCCTCGGTGACTTCAGGTATGAGAATACAACACAATACCGATTCCCTTCATATGCTGTACACTGCTGTGCAAGTCAGGATGGACTATGCACTCATGGTGATTTGAAGACAAAGAAAGGAAATGTGCTTGCACTGCTACCCCAGACTTCTCAGTCAGGAGGAAGGCGTGTGGCGTAAGGAATGTTATTATCCAGCCATCAGTCAAATCCAGTTGATGAAAATCGAAGGACATTCAAAACATTCATAGTGCCTTCCTCTGGAGGGGTAGTTACTATCTGCTATAATAATCAGGGAATAAAGATTTATTAAGGAATAAAAAAAAAAAACACCTAGTAGAGCCTGGCTTTGACTGATAATGGCTGCTCCCGTTCAAAATTTTTAAGTTACTAAAGTTTTTAAAACAGCCATTTGTAGAAACAACTACATGAAGAATCATTATTGTGCTTTATCATGACTTTCAGCCATGAGGCAGGAATCATCCCTCTGTCTTGCAACACCTGGTACCCATGTGGGGTAATGAATGAACTGGTTCCCTGGGAAGAGGATGGTTCAAATTAACCACAGCTGAGATGATAGTTTGTGTTATTTGCATATTTTTTTGTCAGTAATTTTTACGTTTTTTTGTTTTGTTTTATTTATGTGTGTGTTCATACAGGGACAAATCTTTCTTTGGGTTATTTCTTCTAAGTGGACACCTATGAAGTTATTATGGTGAAGTTCCTTGATGAGCTGACTTTTAAAGGAATAGTTGACTGATATTTGGGGAAATACACTTATTAGCTTTCTTGCTGAGAGTTAAATGAGAAGACTGATACCTCATACGTCTGTTCGCTCAATATGAAGTCAGAACCACTTGCTCGTTAGCTTAGCTTACCATAAACACCAGAAGCAGTGGCTAACAGCTCGCCAAGCTGGCTCGAACATGAACTACTCGGACTTGTTACAAATCACATGTATCACCTGAACTTTCACTAGCCGTTTGCCCCTGTTTCCACGCTTCATGCTAATCTAAGATAACTGGCAGCTGGCTTTAGCTTAATATTTAGCACACAAACCAGAGTAGTATCGGTGTTTTTCATTTAACTCTGGGAAAGAAAGCAACTAAGTGTATTTCACAAAATGTCCAACTGTTCATTTAAAAGAAACCTTCGCAGTGAGTGGTTTGTTGATTGATATGAGTCATATGAACGTGCATTTTTCTTAAAATCGGCATTAAGCTGTGGAGGCTTAAAGGGTTATAAATCCTGGTTTAAATATAATTGCAGCCAGCAGACACAGCAGAGCAGTTTGTTATGTCTACCAGCTGCATTGACACAGATTGGAACCTTGGAGATGAAACACCCAGGGAGCAAAAGCAGCCACATTTTATAATTCAAGTGTTAGTTTTCTAGAAGTTGCACATATCACACTGTGTACTGGCGTTGAGCAGTGTCTATTTCTTGCCAGAGCTCTACTCACTAAAAACCTAGTTGTCAGATCTTAAAAATCCCAAATTAAATGTAAAGGGTGTCATTTGTACATTACCGTAGCCACAAATATAATAATCCCACTTTTTAGGATCACTCATCTTTGTTTGGCCGTTGACTTTTGTTTGCATGCAATAGACAACTGACCATTCACCTGACAAGGTGTTGATACGTCCAGAGATAGAATTATAGTTTTAATATGGACTGTTTGTATCATAATTTGATTTCCCTTTTGTTTAGAGATGGCATTAGCAACCGTTGAATTGCCTTAGTGTAGCCCACCCAGAGCGGAGATGAACACCAGAAATACATATTTACCTCTGAAAATAACTTCAGCAAAGGCTACTTCTTTGCCTCGGGCAGTAAGTTGAACTTTTTGTATCCTTCTTCTCAGTTGTTTTCTTTTTGCTATGTATGTGCCAAATAATTTCACATATGTGCCCTGTCATTTGTTTTCAGGCAAGTCTGACAACTACCATACGTTTGTTGCAGTATGTTAATAGATTTTGATGCTGCACATACGGTATAGTATGGTGAGTGTGTGTAGACACCAGATGTTGGAAAAATAAAGATGTACAGTATATATGACAATGACATTTGAATTGTGGCGTATTTAATGAGTAAACGAGGGTTGAGGCTGAGTCCACATTTGGCAATATGCAGCTGATGTGAAAGCAAACAATTATTGTTTCCAACAGGAAAACAGTCAACTTTGCCAGCACTGGTGTGAAGGGGCCGCCTGCTGCTGCCTATAGACAAATATGAGGCTGAATGAAAACGAGTGAAGCCACATGTTCATGTGCCCGCTCATTTCCTCATCTCCTCAACAAACACCAAGTACTGACAGCAGCTCTTCTGACTGTTTTGTTTCTTTTTTTTGCATTTATATTCATAAATACACTTTATAATAACCACACAAGTTAAACTGCCACGTGGCTTTTTCTTGGCCACAATGTGAATTCAAGACTATACTTTTATTGCACACTTATGTTTGTATTTCAGTGCTTGTTGACTCATTAGTCTGTACTACCCAGATGTTACAGTGTTCTGACTCCCTTCTGCTGACAAATGAAGGGTGATGCAATAAAGTTTTCTGAGTGGTGCTATACTTTACAATAACTTCTGCATTACAGATATATACAGACTATATACAATATTTATTAATGCTGTATATGTCTCATTGCTAATTGTTTGGGGGCCTTTTTGCTTGTATGTAACAACTGACTGAAAGAAGGCGGGCAGATGACGGGGAGCTCAGGCTGGTTCACCTTCACTAGCTGAGTCATCAGGATGCATCCAAGTCTGTATTCTGCCAAATGAGCCCTGACTGTTCATATATCAAACTGACTGTCACTAAACTTACCTCACTCTGTATTATCAGGCAATAATGTCTAAAACACACAGCAGTGACAGGCAAAAGGAAGTTACATCATTAAACTCAATGAGACTAAGTAAAGGTCAACAGTTATTGTGAGCATGGCTCTGGATGGTCTTTGGAAGTTAGAAGTTTATTATCAAATTTTCTATAAGATCCTATTCATACTACTTTACATAGGTTCATGTCACATGGCATAAGGACAGAGATCATATCCGAACTGTATATAAAGATGGACGACGTGTCACCAAGTGAAGCCAAAATATTGATAGGTCATCTTGTTTTGTTGTGTGGGTGTGTTGTGCCCGCACCTCATGATGCTTGCTAGTTAATTGGGCCACTATAATTTAAGAAAGTTAACGATAAAATCCTGCTATTTTTAACATTTATTCTGCACTACTTATCCAAAGCGTCATTGTCCAATTTCAGTCACAACATGTTCCTGAAATTGTTTCACAGTAAAAGCCCCGTTCAGAATTGCAGGGTTTCTGCCTACTAAAAACCTTCAGGACTTTTATTTGGAAATGGATAAAGGAAGTTTTGTTTGTATTTAAGCACAATACAGTTACGCAAAGAGGGCAAACGGTAGCGGATCAAAACAAAGCTTTGAGTTGAATAAATCAATATGCCTTAAATGTCCATATGACAACTTTGAATAATCCGTTTGTTTTTATTGGCCCCCTTGCATAACATGCTTTAGAGATAATTGTATCTTCAAGCACTTAAAAAAGTTTAAATAAACCAAGTGAACTGATTTTATTTCTTCACTAGTGTGTCACAGTGGCGTTCCAGTGTGCTCACGCAGCACTAAACTTATGTTCATATGACATAAACCATATTTGAGAAAAACGTAATTTTGTTGTACTTTGATTTTTTTTGGTTTGGCTCATGTTCCAACTTGGAGGGGGAGGGGTGTATTAACTATACTGCAACCAGCCACCAGGGGGCGATCAAAATATTTTGGCTTCACTTCCACAGAGCTGTCATGTCGTCCATAGCTGAAATGTTGTCTAACTTTTCACACACAGGATTTACTTAGAATATTCAAGGTTTCCATTATGTACAAAGTTAAAATTTTATTGAACATAACAAAAAAATAGAAAAAATTTAGTCAATGTGCCTCTTTAATTGAAACAACTTATTTTCCATCAGCTATCCCCACTGCTCCTGTGTGTCATTTAAAGTTTAAAAAGCCTAATTTCCACCTTCCCTGTCATATTTTCAGCCAATTTTTCTTCACATTTCTCCAAGTGGACCGCCCACATTTTTCAATGTTATCTTTCCAGACACTGGGAAAGCAAAGGGGGTAAACACAGGGAGGGATTCAGGCTGGGATTTGATTTCAGGCCAGTGTGTGGCTCCACACTGGACCAGCGAACCAGCTCTGGGCACCGTGTCATCTATGCTGAGGATGAGCAGTACTTATGCAGATGGGGGACATCTAAGGGTAACATGAAACTTCTGTCGCTAATGTGTCACGTAAAACTATTTCAAAGAAAGCTGTGTATTTATGATTTGGTACCTTTTTGTTGCCTAAACAGACAGAATTTTCACAGTATTATTTCAGTTTTGGTGACTTGAAGAACAATAAATTCAGTGCAAACACTGCACTGACTCTGAGACACATTCAGTGAGTATTGTTGTGATGAATAAGCCAAAGACATTTCAGTTTGAGTTTATTCTCTGATAGCTGAACTTATGCTCGAAGGGTTTTTAAAAGAGTTCATGTATGTATTCAGTGCAGTACTGTGAAGTGTCATTTGAATGGAAACAATGAGCTTAATGGAAATAATTTGCCTAAAAGGTGGTTTGTGTCATTTGCCAGTTCATCCACTGTTGTATTATTTGTGGCAGAGGAGATGCTGCATGTGCTGAGAAGGTTTTTAACAGGCATCTCTAACACTGTACATAAAGTGTCTTTGTGCCATAAACTTTCATTCTTTTGCTATCTGGGGTGACTTTCAACAGTGGTGAGTCATATTTTTGTTGACATGTATTCTCTCCGATCAAACTTACTGTATGCACAATACGCAACCTGTGCACCTTTTCATGCTTTATGTTTTCATATTTGTGGCTCCAGTGTGACAAACAGTAGAAATATCATTAGTCAATGATACAGTCAAATGCAAATGTTGAGATTGTACTCCTCAACAGTGTGGCGTCCTGTGAGTGGGGTTGTTTTGTTGATATTGCTCCTTTGGCTACAGCATCTACAATTCATTTCCAATGCTCATGCTACTTTCATACTTCTGGTTCTTTTTACATCTGAAAAGTGCATTACTGCTGAGGACCAGAAAATATAAAATAAAGTCTTTTTCATAAATGTACATCAGTGTAGTCAATTCAAATCTGCACTTTAAACATCTTGAAATGCTTTTCATTTGAAACTATGAATCTTTTTCCACAGTTGCACCTCAGCAAACCAATTACAGTATTTGACATTTCAGTCCCCCTGTAAGACAAACCATTTGTCCAAGTCTCCACATTTAATTGTACATGTCTGAAATCCAATAAGACCAAAAACACCTATAAATAAATGATGGAATCGTGTTTGCCCTTTCACCGAAGGGGCAAAATATGAGTCTCCGCATTGTACTTGATAATTGCACAAAACATCACCGAAATGATTACACACAATTTAATATTAAAAGGTCAGTTCAACAGATACAATGCAACACATTGAAGTTTTAATGACAGTCTGTTGAGTATATTAGAGGTGGTAACGGGTTACTTGTGCTTTTTCTAATGTGGATAAGATAAAACTTTAAATCTGCATTAGTTGATCCACTAAGTTTTTTTTTTGTTTTTTTTTTGGCTGTTTTTGCTTGTTTGATTTGATTTTTCATTTGATTTAGATTTTAGATTTTTAATGATTATTCATTAACTATTTAATCCATCAGCTTCAGTACTTCTGTCGTTAGTGCTCATTAGCAAATGTTAGCATGCTGATGTTCAAAACTGAGATGGTGAACATTGCAAACATTGTGTGTTTTACCTTTAATTGCATTACTTTCAATGGTCACTATGAACATTGTTAGCATACTTGTTAGCATTTAGCTCAAAGGAAACAATTGTGCCAAAGCCCAGCCTCTTGTTTTCTTAGGAAGTTTATAAGGGAAAACTTTTCAGGAAACTTTTGCCCATTAAGAAGACACTGAATAACATTAGCACCAAGTCATATTTCTGGCCATACAGTGAAACAAAAAGTATACAGTGGAGGAAATAATTATTTGATCCCTTGCCAAATTTGTAAGTTTGCCCACTGACAAAGAAATGAACGATCTGTAATTGTAATGGTAATTTTAACAGTGAGAGACAGAACATCAAAAAATAAATCCAGAAAATCACATCATATGGTTACAAATTGATTTGCATTTGATTATGGAAAATAAGTATTTGATCCTCCAGCAAAACATGACTCAGTACTTGGTGGAGAAACCTTTGGCAAGCACAGAGGTCAGACGTTTCTTGTAGTTGGTCACCAGGTTTGCAAACATGTCAGGAAGGATTTTAGTCGACTCCTCTCTGCAGATCCTCTCCAAATCCTTAAGGTTTCAAGGCTGTTGCTTGGCAACTCGAAGCTTTAGCTCCCTCCACAAATTTCTATGGGATTAAGGTCCGGAGACTGGCTAGGCCATGACCTTAATGTGCTTCTTCTAGAGCTGCTCCTTTGTTGCCTCGGCCGTATGTTTTGGGTCAATGTCGTGCTGGAAGACCATCCATGACCCATTTTCAGTGTCCTGTCTGAGGGAAGGAGGTTGTCGCCCAAGATTTCACGTCATCCTCCACTCGTTGCGGTGAAGTCGTCCTGTCCCCTTAGCAGAGAAACACCCCCAAAGCATAATGTTTCCACCTCCATGCTTGACGGTGGGGATGGTGTTCTTGGGGTTATAGTCAGCATTTCTCTTCCTCCAAACACGGAGAGTCGAGTTGATGCCAAAGAGCTTGATTTTGGTCTCATCTGACCACATCATCTTCTCCCAAGCCTTCTCTGAATCATTCAGGTGTTCATTAGCAAACTTCAGACGGGCCTGTACATGTGCCTTCTTGAGCAAGGGGACCTTGTGGGCGCTGCAGGACTTTAATCCATTACGGCGTAGTGTGTTACCAATGGTTTTCTTGGTGACTGTGGTCCAAGCTGTCTTGAAATCATTAACAAGTTCTTCCCATGTAGTTCTGGGCTGATCCCTCACCTTTCTCATGACCATCAATACCCCATGAGGCGAGATCTTGCGTGGAGCCCCAGACTTAGGGCGATTGATGGTCATTTTGTGTTTCTCCCATTTCTGAATAATCGCACCAACAGTTGTCTCCTTCTCACCAAGCTGCTTGCCGATGGTCTTGTAGCTCATTCCAACCTTGTGCAGGTCTACAATCTTGTCCTCGACGTCCTTAGACAGCTCTTTGGTCTCCATGGTGGAGAGGTTGGAATCTGATTGATTGATTCTGTGGACAGGTATCTTTTATACAGATGATGAGCTGAGACAGGTGTCTTATATACAGTAACGAGTTGAGATTCGGAGTACTTTCTTAAAGCAAAAGGACTAATCTAACCGATCTGTGGGAGCCAGAATTCTTTCTGGTTGGTAGAGGATCAAATATTTATTCCCCACAATCAAATGCAAATCAATTTATAACTTTTATATAATGTGATTTTCTGGATTTTTTTTTTCTTTGATATTCTGTCTCTCACTGTGAAAATAAACCTACCATTACAATTATAGACCGTTCATTTCTTCGTCAGTGGGCAAACTTACAAAATCGGCAGGGGATCAAATAATGATTTCCTCCACTGTAGGCGATCTACAGTTGACTCAGATCGTGCAGCAACTTATGACAGCGACACTTCCTCCTGTTCATAATTGAAGACTGCAGATGTAATGCTATGTAATCCCGTTAAATCATAACCTCAAACCTACGCTCATGTTACTGGCTGAAAAGGAAGGAGACAACCAATTGGCTACAGATAAATTACCTAAAATTTAACAACATCCTAACATGTTTTTGATAGGAAATTCATATACTTTTAAATACATATAGTATATTTGTGGATTTCTATTACAAATATTGTAAACAATAAATATTTGTAGTGCAACAGAAAAACATTTGGGAACCTATTTTTTGATGTTTTTTTTCTTTTTTTAGTTAAACACATTTTTGTGTGCATTCAAAAACTTTTCTGTGGCGGTAGTCATTTATAAATCACGAAATACATTTGTGAATGAATGAATGAATCCTGAGACTAATCTGACTCCATCTAGAGTTTGTAACACAATCAATCATTAGAACTGATAATTAAACAGGTAGAGTGTCGTGCAGATTCAAGCCGTAGAGCTCCAGTGAGTCACCTAACATTTTCTTTTGAAAAAACAAATGGGACTTTTATATCTGGAGCCAATGGTGCCAAAATAGGCTCCTCCCACCTCACAACTTTCAAAGTTGAATCAGCTGAGATGTCAAAACACTCCATAGACCTGAGGGGAACCGCATATCATCTTAGTTATTGCAGGCAATGCCTTTAACATTAAATCTAATTATTCGAGCCATTATTTGCATGAAATTATGAATAACAAAAATATAGTCTGTGATTTTCACTTTTTCAATTGTATGAATTAAGTGCCATTCAAATACTGTCTGGTTCCGACCAGTACCTAAATGTAGTTACAGTGGAAGAAAACAAAACTATGTGGAACACGGGAGGAACAACAGGGTATTTTTGAGAACAGCAGAAATAATTTACACCTTTGTAAAAACAGGGTACCAACATGACAAAACAGGTTTGAGAAAAAATGCTGCTAACCACCTTGCTCTAATTACAAATTTAACCAAATTACAGGTTAGGGCAGCTGTAAGTGTACATCACAGACAACAGTAAATCGGGCAAAAAGGATGAAAACAGAGATCAGGTGCGCTGCAAAGACGATCCCCTCCGAGGCATCATCATCTTGGTTGGATTTGACATGTTGTTAGCCTGCTGTTAGTCAGCAGTTGGCTTTTTTTTTCTGTAACTGATGATTGAAAAATTCAATTGGATGGACCTCGTAGTAATTTTAAGAACAGGGAAACAGCTTTGATACAGTGCCTTAACAAGACTCCAGGACCAAAAGACAAAGACCTCGTCACTGATTTTGTTTTTTAGTGGTTCAAATTTCCAGCAAATCGGTAAACAATGAAATTATGTCAACCCAAATTATGTGGAGTTGAGAAGCTAACTTTTGGGACCTCCGGGGATTGACAGCATCTCGGTTGTTTTTGTCCTGTTAATCCCGACTTGTCAATGAGTTTGTTGGTGTATTCACTGTCTGAACAACATCCTTGTGCTTCATCCAATATTATGCTTTTGAAAGGGAGTTTATTTTGGAGTCACTCTAGTGGCCCTCAGCGGTATTACACTTCACGGCACTTCTGCAACGGCTTTACTTTTCAGGCCCAGACACGACCCCCATTTTGATATAATGTCTATGCTTTATACAGATTTTGCTTTCTATAGTGTCATGTATCTTCCACATCTGATCAAAAACTGTCATGTCCAATACATGAATGCCAAACACAATAAATGTTTCTATCCAAGTTTTGGAGGGTTTCACACAACTGACTCAGTCTGCTGTAATAGAAGACTCAATGTTGTTGAGTACTGTTAAGTTGAACAAGCAGAAAAACGGGCAGAGCAGGGTGGAAGGTCACAGAGGGCTGAGCTCTTCGCAGAGTTCAATGCTGCACAGGAAGTTTATGCAGAAGAGGTCAGAGACGTCACAAAGTAGCCACAACGATGACACCGAGCCCACTGCAGAAGTGAAGGTTGCAGCTGAGGTTTTAGTAGAGGAAAAACTATTTTTAAAAGTCACCTTCTTGGTTGTAGATGAATGTTGGGTTGGAAATGAACAGACAAAGTCATAGAACAGACATAGACAGTGTGATTTTCACTTTTCACGATATATCATCTAAATTTGATAACTTTTTTTGAAAACTGG
Source organism: Embiotoca jacksoni (assembly GCF_022577435.1). Taxonomy (NCBI): domain Eukaryota; kingdom Metazoa; phylum Chordata; class Actinopteri; family Embiotocidae; genus Embiotoca; species Embiotoca jacksoni. The sequence continues at coordinate 9,608,084 of NW_027185296.1, read as the reverse complement.
TCTGTTTGCCAGAAACTGCTCCATGTTTGCGATATATAAACACTGTGCACTGAGCTGTGAACAATAAAACAACTAGCTGGAAAGACAAAAAAATGTATGAGATCTATTGAGAGCAGAGTGAAAATAATATCAAAAGGAAATAAGTAAGAAAGAACAATCGTAATAACCTGTATATAGGACAACACTGATTACAAGACACAAAAAAATGAAAGGATTAGAAATACTTTGACACTCATCCTGTCAAGCCTGTCCACACTCAAGTTTGCATGTATTAACCCAGCAGCACCTGGAGGGCCAAAGGTCGCTGTGACCTCAGAGAACACATTTGTGGCCATAACTCAGAGCTCCCCGGTGTGTTTCTGTGGTCAAGACTGTGGAAGACGCTATGAACTTGTTTTCAGACGTGATAATATATTTCCTCTGTGGCAACAAAATGTAAGCCGTTGAGAAATATCTGACACTTACTAGCCAAGCAACATTAATGCTACTAACCCATAATGCAACAAATGTCATCTAGTCCTGGAATATAACATGACCACAACTGATTCAAACCAAATGTCCTGAAAGAAATATTATCTTATAATCGGAGCAGTACGGTAGTTTGTTTGACGTGTTGAAAATGTCGGCATGCAGTTCTGATGGAGTTAATTCATACGTTAATTCATATATGCTATATATTTATAGTATCACAAACAAATGCTCATACATTTGCGAGTAATTTATATTTACATTTCAATGTGTATTTTGATCCTCTATCAGATTAATACGAGTATTTAACAAATAGTGATCTGTCTTTAGCCTGTCTCTCAGACTCAGTAGGCATCTTAGAACAGGACAAAGATGCAGCAGACAAAAAATTATGACAACTATCTCATCAAAATGGGATTATTTTCAGATGGACCGCCAGAAAACTAATAAGAAAGAGGGACTTGAGCAAATGACACCAAAATGACTCGTGGAAAAAATTTATTGACTTCGTATTTCATGAGAGAAGTTGAATGAGTCTATGGCCTTTTTGGAGCCAACCCTTAGTGGTCCTCAATGGTATTGCAATTTAAAGCACATCCGCATCGGCCTAATTTTTCAGACCCTAATGCAACATCCACTTTTATATACAGTCTATGATGCCAACCCATCTCAAAATCATTGTACTGTATGTGCAACTTCCCGACACCACAGCCTGAGAGCAAGCAAGGGAATACAATAATAATTTACTTCAGCTGTGGAAGGGTGATTTAAAAAAAAGTCTGACTTGAGGTAAACACATCTAACATTTGACATCTGTCGGAACCAAAAGACAAGCTTGAATTTTTTTTTTAGCATTTTGATATTTTTTGTGTATCCAATCATGTTAATTTGGAAAGTTTCAGTTCAGATATTTCAGACATTTTATCACAGATTTTTTTTTTTAGGATTATAGATATTATATAAGCTTCTTTTTTTTCAGTTCGTCTTCTTTTGATATTTGATTTACATTTATTTAATCACTCTAACTTCACTGCTGCTCGTATCTGCATTGATTAAATGAAGTGCGTAATCCTGCTCGGTAAACTCTAGTGATATTCATGTTTGACAGTCAAAGGTTTGATTTAAAGGTTACTATGACACAGCTGATGTGATTTGGTCTCTCAGCAGTAGGAAAGCATTTTTAATAAATTTCCAGCGACCCTCACAGTTTAAACATCCTTACAGCGAGCATTCGGGACGGAGGCAGCTGTGTCATTAACTAGAGTGACTGCACAGAGTATCCTCAGATGCAGCCAGCAGGAAGCAGGTGTAGAGGAGGAGAGGCTGTATGATGGAGACAGTTAGCTGCTGGAATAAACCTTATTTCGCCTTGCATTGTTTCTCACAGTCTAATCACACCACGTTAGACTGAGAGATGCAAGTAGATCTGTAAATCCCTTTTTTTTGCCAAGCTGTACAACATAGAGCTCAGATCCCTGTGTAGAGGCCAGACAGCCCCACTGAGATGTCAGGTCCACAGGACACATATCTGCTCACAGAGTCCTCTAAAATTAGCTTCACTGCTGACTAACGTCCCAGGAAATGCCCTTATTCTGTTTTTTGTTGTTGAGAGTTGAAAAGGATCATGTGTCATGTCAAAATGTGTTCAAAAAGGGTTTAAAACAGCAAGAACTCATTTTGTGCTAAAATAGGTTAAAATACTGAGAAACTGTTATTTATTCATTGTTTATTTCATACATTTTTGTTAAAAGTTAATTAACTATTACATTACCAATCATCTGCTAAGTAGCCTGATCAGCTATCCTGAGGTCGATTGCTTTTGTCTTTGCCTGCACAGCCGGGGAATTCGCGGTGTAAATGCGTTCATTGAGTGTCTAAAACCAGGCGGCTGAACCCTGAGGCAGCTAAAGAGCGGGACTGAAGGTAAATCACGCATGTCGTTAGTGACGCACATAATGAAATATCTTGTTAGAGAAGAAGTGTCAGAACTGGAAGATGACGGTATGTCAGAATTGTTACTCCTGAAAGATAAAATCACAGACCGGACCAGATTCTGGAACAGCACAGGCTGAGGAAATTGTGTTAACTGCAGAGACAAAGAAAAATAGACGAACGAAGGACTACAGAACAGCATAACAATCTGCGAGTGGATCAGCTCACCACTAATTGTCCTGGTCCTGAGACGCAGCACCAGCTCCAACCTACCATCAGTCCTCATGTCAGTGTGCAGCCGAGTCCATGTTGGCGCAAAGATTTCAAAATCTCAGGCCAAATTGGCGAACCAGGTCAGAAGGCAAAACTGACATTTTCCAGCCTTGCTCATCAGATTAAAAATGGACTGAACAGAGGTTATCCTGAAATGGAGATAGTAGATGCTGTAATTAGGGCTATCTCCCGAGGCTCACAGTTACGCAGCTATTTAGAAGGAAAACCCCACTTGACGCTCCCCACACTTGGGCACATCCTGGGCTTCGGAGTTTAGGACAGGGGTAGCCTCAATGAAAGGCCTCAGTGCAGAGATAGCTCATATCAAGTTTACAGTAGTTGCAATATTTAAACACATTTATATCTTTAGTTTGGCAATAGATTTAACCTGCTGTTCTGCCACATTACTAATTAAATATTCTAGCAATCAGTCACTCACTGCACATGTCTATTTCTTTGTTCCTAGGGAGAACAAAAAGGAAAAACCCAGTGTCCCAGCCGTGCAAATGGTTCCCAGGACCTACACTGAAACAATAACTATTTAATAAATACTTGTTTGTTCTCTATTTGGCAATTCTAAGCAAACAATGTTAAACTACATCATCTCAAAATGCTGTCTGCATAATTGGTAACAGCTGCGTCGTTACATAGGCTAAGTCTGCAAGGGGACCTCATGTGATGCACTGAGCCCCTTTTCTCTCTCTTTCAATCTCTATGCACTCATCTGCCTCTCTTAGCTGCATGCCTTTTCTCTCACATAGTTTTTGCTTATTGTTTGTTGCTTCTCCATTCAGCTCCCCTCGCTCACATAGTTTTTGTGGTCTTTGATTATTGCCCTCACCAACAGTTCATGTATGTATGTCTTTGTCTATGTCATGTCTATGCTGTCCTTTTCTCTCTCTGCTTTCCTCTCACCCCAACCGGTCGAGGCAGATGGCCGCCCACCTCTGAGCCTGGTTCTGTTGGAGGTTTCTTCTTGTTAAAAGGGAGTTTTTCCTTCCCTCTGTCGGAGGTTTTTCTCCCTTAGGTTAGGTGGGAATTGTTGAATTGTTGGGTTTCTCTGTATAATGTTGTAAAGCTCTTTTCTAAGGACTGTACTGTGTTTAGTGCCATGAAATAACTTGTGTTGTAATTTGGCGCGATTTTGATTTTGGCAGACACAAACATTTTCTAGATTTTCTCATTTAACTGCGAGCGTGAAAGCTAATGAGCATTTCGCAACAATTGCTTTAAACCCTTTAAATATGACTAACAGAAGTCACAACAAAACAGTTATTTTAAGCCAACATATCAGTTTAAGAGACATTACATTTTCTTAATGAAAATGATCTTAGCATGGGCTTATCAGAAGTCAACCTCACTGCAGCGTTCTCTATTGGTGGCATGTCTGTACATGTATCTCCATCAAAGTATCTAAATGACCAGTTACAACAAAGTTTGGCCAAAACAGTGGATGAACCCTACACGGCTCGTGACTTCAACACTGACACCCAGTTCATAATGCACACAATGCCCAGATAAGAAATCCAATTAAGTCGATGCTGCGCCATCTTATTTCCCATTTCTGCAATCATCTCGTACATGTCTATAAACAATAAGCCATTGAGAGTGTAATACATTTTTCTCATAGATATGCAAATGCTCCATTATTAGGGGATGGAACGGTAACAGGGCGAGTGACTTTTGATCAGCTGTGATCACAACTGGGGTTCAACCAGGAAGAGACACTGCAGCTTTACTCCATGAAACCTCTTGTCTGTTGGTTTGAAAAGAAAACAATAAGCCTTTGATGATTCTTGTTTGAACGGTGTGTGCTGTGGCAGATAATTATCATAAGTAACTTCAGCAAAGTGGAGAGTGGAGCCCTGTTCAGTCTGAATCAAGGTAGTGAAGCCTCTTACCTTTGAGGCCTTATGGCCTTTACACACCAGCGGCATGACGGATCAGCAGCACAAAAATAAAAACTATTCATATCAGCAGCAATGTGAATGTGACCCAGTTGTTCAAAAACTGGTTTGAAAAGACAAAAAATATATATTTTGGTTCAATAGCCAAATCTGCTGTGATACTGTTACCTGCTTACAACGAACTCTACTACATTTTAAAGTAAACTACATTAATCACTATTCTGTTTGCCAAATGTTTTGCCGATTCCACTCCATATGTTGTCCTTAAAATAATTAGGGCCCGAGCACCAAATGCGACCAAAATTGTCGCAGACATTCTTTGGATAGTAGATATACGTGTTTTCAAGGGGATCTACAGTGATATTAAATATCTTCCTGTAATGTGTAGTGTATGCAAAACTTTGCAATTTCTCCAAACGTTTCAACTTCACTAAAAGTTGAATCACCATCAACAGGCCAAGGTGGAATTTGAACCATTAATAGCAACCTTGGTGAAGTAGAATCTTTTACCTGTTGAGTTAACCAGAATGTTGGTTGGGTCACTGGAAGCTCTGAGTGAACTCCATGAAACACTTTCTCCTGCCGTGACTCGTTCTCTGGCAACGAAGATAGTCCAGTGTTCTACGACGCTGCTTCAGAGCTGGAAACGACCTCATGAAGACATGGGTTTGAGCCCCACTCCAGGTATTACACCTGGTTCACAGAGGGGAGTCCCCTTAATAAGCCACACGGTTCACGGAGAGCAACTCCCTCTAAGGGTAAGCTGCATGGTTCACGGAGGGTGAGTAATTCTACGTGTAAGCCACACAGGTTCGGGTTTGTACATAAAGTCGTACTAATACCAAACCAAAGGAATTCCTTGGATAATAAAGGGCTTTTGCACCTTTGGTGCTTGGGCCCTAATAAAAATCCACCAGCAGAGACTTTTTTTTGACATATTTCGGTCAACATGCTATAGTATGACACAGTGGTGCACTGGTTAGAGCAGTTGCCTCACAGTGAGAAATAACTTGAGGCATGCATGTCAGTTCAGAAAAAGGTCATACTCCAAAAAACGATAAAAAAAAAAAAGTCATCCAAAATATCCAAAGTATGTTGTCCAAAAGTTTTTTTTTTTTTCATATTTCGGACAACATGCTATAGTATGACTTTGTATTGTCGTCCAAAATATGAAATAATAATCACATTTCATATAATATATATATCATATAATAGTCTTCAAAAGGACAAAAGAAAGTCATGCTATATTATGACTATAGTATGACTTTTTTTCACGTTTTGGATGACAAGCTATAGTATCACTATAAAGAAAGTCACAGTATCCCAGGCACAGTGGTGCAGTGGTTAATGCTGGTGCCTCTCAGTCAGAAGAACCAAAAAAGTTTATGTTGTCTAAAGTATTAAAAAAAAAAACTCATACAATAACATATAATTGAAAACTGGAAAAAAAAAAAAAAAGAATTTACAGTTTCCAACTTCCAAAATTTCCAAATTTCCAACAATTTCAGATTTATGACTTTTTTTTTCATATTTTGGACAACATGCTATAGCATGACTTTTTTGTCACATTTCGGACGACATGCTATAGTGTGACTTTTTTGTCGTCTCCCAGTCTAAAGGTCCGGGGTTCGATTCCTGCCTGGGACTTTCTATATGGAATTTGCATGTTCCTGTATAAGTAATGACCTAAAAGTAAAATATATTGTCCAAAATATGGACGACTAACTTATGCATAATGTAAAACAATTGTCATGCATGTAGTGGTAAATGTGACAAAGTCACACTACAAGCGAGAACATGCAATCCTCCACAGACAAAGTTCCAGGCCCCCTATTGAACCGAGTACTTCCTGATTGTGAGATGACAATGCTGGTTTTGGAACTGCAAAATTGTGCTACCTTTATTGCATGTTTGTCTGACTTATATAACTTATATGACTTTTCAACATATTATGGAAGACAGGTTGGTGGTGCAGTGGTTAGCATTGTTGCCTCCCAGTCAGAAGGTTCCAGGTTCAATTCTTGCCTTTAATGTGTCTTTTCATTTGAGATGTTAATGTTGTCCTTTCCTGCGCGAGTCTCGAACCTAGAACCTTCGGACTGGGAGGCAACAATACCAACCAGTGCATCGTCGATCACTCTTCCATAACATGTTTAAAAGTCATATAAGTCAGACAAACATGCAATAAAGGCAGCAAAATGCTGCAGTTCCAAGCCAGCGTTGTCATCTCACAATCAGGAGGTTCTGGGTTCGATAGGGTACCTGGAATTTTGTGTGTGGAGGATTGCATGTTCTTGCTTAAATGTAATGTTTTACATTATGGACTACATGCAAAAGGCAGTCATCCATATTATGGACGACAAACTTTACTTTTAGGTTATTAGCTTTGCAGGAACATGCAAATTCCACATAGAATTTCCGAGGTGGGAATCGAACCACGGACCTTTACACTGCAAGACGACAACGCTGACAACTGACTTAAAAAAAAAAAAAGTATTATTCCCCAACCCGCTGGCTCCCCGACGTGCAGCATGCGAGGGCCCGCACATCAGTGCTTGCAGTTTTAATTGCGTTTGTAATTTATCAGGCAAAACCGAGTGGGTGGAAATACAAATAATCAACATTTTCATTAAGAGTTATGATGTGACATTTGTTCCTCTTCCACACAATGTGATTGGTTGATGCCTATACTCATGGTGTGAAAGTTCAGGAAAATCATTGTCCTTCCGAAAAAAATATGTAACTTTTTCGCCAAGTGATTGTTAGCACAAAGAAAAATGTCCCTAGTGTGTAAAGCCCTTCAGAGTGTGCAGGTTTGTATGATTCAGCCGGTGATGTGTCTGATCACCTTCTCTAGTCTGGATGAACCCACTAATTAGTGAAAGCAGCTGCTTTAGCATTGGCATGGAAATAAATCTTGACCCTCTTAGCAATTGGCTTCACTCTGTGTTCAATCAGTGCACACAACGGTCCTCCAGAAACCTTTTACATGTAACTGTTTCTACAAGCAAAGATTTAACACATCTGTGTTTAACCTCATCACATTTACAGTCCATTTAGACTGCCATTGTATGTCATTAACTCTTGAAAGGCCTTAAAGGCTGTGGCAGTGACTGCATCAGGGGTCTCCAACCTTTTTTTCCTCTGGGAGCTACTTTGATAAAATTAAAGTGTCATATTTAGTAACCTTTATTCACATAGCTGAGCTCCACCCAAACCAGCTTAATGAACTTCTTTTTGTATCACAATAGTAGAAAATAAACAGTGTGTGCAGGTTTTCAATTTGGGGGGTGGGAGGATTTTCTTTTATGTACAATTACACAGATGTGTGTGAAACTGGAGGGCTTTTAATTTGAAAAATAGCAGTGTTCAGCTGAACTGCGGTGTAACTTTGATTTCATACTCACTCAGTGATAGACAGTGGCTTTATAGATCCTCCCCGCTGTTGCGGTCCAGTTGAAAACATTCTATTTTTGTTATTTACCTAATTTATGAGCACCCATTTCTGGGTGCTCAGGGAGCCTGGTCTCATCTGTGGGGCATCCCATGCTTAATCCAAAATAATCCTTTGTGTGTATTCCTCGGAAAGCAATGGCTTTTCACTCCGATTCAACGTTGCAACCTGATTTATTGCTGTATGAAGTCATTAAAGGAGAAGGCACGCTTGCATTCCTGGCTCTTGAAAAGGAGTTTGGCTGCCTGCTTATCTATGTTAACACTTTGGAAGTAAAACACATAGAGAGAACAGTGTAGTACATTTAGGATTTTTTTTTTTTTAAACAGTTGAGTTTAATTGTCACTTTATCCATTAAAATGAAGTGTAAGTCTGTTCCATTAAAACCCATTTTTTTAATTACGGTGTTTTACTTCAGCAGTTTGTTGTTTTTAAAGCATTTTGGAATCCAATTCTCAATCTCCACCAGGTTTTTGATGATGTTGAGTGCCTTTTTCAAAGCAAACTGCAGAATGATACCCTCCCACCACAAAAGCTCAACTGCAACGAACATGGGATTGTTATCGACATACTAATTATCTTGTTCTCTCTTACAAGAGTCTGTCTGAAATATAAAAACCATCCATCAATATCACAGAAATTAGTTTCAACACTTCTAAGTAACACTGGATAAATGATTCAGTTTTGGATCTGCACTAAAAACAGTTGAGGTGCCAATTAATGTGCACTTTAAAGCTACTATAATCAATATTTTTACACAAACGGTTAATTACGTAATGCAATTTGTTGCTCTTGGTGACGAACTACAAAATGACCACTTATAACTATAACTGCTTCAGCTTTTTAGCATGTTCTGGTTTTACAGCCCGCAGTGTTCACTCTTCACTCTATCTTGCTAAAAGGATGGACTTTCAACAAGTGGACAGAAATAACTGTTTTTAAGACCTGTTGATTTGGCTTCAGAATTAGGAGCACTTTCACAAGTAATTTAACAATAAACCCCCAAAAATCCAGTGCAACACGCCATAAAGACACACTTAGCTTCATGAAACCTTCTTCACATACAATGAACTCAAGACCAGCAAAGAGTGTAAAAATACATGCTGCACCAACTATTTACAAGCAACCTCACAGTAGCAAATGGGGTCATATACAGTGTACACAAGAAAAGTCACCCTGTTGTGGTATTCACGATGTCGGGACATTTTCTCACATTTTGTCTCGAGTTCATGAGTTGTGACATGTTTGCTGACGTTTACAGAAATGTCAGAGACCATGACAGCTAATTTTTGTTGGATGTTAACAAATATATTGTAATTTTAGTCATGTAGTTTATCTTCATAACTTAAATAATAGCCTCTGTTTGAAGAAAATGTTGATCTTCCCAACAGCCTCATCTTTTCTCTCTGTACCTTTGTATTTCCTGCATTATGTAATCTCTCCGTTAACCTGTTAAATTGTCAGCCTCTGTGGTTTCTAGAGGCCATCCATGTTGCCGTTGCCTGGCAACAGTGTTTTGCAGCTTCACCACTTTAACGCCGAGCATACAGTGCACACGACTGCCCATATTATACCCACGAGCTCACAAGTGTCATTTGAACCAAGAATATGTTACAGCTGTGAAAGACTTCACAAGTATTAAAGTATCAAATTGAGGCTCAAGGATGTCTCAGTCTCTTAAATGCCTTTAGCTTGAACTCTTCATGTTTCTGTTCGTGTTGACTTATTTTTACTGTTTATGTGATATGATATGTTATGTTTATGTCTATTCAAATATAAAGTGGGGAGTTCTTATCACAAGTGGTGGCCGAGTCGCATTGTTGACTCATGTTCGCGCCAGGTGCGAACAGACCTATGAGATCACTTGTCGATGGCAGGGTGATTAAAGAAGGAAATGTTTATTTTGGTCCATATCAAATTACTTTGTCTTGTAACAGGAGGATCAGGCTTTTTTTTTAAATAGCCTTTAAAGTGAATCCTCTTAAGCTCCCTCACTCTACTTCTTAATTACAGAGGGCAGAATACATGTAATCCCTTCTTGATGAATAGGAGCATTAGCTGTGGATAGAGGAGACTTCTTAGAGGAAATCAAATCAATTTCCCCATTGAACCAGTGTAATTAATTAGTTCATATGGTCGAGGAGACAATAGTGTCACAAAAAAACAAAACACAGATTCAGCAATAAACAGACACCTCAGTGTGGCCTGGTTGCCTTTAAGGCAGGTAAATTCCTACATCATCAATTATATATGATGTTAATTAATATTATTATCTTTCACCACATCTGGTGCCTTACATTTGACAAATGAGATATATGAGAAATGTTCATAAACAGCTTCCCACTGAAATAATAGTCCAAGTTACCAATCGTGTATTTTTAGTATTTATGTCATATTTTCTTATAAAAATCGGTGAATCTTTTTGTCATGAAGAAGTACTGTTCATATTGTCTGTCACGATAGAATAAGACATTGAAAATGGATGGATGTAGTCATACAGTATACCGTATGCCTTGCAAGTATACAGCTTTGGTCTCAATAAAAAGACAACATTGACTTCCCATAGGTCTACAGAACACAGAGACAATTTTCTTAAGCTAATAATGTGGAGACCGATGTTATGAAATTGTCATAATGTAAAAAGCAAATTTAAAGCTGCTACAATAAATGTTTTGTTTTGTTTTGTTTTGTTTTTTATGAAGAGGTCGCTCCTAATGACAAACAGAAATCTTTTCACCAACTCTGCAGTTCTCCTTACCTCTACAGCGCATTTTAGTTTCTTTCAGCTCATTATTTTGACCTTCCTTACTGCTTTCATGGTGTCTTTTTTGGACACAGCAGGCAGATGTTTTTAGTAAAACACTGTTAAACCCGCTGGAAACTACAAACTCAAAGTTAGTGTAGCTAGTGAAGTGCTATACAGAGATGGAAAAAAAGAATGGAAAATATACTGTATGTAGGCTACATTCTTAAGGTGGCCAGAGACATACCTCAAAGGATGCTGTTTTTGCTCGATATCTGCTGGATGTGTAGTATAAACAGCTGCTTTCTCGCTAACAAGTTTGTTACATCATCCTAAACAATTCTAATATGACAGTCTTGCGCACATTATTTCTGTTTCCCCCATTATTTAACACTTGATTTGAGCCGTTCCTACTCTGTTCAAGTTGTTGGCTTCGAAATATGTGGTGAAAATGTGAAAACATGGACAGTATGTAACTTGTCTGTCTTCTGTCCATCACATGAAAATGTAACCTAACCTGCGTTTTGAAATATTTCTCCTTGCGGGATCAATAAAGTATATCTGTCCATCTATCCCATCTATTACTTTGGTATTTATTATTATGTTGTTTAGTTTGATTATTCATAGGGCCAACACATCCAGACAGACAGAAACAACAACCATTCAGGCTCTCATTCACACTTAAGGGCAATTTTTTCAGAATCACCCAATAACCTGACATGCATATCTTTGGATGGTGGGAGGAAGCCGAAGTACCCAGAGAGAACCCACGCCAGCACAGGGAGAACATGCGAACTCCACACAGAAAGGCCCTGGCCAAGGTTCGACTCCAGAACCTTCTTGCTGTGAGGCGACAGTGCTCAGCACTGCACCACTGCGCCGTCCCACAAAAATACATAACTGCAGTAATATTTTTCTCGTCATATGTCACTTTATTGTATTCGAAACATTAAAGTTGTAAACAGTCTAGCAGCATCAAGAAATTGCATCTGTTGACCAATTTATGAATAAAGTTCCACCTGCAAGTACAGTAGGCGACAGGCGATAATTAGCTGTTTAGCTTACCGTAGCACATGTAGATTACTGTAGCCTATTCAGAGTGTCAGTGTTGGTTAATGTGCATAATTTCCTTCTTTATTATGCACTGTATTTGCCTGTTAGTGGAAAAAGTTTTGCTGCCCGTTTCATTAAAGATCCCCTCCAGTGAAGTTTTTAACCTTGTTAACATGTCCATGTGGCTTTTTTTTAGATGTTAGAAGAAATGAGCAAAATAAGCAGTCAACGCCATAGCAGAGAATTTATGTTTTGTAACTGCAGCCAAGGTTTCATAATTCACCTACCAATCCCATCAATTATAGGGCGCGGCAATATCGTCAAGGATACAAATACATATTCTGTTTGAGCATTGATTGGTTCTATTTGAATCATGTTGTCTTCTTCTGCAGTGACTTAATGGAACCTTACCAGAGAGATGGTGCCACCAGCGCTCAGTTCCTAATATTCACATAACAGTTGTGGATGCAAACATGAACTCTTTCCATTTTCTTTTGCCAACTACATGAACATTTGTTTAAAGTTTGTGCTTTACTTTGATGGAAACTAGAGTCCCAGTATACATCCCAGTGAGCACAATGAGGCTTTGGATGCGGTAAATCTACTGTACATGTAATGCAGCAGTTTTATTTGTTACTCCACTGTGTTTGATAAGTTAAAAAGCATGTTGCAGAACAGGCTGTCGGGCTTCAATGAGCTTTTCTGCGTGACATGTTAAACTTCACATGGATTGAACTGCGACGGAATGAAGGAGCAGACATCAGCAGGTGGTGTGCGTGAAGCTGTGGGAGCACTAAAGTGTATTTGAAACAAAGATTATTTCATATATGTGCAACATATTTAACGTTTCTAATACTGGGCCTCATTCATTATTCAGACCAACGATAAAAATCACCTTTAGATGACCTTTAAATGTTAGTAGAGTCAGAAAGTCATCGTTTCTATTTGGACCATTTAATAGAAACTGTGTATCATTCTCCATTGTTTACCATGACACTGCTTTGTTTTCTTAATGCACAAGCTATTTATTCTAGCCAGCATGGTACGAGCAGCCCATGTCATGGTGAGGAAAACTGCCCAACCAGCAAGCTGGTACTGCTCTGTTGTGGATTTGTGGTGCATTTGTGCATGTCTGAAGTTTGGCATGTTGAAGTTGAAGTTCGTGCACAACTGAGGGGTTTCAGTTACCGGGGCGGATTAGTCCTCTGCCCGGGTTGATGTTGGGTGGAGCAAATATTGGAATAAAGTCACGTCGCAAAAATAAATGCTAAAGATGACAGTTATTCTGATTAACAGGTGCTTCAAAACTGTCTGATATTGGAGGAAATGTCGAACTAGCACAGTATGTAGACAGACTCCAGTGAGAAGGTGAGGTAGTGTGGACTGTTGGGGGTTTGGAGCAATAATCGGCCCCGCCCAGTTTCAACCTGGGAAGATGTCTCATCAGTCAGAATACAAGCAAGAAACACCTGTACGGCTTTGCACAAAGTAAAAATGGGTTTGTACGGTCTACAGCAGCGGTTACATCACCATCTCAGCCATGAAGTGGGACTGGCAGCTTGGTGACAGAGTGACTCCTCACAGGGCTAAGTAGTATCAGCATTAGTTCTTGGGCAATAGCTCCCTGAGCTTCTTTTTAATTTTTCCCTACAGTTTTGTTAACACTTCTATTAGCTTGTTAGCATACCTTAGTTGGTTTTTTTTTTTTAAACTGACTTGTAACATTTACTCTAGTCTCAGAACTGTTCTTTTATCCTCTGACCGAGGAGGTGGGATAAAAGTGATTGGTTAGCGGCTAAAAGGCTACAATAACTCCCTCCATTCAGGCCTCTGTGCTGGTCTTTTCCAGGCCCACAGGAGTGGCGCTGGGCTGTATGGTGGCAATTTTAGTGTAGCGGCTACAACTTCCATAACATGACACACACTGGCTCAAAAAGCACTTCCATACACAATCATTGGAAAAGCAGTGGCTACAAAACATGAATGCATATTTCTGAGCCTCACGAAACCTGCTGAAAGCCTTTTTACTACCAGAATTTAATCCATTCAATCCAATAACATTTGGAAAGTCTAGAAGAGCCATTCAACATTATATTTTATTTGGTATGTGTTCGCAGTGGCCAACCGGAAATGAGCCTGAAGTCTCGGACACGCTCTTAACCTATTTGATATTAATGCACAGAATGGACCCAAAATCTGCAGAATTGTGGGAAAGCTCACTGAAACATGGCTGAGATTATTTTGGTGACAGGAACTCTGACATAAATAAATTCACCTTTGAACGCGTTGTCCAGCTCTCCATAATACATCGATGCTCTGACCCTTTAAACATCATCATTGTCACAATTCACAGCGCAACTCTGTGCAGAACATTTAACTGATTTCACCATTTTAAACACAAGCGTGTCCAACATTTAACATCTGACAAAACGATAATGACCACGTGAGTATTTTGTGTGTGTAAATTGTATCATAGTGACATTACAGTTTGGCATGATCAATTCTGTAATGACCTCCATTTCTGAGTAGGTCACATCCTTTTATGGCCAAAACCGAAAAGAGCACTGTCAAGCCTCACAGCAGTTCACCAGTTTTAAAATATACCTGATCATTGTTATTGTCTTTGCGGATGCCTGAAAACAAAGGTTAAATATTCAGTGAACTGTCTTTTGGGAGACATCTGGGTCACTGACCACAATAAATATGCTCCTATCTGTCACTGAGCATGACCAAAGCAAACACCAGATAAGTGGCTCGCAGAACGGTTGGATTAGCTCCAGCTCCAACAAAATGTCAGCAGTTATGCAAAACAGCAAAGCAAACAAGACAAAAGCATCTCCATTCATCAGACAGTCTGCATAAAAAGTCTCTGCCGCTGTGTGATGGGTGAGCTTCATAGGAGAAATATTGTCAATGAACTAAACCATCAACAGCAATAATCAGATGTTTATAGCAGTCTATCAGTGCAACTGGAACATTTCTGCTTAGATCTATGTTGTACAAAAAGTTACACTGTAATACAAAGAGGAATCCATCATGGAAGAGACAGTTTTAAACTGTAGCTCAGGAAGTCTCTGCTGAGTGATCTGCTCTCCTTTTTACTTTAAACGATGAGGCTGGTTTTATTCTGTACTTTTGTTTTTTGTCAACACTCCTCCAAAAAGTCCAAAACTATCTTGTTAGTTTTTCTCAAAACTTCCCGACTTCCCTTGTCTGTGACGTATTGTATTGTCACTATCTCTATCACAACTGCTCTCCCACCTGTTATTGAGTTGAATTCAGGAACTGTAGGAAGCAGATGTAGTTCTAGTGGACTGAGAAAAAGTGGATGCCACCAATAGATTAAAAGAATGTCAAGAAATTCAAGTTACTATTCCATTTGCAGTCAAACTAGTATGATTTTATAGTAGTAGTAGTAGTATTATACAATTCATTTATATTCAATAGTTGCAGATGTTACGTTTCATTCTTATTATTGTGTAGTCTGTTACATTTGCAAAAACAATTTGTCAGGACTAGGTCATGCTTTAAGCTTCTTTTATGGCCATTGTAACTTTTGGCAAAATGGAGGGAATTTGGGCAACAGACAAATCTAAAAAGTCCATATACATATGTAGTGTCCAGACTTGGATTAGGAGCATTCATCAGTAATGATTTCAGGTTGGATGGTGAGAAGAATTTGGTGGGCCTTCAGACTTAAAACAGCCTTAATTTGAAACATTGCTGGTGTCTGCATCGTCACATCAGGGACAGATGAAACAATGAAATACAATCCAGGAGCTCCATTTTAAGTAACAAGTCTTTACTGCTTTGAAAAGTTATTTTGGTTATTACTTTTGTCATGAAAATCATGAAACAAACAGTAGAAACAGCCTTTTGTGCTGCATCACAGCAAAGTTAAACCTGGTTCACAGGGAACTTTACCTGTGAATCAGTTCATCATTAAGTCAAAGGGAACATTTGAGCCAAATTTGATGGACTTGTCATACATACATACAGCATTCACAAGAATAGGTCGGACGGACCAGCAACTGGAGAACATACTTCCTCCAGTTAAAGACCGTCTCCAGCTCAGAGGTAGCTTACAGTAGCCTGAGCCTTCAGACATAAATTACTCTATATCCTGAAACACATTAATTACAATAATCGTATGTATAATGATATCGAGTTGATTAATCAGCTGTGATCCAGAACACAGTTCTGTTAGAGTGACAACGTGAACATTAACAGACTGAGTGCAACACCTCCAGCCGTCACGTTCGCCTCGGAGGGACACTTGTTGTGAAACAACAGTCCCACAAGCTACATACTGTACATCGATCTGTGGAGCTGGGCTTTAGTTGGCCTGAAGCCTGACTCATTAAAGAGAACAGAAAAGTGAGTTTTATTCTCAGCTGTGAATGTTACAGGAGAGCAACAGTGCAACCTGAAAGGAAACACTGAAACGACTGTAGATACTAAATGACTTATTATTATTATTATTATGGTTATTTTGTAATGTATTTTGTCGATTATCCAATGTGTTCATTGGAACACATAGAACACATAGTAGCTCATTGGAACTACTATACCTATAACAGCTTCCCTGAAACTCCCTGAAATAATTATGTAAAATATTTGTATCACTTTGATATGGCAGTATTTCTAAAGGTTTTATTTTACCTACAGTACCTTTATCCATGGTTATTAATTCACTTGACATTTCAACTTTTGTCCTGCCTAGTTGGGACAAATACCATGTTGTTTTAGCTATCAGAAAGACTGTCCAACAGGACTGTTGGACATCAATGTTCTCTCACCGTTACGATGAGTAAATACATGCAAAATAATGAATAAGCCTGTTAACATGTTAACATTCAGCTGCTGAGACGACAGCTGAAGAAAAAAAAAAAAACGGATGCCATAAATTCCAAAAGCTGATTAGTGCTTTAAAAATCCTTAGTTTGTTAAGAATCAGAAGCATTTCAGCTGGAGAACTCCCAAATAGTTTCTGGAGATGCCTCATGCACTTTGTGACAGTGATTACAGAGTTAACTGATTGGGGTTTGGTAGGTGTCAGCCTATGAGACGTTACAGCAGGCTGTGTGTAAGATAACAGTACAAACATGGAATTGTGTCTAATTGTAAAAAATGATTGCTGTTTTTACTGTTGATTCTACACTGCAAAGGTTACTAGCAATATGATTTTAATTAAACATGCAGAGGTATGTAATAGTTTATGATAATTAATGATTAATAGTATTGATCGGGTTTTTAGGATTACTTTTTAGAAAGTAATACCAAATATTCATAAATAATATGAAACAAATTGAGCCAAATAAAATCCAGAAACATGATGAATTTTATTGTTCATGTTGATCTATGAAATCTTTCATCCCTAGAACACAGATGATGTTGAGGTTTGCCGGGCTGTACAATAAATACAGGTAACACTGTTCACTGGGCAAGGTAAGAAAACGCTGTCCGTTCCATGGAAGAGCATTTACATGATTCCTACAACTACATTAAATATGATTACCTGAACTAAATCAGTGAATTTACATCAGATCACGGTGTACACAACACAATACATACAATTCATAGATCACAGTCTACACGTGTTATCATCTGTTCTCTTCCAGTTTAATTGATGCTGCGTTTTGTTTTTCTGCTTTGGAGATTTGAGAATCCAACGAAGAAATATTAAACCGTTAAAAAAAAAATCCCTTTCACTGGGTCTTGTGGTTCCTTTAAAATATCAACATAAGTTTGGTAAATGGGTGAAATGTTTGTCTAAAATAAATAATGATCAATCCTCTAAATGTGCCCAAAATAAATCAGTGTTTATACCGTATATGCCTACACTAATTATTTTTCTGCTTTTTGTAAACAGGCCACATCGATTTCCAAAAGTATGACGTCTGACGTCAGAGGGCAGAACTGAAATCACTTACATCACTTCATTTGATGTACCCTCTGAGGTCGTAGCACCACGTACACCAAAATGGAGGGGAGCCTTTTTTTTTTTTCAGTAAAGACACATTTTGTACGTTCAAAGTTTTGGTCACAACTCCCATAAATGTGGTCCCTGACACCAAAAGACACTTGGCCACACGATTTGAAAAAAATATGGCTACGATGCTTCATACAGTGAATGTAATCTGATCGATCAGTCAGGTTACACGTCACGTTACAGTGAGCGAGTGGTCACGTGCACTCACACAAACTAGTCTCTTTGGCTCTGGAGAGCACCGGTGGTTTACATGTTCCATCCCAGTCCAATGTGGGTGGCCAGCAGGTAGCACATGGCGATCATACATGTCATTATCATCATGGGGAACCCTAACCTGTGAGAAGAGAGAAAAATCACACAATAGATGAGAAAATGTGTATTTTATTCTTCCTGAGAAAGGTTTTTTTTGTAAAATAATTTTGTTGACCTTAATGTACGTTCAAATTATATAGTCGAAGCACAGAGAACAATCACAGACAGAACAAATAATGGTAAAAAAAAAAAATGTAATGAGAGGCACAAATGGTGAGACGTGTGTCTGGTTCAGAGTCATTAACAGATTTCCCCTGGCGATCATCATACTGATTGTCAATTATTTTCTCAATTCATTGTTTAACGCCTAAAGTTCTAAGTTATGTGTTGAAATTTCCACAAGTAAGGCCAAAATACATGTAGTTGACATTGAGCTTTGTGGATTAGAAACACTTGGGAGAGTTTTGAAAATGCAATTACTATGTTTATTCATTACCAGGCCAGTGAGATTAGAGAAACTCAAAATTTCCAAATCTTGACAATTATCTTCTGCCTTATCAAAACTGTAAATTTGTAAATGACAGCATTATAACAATGAGTCAGTAAACAGTGATATTATTGGACCTGGTCTAAAAATTCTTAATTCTGCCAAATTTGAATGGAAATGTAATGGAAATTAATCAGTGTTGGTAAGCAGCGTCATTAGTGAATGTGCCTCACTCAGCAAACTTCTTAAAAAGGCATCAGGTTTCATTTTAATAACAGATAGATTTCAGTCCTGGTACACGGACCTCCACGGTGGAGAAGGTTAATTGTTTGGTCCTTAAAGTTGGGCATTTTTGATTAAAGGAGCAGTGTGTAGGATTTAGTGGCATTTAGTGGTGAGGCTCGGTCAAAGTCAGCTGGGATAGGCTCCAGCACCCCCATGACATTGGTCAGGATAAAGCAGGGTTGGGTGGGGTGGGATGGGGCGGGGCTGGCTGGCTGGCTGCATAGTGATAATTGGTGATCATTTTTAAAATGACCCATGACTCAGTGGAGTAGTTTTACCATGTTGTGGCACATGTCCCCTGGTTCAAATATTATAGGCAGAAATATGAGACCTGTGCACTCCTACTAGTAAACAGTTTTCTCAACAAGTCTCAATGTGCAACAGGGAGGTCAAAATGTATCTGTGACTGTGCAACAACGATCAGGAATAAGATACCAATGTTATTACTGTCCAAACCAAGGTTTTACTATGATCAATCTTCCTGTTTATAAAGAAAGTGTAGCATCTTTCTTTAAAGAATGCAGCTCTGAAGAGGAAACAACCTCTGGAAAAACAATATTGATACACTAAATACTAACTGGAAGCAGCTGCAAAGATGATTGACAGTGTTTTTGTAGTTGCCACCTGGTAATTATGCATCATCTCACTAATATGAAAATTACTTGCAGACATGCAGAGAAAAACATGCCTGCTTTTATTGTTGGAAAGTTTAGCAGTTGTCGCATGATAACACAATAAAGGTTGTTGGAGTAGCAGTAACATAACATCTAGTACAAACAGTATAACCAGTCCAAAGAATATTATTTTTTTCTATCTACCTTATAATTTAGTGTAACTCAGGCATGTTTCGTGTGTCGTGCCATGACAAACGACAGGATTGAGATTCAAACATCAGCAGAGTAAAAGCGGGTAATTACAGGCACGTTTAGTTACATTTCTCCACATCAGATAAATGAAGCAAATTGCCTGACGCAACTTATTCATGAATAAATGTTATATAAAGTGGTGGGTTCTTCGCAATGTCACATGACATCACAATTGCCATCTCACCATCCTATTTTACTGTCAAATTACTTTTCTTTATTGAAACAGTTTCATTATTTGTCTCTTTTTGACCCGTTTTGACCTTTGACCGCGACAGACAGACAAATTCTTCATATTAGGGAAGACCAAATTATTGGAAAATTCCGATGTGACACTTCCCTGAGCCCCACAAGCTCTTTTCACCCAGCCCCTTCAGAGTGGTACTAATTCAGCGTCTTGTTCAAGAACACATCAGCCTGCAGGTGAAGGCTTGTCTTCCTGCTCACTAACAACCCTGCTGCTCCAACACATGCCTAATGATGTGCTACATATTGTTTGCAGAGTGAAGTCAGACTGCACTTGTCAAAACAATCTGAAAAGTATTCAACTGCATGCAAACATCTCACCAGTCTAAAGTTATCACTGTGGCAGACTATAGTGTCCTGTGAAATACTGCCTGGCATTTTTAAAGGCCAAACCACTTCTCAGTGTGATGACTGAAATTGAGTTTATTCATTACGCAACGGCGATGATCGCTGCCATAAAAGTAGCATTTCAGTCCTGAATTAGTGCCCTTAATTTCAAATGCGTCCTCAGACGACTCCAGCACTGCAGATGGTTTGTCGTTTGGACGCCTACCATGTCCTATATGGACACATGGCTGCTCTGAGGGCCAGAGATCTGCTCACCCCCAGTCCGTGCCACAGATCACTTTATTTTTTTTATTTTTTGGGGGGGGGAATAAACTTTATATATATTTATAGTGCCAGCAATCAATCAAAAGAGTAATTAAAACTCCAGTCCTGCTACTGAAAAATTAAGAGAACCATATCGTTAAAACATCATTTGGAGCAGATGTTGCTTACCAGTGTAATGGTGCAGTGTGACATGTGAGGCCGAGTCAAAAACTCAACATAATAAAATAAACCATAAAACTACCGCTGCCATATTAGCTGTGCTAATCTCCCTATAGAGATTAATGACAAAATGATGACAACCTGTTATTTGCAAATGCACGGCCAACTATTGCATTGATGACCTTTATATTCCATTTTGTCTGCATCTTTTACCAGCAGACGTACTCTAGTGGGAAACGAGCGTTATGCTGATGTGGATTTCATTAAAATAAGTACTGTAGCCACGCGCAGGTCAGAGAGGGCCTTACAGACAGTTTACCTGCACAATTTCTTCTAAGAGCATTTCAACATCAAAGATGACCTTTTACTTAATAAGCAGTGATTCACAGCTGCCAACGACTGTCTTGTTTTATTTTTAACTTTCTTATATTGAGTTGTCTTAAAACTAAAATCAGGTATGTAAATATCCTGAAAATATATTTTTCAGTTGATCAACTCTGCACAAGCAGAAACATTTCTTAATAAACTATTGAATTGATTTCATTTGTTCTCTTGGATAATTTAGTCTATATCAACTTATGGAAATTCACTGGACAAACAAGACAGATATTGTAATGAATGAAAAGTAATTTTAAAATGGCAGATTTTCCTCATTTGTTCGAATACTGTAAGCTTACTGTAAGTCAAGTCAATATTTATGTTTTCTAATCATGGTCAGCATGTGTGTGATCAGGATTGATAACCAGTGCAATCAGAACAGCACCCTCTTTGTTTTCTGGGACCTCCTGATTTACAAATTAAGCTTCGGTGTGGAAAGCTTTCATGATGGCAAACAGTGGCAACTTTGTGCCAGAAACACTTAAATAGAGTCACTAACTATTGAAGTGTTTGGTGCACTGTGTTTCATGTTGAAATTCAAAATGAGCACATATTTTTCATAAAACAATAAAAGTTGTTCTCCGTTTCAACATTTGATACGTTGTCTTTGAACTATTGGATGGAAACAGCGTTGTATATTGTGTATAAAGGCATTTATCAACATCATGAAGTGGGTTGCAGCTTAGTTTATTATTGGCTCTGCTTCTTTATAACCAGAAATGATGATGTCAAATGTGACTGTGGTCCCAATATGGAAGTTTACCGCTAATAAAGGCAACAGGAGCATTTGTACTACTGATAAATCTAACTATCTGGAAGGCCACTGATTGTCAGATAGTCACTGAGTTATGTCACTAATAAAAAATGACATCTAGCACAAAACAAGAATAAATAAAAACACAGAAAAGGCAGGAGAAACCTTCTTTGATTAAACAAATGCTCAAGAACACAGAACAATGACTCACTTGAAAAGTCTTTTGTGTCAATTTTGTCTCTTTCTAAGGGGTTGGACGGAGTTAGCAACTACTGGCCAACTATATCTGTTTTATGAAAGCTCCATTTTAAGATGCCATTTCTGACTGCCTCATGCATTGAGTCCTCTACACTAAAGAAGGTCAGAAAGACATACAAGATGTCCAGAGAGCCTTAACTTAAAGTAAATGGTGCACTGTATGTGTGTGAGTGCATATCTGATAATTGTGTGTCAATGTATTACTCTTTATTGCTGCAACTATTTCTTCATTCAGATGGATAAAATTATTCTGTTTTCATTTAATATTCATGTGGAAATGTCAAATTAGTACTTGAACTGAAGACTAATGAGGCTAGTCAAGCACTTACGCTCATTAATAATGATTTCAATACAATGTGGTGGTGCATTTAAATTGCAACAAAGCTAAACTTTCTGAGATGCCAGATGAACTACAAAGGTGAGTGTGATTATTATTTTTATTTACACATTAAAAGTTTAATCAAGGATGAATCCTGAGGAAAACCTCACACAAGGATGTTAGAAAAAAGCTAAAAAGTTTAAGTACAAATCATCTAGCTAAACAAAGACATCATGATTTTTCTTCTGATATTTAGCATTAAAAACCTGAACTTTCCCTTTCCTAACTTACTGATAACTAAACTTTTAAGGACATACTAAAATGTTTCACAGAAAATGGCTTTGCAATTTATCCTATACTTTCATATTTATAGTAATTCTACTAACAACACAAGGTTGTGTTTGAACTCGCTGAAATGTATTAGTTTACTTAATATTTAATTGTTGTTGTGCATGTATTTTTAACATATTTATCAGTCAAATTTATTTTTCTCTACCGGTTTTAAAACTGAGATATTTAAACTCCTGCTCAGCTTTGTGAACCCCTTTCTTTGTAGCGAGAGGGTGCTGAGAAATGGTAATGTCTGAGGCTCAGGAACTATATTTCAAGATGTTTTAAACATAAATTACATGAAGGAATTAGGTACATGTGCACATTAAAAAACATGTATTACTAAGCTTCTATGTTCCACAATTGTAATGGATGCAAAGCAAAGGCAAATCCACTACAATCATGGAATGGACTACTTGTTGGGTATCATGAATCATTTAACCGATGCCCCTCAGCTACTGGTCCACTACAGTGAGGTGTCCCCCAGGGATCAATACTTGGTCCTCTCCTATTCATCCTCCACATAGTATCTGCTGTCAGGCATGATCTCCCTCTATGCAGATGATGTCCAGCTCTACATAACCACTAAATCCATCATCACCGCAACTCAATCCACTCCAACCAACTTCTTCAACCAAGCAAATTTTCTCAAACTCAACTGTGATATATGTGACATCCTCTAGGTAATAGTTAATGGAAGTCTTTCATTTCCAGCTCCTAAAAAAGTTCCTCACATCACAATGGACTGAGGTCAAATCTCCTCCGGATTTCCTCAACTGACACAGCCCTTCCCTAAGCTTGCAACCTCTTACTTAGTTCTTACTGTTTACCTGCAAAGGTCTGAAGAAAAACATTTGTCTCATTTGTTCAGTATAAATTAATTGTTCCATACCCCCTGTCTGCCTTAGTAATTGTTGCATGCCTGTCAAGCTCTCTGTTCTTGCACAGTATTATGCAATTAAACCATAGCACATTATCAACTTGAAGTTCTCAGTCATATTCTTCCAATGTCCTTGATTTCAGATACAGGTGAACAAAAGCAGCAGCAGCTAATACTGACTGGTTGAGCAGAAACAAGCTAACTAAGGAAACTAACGTTAGGTTCATGTGTTGGGTTAAAGTAACGTCGCCAAGTGGCATTTTTTTTCCAGGTAACTTTTTAAAAGGGGGAATCCTGTAAAGAATCTTAAATATGCACATGTTGGCTACGTGATATTGTGCAGCATGATTATGGTGACAGCTGCTTGTTCCAGCCAAAAGCCCTCACATGCTGATGAATCATATAGAATACATGCAAATACAGAAACAGCCTTCATGTCGTATCTCAATATAGAGCTACTGCTATAAAATGTGTTATAAATCATTCCAGAGTTGGATAGAAATGCTGCATTCAGCAGTGTAGCTGGAGAGTCACACCAGCTAAGTGTGTATATTGATGTGTAGTGGGAGAATATAGTTCTGTCCATACTACTGAGCCAATGTTAGCTGTTTCTGTCAGTACTATATATATTTTTATTAAAATCATACTTGCACACACAAACGGGAAATAGGAAAATGAAATGGGAAATAGGATTTACCCAGGTCAATGCCCTTAAATAGTTCATGAACATGAGGCCACTGTGACTATCTTTGTGGAGTGAATGTCCAGTTAGGATGGATGGAGTGAGGAATCTAAACTGTCACAAGCAGAGGTCACCTCTGCACGAGTGAATCACTTTCTGCTGAGCAATACCAGTTTCCCCATCACAGACACAGCATGGAGGGACAGAGGGCAGATGAAAAAGTTGCCACAATACAGCACAGAAAGGAACAGGGTTCACCTTGTCTAAAAATTCCCATCGTACCTCGCCATCTCACACACTGACTTGATTGCATATGATGGGAGGTCTTTGAAAGTCCTGATGCAATCTCAAAGACTCTCTTTAGATAAACCCAATGGATGTGCTTCTCTGACTGTATGACAAAACAGCACTGCTGCCCATGACAATGGTTGGCCTGCTCTAGTCAATAAGCACTGTGACGCACAAAATGTACAAAATGTGCAACGTTCAGGCTGTCGAGTGGCACAGAAATACTCACAATACCTCCAATAATATGTATAATGTTGTCACTGATTATGGTGAATGTTAAAATTTCTTTCAAATGAAGGTAGCACACCTGCGGTCTCTAGTGCAGGGGGGCCTTTGTTTCCAGCATGGTACTCATTTGCAGATGCAGAGAGCTGTGTGAAGGGAAATATTAATTCTGTCGTGTGGTGCAACAAAGAGAGGGCGCACGAGGTGTGGAAACTGAACAATGCTCCCCTCTCTTTGATGCAGCTCACATTGTTTGATGTCATTTGTTTTGGAGCCTGTTTGTACTTGATGGTCAATGCACAGTCAATGACACAAGCGCTGCCCTGCTAGTGGCTCTGACGGACCATTTTAGTGAAGCCTGTAAGCGTGTTAATATTTGCTAATTATCAGCTACAGTTGCTGATATCTTTTCAGGGAAGATTATAACTTAAAATACAGTGAACTGATTAAACCAGTTTTTCTGAAACATTTTGGCCAAAGCCTTAGAGACCATTTCCAATGGACCCCATGTCACGTTTCAGATGTCTATTAGTTTCAAACAATCCCACCATTTTTATTCCTCTAATCTTCTCTGATTGTTTCACTTAGATAAGTTTAGAAAGACCAAAGAGTTACGTCTATTCAATATCATACAATAATTAAAAGAGTCCAATAAATAGTCTATCTCGAGACCCCTTGAAAGGGACACAGCACTTTTAGAAACCACTGGACAATACTAAATAAAAACAGCTTAGTTCATTGATAAGCTGCCGCTACTAAACTGTAACAGGTTATTTTTGCGATGCTGCCTGAGTTAATGGTTTGAGGAGAGGAGGATGATAAGGGGCTGGAGGCATGAAGCAAGCAATAGGGACCATAGCTACTAACTGCTGAGCTATTCGGGGCCGCTTATTTTCCTTTGTGATGGCCTATCAAAAAGGCATTCGTGTCCCTGTGGGCTCATCTGGCCCCTGAATTCGACCACATGATACGGCACCAGTCAGCCCCAGCTGCCTGGAGTCACCGACAGACTTTCTCTCCCCCTTACCTGACTCTCTGAACAGCTGTGACCCTTGCCACAGACAGCCAATTAAATGTAGTGCTTCAGCCGAGAGCAATGCTTCCATCCAGTTACTGTACACACAGCTACAGTGAGAGAGCGGAGCTGACAGGCTGCAACTGTCTCCACTCATTTCAATGATATTCTAAGCAGATGGTCATTCCTGTGTCTTTTGGGTGCAGCAACTAACTTGTCAACACACTATAACCTACTGGGAGACCTTCTCCACCTTTTAGTTGATTGATTTTAGTCTCTCTTTTCTCTCACATCCACTACTTCACTGCCTCCTGCTCTGAGAAAATAAGGAAGAACTCTATGGAGCAACCTACCACAGAAACTTGAAGTCATACCTAAGATGGTCACATTACCGTGCTCTATTGTTTGCAACAGTCGGCCTCTTATTTTGGGGTGCTAGAATGCTAGCATTTGTCAATTAACACCAACGACAGCATATAGCTGAGGCTGATGGGAATGCCAATGCAATACGTGGTTTTCACTGGACAGGAAAGGTATGAAAAAACTTTAATATTAAAGGTAATTTAGTTCCCTTGAGTTCAAGGGTAGCGAAAAGGTTTTCCAAGTATCATCAAATTAAATGATGAATTATTTGGATAGCTTATCTGTTCTGAAAAAAACAAGATATAGCATGAATGGTTAGCCCCTATGATGACCAAGATATTAGCTTAGATGTGGAGGCAGTGAAATTAGGTGAAATTAGGTAGGTGAAGTCAGGCACTGCCAGGATGTCGACAGCTGGAGCCACCACACTGAACTACAACTACATTCTTCAAAAAACCTATTGGTTCCATCACCGAGGCTCTTTTTACAGGAGTAGGATGAGGATCACCAAAGCTACTGCAATTCATTGCAATGGTCCAATGAAAGTCAATCTCATGGCAAGAAAAAGTCCAGGGTTCATCAGAGTCATTACTATTTATTGTCTGGGTACCATAAATATCTGTACAAAATGCCATACCAATTCATCCAAGAGTGGTTGAGCTCACAAAAAAACATAATTACACACAAATGAGAAATCATCCAAGTGAAAAGGACGCTCACATAAACTGGCAGCAGTGATCAAACTCTGTCACTCCATCCAGAGAAAAGGTTTTCTGATCTGTGAGGTACCTTTAATGACAATAGTTCACGCCCAGACACAGACCCTGCATTCAATCACAAGTGCCAATAAAACAGATATAAATCAGATTGTGGTGGCTCTGCTCTGATGGAATGTCTGAGTTTCATGTAGATATTAGAGCCTCTGACTCCCAAAAGGAATGGTCTCTCTCTGTCTCTTTTCATCATTACATACAGTGCATTTAGTAGCCCCATAAATCTAATGACATCCTATTTCCAAGTGATTGCATATTAAACCTAATCAGACTCATATTCATCCTTGTTTCAACATCACTGACCACTTCCGCTTCTCCAGCAAGCAAATTGAAAAGTATGTCTGTCTGTTACGTCACCGGAGTGAGAATTATAAGGGAGCAGGTGGCAACTTGGGAGGCAGCCTAGTTACCATCCAGCTCCAGATATAACCAGTTTTCACCATTCAATTCAAGTTTGTTTATCCTTTTTTTGTAACCACCATTTAGTCCTCAAATTAAGCTCTTCACAGGGGTTTCACTCAGTATCAATTCAATCAGTCACACGTATGAAATGTTTTTTTTATGACTCAGTGTAACAAACTTGTTTTTCTGTAGATATGAGTGAATACTGCTGCAGTTTGAATCCTGCAGACTCGCTGTCGTAAACATTTGTCAGTGCTCTCAGGTCACTGAAGAGGACACAAACTAGGATCACTGCTCGGACCAGATAACATAAACTCGTGTGCCGCGATGCTTCCTGGAGTTATTGTACTGACAGAACAATGCGCCGGCTGGAGAAAGATACACTCAGTTTCTCACTTCCAGCAACACCTTCTTAAAGAGGTGAGCGGCTCCGGCCACGTGACACACATTTAAATGACGAGGACTCTGTGGAATCTCAGGCTTTTTGCAATTCCGGTTCTGACAGGGTTTTTTTCTCTAAATGCTCTGAGGCCACTCATACACACTGTTGGCATTTTCTACCGCAACATATGACAGACATTAATGTGTAAGTACGCCTTCTGGCAGAACAGCCTATGGTACAGCATTCCCAGTAATGTACAAGTCTGACAATCCCCCCAAAGACATAAACAAAAAAATAAAGCCACTACACAAACACGGTGTTCATGACCTTTTTCTCACACTGACCTGCTTGAAATGTGAGAGCTCATGTTGTTTAGGGAGAGACGGCTTACCTGAAGAACTCCACGAAGGAGAAGCCGTATCCGTGTTGCTCAGCGATTCCTGCACACACAACGTTGGCTGATGCTCCGATCAATGTGCCGTTTCCTAAACAGAGCGGAAAACAGTCAAGGACAACTGTGAAGTAAACCAACTGTGAAGTAAACCACTATCCTTTTAAAGAAAATACTCATCAGAGGTGGAATGTAACTAAGTACACTTGCTCAGGTGCTTTACTTAAATACAAATACGAGTTCCTTGTGCTTTACTTGAGTATTTTGATTTTATGCAACTTTATATTTCCACTCCACTAAAGAAAAGGGACATATTGTACCTTATACTTCATTACATTTGTCTGACAGTTTTAGTTCCTTTTAAGATTACAGTTTTTCATACCTGTCCTGTCCGGTGAAAACCATATAGTTCCTAATTTGGTGATTTTAAATTAGAGTTTTTCTGATAACCTAAATAATCAAATGTTCCTTTATGGGCTGAGGGAATTTTTTGACTTCTTAAGCGAAACAAACTATTTCAAAACCTTCTTAAATCAGCTTGAAAATGCATCGTTACTAAGCTGAAAACATGACAGATTTTTTTATGAGGTTGTTGATTTTTTCAGAAATGTATGTACTCACAGGATAATACATACAGGACATATACAATAGTAAAATAATGACAGGGAGCATTTACTGCACAGTGTGTACCATTACTTTTAATATTTTCAGTGCATTTTGCTGATGACACTTACATACGTTTACTTGAGTAAGGTTTTGAATGCAGGACTTTTACTATAGCAGTAGTATTTTTACTACAAGTGTGGTATTAGCACTTTGCCTTAAGTACAGGACCTGAATACTTCTTCCACCACTGATATTTACGTCTTATTTCACTTTACATCATATAAGGTGGAAGAGCACAATCACAAAGGACTTTAAAATATTCAACATCTGCACTGGTATAATAACAATAATAATAAAGTAATCATCAACTTTCTGTGTACTCAACATTTTCAGTGTTCATCTAATATAAAGTTTCACTTTTTTTTTCTGTTGGCAACATTTTGACAGTCGGTGTGCGTATCCATCGATACTGCTCACAACTCAAAAAGTGTCAGTGTGAGGATGGAGCTGGGCGGTGGCGGCATCATACTGCCGATCGATGAAGGCCTGTCACAGTGCAGTTGATTAAACTGAAACACTGTGACAGCTCTCTCTCTCTCTCTCTCTCTCTCTCTTTGTGTCCTTCCCACCCAAACAGAGCCGCACTCCGCCGAGGGGCCGGCTGCTGGGGGGCAGCAGAGCAGGAGCGAGGCATGCATTGAGGGCCTTGAGACTGTTTTCGCAAAAAGCACAGCCTGACCTCCCCGAGGAGAGGCACAGTTGCACAAAGTGTGGCTGTCACTCAGAGCATACGAGGTCTCCTTCTGGCTGGGGCCATCGATAAAGGGCCACACCTTTCAAACAGGGATAAGCCCTCAAATCCCCGCTGTCTGTGAGGGAGTCTGCGAGGGTGTTGTGTGTTTTGCCCAAAACCAAACATACACTTTATCTATAACAGAGAGTAGAAGGCTAAAAATGAAGACTTACCACCGAGACAGGCTCCCATAGCCAGAGCGAAAATGAGAGGTTTTACTGGCAGGTTCACGTCAGCATCCTGACTCAGGTTGATGATAACTGGAATCTGTGAGCACCAGAGATTTAAAGTCATCGATAACATACACTGTTTTTAATGTGGTGACCGTCCTGACAGTTTTTATATGCGGTTTAGTTTGGTGTCTTTAACAGGGCAGGTTGTCTTGTGAATTGCACATAACAGCAACCCCCATGTACACAGCTCCATCTACGATGGTTTACTGATGAGCCACATCGTTTCCCACCATGATGGCCAGACAGTGTGCATTCAGTCATGTCATGGAGTTTTCTGAAGGTAACACATAAAACATTAAAGCTGTCGTGTGCAGCACAACGGAGAATATTTGCACTCAGTCCTGGCGGAACCCGGTGTTGTATGACTGAATGCTGCTGTGTGAATCACATGACTCCAAACCATACCAGGAAAGCAATCATATACAGTACATCGCCTTATATCCACCTAAATGTTTGCTGCCTGGTTGGGAAAGCAAAACCCCTCCCTGAGTGTTTACAGGAATGACTAAAATAGTAAACTGATTTGTATTTGGAATTGTTTGTGTAACAGACTTATTTCCCATTTTGAAGACAGTTACAGTACATGTTGAGTTAGTGCACCAAGACTTTAGGTTTTTTTCCACAAATTCAAATAAGTTGCGACTCTGTTTCCAGTGTTGATGCTAACCAAAGCTAACCCCTGCTGGCGTGATATTTATAACACAGACATCAGAGAATTATCAATATTCTCATGTAAGTCTGGCCAAGAGAGCATATAAGCATAAATGGTGAGCTACACCTTTGAAAATGAAAGTGCTTCTAAATTCAATCATCCATCCATCCATTTTCTGAACACAAACATTGAGGTCTGAATGGGGAAAACAAATCTTTTCTCAGCTTCAGTCTACTGTGACAATCAGGACATAGTTTCTTATCAGCCATGCACTGAATTGAAAACTGACGCGCTTTGAAGTCCCCCTTTTTTCAGGTGGAGCGACGCTCGTGAAAATATGGAAAAAAGACTGTCAGAGAAAAGGACATTTTCAGAACCCCGTGGACCCATCGGTGGGGGGCTGACTAGTCGAAAATCTGATGGTTTAATTCCAGCGAGCAGCATCTCGCTCTATCAGTGGGATAACATCTTGTCCTTTTGTTACTGTCATTTTAATTGAGCACACTGGCACCCCTCTGAAACATTGATCTCTGTACAATCTATTAATTTTTTGCAAAACAGACAGCTGACAACAAAAGTGGTGAGGCGGCAATTGGTCAGACATTTGTAACAGAATTAATTGATAGCTGCGTCAGTCCCCGCAGTTCACGTCGACGAATGATTCATGGCCCTCAGAGAATTCGGTGTATCGTCCTATAATTTGTATGAGAGCATTTTGTAGGCACTAATACAGATTTCAAACACAATCTAACATTAACTGCATGTTCTTATGAACATAATGACACTGCTGGGACTGCTTCTCTCCCATGACGATAATACTGTATATAATAAATTATGCTGGAAGTAATAGATATTATCCAGTATGTTAAAGCATCTTAGTCTCTGCATGTCCTCTTAAAGTCCTCTCAAAAGGAATATCCAATGAGAAAAGAAGAGACTTTTATCACTTGCCATTTTTGTCGATTTCTTATTTCTATTATCCTCAAAATGTATAATTATCTCCAGACTTAAATAGGTTAAAATGTCAATAACAGAACTGTACAGTGTGTGTGTGTGTGTGTGTGTGTGTGTGTGTGTGTGTGTGTGTGTGTGTGTGTGTGTGTGTGTGTGTGTGTGTGTGTGTGTGTGTGTGTGTGTGTGTGTGAAGAGAGACTGCAATAAAAACACAGGAACCACTGCATGTTAGAGTTTTCCTAGAGCTATAACAATGAACAAGTCAGAGTTGACTGCCCTTCGATTCCTGCACTATGAGTAAACCTCACCATGTCTTTAAATACACAGCCTTTTTCTGTCCCAGCAGGATTTTGTGTTATTTCTGTGTTAAACAGTAAGACAACAGTAAGACTGTGTTTGTGTGACGTACTGGAGTGTGAAATGCTGCTGACACCTCTTACCATGGTGGCGGTGAAAGGGATGTTGTCGATGAGAGAAGAAGCCAGAGCCGAGACCCACATCACCAAGATGATGGCTATAGCCAAGCGGTGGTCTTCTGGCACCGCCTGAGAATAGAAGAACGAGAGTAAACTGCTGCTTTCATCGACACTCGCATGCACACGCCCTCCCTCCGCCCGTCACTAATTTCATTCAAAATACACCAATTATGTTCAGTTTTTGACACTGAACCTCTTGCTGGCGGATGAAGCTATTTTCATGTGCGACACGACCACAGGCGGCGTTTTATCACTAAGAGTTCTCTGCCCTACGAACACAGTGAGACCAGTTCTCCACATGTGGCGACAAGCGTGACAATGCTTGAACCCTCTTGATATTCTTCTATTAGGCATGTGTGGCCAGGTTAACGGAAACAGTGTCTCCTCCTTTCACTTGTTTTCATCCTTTTACTTGTCCTCCAGCTGGATCAAGAGAGAAAGGCCGTGCAATTGAACCCAGCATGTTGTCTATTGTTTGGGGACACTGAGTGGGTCAGAAAGCACGAAGAGCGCTCCACCTGTCATGATTGATTATCAGACCTACAGAGCCCCACAGTCTAAACACGAGCCGACGTACCTATTACTGGTGCAATTCTCTGCTAAGAGACACCTCGCTTGCATGATGCACAGAGGCAAGAATATGGGATCAGATCCCCTTCGACTGCTGGCAGGAATCAGATATAAACAAAATAATTGAATTCAGAGCTGTGCACAACAAACGGATCAATATGCATGAAATGCAATATCATGTCACCACTGACCAATTATCAATTATGCCAGCTGCGTGGAGACCTGAGAGATGACTGTTTAGGTTGAGAAACAAAAGGAAAAACTCACTTTTATAAGCTCCGCTGTCTGTTGTCCAATGTAGTCGATAAGCTGCAGCTGGGTTAAAGCCTGAAAAATGAAGGGGAGAAGATTAATATGGGAAAAAAAATCTGAGAGAATTACTTATAGTTGGGATTAAGCGAAGAGAAGAAAAGCAATTTGGTTTTCATTTAGTGGCCATTAAACAGACAGATCTATCCTTGTTATCGTTCCTGACACTGAGGATAAAACAATATTCACATGCCGGTGGCCGGTCCTTGCAGGGACTGATTTTCTGACACTATGTGGTGTTTAATGATGTCAACAAATAGTTTTGAGCACATCCATACCAAAGACTCAGAGAGACACAAAAAAGCTTCTCCTTTCATCCTTTCACCGGGTGGCTCATGGGTAAAGATATAGGTAATTACTTTTCATATTGTGAGCTCACTGACAGGCTGAATTTCTGTCACTGCCCGGTGTACTGTCACTAGATCTGAGCACTGATCCTGTTTTCATTTAGTATCCTGTGAAGATGCTTGTCAGAGGAGAGCCCAGCTAAAGCTACATTTATCCCAGATCTGGTGCTTCAAATACAGACTGTGTTTTCAGTCCAAAATCTCTTAAAAAATAGAATCAGGCTTCTCTGTCAAAGGCCAGAAACACAGACACAATGTTTAAATACCTCCATCAAAACAAAGAGGCAGGCGAAGAAGAGCAGCGTGGCCCATTCCACTCGGTGCAGGATGATCTCGAAATCCTGGATGTCAGCCAGAACCAAAAGCCACAGTGCACCCAGGATAGCGATCCAACCTAAGAGAGAGAACAAGAAACACCATCTGACGTCTCCCTTTATAGCTACAAAACACTCTCACACATATAAAAAAATTCTATCACGGTCACATCCAACAGACACCGACACCAGAGTAGCAAATTTACACCGATTTATCAGAAGCAGAGATGTCGCTCACAGCACAGGGGTCCACTTCAAGACTTTTTAAATGATTAAAAGTCATCTCATGGAATGAAGTTCCATCTGCTCTCTGGTCAGTCAAATATATCTTCAATCACTTTTTGTTAAAACACTAGAGGCCTTTATAAAATGTTGCAGATGCTACCACTGCGTCTTTACATGTAGATATAAAGTCAAAGATCCAAAAAACATTGAAATCAAATATGTATAAGACAATATAGGAAAATAGCCCGTGATAGTTTAATGTGGTTTGGATGCAGGTGATAGGCATGACAGAAAAAGACTTTGACAGCCAGAACATTCAATCTTATCAGTGCTGAACCCAGACCATCACTATACTGTAATAAAGCAGTCATAGCATGAAGTGGTTCTTGATGGAAACAAGTATTTGCTCTTCTTTGTGGGTTTGATGAAGCAAAACGTCATTCCAGTACATTCTAGTCTGGAGGATAAAAGTTGGCCCCAGCCTGTTGATATTTACAACCACAGAGTGTGTTTGAAAGAGGAAAGAGTGCGCATCCATTTGGAGAAAATTTGATTAAACAGGTGAGCACCAGTAATTACCTTGGCCGAGGCCTACGGGGAAATCATTTCACCACTGAGGGGAATTAGAGAAGAAGGAAGTGCATTGGAAGGACACAAAAAAAGAGAGAGCGGCGCAGGAAAGATTCAGCACAGAGAAACTGATAAGAACATCAGGACTGAAAAACAAACTCATCAAATCATTATATTTGCAGCTGCACAGCGTGTTTACATGCTCAGAACCTGCTGAGCTGTTCCTGCTGATCTCAGGCCACAGTTCAGCAGTTCAGCATGATCTGGGCTCGTAATTCATGTTTTTCGCAGCCAGTATGGTTCTCTAATATTGACTTTACTCCTGAGGCAATGATAAACAGGCAAAAACTTATTGGAAAATTTAAAGGAAGTTAGAATGGAAATGGCCATTGATTCTGTAAGAGACAGTAACAAAGAATGTAACTAAGAGATTTACATGAAAATAAACAGTAAAAATCATTTAATAAAGGTTGTTTTACGACTTGTTTATGGGTGTTTTCTTCTGGTCATACTATAGCTGGCTTGCGTTTTTAACCAAAAGTTGACTGATTATACTTGTCTGAATGTCAAACAGGACTTTTTGGTTCTAACTGTTTCATATAGTTTTCATTGAGAAAACATTTTCAGCAAACTTTGCCAGGGAGGAAGCACAATACGCTTCATGCTGGCAAACAGTTGGCTGTCACACATCCACCATACATGGAGCAATATTCATTGCCACGATATACCTGAAAACGCTTGTGCTGACTCTTCATGGCCCATAAATGCTCCCCTACGTTCTACAGCTAGTTGCTAACTTTGTCTGTCTGCTGTTTGGAGGCAGCTGCTTGTTGTGTCTGGAAACTGAGCTGATGAGCAGTAAGACTGAAGTTAAAGTTGACTTAAATATACTTAAAAGAAGAGCGATCATGTCATCGTTACTGTCTCTCAACATTCACTCAACATTACAAGTCATTTTTTCAGTCGGTAATATAAAATATTGATTTGTGAAGCTTTAAACTCATTTGAAAAAAATGCTTACACATATATTAAAAACCAATTGTGTGTTTGTGTAGTTAATTTGAACAGTAGCAGCCATCATTAGTGTAGAAACACGTAGGTCCTTCAATACCTTCCATCATATACAATTCATTGATGATCTGTGGAAGATAAAAACGTGACACCAGTGGCTTTGAAAACAGCTCAGTAAAGAGTGCAATTCATGTTAAAATACCAACAGAAAACACCACATGCTGTATTATATTGTAGATCTGCTTACATGGCAGTGAGTCAGAATTACTATTAACATAAGGTTCTTCTGTGGGGTGAGACATGAGGCTGTACTGAAGAGTCTGATAACATTTCTCATCAGAGTTTAGAGGAAAGATCAAACGAGCTGATGTGCTGCAACAACAAGGAGGTCAGCATGGGTTAGAAAACACAACTTATCTCTAAACACTACAACTAGAATACACTACAAAATTGTGATTTACTGGGGGAAATGTGTAATGTTTCTATCTCATACAGATAAAGTCTGGTGGTATTTGTGGGCTAAATGCACGTCTTATTTCTAATCTAAAGCTGACTCTTACTTAACTTTCATTATAAAGTTCCGTAAAGTCTTTTGTTCATTGTTTTTATTTCTTTGCATTCCATGAGTTTGTGGATTGAAATCAAATGATTAAAGATTAGAAACATGACTCATCGTGATCTTCCTCACATGCTTTCACATTTGGGAAGTTGTCGTAGTACACTAAGTTATACGTCCAGAATAATTAGCCCATTAAACACTGTGAAGTTCTGTGCTTCTTTCAAGGACCCCAGAAACAAAAAACAGGAAGACAATTTGATTTCCTCACTAGCTTCATATTCCCCAAGGCTGCCTCATGTACAGGACCACAATCAAACTGCAGCAAACCAAAATAAGGAGTTCTCAATTAAAATGAACATTTAAACAAGTCTGCATTTTGTGATAGAGTCATCTAACATATACAGGAGATGACAGTGTTTGAGACAAGAAATGTGTTGGGAGACATATCTCACCACTGTTGGATAAGGAACATAGGTGATGAAGAGATTTGTGCTCGTAAATATAAGGTTAGATAAGGAACTGTTTTGTTTCAGGTATCTTTTAGCCAGAAAAGATACAAAGATTTGACTAAACAATCTCAGTAATTTAAATGTGGAGATTTAACTAAATTAGTGTCTTGTGAAAAAACAAATGTCACAGGTTGTTCTAAGCCCCTTCCAGTGACTTTCACCACGACACTCTCCTGATTCCTGCCCAGAGATCAATGGGGTTTCATCCCGACCACAGTTGTAACTCACAGCACCGCAGACACATTAGAGGGATTGGATGACCAGGCAATAATCAGACTGAAATTAAATCCCACCGTGTGAATTTAATACAATTTTAATGAGGTTAAATTTGTAAAACACGTGTGAATGAATAGACTGAGCTTGCAGCGGTAGTCAACCCGGATTCTGACCTGCATGCATTAATGAGAGCTGTGTTTGGACAGGCGCCCATCCCTCTGCGGGGATAGAAAACTCGCCGCTGTGGGGTCATTCCCATTTAATAAATGTCACAGAGAGGTAACCTGAGCAGCGCCTGTAATTAACTGAGCATGCTTGGTGACTGAGTGGCCTCAGCAGTGAAGGGTGTGTGGGGGGGGGGGGGGGGGGGGGGTCTCCACCAAATTCTTCTCTTAAGATGCTAAACGCTCCACTATGTTCCCCAGCTAGGAGGGGATAGTTCCCAAAAAGAAGGGGATATTGAGTATCTACCCCCTGCCCTGTACTCTACTGTACTGTAAGATTCCCTAAATTGGAAACTCAGGAAAGCTGCCATCACGCAAAGAAACTATGGTTTATAAAAGGCCGACAAACACAAGATGACATCAGAAGAAGCATGCATGTTGTAGAGCAAGCTCATAATCAACCATCAACAACAGTGCAACTCTGGTCAGCCTCAATGTAGACGAAACACTCAGTAGACTTAGGTGGCCTTTTCTCCATAGAATTAGGTTTTTATAATCAATTCTTTAGGTGAATACAAGCTCTATATAGAGGTTCAACAGTTAGAATAAAGATCAATGGCCAGGCAGCTTTAAGCAGCTACCTACTGCTACCTTAGCCATAGATAGGCAAATTTACATTATATAGAGAGCCTTCTGACAAAGCCAAAAGGTGAAGCACTTAATGTGCCTTTTTGCAGATGACGTCATTGTCTATCTTCAAAACACTAATAACACTTCTCAAGCTTTGGATGGGCCAGGATGACTTTGGATGATAACTAAAACACAAATTTAATGAGGGGTTTGTGTGTGTTAAAGTGATTCCAGTCGTTCTAACAGAACGACCGCAAAAGGAAAACAAAACACTATATAGGAGATTATCAGTAAGAAAGTCAATACTGTGGGAAAAACAAAAAGGAGAAAAAAAGGCTTAATAATAAAATGTCAGCAATAAAACAGGAGGGACGGTGGATGAGATCCTCCAACAAACACCGATCAGCAGGTCCAGATCTTTCTGTGATGAGCAGGTGACTTTTCATTCAGTGCCTCGATAGTGTTCGTGAACCTGATGAAGCTACCTGTGAATTCTGCGGGACACATTCAGGACCTGTGACAGCACACCTGAATAACGGGACTGGGGGGGATATCCAAGCAGAGATACACTGGAACGACCCAAAGGCAGGGAAATGCTGAGTCGTAAGAAATTTTTTAATTGCTAGTATGACGTGGCTCCTCCTTGTTGTTGACTGTCAATCACCATTGAGTTCATAAATATCATCGCTGGACAAACGATATGTCTAAATATTTTTTTCCCTTTGACATCTCAAAAATGTTTCCACAGCTGTAAAACCTCGTTCTCGTATTCTTTAGTTTCTCTGCGTCTCCTTCTCACCACAATAAGAGCAGCAGTCTCTCCAGATTTGTGCATCTGATTAATACGTTCCTTTCAGTCGTACTAAAATAAACACGCAATCACTTCTCCTGTTTCTACGTTCAGGTTTAGTAAATATCGTTGCGGGTGTTAAATGTACGTATTTGCAGGTTCCCTCCCAGGATTTTGCACCTTCAAGCAGAAACGCCCAATATTACATATGCATGCAGGCAAACACACAAAATGGACAAAGTGTGTTAAATTGCACATTTGAAAGACGCAATCCTCACTGCACGTCGTTAGTAGGTCTGCTTGGACATTTCTTTGCAGGTGGTGTGGAGTTTGCACGTGATTTTACACACACAAATGTTTAGTAAATCAGGCCCCAAGTGTTATAACCAGGAGGAAATACAAAATAAAATGGGAAGTAAAAATCAGTAAATATCTTGAAGTGCTAATCACTTGTGACTTAAACAAAACGTACAATAATTACAACACGATAAACGATGTGATTCAGAAATATATTACAACATTAGCAGTGAACTTTAGTTTAAGACTTGAGCTGGTTAAAATGAATGAATAACTCCATCACTACCTGTTTGAAGCCCAGTTTAGAGACTGGGATGAACAGATTTCCAGGTTTATCTGGGCAGGAGATTGGCCAATGGTAAAATTATAAATACTCCAAACTGACAAAGATAGAAGAGGTGTAGTACTGCCTAATTTCAGAGCATACTAAAACTCTGCATAGCTGAGATACGTAGTTGTAGTTTATTGGTGCTCCCCTGAGTATCAACCCAGATGGAAACACACTGAGGTGAGTCTGGATTAATATAAGCTTCAGGCAAGGCTAAGCAGAGATGAATATACAGACCGAATGGAGGAAAAAAAAAAAAAAAAAATCACACTGTAGAAGAACCAGTGAAAATATGGTAAGAGATTGTCTAAAAATACAAAAGCGTAGGAGACAGTAAACTCCTGATATGGCCTTCTCAGACCAGCAGCTTTAAACCTGCAGACGCAGATAATACATTTGTAGGGTGGAGAGAAAAAGGAATGACAGCTGCGTGTGTACTCACTGGAGGCAGAACTTTCCAAAGATTTGAAAAAGTCAAAAGAGAATTCAACTTTGAAAAAGGAGATTTGCAGTTCAGACAACTTTTCGACTAAGCTTTTAAAAAAGGCTCATCAGCTAAGGGTTACAGGAATTCCTTCCTAAAATGTATGATAGTTTACAAAAATGTAGTGGAGGAAATATATCTTATGTAAAATCAATATAGGAATCGGAATTGAATATTGAGCTTTTAGAGGGTGAACACCTCGCGTAGCTCTAAAATATGGAGGGATTTACATCACCATTCTCTGGGGATTAGCATATCTGCAAACACAGCTGCAACTCTCAAGACAATGCTGCTTATTTTTCCCAAGAAACTTGTATCAATGTTGTAGCTTCACTGGGACACTGTTCATCAATACAGATTTGAAACTCATGAATAGTTGTCACGTGATGGGTCTAGATGCAGCTCCCAAATGGTTGCATTTGCTAGTCAGGCCATTATTTTCACTCATTTATACTGCAAGACCGCAGGAAGCTGTGTTTCATAATTACATGACAGAACTCACAACTAACCAGTACAAACATTGCAATAATGAGACAGTGCTGCGCTCACCGAGATCGAGATGAATGCTGGGAAGGAAGGAGTTGAGAAAGAACATGAAGATCACGACGGCGAGGACGGACACGCACTTCACCAGGAGAACCTTGTCAGTTATTCTGTGCTGTGGAGGAGAAAAACGGATTATTTCTGCATGTGGAAAGGAGGCAAGTCTATCACACAGCTGACAGTTTCTGTCTTAAGTGAACTCGGCCGACTTCATTATTGAGATAACATCATCGCCCCAGTCACAGTGGGAGAGAAATATGTCTGAGGTGAAGTATCCGAGCCTACCTTCTTTTGCAGTTCTTGAATGTTTTGCTCCCAGTTTTTATCCTCCTGAGAAATTTGTCTGTCAGAGAACAGCAAAATATAAATATCACATTAATTTCATTTCTCTGAGGGAGAATAAACCGAAGTGAATCGTGGTGAAACGGTGCCTCTATTAGCGGTTTGTGACTACACACTGAATGTTGAGTGTTGTGTTAGGTATTTCTGTATTTCCCCACTGTTAGATGTTTGTGTTTATGGACTTGCTATTATTGCTGCTCGGGTCTGGAAAGCGTAGCAAAAAGGGATTAAAAAATAACGTATTTCTGGACCTGCACATGTTTTCATCTTCAAATGAAACCAAATTTGTCACGCTTAAAGCCATGACGTTTTACACAGTTAGATAATCTTAAATTAAACTAATCTTCCATTAATTAGCATAAATTATGTCTAATTGCAAAAGTAGCAAAAATAGATACTTAATTCTTTGTGTCATTAAACAGCCTGCACTATATGGGTTGTTATTCAACCAGGAAAAAAACAATAACATCACTTCAAGTGTGTTTCTGTGAGAGCTGATGGAAGCAGTCTCAAGAATGATTGATAATTTTGTTTTGTTTTCAGTGCTTCTCTTTTAACCTTTGGAAGGTCTTCATCATCTTGCGGAGCAGACTTTCCAGGTTGAGGACTTTTTGCATCAAAAGGCACTTCACGGCCGTCTCCTCTCGGCTGGCCGGGTTAATGCGCTGAGCCGTTTGCCTCCAGACCAGGATCTCATGCTTGAGTTCTGGAGGAGCCGGACAAAGAGAAGAAAAAGGGAGAAAGCCACTTGTTAAACACACGGACGACGGACTCATTACAGCGATGAAGCTTATAGTGAGGGTTGCTTGGTAATGGCTCCTACAGCTGAGGCTGAGTGAGAGGATATCATGATGTTTTCGGTCAATATGCATCGTAAGCCCCCACAGAGGGACGAATGCAACCAGACGACGCGTGCATTGACTGCTTAGGAACAGCCAAAGCTGAGACAGAAACACCTCCTGAGGGAGCTGGACCCTTGTGTGAATGTCAGTAGGTGCCATCCTTTTTCTGGGGGGTTGCTAGGTGACCTTAATAGACTGTAACTAGCCCCGGGAAAAAAAAACTTTCCTGTAAGCAAATCTGCACAATTAGCAGCCGTGGCAGGGGTTGGGGCTGATTTAGCCACATGGTAGGCAAGGCTGGCAGGAGAAGCGGAAACTCCACAGGGTAGGATTTACTGATGGGCTATCGGGCCTGCATTGAACGGTCGCCGCGGTGAACAGCGATGGCTTCCTTCAGTCTGCCTGTAGCTGGATGTGACAGTGCAGCTGAAAACAGTCAGTAGTCCTCAAGTCTTAAATGGGAGCGGTGTGGTGACCGCTGGGGAGCTCGGTGGTCTCGGTTTTAATGATCCCCTGCTGACGTTGTCTCAGAGGGGGGACGCTGTGGTGTTGTGGGTAAACACTGATAAGAGGTGACTGCGTTTCCCAGAAGAATTGTTAACAATTTCACACAAATATCCCTGTTTTTTGGGGTGTATTTTTGTTCGCCTATCATCTCCATCCTCGGGGTCTCGTATGCAAAGATCTACAGCAGGACAGAAGACACGGAGGACACAGTCGTTCTCCAAACCAAACACACCCTGTGGTTTATATTCTTATTAAATGAACTCACTCTCCCTCCGGACAGTGTACCAAGCCTCCAAGGAAGGTCGATTCATTTTTTATTCTGTTGCTGGATAATTAAGGAGATACATAAAAGAATGGTGGTGCACCAGATTAGCTGAGTCGTTAACACAATAGCACAATTAGAAAGGAGGGAGGTCCTGCGCTGCTCGTACGCTGATCTCTGGATGAGTGAATCTGTATTTTCACTGCCAGCTCGTCACAGCTAACAGCTGAGCATCGGAGTGAAGAGGTTTTCTGAGATGAGCATGTGGTGTCTGGGACACTGGGTGAATCACCAGACTCTCGAGGAAGGCGCGCCGGTGAAAGAGGCAAAAGGCATTCCACCTCAATTAATGATGTTGGAGTTAGCTGTTAACAGAGCTGTCCGATCTGGGGTACACGGGCCAAAGTTTGGCCCGCACCTTGTTTGTTTTGGCCCACTACAACATTTGACAAGCACGTGCTTCTTTTCCTCATTCTTAAGTGCTGTAAAATCCAAACCAGAATGACTACAAACTGTAAATTTTGTACAGCTAAAAGTACATGATAGGAGTTTTACAGCAATGTGCAGCACAGTGCTGTTCAGCTTCCTAATTAAACTACATTGGTCTCCATCTTATCTATGAGGAATGATGCTATTCTCTCCTTCTTTCCTGCTAATGCTCATGTGCTGTTAGTGTGTCCTACGTCACTGACTTTATGCTGCCAGTAAAGATGAGATTCGAGGCAGTTACACCAATTAAAGGACTATTTTGCTGATTATAGACTATTTATACTACTATTATAAGAGTAGTGTATGCATTATTCTGATATTCTATTTTACATTTAGAATGTTAATTCTCTGTGAAATATATAATTTTTTCATCAAATGTAATTTCACATAACAAAAACATTTCCTTTTGGCCCATGTCTGTCATCCAGATACATTATTGGCCCTTATTTGAGCACTTCTGGTTTATCATCATGAGTCCTTCAATTAAACTAATTTCTGGCCATTAACATTAGATAGCTGTAAACTTAGTCATAAACATGCTCACAAGGAGACCCTCCCTTTTATCAACTAGCAATTCATAATCCAGACATGTTCTGTCTGAGATGACGGAGACTTCTCACTATGTGAATGGAGTACTATGGAAATGATCCTAACACAGAGAGCATGCATCACATATCAGATGTTGAAGTTCGGGGGGTCATAATACAGTTAATTAACTTTTTTATAGGTCAGTGCGTCACCTGAGAAGGTGAGTAGCTTTATTGCAAACGTAGTGTGAGCAAAGATGTTTTTAGGGGTTTAATACACTTCATAATAATAATAAAAAAAAAACATCATAATTGATTTCAGATTGTGCCGCATCCAGGGAACAACTATGATTTACATTTTGGCCCCATGACAACATGATAATCCCTCCCCAATGGCACCATCTAAAAAAGAAAACAGCTTTCATGAGGAAAGGATTTTCTAAAAGACAAATTATGTTTATCAAGATTTTAAAAATATACACAGTAAATCTCAAACATTGTATTTGTGACAAAGCGCTGCTGCTCACCGACTATTTCAATGGACTCTTTGTTGTAAAGTTTTTTGTTCCAGTAGAGCATCCGCAGGAAAGGAAATGAAGTGAGAAGGACGAGGCATATTCCGAGGAACATGTAGCCTGTGAAGGTGGCGAAATCAATCCCCTGTAAGACACATAATTAAAACGTGTTAGCCACACACAGCTTGCACCGGACTTCACTCAGATGTGACAAATTGAGGCTGGATGACAGTTTTGGCAAGAAAAAAAAAAAAGGCACAACTACATGCAGTGATGATCTGAAAACCCACCGTCACAGAGAAAATAAAGTAGTGTGGTCCTCAGAGAAAGCATCCAGTGAGAATAAAGCTCACGTAATACAGATAACTTTTCATTATGTGAGACATAGTTTAGGATAAAAGCTGAACCGTGTGCAATACAGTAATCTAAGTAATTAGAGTTCAGTATGATTAACAAAGAATAGAAGTCTTGAGTACGGTACAGATAAATGGCATTATAGGTAATAAAGGTTTTAAGATTTAAGGGCCACCTGGCAAAATGACAGAGTTAGATAGGGTTTGTTCAGTATGAGGAATAAAGCGCCGCACACTCGGTGTTAGAACTGGTTAATAGTGACCTCTGCAGGATTTCAAGTTACATA
Source organism: Embiotoca jacksoni (assembly GCF_022577435.1). Taxonomy (NCBI): domain Eukaryota; kingdom Metazoa; phylum Chordata; class Actinopteri; family Embiotocidae; genus Embiotoca; species Embiotoca jacksoni. The sequence continues at coordinate 9,564,214 of NW_027185296.1, read as the reverse complement.
AATACAGACACAAAAAGAGCGAGAGAGAGGAGGTGATACAATGAAAGATGTTGCAGGATAAACCAGCAGATTATATTTTCACTCACGACTTCAAATGTCATTAATGAAAGCATGGGATATTAAGTGATGGATTTAATGCACAGGTTCGCTTCGTGTCGCGGAGTTAATTTCGTCTCGATGTCACCTCATTGCCTCACTCGCGCAGCGCACTCTGACTGCTTCTTTATTCATGCGCCCATAGAGACCTGCTCTGTCAGTCTGCAGTGACCTGCAGGGCAGCCGCGTGGGCTGAGGACAGCTGCTTGGGCAAACCTGCAGAAAAACTCTCATAATTTGTGTATAAGTCTGGTGTTTAGCTTCAACCAATGAAACAAGAGTAAAAACTGAAGATTATAATATACTATATCTGTGTTCAGAGTCCACTAAATATCTGTAACATATTTAGAATAGTTCCACAAGATACAAGAGAGTAAAACTGGAAGCTAAGTGTGTGTGTGTGTGTGTGTGTGTGTGTGTGTGTGTGTGTGTGTGTGTGTGTGTGTGTGTGTGTGTGTGTGTGCGTGTGTGTCTGCTGAAAATGTATCTCTGGTTGCGGTCGTAAACTATGATCCTGGTGTGTCCACATTTCAGCCCCAATGTCAACAACTGGTTGGAGGGGATCCATTTGGCAAGGAAAGCCCTTCAATAAAATGATACCAAAAGAGGTGGAGATTTTGTATGCGCCGTGCTACCTAACAAATCAAAGCCAAGGACACTGTGATGAGGGGCAGATTCCCCTGAACACACTTCACAGCTGTGCCATTCTTTCTATCTCTGGATTTCCCCTTGACACAAACAAGCACACGTGCAAACAAACAAGCAGGCGAGCAAAGCGGGCGTGCGCGCGGGCGCAAGCTGTGCTTATCAGAGGCCAGACATGACTGAATGAGTGCGCCGCCGCTGTGTCCCAGCGGTTCTGTCACCTGGGAAATGCAGCCAAGACAAACTGGCCGTGGGAGCCTGGTGTGGCAGGAGCTACTGTACACCGGAGGAGACCACATACCATGTGGGGAGGAGACCACATTTGCTATACCCGCAAAGGCTAAAATGTCACCCGCACCAAGCAGATGCCACACCAAGCAGTTGGGAAAATGTCATGTCTTCTAGAGATGTAGCAGTGTGCCCCTTTGAGTATACAAAGAGTGAAGGTTATGAGAAGAGCCTACAAGTCATTGCCCTTTTCAGACAGCGACAGGCTGCTCTGATAAACTGAGGAAAATCTTCTCACTGCTGTTTTACCGACATCTCTTTTAGTCACAGTCTATACGATAGAAGACAAAATATCATAAGGTGATAAATAAGGAGTGTTTTATCATTTAAATCTGAACACAAACTCAATTAAACCAATAAATATATCATAAAACGCATGTTCTTGTGATGTCCCACAGCAACAATGCGACATTGGGCTATTGCATTTCAATGTAAATAAATTCTATGAATGTCAAACAGTGTTCTGTCACCTCCTGAGCCTGGTTGTCATAAAGGTGTGCACCACAGGTGATGTGCATCATTCACCACTGGAAGAGAGCTGGGCGTACAGTTACATGGTTTCACACATTATTGCATCAGGAGTGACAGTGTCTCCTCCACGAGTTTAATCAGAGACTAATCCCAAAGACAGGGTTCCCAGCGTGCCCGAACATGCCACTTAGAAGACGAGCGCATCACCATGGTGAGTGTGTCGCAGGGAGGTGAAGCTTTAGAAAGGTGTTACTCCAGGGAGGTGTTGGAAATGATTACATGTTGGGAAGGAGGGAAACAGGCTGCTTCTAATGACTGCATGTATACAATCCATGGCACAGTAATTTTATATTTATCGGTAATGACAGCTGTATTTTTGGACAGTGCATGTCCACAGTATGGTGACCAGATGTCCCACTTTATGTGAACTGCACAGCATTTTCATCCCTCGTCTTGCGTCCCACATTTTGATTGGCTGTACTTTTTAAAGACAACACTGCAGGACAGTCTATTCAAATCTTTTCCAAAAGTTGTGAAGACAACAGGGTAGGTTGTTATAATGGGGCTTTGTCAAACTGTGCGCACACGGGTCAAGTGCAGATTAGTCTGTCATCATCTTTGCTGCCAACGGCGAAAATCACAAGAAAGTCACAAGCTATGCAGATTTCTGCAGAATATGATGGAAAACTACCACAAAGAAAAGGAAATGCAGCAACAACAATGACAGGAAAATACTTATAACTGGGTGTAGCTGGTGGAAGAGTTTTTTGCCTTTTTGTCATGTCTCAAATCCACATGGGGAAGAGTATGTTGTGAAGCAACCCAGTACAGAAATGTATGGTTTATAAAGAACAGTTTAAGACACCTCCACATTGGCCATATTTTTTGGATCCGGAAACTATGTCCACTTTTATTTACAGTCTAGGCTTCGGCTACACAAAAGAGTTGAAGAGCGAACCTTTTGCATTAGTTGCCCCTGCCCTCTCTGGTGGAATAACCCCTGCTGGCTGATAAAAAAAAAAAAAAAAACACATTGTTGAACAATGGGCTACTTGGGATTTTTACTGGGATTTTTATTGCATACAGACATGCAACTCATTCCAATTCTGCAAGTTTAAGGGTTTTCATCAGTGGGCCAAGAGGCTCAATCCCCTTCATTTGACAATAGATAATGACTTTGCAAACATTTAAATAAAAATGTTTGAGATTGTTACTGTAAAAAAGGTCTACATTTGAAGTCAAACCAAACAAACATTTGATTGAGGAGACTGCCGAAGCAACAGTCCGTCACGCTGAGCAGCTGCCTTGAAATAAGACAGAGTAACAGTTTCTTCTCCCACTGTTTTGACATTTTTAATTCCTGTGATTTATGACGGTTGCAGCAAAAATAAGAATTGGTTCCACTGGCTCTACATCTCCATTCATCACCTGCACATCAGCGTAAATAAGGGTCAGTGCTCATGACTGTATAAATACACACAGAGATTGTGCTGAACAAAGATCGCAAATGTACAAGCCAACAAACACAGATGATTACATTTTCTCACAGAGCCCATTTTTAACATGCAGGCAAATGTCTCCACGTACTCTGTAAATGTGTATGTACTATAAATGCTGTATTGGGCCGTGAATGCCCCGGGTTGTCTGAGGAATTTGAAGGCCTTACAAAAAAGCTTTTCAACAGGACATCACACTGCCAGTAAACTGTTAATGGGCACACAAAGTGCACACATTTATATTTCTGTAGGATCTTTGATTCACCTTATTGTTATTGTCTAAGTATTTTGAAGTTCTTTACGAATATGATGTGCTGGGTTGCCAATGTTACTGCACTTTGCACCGATACTTATCTTTTAATAACAGGGAAATAATCTCAAGAAAGGAGAGAGAATTATTACATGGTCAAGTACCAATTTTAAAACGTCATGAGTGCATATGAAACGTTTCGAAAACCAACTGTAAAAACATCAAAATACAATCTGTTCATGCTATAAAAACCGGGCTGTTTTTCTTGGTCATTAAGATCTCACCTGCCGACTGTGGTATTGGAAATGTTTGAGGTCCATTTATAAAAAAAAACAATTGATATAAACAAAGCAACTAAATGAAATTTGTTAACTGACGCGCCAGCTAAGTGTTGTACAATGTTATGTCATATGAAGATATTAATTGCATATGTTTGCTGGTATGTTAAAGGGGCAGTAATTCAATTTCGACCACTTGGGGGCAGAAAGATATATCCGTCCGTCTGTCCGTACATCCTGTTCTCATGAACATGATATCTCAAGAACGCCGTCAGGGAATTTGGTAAAACTTGGCAAAAAACATTCTCTTCATACTAAGGATGAACTAATGAAATTTTGAGTGGAAAAGGTCAAAGGTCAAGATCACATTCACATGAACATGATATCTCATGAACGCCTAGATGGAATTTCCTCAAATGTGGCACAATCATTCATTTGGCCTCGAGGATGGTTTGGTAGACAACGTTTTAAGTCACTGTGACCTCATGTTCCACCTCATCTGTCCGTCCAGTTCTTGTGAACACAATATATCTAGAACGCCTTGAGGGAATTTGCTTGAATTTAGCCAAACCAACGATGACCTGGTAAGATTCTGGTGTTCAAAGGTCAAAGGTCACTGTAACGTCACATTAACCCACACCTGTGAACGAAAGTTTTTCAGAATGCCTTGAAGGAATTTCTTCAAATTTGTCACGAATGTTCACTTTGGCTCAGCAATGAACTGTTTGGATTTTGGGGTTCAAAGGTCAAGGTCACTGTGAGTTTAATATCTACGTGTGTTTGGACAGATATACATGCACACAACAACTTGAGTGGTTATCGGAAGCAGACAAACACTAAGCAGTAATTCTAGTCTTTATCTTGCTCTTCTGACTCACATGCAAATCAAATGCTACAACCAGAATTTACATTTAGCACCATGGTGTCCTCTTTATTGCCACCTGACAAATGTAACTCCAAACAAACCTCGATGAGCAAAGAGAAGGTGAAAGCTCCCTAAATTTCTGGCAGCAACACAGTCCCTTTCAGGTAAATATCAAAATATTTCTTATTGGAGCTGTGAAGTGGTGCTGCTGTCCCTATATGTCACATCAGAGTTGCTTGGAATAATAACTGTCAGGCCTGTTTATCCCTGTGTTTATTAATGCCTAAAAGCCTCATCATACCATGAGGAGCATTTCAAAACAGTTAGTTGAACATATTATGGATTAAGGAGTGAAGTGCCAACCATGCTCACAAAGCTCTTCATCTGTACATGTTGATTATGTACTGTACTGATGTACAAACTTAGACAAACACTGACACTGAGTGCTTTGGGGCGGGGGCAATTCCTTTCTCATATACAGTATAATTTTTCTTGAACACAATCCTTCCCTTCACAGAGACCAAGGGTAAAGCTCATCAATACAAACACAATAACTCAGGAAGAAAAGTCTTGAGAATTCATCTTTTGATCAGAGCGCTGACCTTACTGACTATTTCAAAGTCTCCTCACAACAATTAAGCTACAGAGTCCATGAATCTAACAAATACTGCTGCCATTGTCGACAAAAAAGATACATAAAGTGCAAGAGGCAGCAGCCATGACAAGCACCTGAGGGATGTTTAGACTGAATCCACGAATGCTCCTTAGTGTGTCATTCACATGTCAGTACTGAACCATCTGTAACAGCTGAAACAGAAATGTCCTCTTTACTTTGTTACATTCAAAGTTGTGAGGCACATTGTGTTTGTTTCACTCAGCGTTTGGTTCATGTGTCAGGTTACATCGAGCTGCATGTTAGAGCATGTTTAAGCAGAGAGCTGTAAAAGTGCTTACTTCTCTGCGCAGGTGCTGATTTGATACTATAATCACGTTGGGTGGATCTCCGACAGCTGTGGCGGCCCCTCCAATGTTGGTGAAGATTACTTCTGCAATCAGGACATGTCTGGGGTCTAGATTAAGCACCTCACACAACCTGCGAAATCAGATAGAGACAGAAAAGCCCTTTAGCGCCGATTAGATTGCAACAGGAGGCAGAAATAAATACAGCATTACAGTAAACTGAAGCTTTCCTGTACTGGTTCTGTTTTAAGGATGTAATGTGTGTTTGCCTGGACAGGAATTCATTCATCTCTGCAGCATGATCAGCAGCCTCGTTTATAATCATCGCATACTCACAAAACGAGGCTTGAAAGAGGCGTACGCTGCTCTCCACGCAAAAGTTGGAGTTCATAAAAACTTGACGGGAAAATCTGCCCACCTGTAAGCGAAGTCTGACCCATGCGTTAGCAGGTTTGGCAGACAGATGGTGAGGTAGTAAATTGAAGGCAGATTGTACAAATTAAATGTGAGATGCATGATATGAGGCTGATCTACGTGTGCATATTTTCACGTGATTTATAAAGGTAACATTGTGTTCAGGTGCGCGTGCACACGGTTTTATAAATCTGAATATTTATGTGCATACACCATTTTCTGTGTTTGTGAGCACATAATCTTTTAGTATAAATCCTAGCCAATGTTTTATAAATGAGGCCCCGGGTATGTCAGGCGCAGTGGAAGATTTTTTTCTATCTGTTCCTATACTGTACCTTATGGTGACAGGCGTGAAAAGCATCATCGTGGTCACGTTGTCCAGAAAAGCAGATAAAATGGCAGCGATGAGACACAGGATGATGATCATGGGCCACACTCTTCCTCTGGATAATTGGTAAGCCTTCAGAGGGAAGAAATACAATGATGAGACAAGGTCGAAGGCAATTACTAAACCATTTAGATGATGTCAGAAAGGATTTTAAAACCCAAAGCAAATGAGTCAAAGTCATCGTTAAGCGGCGTTGCTGAGGAACAGTTCGGACGCTGTAAAGATGTGTTTGAGGCTTTTAGAGCATCGTGATGTCATGTTTAAACTGAAAAATGTACACTTGAATGGAGAATTTGCCATTATGAGTGGTACTTTAAAAATACATTAGGTCCTGTACTCAGATAAAAAAAAAAAAAAAAGAAGCAAGAACTGCACCCAGAATCCCACACAAACCCTATCTTTCTCAAGCTGCAAGTCTTTAATGGTAATACAGCCATCCTCACCCCTGGGAAGGGCTCAGGATGGACACCTTTTGTATGTAATAGTACAATGAGCGCGAGCTTCAGGCTCCTCTCTGAGAAGGTGTTTTGATTTGAAGTGCCTGCCCTCATCCAACTCACACTTAAAATTCATGAGCCTGCATGATCCCTCTGCTTCCAGGTCTGAATATCTTCCTAACAATGACATTTGCCCTCCTTCAGCGTATACAGCGAAGATTCAGGATTGAGCAGCACAAGGTGTTTTCTGATGGTGGGAAGCCTTGACCTTCTTTTGAAAAGAGAAAATTAAGGTCTTATCCTCCATAGTAGAGCAACAGACTCATTTGAAAATGCGTATTCCTGTATTGTAGGATAGATGTGCGACTGTAGCACCAGAAAATTGTACTTCAAAGTGCTGAAATGTACCAACATACAGTGCAACTGTATGTTCTTTTTGTGCTGTGCAGTAAAAACATATTTTTCTTCTTAAAACATGGACTTAAAAAAAATTCACCTGATTTCAAAGACCTCAGTTTCTTAACTCCATGACAAAATAAAACTGTCATTCTTGAAAGCATGTTACTGCTATATGTTTGGGTCAGGATGTAGAGGTAGACATCAAAACCTGTTAGGCCATCTGACCTTACAAAGGTCTTCCTAAGTCTTCATCATGTCAGATAAGTCAAAATCAAAACTGCAGGCAGTTGTCATGTATCACCGCTAATTTCAGAAATAGCTCAATTTCTGGAGACAACTCACAAGTAGGCAGCTACTTTCATAGACTTGTCATTCAGTACTCAACATTGACAAAGGTAAACATGCCAATAGTTGTTAATGTCAATAGTGGAATTATTATAAATTATTACTCACCTTCACAGCACAATAATCAAAGAAGCCAGTTTCTGAAAAAATGGCCACCATCACCATCTGTAACAAAAAAATAGGTTCTGAAACTGGTTGTGAAACTAAGAAAAATTTAATTCCCATTATAGTAACAAGATTATGTGTCACCCTGATATTTCAAAAATTGCCACCACAGATGACAAGATGGGGCTCAGATAAGAGAAGGGGGTCATTATCAATTTCTAAATGTGCACTTTATTTTCATATCCAACAAGGTATGACCGCAAAAGAAAATGGTTTTGCTTGGGGACAACTTAAAACTGAATATTAAACTTGTACAAAAACCTAACATTAGGTCTTTGAATGAAGTGTACTGCTGAATATAGAAATACACCGTTTGGGCAGCTGTTGTCAGTGGACGTTTACCATCTGCAGTCATTGAGCAGCATCACTGATCTAGCAGAATTATCTTTAATGCCCATGATGTAATCTGCTATAACGCTATAATTTGTAAGAAATGACTGATTTGAAATAAGTTCTCTCTGTTTCTAACATTCATAGAAACCTCTCAAACACGCTCTTCAACTTGGTACCAAATACGACATGTTTGTTTCCATGGAGACAGGATTTTTATAGCGTCTCCATGACTCCACAGAAACAGATTTACCTCTATCAGTCACTCAGAGGACTGACAGAAAGGGCACGGAGTGAAGTTAAGTTGTAAAAACATTCAGGAATATTACATCAAGATTTTTTTGTGTTGTGAGATTTGTAAATAAACATGTGAAGAATGTCTCTGACTTTCTCACCATGCCAAACAGAAGAGCCAGCGTCTCGTAGTCGATCCACTCCACCACGTTGGCCAGACTGGGACGCTGTGGGAGACACAAACACAATCATTAGATTTGGCAGAGATTTATGAACAGTTATCAGATCTGTGAAGGGAAATATATATATAATATATTAGCATCAGATACACTAATAGCTGACATCATGCAGAGTTATAACTCCTTGTTCCAGACCCTGGCATTGGGTGATTTACATCTTTTTGCACAGATGACTTTACTTGCTGCAGCAGGAAAAGCAGGTGCAACCTGCAAAACTAAAACTGCTCTGTTCCTAAAGTGACCCAGCGAGTCACAAAGGCCTAGTACTCTCCAACTGGAGTCCATAATTAATGGTAGTCATTACACCTGTGCTTGCTCCACCTGCAGAAGCTGCAACTTCGAAAAACCCTTTTTTTTAAGTTTAAGTAACTGATCAAATAATTTCCTCTGTTATCAAAAATAAAGTCAACTGGCCTAATCGACATGTCAGCTGTGTTGCATCTCACATTAAAACACTTTGTAACTGTTTCTACACAAGTTACTTGTGGTGGAAACACCTGCTTGGTACAGACTGGAATAGTTTATGGTATAAAAAAAAAAAACCTATAACATATTTGCTTACAGTTAGGATGTGTAGCTATTGAGCTCGGAAACCAACTTCCTGTTGTTGCCTAAAACTTATATTTGGACAAAAAAGCAGTTTGGATAAGTGAAGCAGTTGCAGGCATCACACCTCGCTAGAATAGAAGAGTAAAAGAGACTTACATCACCAATGATAGCCAGAGCAGCTAAGGCTGCTAAAGATCCCAGCATGGCAGCCAGAGTGCGGTGCACAATCTGAAAATTCAAACGATACACAATAAACATTTTATTGAATGTTTCTGAAACAAAGTAAACAACAGTATTTATGTTGTTTACCTAAATATAGAGACAAGACATCCAACACTCATCACCCTGGCAATCCAACCTTTTAAACATGCACACTCATAATCAACTACTCTTAGGTCAAAATGACCTTTGGTTAATTCACATCAGGGAATTAACATTATAGTTAAGCTAATGTCATATACTCCATAATCACTGTAATTTGAGAGAAATCCTTATCTAATATTTCCCAAAAACTGTCTGATTTGCAGCAGCAGGAACATGAAATGAAAATGAAATGAAGAAAGTCAAGGAGATATTACACATGAATCCACAATGCTGTTGAGAGTCGCCCTCCTCCAGCGGGCCCCATCACCACACTCATGTATGACACATCTCATTATTAACATTTGAGGCCTGTGATAAGCATGGATGTGTTATCAGCCACAGAGCTGCTCTTCTAACATTACTGCCAACGCAATAAACTGCAGGGAAGTAGGTCACTTTAACCCTCCTGTTGTCCTTGGGTCAAAATGACCCGCAGCTGTGTTCAACCAAGTTCTATTTTATTTTCATATTTTTTTTGCATCATTGGTGACAAGGAGGCTGTGAGGGTTTCTTTAAAGAATGATCACCAATGATCCCAAAAAATATAAAAAATATAGAAATAAAATAGAACTTGGTTGAACACAGCTGCGGGTCATTTTGACCCGAGGACAACACGAGGGATAAGTACATCTGTAAATACTGCTCCCGATGAAGGAAGAATCTGCAAATGTTACGTTGTAAAATTACAAACATTGTGAGGAAAATTACCATTGTTATAGAATGTATCTGTAAAATTTGATAGAAAGAGTATTTTTACCAAATATATATATATATACTGCAGCTTTGTCAGGATTAACATTATTTTTAATAAAGCACTTTTACTATCACAGCCATGAAAAAATACATATATCCAAAAAAAAAAATTCATTATGAGACTTATGTGTAAAACCTTGTAAAAAGTTACGTTATTTTTTTGCCTGTTAATTCTGTTGTTGATTGTAAAAGAACAACATCACTGTCACAACAGTAATTGTCTTTAATGCATACTGAACTGAACTTGCTGAACTATTCAACATTAACCTGGGTCTCATTATTCCAGATGAAGAATAGCTCAGACACTCAACTCCTATTTGTCTGTATGAATCTGTTCAATAATGAATAAATGAGAACAAAAGCATCCCATTTTTCTGTCTCAACCTTTGTCAAGAATGACGAAAGGAAAATCTTCACTTTAGACGTCTTTGGTAACATTTCACTGAAGTGCCCATTAAAAATAAGAAAAACTGATGTCCAATTACCAAAACATTGACAGATCCCTCTGTTTGAACTTGGCATTCAGAATATCACAATACCCTAAATGTGAGCATGTGCTCACTCATTAAGAAGCTTGTGTCGGGTTCTCATCAAAGTTTAATGCAGAAAGAAAACATGACTCTCCAGTGAGACAAACAGAAACCTGACAGGGCTGATGACATCTAACTGATGGCTGAGTAGCGAGCACTGTACGTGTTCGACTTTAGAGACAATCGCTCACACTGGGAATTACAGCCTCTGCAAACAGGCCTGTCGGTAACTCAGATGACACGAGAGAGTGTGTTCAGAGCAGAACTGCTCTGTCATCGCTCACAGCCTGCTGTTCACTTTCATATCATAGTGTTGCCCCTGCCGGCACAGTTTAGTGACTTCACACCTTGTCACGCTCAGGGAGATTAGCCTGTCTAATTAACACCAAATGCTGAGTGGAAGTAAATGGAAATCTCAGATGTACACCTGGGCAACTCTAATTCATAAAGGGAAAAAAATGTGTGAAATAAGAATTTGTGAGCAACAAGTGACAAAGATAAATGTAAATGAAAAATCACTTGATATTTGTTTCATATCAGGTAGGAAATAACGTTATTGATGGCAGATAATAAATGTGGTAAGAATTTGAAATTCATCCATTGCTTAATAATGCAAAAAGAACAGACAATTGAAGGCTATAATGTGAATTTGTCAGAGAGACGGAGGAATAAAGCAATTCATATGGTTGTACGGCTACAAGGTTATAATCATTACAGTATTTTTTTTTTATCATTCCAAGGTCAATTTATTAGTAATATAACATTTGACCCATTTATCTGCTATTGTAATTGCAGCCTATGTATGTAATGGTAGAGCAAACAAAGCTCTAGAAGTGTTGCAACATCTGCGGCCTTCAAATGGGTCCTGTTTACCGTGTTCACAATAAGAGTCCGTATGAAGACCCCCTCTGGTGGTACTCACAAGCTCAGATCTTTAAGGTTTTCATTGGATGGTATATTAATGTATTATGATTTTAGCTGCATACAGTTTTCCTTCTTAGTTTCTTAGAAAATGTCCCATCTGTCATTCTGTCATTCTGCCTTTTCATTTGCATTATCTGCATTACGTTACCTGCCTGCTAGCTTGCTAAACTGAATGCGAAACATACCGTGCACACGACTTCACATGTCCACTTGAAGGTCAATCATAACTAATCACAATTGTCCTGCTCTAACAGCTGCAGCACATCCATGATTCAATAAAAATAACAGAAGCGTGAGAGAGCCGTCAGATGAGCACGCCCTGCACGCCAGACAAAGGTGTCCAAGCAGGCACAATTAAAACACCTGTCCTGCAGTGTGTAGGGCCTTTATGGTGTGCTTTTCACAGCAGCCATTTTGATTTGGCAGAGCTGGGGAAGCACAGCTGTTGCCAATAATGTTACCGATGGCTCTGTTCATATTCAAGTGTCCCAGCAGGCCATAACGGTGTGAACGTGAGCCAGAATCAACAATATCAGCGAAGCAGCTAAATGAAATTCAGCCATAATTCATTTTATAATTCACACCTGTGTTTTCTTACTGTGACATGTCAAAATGTTTTCTGAGAAGAGGCTGTTTGAATTCAGCACCAAAGTGGATATATTATTTTCTTGGTGGTCTTTTTGACCAGGATGCTGACGTGAAAACTATTGACGAGTCAGGAACTGATAACTCTGATACAACATGAATCCGGTACCTCTTTATTTTGGGTGTAAATTTGAGATCATTCTTAAAGAAATGTCTGCACACACACAAGTTGTGTTCTTCCTTTCAAGCTGCACGGAGCTACACATGTTACACATTTCAAACTAGGCGGCAGATATTGAGCACCCACTCGTTCATCATCCGTAGAAGAGCACGAGCATCGCAGGTTATTTACCTCAAAGATGATAAGAACATAGACCCCGGCCAAGATGACTCCAGAGATGGCCACCTGCGTCTCCACACTGACATAGAGCGCCTGGTGGGTCATAGACAGCGGCACAACCTCATTATCCTGCAGGAAGGCCTGAATCGAGATGCTGATGGGGTCACTGTGCGGGAAACAAAACAGCACGACGACGAGAACAGTGTGTGGGTTGTTCGTTTACTGCAGGTTTGAAATCAAAGAAGGAATTACTGTCAGAAATCTTAGCAGTGGATAAACCCTAAAATATTCTGTGTGATTTCCCAGTGTTTCACAATGGTGTAACATTATATGGCATTTTATTGAAAAGAAAACGGTTTTCTTGTGGGAAAAGTAACTTCCCGTCACAAGTTTTCTTTAAAAAATGCCAAGTGTCAGTTCTGTGTCACCAGTGGGTTTCACTGATGAGTTAGACATTACTCCTGTACACCTGAAGTGAGGCTAATTTTAAAGCATTTGATGCATCTTGTCAGAGTGGAAACTGATATAATTTATTAATATACTGCATAGATTCATTATTATTTAATATATGACTCTTTGATTCTATATCATGCTACGCCCTTCATTTAAACCTGTTTCATGTTTTCCAGTTTATGACTGCTGATTTATAAATGTTAGTACTTGACTTCACACAGGATGAAAGCTGATGAGCTCATATGATCACTGAAATTGCATATTGCTATGGACATTAGCTGAAATATTGGTACATTTTACTCTAATACATAAATAAAATAAACAGTAAATGAAAACTGAGAGGTATTAAACCTATACTTATCTTTGAGTATTTTTTATTAGTTGTAGTTATAGTTACATGACGCCAGGTGGACGGCATCTGGAAATCCTGTTTTAGCGACCTTCAGTGGTTTAAATGTTCCTGCTGGGGCTTCTGACCACTATTAGTGCTGGAGCAATGCTTTCCTCATTTTGTTTGTTTTTGCATGTCCTTGTGTACATTCCTGCCAGTCCTTTCACATATTGCACTGACGTACAGGTGGCACTAAAAACAGTAGTAGTACAGCAGCAAGGGTGGGAAAGAAAAAGACTGCCAGCTACCGAACAAGGCAGTGATATAGAGGGAGAAAGTGGACGTAGTTCCAGGTCTGAAAAGTGAAGCCAATGTGGAACTGCCTTAAACTACAAGACCACCGATGGCCACTAGGGGCTGGCTCCAAAAAGCCTATCGCTCCAGAGACTCAAACTTTTAAGAAACATTAGCTGTGAAAATATGAGGAAAGCAATGCATTCAACACATTTGTTAGACCTTAAAGACATACTGAACTAACATTTCACAAAAGCAGAAACTTAATTTACGAGAAAACTCCACCTTGTTGCAGGGATGTAGAGGACTACTCCAGGATGTGACATCGCTGAGTGTAGGTGTGTAAGTGTGTAGGTGTTCAGGTTTTTGTGTACAACCCCCTAGTCATGAGGTGACAACTCAAATAGAGCGATTGTATTACTTTTAGGTCCACATACATTAAAATCAACCGGTTTAAATCAACACAGTGTCATCCAGTGTTGTGACTACCTGCTGACCATCTCAAAGGTTTTTGTTAACACCATCTGGTCACTTCGTTCCAGATTTAGAGGAATGCTCCAATTATGAGTCACCTGTTCACAAACAACAGAAGATGAACAAGTTGGCTTTTCATCAGTCGACGCTTCCCAAATGAAACGGCAAAGAAAATGCGTCTGGTAGAGGATCTCACCTGCTGCGTTCGCCTCCTGCGCTGTCCTGGCTGCTCAGTCTGCTCCACCTGGATCAGGATGAACTCCTCGCGGTTGAGGTCTATCATCTGTCCTGCGAAAGGCCCCGCCACCTGTAGCTTCAGCAAGGTGTTGTCCCGAAAATCGGTTAGATTCATTGCTGTGAGTCGAGGACGGTCAAGAGAAAAATGTGAACATGTTGAATGTATGTTTCTACATTTGAAACGAGACTGGCAGACGAGCACGTGATAAAGAAAATACGATCCTCCCTCCTAGAATAAAACTCACGGACTGAAGAAACACAGCAGCTACATGAATACCTCACCTGTTAGGATTTCTACCACTCCCATTTATCTATCTTTTCCTGCAGCATTGAAAGTCCTAACGACACAGCATAACACAAAATCGCCACGTGTCTTCTGTAAAGCGGTGAGAAAGGATACAGAAACTATCTGTCTGAGAGACTGCCAACATCCTCCAGGGGTTGTCTCGATCCGGATACATGCTGAAGAACAGCTGAAACCAGACAAAAGTCACCTGTAACGCTGAGAAAATAGATGATATGGGAAATATCTTGTACTTACTCCGCTGTATAAATTCAGTCAATGCATTATGTAGGAAAGTTGCCTTGCTAAACCTCAGATGGTAAAAATAAAAAGTATGCTGTTTCATTTAACTTAATCCAGTGAGTGAGCTAAAGCCAGGAGGTGATTATCTTAGTTTAGCATAAAGACTGAAGACAGGGCAAAGCAGCTAGCCTTACCAATGCTAAGCTTCAGTAATAAGCCAGTGATGACAGTAATGACTGACCTTCACCACACATCACAGTAAAGGTCAGTCATCAACATGATTTATCCTGTCTGCACGTACAGAAATGTAAAAAAAAAAAAAATTGTGGTTTAAGAATCGTGTGTTCACAGTGATGTCACGGGAAAAAGAGTTGATTGGATGAACTGCTTTTTGGCAATAAAATCGTTTTTGCTTATAAAACCGTAAAACCATTGTTTTGCTTTTTTTGTTAAATTTCTCATTAATGAGCCTCAGATGTATTTTTTAAACTTTCGACAGAGCCAAGCTAACTGTTTTCCCCTTTTCATAAGAATAAAGATGTTGTGTAAATAAGGGGAAAAAAAACTAAACTTTTAGCACAAACTTGTTTTTTATGTGATTTATGTGATAAAGGTGTGTTATTTTGGGAGACGTATCCACTTACACTGCAGAGAACGACAATAGCAAAGATAGTGGCGATTTTGGCGATTCTGAAGCAGCATCTGACAAGACAAAAAAGTGGATATTCATTAGAAAAGAATAGAGATTAGTATGATGGTACTGTATACCAGCATTTTCACACTCAGAGGTTGGGCCCCTAAAGGGGGACACACAAGGAATCTGTGGAGTCCCAACATTAAATAACAAAATCTTTATTTTTTTGGGGACTTTTCTCAAATCTTTCCTACTTTTTTTCTGATAGTTTCCCCTCTTCAAGTCTCGACATTATATTTAGAGATTAAAAGGAAGAGATATAAAACACAGCATATAAAATACTCCAGTCAGTCATAGTTTTCTCCTGGTAACATGACAGGTCTCACTTCACATTGCTGGCGAGTCTGAAGTTGACGTTGTCCACAGCGTCGTACTTCTCCGAGGAGCCGCAGCGGGACAAGGAGAGGCTGGTGACCTCGCTGCCCAGCCGATACCGTCTCTCCACGTCCAAGGAGCCGCTGTCCCAGTGCTCTTCACCTCCAACAAAGCTGGGGTTATGTAGGGTCATGTAGGTTACACTGGCAAGGAATAAACACTGTCAGTCATGGTGCAGAAATAAACACTGGAATAAATACTGGCATTAAGACAGCAGCTATAGATCTTGTCAAGCTCTTAAACTGAAAAATGTTTTCACTACTGAACAGCAAAAACATCTCTAAAAGACACGCACCCCGTTATCATAAATTTCTTACACAAGTCGTACCACTGCTGATTGAATCAATGTAGGAAGGGTTTTACAACGGTGTTATTTGTTGAGCTATTTCATTAAATTAAACTGCTGGCATGCCATTGTGATTCTGCCGAACACGAAACATTAAAAGCAAAGTACATAATCTCCTTTTTTTTTTTTTTTTTTTTTTTTTTTTTTTTACAAGGTTTATAAAACTGCTTCTAAAAAGAGAGTTTAACAAACAGTCCACTTTATGGAGCCCTAAAGTCTTCATTATAAAATATATTGTGAAACAAATTGCCTTCATAAATTGAGTAAATTATATAAATTAGCCATTGTCATTATTATAACTCATTATTATGCAAAGTTATGCCATCACTCTTCAACAGTACTTTATCTAATTGGAGTTAATGGCCTTCTTCCAGTGAGGTTTGTGTTCCACATTTTATTTCATAATGTCACTTTTAATTCATTTCATGTTTCATGTGAGTTGTCCCCAGTTGAAGCCCCCTCACCTTTCAGCTAATCACACTGCTGCCAAGCTTTAGCGAGCAGATGATGTAGGCCAGAATAAGCTGTGTCCAAAATCACTTCTGTACAGCGCTCTACATTTACTGTCCACCTTTTGGTTGAAGTGTTCGGATTCTGTATGTGAATTTATTTGCAATAGTGTCCCCTAAATATTAAAACAAGTGTCCATAGCAGGTACGCTACTTTCTGCGAACAATGACACATTTTATAGCTCTTAAATGACTGTTGTTCGACTCAACAGGTGACAGTGATGATACAAAAACAAGTTGATAAGTGAGCGTGCAAAATCGTAGTTTCTTGCCTACTATTGAGTAAACTATTGACTTTCCATTGTCGTGAATGAGTAAACAAGGGAGGGATTTTGGACACAGCTTCCAAACTTGACATTTGTAAAAGTCCTATTCGGTTGTATGGTTTTGTCTTTCATGATTTTTCACAACTTTTTTACACAATTTATCAGTTTAATTATTTTGCTGTTTTGTTTTGAGCCATTTGGGGCTCCATGCAGGAGCTGCCATGTATCGCCTGAAGAATTACTCACCTGTCATCTTGAGAGAATTTCAGCAGAGACGACCTCTCTGTAATGTTGGCTGAATTTGTTTTTCCTCTGAGGATGTTAACAGCACTGAATTTTTGCCTGAAACTAGAAATGCAATGGAATACAATGAGTTAAAAAAAAATAAAAAAAATAAAATAAAAATAGCAGAAAAACAGGGAGAAACAAAGAGCTTTTGTGAACTTTGACCCCAATAGAGAAACCCTCAGCTGTCAGTCACCAGTTTAAGAAGCATGCCAGACCTTTTGTCACCCCCCCGCTGGCACAAAGGTGGGTGAGCAGCTGGTGACTCAAGACCCGAGGAGATCATTAAGGGGTCTGTGTTACCCTGCTGCTGCACTGTAGCCCCCAAGTGGCTGCCTGCAGCAGCACCTGCCTCTCTGCTGGGTCTGAACCAACAATCACATCCACACATGTACACGCACACACAAAATATCTGTCTCCATCTATTCCATCATCATATGCCTAAAAAGCAGGCCAGTGAGTGGTTAATTAATCATTTTTAAAAAACACTTTCATCAAGCCCACTGTTATCTCAACAATTACTTTGAAACAGTAGAGATGTCATGAGAATTGTGTAATGGAGCCCACTGAGGAAAAACTGTTAGACAGAAATCTTTGTAAAAATGAAGGGTCCTCCTCTGCTAATCTTATAATCTTGAGGGGTTATATTGCCTGTCATGCAAGGGGGAGAAATGTCTAATTCATAATACCTTACTTGTGTTGTTGTCTTACAAGTCTGGTAGGCATAACCAAACACGTTGCAGACAGGGTGCTTTGAAGCAGTGAATGTGACAAGGGTGTTGGATAATGGAGTAGATTACACAATTGGAAAGTCTGCTCTGTTAATCCTCCTCGATAATGTTATACAACTATAAGGAGATTTAGTGCATGTCTACAAATATTTTCTCCCCTCTTTTGTTCCTTGTCTTGACTTTGATTCTGTCCCCCAGATGTGACTTGGCAGAGATTGCACTTCACTAAGTGTTTAAAGTATATTAAGCTCAGACAGAAAGGAAAGAAAAATTGAAATTAGAAGGAGTTTTTAGTTTTTAATGCACTTACAGTGTCCAGTCACTGTGATTAGTGTTGACCAGCAGAGAAAAAGGTCAAATGTTACCACATTATTTTTTTAAACTGATGTTTTTGGATGGATTTAACTTCCTGCAAAAAATGCCTGGTCATAATATCATATTAAGTTCTGTTTTTAGGTACTTTCCTCAATTGGGGTGATTTTTTTTTTTGGAAGAGACTGAACACTGTTTTTGTCCATACAGTGTGTTGAATGAATGTTATTATAAAATGTACTCTTTGCTGGCGTCACACTTATATCACTCACAATTGTTTTTGTAACCTAAAGAACCCATGTTTTATTATTATTATTATTATTAAAACAGTTTTAAAAACAGTTTTAAACCAAATCTAATACATTCATTTAAGTTATAATTCAAAAAAGTTGAGAATTCAAATATTTCCAGCTAGTTCTGTGATTTGCAGTATAATATTTTTTTCATCAAAAATTAAATCCCAATTTTCTCAGAATGTTTTCCAGTTCACATAAATTGACAGCCAAAAACCCACATTAACTCAACAAATTATATTAACATTTTTGGGACAATCTGCTCCAGATTAGCGCATTTTTCATCGCAACAATATCTGAAATGGAGAGTAAACATTGGACATGGGGCAGAATGAACACGTGCAATCCAGCGACTGTTTACTAATAAGTGAGCCATATCCAATATCTTAGGTTGGTTTTGCTCTGCATCAACTCTTGAGGGAAATATCTGTCTCTTTGCTGAATATAACTGCAGCTACAAATGATACGAATATGTAAAGTGAGTGAACAAAAACAGCAAGTTGTGGGCTTCAAAGCTAAAACACTGAGATGAAACCCAGAAGTCAAAAGTCTTTATTCAATGTTTGCATAAAAACAAATGATAGCTGCTTTAAACTTTAAAGCGGCAGCATTAATTTTAATGAGCATGACAGGAACCACAAAGTGCTAAATTACCATACAATGTGGTCTTGCTACTTCAAAGAACTGTTTTACAAAGAAGTTGCAATATTACGCAACAGTTTGCTGTTCCTTAAGCCTATTAAGTTCAGCCTAAACCTGTCTTCAAGCATGTTTTACAGTCTTGTGTTCAAACACAGTTTAAAGTGCCAGACAGACAACCTGACAGCTACCGCCGCTGCAGCATTCTTTCTGCCGAGGAATGAGCCTCTGGGCCGGAAAAATATTGTCAACTTGTCAGATGCAATCATGTTCAAATGTTTAACAGCAGCAATCCCTCACAGCTTTTATTACCGTAAACAGGAAACTACAGGCAGCAGGTGAACAGGGTAGGTTCTCAAAGGAAACTATCAGCTCAGTCTTATGATCTCATTTACGTCTGCTAATTTAACCATCACCGGACAACTTGATCATTTCTGGGTATTTTTTTTTTCCTCATTCTTCAGCTTTTTCATTCATCATTTTGAAATGAAAAGAGTAAACTGCAGGAACGGTTACAGTACCTGATGACTGTAAAATATCAAATACAAAACAGCAAATCTGTTCCACCACAGGAGACACACAAGTATCAGCTGCAGTCCACTCTTTATCATGTATAACTTTGACTTAGTTCATGAAGCACAAAATCCCCCAGTTTAATCCTGATAACATCACAGCCACGGGCTTGAGATTAGCCCCCCTCAGCGTCTCAGATCACACACCTTTAGGTCTGTGTGTGAGAATGTTCAAGCTTACATAGGAAGCTCAGGTCTTTTCCACGTATGTTTATACATTCTCCAGAGGATTTATCCAGTAGGCCATGTGTAATATGTTTCTGGATGTGTTGTTCAAATATCTGTCGTGTCTTCACTCCAGAAAAACCCAGTAAGGAGAGAGAATTAGCGCTAATCTTCAAAACTAGTATACAAAAAGAATAATGTCAATGTGGAATCTAGACCAATTAGTAACCGAGAGCTTTAAACACAAGCTTTTTGCTTAAGATGGCTTTTTTTTGTTGTTGTTTGTTTGTTTTTTTTTACAATTTGTGGCAGTGAAAACCAGCTGTGAGCAAAACTTTGGGATATTATCACCCTTTACTTGATATAGCTAGCTTGTTAGCACACACTTATTTACACATCAGCTGTTGCAAAATTACATCAGCATTCATTTGGATTCATGTTTATGTCCCCCTGGCTAATATTAGTCCAGTATTCATTCTCCTGAGGGAAACACAGGCTTTTTAGCAGCTAAATACTCTGTTGTTTAAACCAGCTAGTTGCTGACTGTTTGCTGAGCTGGTGGTGTGCAGTGAAAGCTTTATAGTGAACCAAAACAGTAAAGATGTGGGTTTCAAAACCAAAACAACAAGCTGAAAAACACTAAAATAACACCATCGAGCTGAGGGGAGCCAAACACCAAGTCTTAGTGCTGTGAACGGTGTGGCGTCATCTTTTTGATGACAATCTGACAAACAATAACCAATACAATAAGCCACCCTTTTTAGAGATGAATTTTTGTGTAGAATTAATGGAGATACATTATACAAGCAGTCTTTGGTCAGGCTGCTTTCAGTTTAGTTGAACATTCACTAGGAAAAAAACATTACCGGCTAACAAGGACTATATAACAATATCAGCTGAACACCATTATTCTCCAACTACATAAACTCGATCAGTCCGCCATCTGCATGAGGCAGGAGGTGATTTTCTATATTTTTCTTTTTATTATTAAATCTCATGAAAAGGCCAAAACCAACAATGAATGGATTAATGAAAACAACTATTGCCTGCAGTGGTAGCCAGGTAGGCGTATAATTTCATCTTCTCTGCCAAAGGGCTTCATTGTCATCCTCCTGACACTATTAAGAACACATCAGTGAGCCACCAGATGACACGCTGCTTCATTACCATGAACGTGGGCTCTATAGTTTATTCTGAGTCAATCCCACCAAGAAAGAATTTGGAATAAAACCTCACAGCTGAGAGGAGATCCCAACATTGACAGTGTTTACTCCAGTTTAAGTATAATTTTCCGGTGCCCAGATGTTTCAGGTAATGAGCAAGCCTTTCTTATTCGCCACGGTGGACATTTATGAGCTGTTTTTAGCCTTTTATATCACTATTATGGAACAAACAATCTTAGGGCCTCGTACCACAAACAGGGTGGTGAGTTCCACAAATATTGCACTGTTGGTTTGGGTCTTTTCACACTTTATTAGATTGACTTTCATGATTACCAAACTAGTCTTTGAAATCAGCCCATTGACTTATAATGAAACCAATTAGAGTTGCTAGAGTAGCTCTCCCTCCAATAATGCTTGTTAATAATAAATGAAGTTATTGCCAATCAACCACAGTGAGAGAACAGAAGCACTTCATACCCGTCCTCTGGTCGAACGGGGAGGAAACCGTCAGTGTGGAGGACGCACTGTGGGGAGGGTAGAACCGCAGACTGGCGGATCTTCGGGGTCTCTCTCCTCTCTGATAAACCCTGCAGCAGGAGCAGCTCCCCAAAGTTCCCTGCGACTTCCTCTGGCGACTTCAGGCTGCTTCTGCCCTGATGGTTTTGGGCCGACGCCTGAGACATTTCAATCTCCAGGTTGCTTTTGTTTTCCAAATACATGATGGCACCACTGCGGGGAAGAGGGAGGCAAAGTTTGTTTTTTTAACAGCAGATATCAATTTAACAGTGAGGTGTAGCAAAAATAAGTCATCAACCTTCTAAGTTGACATGGCTAACATACGGAAAACCATTTGAAGCCCGGTTTCTGGTTCTTTTAGCTGTTTCTACTCTTCACAAACCCCTGATGGAAGTATGCACCTTTTAGCTGCTCAATGTTACATGCTGACAAGCTGTCAGCTACCTGTAGCTGTCAGATATTTGGGTTTAAGCAGGTGCTGCAAAGCACAGCAGGTTCACAAGAGGTTTGACATCTAAAGCCCCTTTCATACAGCTTGTTCAAGGCGGGCATATTGAGTCATTATTGTGCCGCTCTACTGTTTTACATGTCACGCCTCTGATTCCAGAGCGCTGGTATGCTGTGCTAAAAACTAGGGCAGCATTATGTCAAAAAGTAAAGCTGGTCTAACTACGTCTTTTCTTTACTGAAGTATTACAGGGGGAAAACCGCCACCGGCTGCTGCTAACACAATGAGAGCTGTGAGAGTCAACCCAAACCGTAAAGCCGGAACACAGACTACCAAAACAATGAGCTGAAAGACTCTTAAAGGCTCCACAGGGTTAAGAGAAACGCAGTCAGGTGATTCATTTCTGTGGTTTTATCACGACGTGGGAATTTTTCATGTGATCCGTTGTAACTATGAAATCTGTTATTTCTGTACAGCATCTTTGTGACTTTTCCGTTCAATTAAATTTCAAAAATTGTGGATTCTTTGATATTTTATCTTCTTTCTTTGATTGCAAATGCTGTTGCCTGCTTTCCCTCCACCAAATAAATGCATTTATTTTTCTTGAGCTTTACAATTTTTCCCAACAAGTGATTGCAATTATGCGATTAAGTATTGCATATAGCCTTAGTACAGACTGTTGGATGAGTTAAGGCCAAAATTTGTTTGGCTTTACATCTCTAAAATTCTTCTCCCGGGGGAACAATAAGCTCTGTTGTACAGCAGAGATCCACCATCCTTTAGTGGTGATAGCTACAGGATACACAAAGTAACTGTTTATGCCTGCTCCTGTCTGAAATGAGCAATAAACTACCGATAGCCATCAAACCTGGTGTGATTTGCAATGTAAATGGTTGTGCTGAAATTACAGAGGAATGTCAACATGCATTATAACAGCTGAGTGATGCTCAGCACCCATAAAGCACAGCGTGAGCTCAGTGGATGAAGTCAGCTACAGCAGACATGTGGTCCTCATCAACACAAAGGCTGCATGAATTCGATGGGATTATTGCTCACATGAAAGGGAACAGGAACTCACATGTGACTTTTGAGCCCTTTGCCATAATACTTCTTTGAGTAGAAAGACTATTCCTGCAAAGAGGCAGCACACACGGATGAAGAACTGATCCTACAAACAATTTGCAGCAGTTTTTCCAGGAAAAAGCCCATCACTGCCAGTAACCCCTTCACACGTGTAAATATATTGATCAGAGTTGCTTTAAAGTGAAAAGTTGCACCACTTTTTGTCCATACATCCCATTTACATTCATCTCTTATTCACAAACACAAAAAGCTAAAGTCTTAAAAGTATTAAGTTACACGCAACTATACTCAAATTCACTATTATAACATTACAAAGCATATCACTTCATTGCCTGCTGTCACTCATTTTGTTACGGCTTATATAATATGCTTGTCCAATGCTTGTGATGAGCCTCATCAAGGAGCAGAATGAGCCTTTTTGTTCGGCATCCTGACTGCGGGCTGAGTGTGTGATGGCAAACACAAACTGCTTTCTTAAATTTTCCACCCTTGTTCACCAAAATTAAAAAATCCAGTTCAAAAACTAAATCACATTTAAGATGAAGGACTGTGAAACACAAAGCTGAAACAGAAGGATTATACCTACTGTATGTGTCGGGCGTTTACCTCTTGTTCGTTTGACTTTTTCATTTCTTTGCTTGTCATTTTCAGTATCAGATATTGTCTAAGCAATGTAATAAATGATCCATTCAGTGGGCATCTGTTTAGGTAGGTAGGTAGGTAGGTAGGTATTTACTTTATTAATCCCCGAGGGGAAATTTTTTTTTTTTAATTTACATATAAGTTTACAAATTAGTGGAATAAATGAAGGCATTTTCTGTGGCAATGTGCAGCTGGATTATGACATGATATTTAAACAAAGCCCAAGGTGTAACAGAGAGGGGTAACTGAAGCAAATTTTGATGAGGCACAGATGAAGATGTCAAACCTACCTTGACAAATGAAGACAGAAGTCCTTTTAGATGATGATGATGATGATGATGATGATGATGATGATGATGAAGACAAGGGCAATAATGATGATGTTGAATGATGAACTCCCAAAAGCAAAATCACAATCCACACCAATAATCCTAATTTAAAAAGTGAAATTTGATGTTCTTAGAGATGCCGGGACCGTTTCGGTTTTAATGTTGTTGTTGTTGTTGTTTTTTACTGGTAAATCTGTGAGCACAGTGACGTAGTCGAAGGCGAGAGTGGCCAAGGTGTTTCTTCTCCTCTCCTCCCCAGCAAAGGAGGGAGATGTTCAAAAGCCGTCTGGGTACCGAGGAGCTGAGGGGGAGTGGAGAGGTGGAGGAGTGGAGGAGTGGCACAGTTTGCTCTCCACTAATTGTTGCTCACCAGAAAACGTTCCCATTCAGTCGTTCTTACTCCCCTTCTCCACCTCCTCCCACCATCTCCAACCCATGTGCTCCAAAGGAACAACCTAAGATATTTTCTTTACACAACATTAGCCCTAACTGGAAGTGACACGAGTTATTTTCAGCCAGATTATGTTATGTTATGCCTATATTTAAGATTTGTAAGATGGGTTTAAAATAAAGATATTATGTGGATATGTAATAATAGTTGTTGCGTAACACATCCTGATTAACCATAATGCTGTTATTTCACACTTTGTTAATAAATTACCGGGATTTTTATGAACTGAGATGGAAGTGGGTCTTCCTGGGAAGGGGAGCTGCCATACATAAACCTCTGAGCCTAACCCACTTTAACAGGGTGAGTCAACGCCACAGATTTAAGGTGTAGAAAGGTCAGACAGGTCAGAGACAGAGAGGTTTCAAGGAAAACTTAAACCACCCCTCAGACTCCAGTTTGAGAAAAGAACGTCTGCATGTTTTGCCACTCTGAACGATTGTTTTCACCATATTAGATCATCATCATATAATTGCAGTGGCTGGCTCATTCGTTCCTTAAAAAAAAATGTCGAAAGAATTTTTTTTTTTTTTTTTTTTTAAATGAGGATATGATTTTCAATGTTTGTGCAAATGCAGGTTCAAAGCGAGACTGGGTAGTGGGTGGACGAGTTTGCTTGCAGGGAAGGGGAGTGGGAGAGTCGAGTTAATCCAGACTTAGTAAGAAAAAGGTCAAAGAAAAAGGTCAGAGTGTCAGAAGTTTAGAAAAAAAAACTGCTTAATGAAATGCACTGTCCAAAAAAGATCTCTGGTGCTGGAAGTTGCTTATGTCTTCGGGTTAAATGTAATAAAGGGTCTCACATTTGGAAAAAGTAGGATTGCTGCACACCAAATGACCCTGAGGTTTGTAAGTTCATATTCAAGCACAAAGACTAACAATAAACCTCAATTGTATAGGTATTTGTACTTTGGTTTAGGATTTCCATTTCAAGCTGCTCTGTACTTCATTTCAGAGGGAAAACTAAGGTAAACTACGAACTAATTCAATTTAAAGTGGCAACCTCTCAAATGCATCTATACATGTTCGAGCCCAGTGGACAACCAGAACATCTGCGTCTACAAAGATCACAGAAGGACATTTTTACTTCCTTTTTGCGTGACATAACGGTGCATTTAGTCTTTTAATCCCAAACCATATATTTACAACTTTTTTTATATATATAAATGGTAAATGGTCTGCACTTATATAGCGCTTTATCATTTTTGCAGCCTCAAAGTGCTTTACACTGTTTCCCATTCACACACATTCAAACACTACAGGAACTGAGCTGTCATCAGGAATACATTCCAGCACCAATAGTACGCCATCAGGTGAAACTTGGGGTTCGGTGTCTTGCGCAAGGACACTTAGGCATATGGACAGGAGTAGCCAGGGATTGAACCACCAACCTTCCGATTCATCTACCATCTGAGCAACAGCCGCCCCCATATATGCCCCTTTTAATACATGTACATATGAAAAGTGCAAATATAGTTAGTAAAATGTTGTTCTCCTGTTCCAACTGTAATCTATAGAGAAATGTGGGACAAGCTGATGTGTTCAGAGCTGTCTGAAGCTGTCCAAGCTTTTTTCTTTGATATATTGTGTTTACATACATTTAGTTCCCTATTTGTTTAATGTACACAACCGGCATTGTAATAATATACTTTATATATGACAGAGAATACGTAAAAGCATAACAGGCCGTCTTTAAAGTACAACATATTGTAAGATTAACCAGTGATTTCCAACTTGTTTGGCTTCTGACATGTACAAAAACCTGTGTAGTCAGGGTCACATTTCACATGTCTCTGAGATGTTAACGGCTCCAGCAAATAGAAATGTTTCCCTCAATTTCCTTTGTTGCACCTAGTTAGTGCTCATTAATCACCCTAGCTAAGATTCAGCCAAGTGGAGTGGTGGTCTTCCCGCAAAAATCAAAGATGAGAGAAAAAGTCCATAACCTGAAAACAGATTTGCAGATCAGAGTTGGATTATTTCTTCTTTCCTCTCCCCGTAACCATCTGACGGCCCCTCAGATGTATCTGCCACCCCTGGGTATAAAACAGTTAAAAAAAAGTAGTTTAAACTAGCTCCACCTGCAGCTGCTACAACAGCAACATGCTGCTGACACACTTATGCTTGAGTATTAATAATTTAATGATGTCTTATATAATAATAAATGAGGCAGCGATACCAAATCATTGCTTTTACTTTAATACTCGAACTACATTTTGCTACTAATACTCATGTACTTTTCCTTAAATAGGATTTTTCATGCAGGACTTTCACTTGTAATCGAATATTTTTGCATCGTTTAATTGGAACTTTTACTTATGTAAAGTATATGAATACTTACTACCACTGATCAACACCATTTTTTTATTTTACAACATAAAAGCCAATACCATAAGTCTGCAAAGGAATTAAATAAAAACTATATTTTCCTTTTTACTTTATTTTGTTTATATTTTGGTTTTTGGTGAAAAGTAAGCTATTTTTCTAAACATAGACAAATGAAATTGTCCCTTTTTTAAAAAAAAAAAAAAAACAGCAGTGACTGTTTAAAATTTGGGGATTTGAAAGGCGTCATGACAAAATCAGGGCGTGTGTCTTTAATTTAATCTCTTAATACTTTTGCCTTTGACCCACCACAACTGAGCAGATTGGGATTTTACCATCCTGCCATCCATGAGTAAAAGCCAGTGAACCAGACGAACAGGACCAAAGTAATTAGAAATCCCCACTACTAAAACCTGCCCCCTATGAAAATCATCTATCCAGGGAAGTGAATAAAATCAGAGACAACATTATCTTTCTGTTAAGTCTCCACCCCAAAATCATTTTTGTGGCCTCAATTTACACTTCCGGCATCTGCTGCCTTCATTCTCAGAAATCAATGAAGACAATGTTTCCCATTGAGCAACCGGAGTCACCTGGTCTGGACTCACCAGAGGAAGGAACGCTACGCAGAGAAGATGTCCAGGGGGCAGACTGCACACTGGTCTTGTGGGCTGATGCGAGATATAGTAGCAAGAACAGAGCAATCACATGTACAACAAGGACAGAGGAGAGTAAGCCGGGGGCTTTGAATGACGGTAACTCGTGTCATACGGACTCTCAGAGTCCTGGATGAATGAGTTATTCACTCCAGGGTGTTGGTAATCTCATACATGCACAAGCTGACTCTTCATACCAGCAGTGTCATGTGACGCAGAGCAGACATCATCATCGTCATCCAGAGGTGCTTTTGCATTGTTAACAGCTTGTAGAAAAAAAATGCTGCTAAGATATTAACCCAGATGAAAATATTTAATCATATCACCCCTGTTCTTATTTTATTACAGTGGCTAGATTACACTTTAAGATTTTACTTCTACAATAAAAAATACAACATGGACTTGCACCTTCCTATTTATCCCCTCAGGTCACTCCTCATATACTCGCTAGGACTCTTTGCTCTTAAAATACCGGTCTCCCCACCTTTCCAAAAATCTATAAACCGTCAGTAGGTGGTTGGACTTTGTCTTTCCGAGCTTCTCTTCTCTGGAATCATCTTCCCAGCTGTATTTGCAGGAGCCCTAAATGGTAATCTCAGGTCAATCATTGTGCACAAGGTTAGGAATATGGGTTTATGTGTGCCGTCTCACTTCTGCATGTTATTATCACAACTTCTATATTCTGCTGCCTCTTGACTGTTTTATTGAATGTAGTGCACAAGTCAAATATTTAGTTTTGCTCACATGTATACACTTCTGTGTGATATACTGATACTGTTCATTGTTGGCTTTATTATATGTACAACCCTTTGAGGACTGCTTTGTGATATTGTTCTATAATAAACTTTGAACTGACTTGACTAAATAGGGAAAAAGTAACAAATGTGAATGAACTCTGGTCAGCTATCGTCGATCATTTAGAGATGTAGTTACACACCGATGTCCATGTAAACGAGCAATGAGCACTAATGTTTTAGGATTCTCAGTCTTCCATTCACAAATATCTTACTTTTTTCATATTATTCATACATGTAATATCTGATGACATAAATGAAATGAGGGATATTTGTTGATAATGTTGCATTTTGTAGTGGGAAAAATAATTCTCCTGTTTTACGGTGGCTGAGAACTATTGAAAACCTCAATCAATATATTGAGGCTAATAATAAAGATCTTAAAATTTAAGGTTTCTACTCTTCAGTAAATCCTTTCCCAGATCATGTCCTGTGACATTAGGCGGGCATCACTGATTGGAATCATGACCTGGACTAACAAGTTCCAGGATGTGGAAGTTGCCTTTAAAATAGAACAACGTGAAAATTGGAGGAACTGGCAATGTTCAGATTCCTACTCATCACCCAGTACCATCAGGGAGGCATCGGATCTCTCCCACAGTCACACTGCAGCATGACAGGAAGTCCAAACATCCAGCCAGAGACACAAAGAACTATCTTCTGCCACAAGAAGAACAAAGAGTCCTGCAACAGTTAGTATGACCCACACAGAGCTGGGATCTTTACATCATGGTCTCAGTCTGATTACAAGAAGAGACAGGAGACACATACATCCAGTCACTTCTATTTATCTAATTAGTTCCTGTGCATCTGTTTCATTTCAACTCAGTGTTCACAGTGCCAGGCTAATTTGTCCGTTTCTCTGCTCTGCTGCGTCTGTATTTCCCGAAGGCTCGACCTCAACCGGCTGAAAGACAGACCAGAGCATCAGCATTTTTAAGTGGCAAATAGTAAGGACGCTAATGTTAGCATCAAGCTAAAAAGCTAAAAAAAAAAAATAGACCCTGCTGTCAGACTTATATTCTTTGTCAGAGTAAATGTTGAGCCTCAGGTATTTATTTTTGTGCTGCCATTGCGCTCCGAAGCAGGCAGATGAGAATCAGATACTGCATCCGCATGCAGCTTGGAGGTGTGTGCTGGATTTCCTCTCCTCCTTCTCGGTGTACCGTAGACTCGAGAGGATCATGTTCTGCCAACTCCGTGACCTCTCTGGCTCAGCAGATTGCTAACCAACCCTTTCTGAGAGTAACAGTGGGCGAGGGCCAGAGCCGCCATCGCCAATTCATCAGGGCACTAATGGCTCACAGCCACGCTCAAGCTACAGCGAGGAGGAAGCATCTTCAACTGAGAGCCTAACAGTCCTGGCGGCCACAAAGGACGGCTGATGAAGTCTTGGCGCTCTTGTGGGCTGATGCTGCTGACCTTTCAGAAACCTGATTGTGACTGAACTCCTCAGAAGATTTTCTCAGGGCTGTTCTTCTGCTTTGGGGAGACACAGTGGAATTTGGATCATATAGTTGGATCCCTCTGAATATTTCTCGCCTCAGCTGCTTATCCTTTGGACAGTACAGCGGCAGGCCACAGGTCAGCAGGTTAAGCCTCCCAGTAGCTGCTGGTTACTGATGTGACCCGTGTAGCGTTATCTGTTACACCTAAATATTCAGTGCACAGCAATACTGAGGCTGAGACAGGCTTCCTGCAAGGTGCACCAAATTATGTTTCAGACTTTAAATGAAATTCAGTAAATATTTCACAGTTTAAGACCCACTTTTATTAAATACATGTTTGTTAACATGTGAGCACATTTTTGTTCGGACTTCCCAGCCGTACATAACAAAAGTCCCCAGGTGTATGATGCATGAGTTAGCATAACGTGGATATGTGTATTGATTACTGTACAGGGGCCAAGGGGATCCGGAGGCCCCCGTAGGCCTGTGTATGAGGTGAATGTAAATAGTTTTTTTCGTTAATAGTAACAGAGCTCAGTAAAAAGACTACAATAAGAGGCATAACTATTCCATAAGCCGAGTGGCTAAACTGCCAGACTTGAAGCCTCAGGTCTCCCTATTTAGCCGTTGGCATCGTGGTTTCTTTGGCCCCAGAAGTGACCATATTTGGAAGCGCTAGGGAGGAGAGAGCGGTAGATCTGACTGAGAACCTGATGACGCTATGCTCATAGAAAACTGACTGCTCCCCTGGCATGTTAATCGAACCAGGGACGCCCCCAAACATCAGCGGTGCAGTACTCTGTGACACATGCACACGGTCACATCCAGTTAAATTGTGTCTCTCTAAGGTTGTGGAACCATTGCAATTTAAAATGCCATCAATTTAATTTAATGAAGTCAACTATAATCCTGCTGCATTCAATGGTTGGTCTGGATACTAATGTGTTATTCTCGATTTTGGTCTCAAAATGTTGCTTAAAAAATGTTGACAATAAAAGCCTTGTTAATGTAATGTAGTTGAAGGTATAGCGAAATATCAAGGTTTTAAAAGTAGACTGGCGTACAACAAAGTAATGAAGTACACAATGATTCTTCCTTCATATCTCACACCAACAGCCGAATGCCTTTATGTTAACTGTAGTGCATCACAGTTTCCTGTTTTCCGTCTTACTTCCTTTTAGTTAGAACAGCAACCTTGAAAATGTGATTAAACCGCATTTAAATCATCATTTTGTTACAGGGAATCGCTGAACATGTACACCTGCCGGGCATGGACAAAACTGCACCCACGGCCAGGATCAATTGTAACCCCAAAATCATACAAAATTCGTATTATTGACTAATTTTGTAGTTGATTTTCCACAGAAGATTGAACTTGACAGACTACATTATTCACTGTGGTCACCAAATTTAACTGCGGCAATTGGGTTCAAACCCAGTGAACCTCAACCACAGATTTTAAATGTTTAATCCGAATATAAACAACAACAAAATAAAATAAAATTAATGAATTTTGTGGAAACAATCAAGTAAATGCCAAATGAATCCTCGGGGTTGTTCAAGTTTGAGTTTTTGTTGAGTGCATTGGAGTTCCTACTCCATCCTGAGTGAGGAAGGCCGTCCGGCCCGGCTCTCAGGAGGACGAAAGATACGAAGGCTGAATCTGATGAATAGTGGAAATGAAAATCCAGGGAACGGCCAGAAGGAGGCAACGACGGCGGCGAAGATCTAGTGAGCGGTAAAAAGATGCCAATGGAGAGCAGGAGGCAGATGACAGCGACTCGGACAGCACAAGTCTTCTGTCTGTAGTGAAGCAAAAACAAAAAATAGACGTCGCAGAAGGTGCAGAGTAATCACTCAGTCGTCCATGTAACACTTCACTTGTGGTTCATTTCTCTCTCTACGACACTACAGATATCAGAATAACCTTCATTTCAGTAATATTTCACTAATGCATTTCAGCTCAGAACTAAATATTATTTGTACTGCTGTCTGACCTTGTTTCCATAACAACTTCTCAGACTACCTGGCGGCATTAAGAAATGAAGGGTTTGTGTACATGCTGAAATGCCGGAGGGCTTTTAATTTGAAACAGATACAG
Organism: Embiotoca jacksoni; assembly: GCF_022577435.1. NCBI lineage: Eukaryota > Metazoa > Chordata > Actinopteri > Embiotocidae > Embiotoca > Embiotoca jacksoni. The sequence continues at coordinate 9,532,418 of NW_027185296.1, read as the reverse complement.
GAAGTGTTGAGTTTGTATTAATGCAATAACTATAAAAGGGCAAGCGGCCGCAGATCAAAAGGAGGCTTTAGGTGGACTTCACAAATCAGTCGATACACAAAATTTCTATATGACAACTTCCCACTCATTTTGTTTTCGTTGTCTCTCTTGCATGGCTTTAACATTGGAGATGATTGTATCTTAGAGACTAAGAGAACATTTTACTTCCTCATTTGGAGAAAAAAGTGTTGGAGCGTTGTTCCAGTACGCTCCTGAATTTGAGAGAAGTGGACGCTTTTTGGATGGGAGCCAGAGTTTGTTTTTTTTAAAGCCAGCCCCTGGTGGTCATCAGTGATATTGCACTTTCAGGCCCTTCTGCATTGGGTTTAATTTTCAGACCTGAAAACTTTTGTATAGTCTATGCTCAGCACCATCATTGCCTGGATCCAGAAAAGCAGCAGACAATTTATGGATAGATTAACCTTTATTAGAAAATAAGTGCTCGATTTATGACTTTAGGTTTTTGTTCAAATTGATACTCCCAGCTGATGTTACTTACCACAGCACTTGTTGAATGTAACTTTAAAAAAAAAATTAAATTCAAGGCTTTCTAATACTTTCTAAAGCCTTTTTTTTTTAAGGGAATATAATGTTACACAGGTATGCTTAAGATTTGAATCCAACTGTCTTTACACGTTTTAAACATCATCAGTTAGTTTAAACTTACCTGTAATAGACCTTAAATATACAGATGACTGGGCTTTAGTCTTATTCCCATCTCCCCACTCCGTCTCGCTCATACGCTGCCTTTCCAGGAATTATTGCTGGTTATACAGGGTTCAGTGGTCCTCATGACTTTGGCCACTTTGAACACTTAAGTTATTCTGATCCATTCAGTCACAAACCAACTTTTAGAGGAATCTGACCTTCATTTTATGAGACTAATGGACGCTTTTACATTCAGTGGCTTCGACTATTGAAATGTTCTCCGAACTCAGGATCACATTTATCGAGTTTTATTTTATTCATTTAATTTAAAAAAAAAAAAATTCATTTTTATTTTTTCAGCACTTTCTATTTCTCTTGTCCATTAGTCTCAAATTTTACTGTTTGCATTTGAGACAATATACTGTTTGCAGCCAATCAGTCACCTGTAAATCACTTTTACATTGCAATAACATGTAAGAAACGTCTACAACTTCAGCTGAACTTGGCCATCAGTAACATTTGTGATTTTTTTTTTTTTGTTGTGGTTTTGAATACAGCCCATGTTCATGACAGCAGATCTGCAGCACAGAAATGCTTTGCACTGTTTTACAGTGCAAATAAAAGAGGGCCGGCACAGATAGAAAGACAAGGAAATGCTTTTTGAGAGTTGCAGTTGCTGCTCCTTTGTCTACCTCCCACATGCAGTCACATGCTGCTGCCGACTCACGGGGCCGCCTGTTCTCTCTCGGTCTGTCTGTCTGAACCATCCCGAGCCGAGCAGCATCCCTCATCCCGCGTGATCCGAATACACTGGCCTGAAACTCTTCTATTGACATGTTGAACAGCTTTACACCATGTTTGGTATAATGCTGCTCACACTCTCAAATGATCAATGTCAGTATTGGGGCCTTGGTTGCTTGATACTTGCACTGATACTTATTCAGAGAAGCTGTAATACCTCATTAAAGGGCAACCAAAAACCAAAGGTGTGTTTTAATATTTCAGTGCAGTTTAAATGCATGTGTCCACATTCTCTGTATGTGGGGCATCTATCCCAGTGTAATGGACTGATGAATTAAACATGTGGAAATCCAATGTGTTTAACATGAATCTTGCCCATATTTAATATTTTCTTCACAGTATACTGAGTTTCCTTATTAAAAAATATCTTCATCCAGCCTTAAACTATTTGAATCAAGCAGGGAACCTTTTTTGCATGTTGACTCTGCCTCTCAATCTACTCCTTAATTTTTTTTTTTCAAATGTAATGAAAAAGCCAATACATTTTTTCAAGCCTTTTTTTTTTTTTTTTTTTTTTTTTAAAGATCAGCTGCCCCACAAATTCCTCCCTCGTTTCATTGCTGATCATAAAATGTGCCCTGAAACTCACTTTTTGGAAATCAATCTTTAAAGGATATGCTCAAGTTTTTTCTTAAAACACTATTTACATGTTCGTACTGTATTCTGTGAGATGTTGTGATTCAGTATTTTTTTTACTTGAAATGTAATATGAAATAAACCAAACTAACTGTTTAAACTAACTTTAAGGGAGTAAAATATCTGAATAAACATGTTTTATGGCTAAAATGCCACAATACAATTTTGACATGGCAAAAAAAAATACATTTCTGTGTGGTTGCCGACTAATTTACATAACAAACGCTGCAACTTGAGATGAAGGAGATCGTTCATTCCTGAGCTCGGCTCTCCTCCCTCTTCCCGCCTTCAGCCAGGACTGTGCTGGAAAGCACCTGACTCCCTGCAGCATAATGTACTAAAGTACTCTGTGATTATTACTGGGAAAAAAAAAAGCACTAAGTCTTCAAAGAATGCTAATGATTTTTAAGCCAAATGAAGCCTTCATAAAACCTTCATAAAACAGACGGCTTTTTCTTTTTTTTCCCCTCTCGTGACTCCACAGGACTGTGCATAATTTTACGAGACACATACTTAAGGGAGGTCACTACAGCTAAAGACGGTATGAGGAATGTGTTAGTCAGTGAGTGGAGGTCTTAAGACCCCCGGACATCACATCACTTTCTTTCCCAGCACGAGAGGGAGGCGCTGCCCCTCACGATGCTCTGAGCTCTGCTAACAACAGCACGTCACAGAGGTAATTAGGGGAGATGTCTTTAATCCCACAGAGCTGCAGGCTAACAATGTTGACCGCCATCACGGTAACACTGCTGCTGGAACCTTTGTGCTGTATATTAAAAGGGATTCTTAAAGATATCAAACTGAAAGTCGGATTTAAATCCATCTAAAGCGCCGCCTGATGAAAAAAGACCAAAAAAAAATCAAATAAAATGACCCATTTTGAAAACATTTAGTGCAACAGTTTCATGAGATCAGCCTTTTAACCTCCCCAAACACATCCAATTTAAACAATAACCTTAATCCACACGACAATATCTCAGGAAGATTGTGTAAAAAAAAAAAAAAAATCCAGGAAATGAATGTCATTTTAATGTTTGCGATTAATAATTCCTGTTGCATTTGATTTTCTAAAAACCTTTTAGATGCTGTTTGTGTGGCGCGCAGAAAATGTCAAAAAGAAATACAATCATTTCACTCCAGAACCAAAATGCTGCATCAGAGGAAAGTATTTCTTTTTTCCCGTTTTATTTATTAACAGAAATTTATTAACATTTAATATGCAGGAATGAGACCTGTGAATACATGGCACAATCATATTATATACATTCTTAAAGGAGACAGTGCACAAACATGGTGGAGGGTAAATACAGGAATTTTAAAATGACCCTTCGGTGGGCTCGGACTGACGTGAGCTGGGTGAGAAACACTGACGGGTTTTTTAAGTTAAAAATGTTTGTTTGTTTGTTTGTTTTTTTTATAAAGAAACATGGCTATTACCAAGAAACAAAAAGTAATACTACGGTTCTGTCACATTAGTTTCTATATACAATCTAGGGACAGGTACTTCACACAAACCAGAGGGAGAAATCTACCACAGTGCTAGGCTGGAGCCTTGTTTGTTTTTTGTTTTTAACTCTGTAACTGTAATAATATACATAATTGTCATGTAACACAACAGAACATGTGCAGCTGATCACCCCACTTTATTTGAAAGAAACTAAATCAGAGCAAACCTGCGTTTGTTCCTCTCTTTAGCTTATAATGCTTTTAAAGCTCATTGCACATCCCCCCTCCCTCCCCCCTCCCTCACAGACGTTTGTGTCTCAGTATGAACGTGTGCATTAATAAGTGAGATTATCGCAGTCTCTCTGTGGCAGCTCGTCTCTCCACGTCCGTAAAAAGGCTCAGTGTCCCGTTAAGTAGTCCTGCGTGGAGTCCGATGCGAAGGAGTCGGCGTCCTCGTTGTCGGAGTCCTCGCTGCTGTCGTCGGCCGCGGGCTCCCCGGACAGAGCGATGCGGGCGTAGTCGTCCGTGTCGATGGACTTGCAGAAGTGAATGGCGTATTTCAGTTTCTCCTCCAGTACCTGTTTACACGAGTACCTGGGCAGCTTGAGCAGGAAGAAGCAGGTGTAGGACTCTGGCAGGAAGTGGTCCGGAGGGTTGTACTTATCCAGCACCTAAAGACAAACAGAACAGATTAGTGTTGAATGTCTAGACAACAAATAGCTTTCAAATCAAAGGGGCCGTATGGAACTTTACACTTCCTGCTTCTAAATAACATTTTGTGATCATCAGAGTCCTTTTTTTTGAACTAATCGAAGGCCTGTAATGTTTTGGTGCGATTTGATGTCTGCATGTCTCTCTGCTCCGCCATCATGAAGGATGATTTCATATATTTAATGTCCATTTTTCTGTTCAGGGTCATTTCCTAAAAACATTGAAGAACAGGGTTTCCTATGTTTGGATTTCTTTCGTGAAAATAGTGTCTGTGTGTTAACTGCAGGTTGGATTAACTCAGTAAACATGAACAACTGAAGGAGTTATTGTTTGGTTCGTAATCTGCGGCCTTTTAACCTGAAACATGGACGGTAGTCATGGAGACTCTTCAGGCTTCCGCAACATACACTTTGTGATACTTCAGCTCAGTCACTGAAAATCCCTGTATGTCAGGTGGAAAATATATTTTGATGTGAGGTAATAATTATTTTTAACAATTACTTCATTTTCACTTAAAAAAAAATAAATAAATAACAGCCAATAAAATGTAAGTACATTTTTTTAGAAAGTCTTTTCAAAACCAAGATAATTAGATTTTGTTTAAATTTAATTAATTAACATTTTCTTACACACACAACTGCAAAAAAAACTGACAGCACAAATGTCGTATGTGCATTCAGTGTGTGAGTGCTGGCAAAAGTAACTGCAACATTATTATTATTTGGATATTTCATTGACGATTGTTTAGCACCAAATGTTTTCCCTCAGAACGTCGCAGCAGGACTCGGCGTTGGCAGTCTGACCCTGGGGAACAAATTCTCAGTGCTGCGCTCCCTTTGCCCACAACAGGAAGAGTCTCTCAACCTTTCATCAGACTTCACACAAAATACTAACAGCTGATCTGAGTTGTGCTGCAGTCATGAGAAACCGACGTTGCTTCAGGTTAAAGCTACAAAGATTTCCGTAAGAAAAAAAATCTGTCATCGCTTCTTTGATTCTTGTTTTCCTTGAATCTCTCACCAACATGTGACGAATTAAAACAAATGACGAGTACCCATTTTTTTTTTAAATCCTTTGTTTGCCTGCTGGTGGTCATGTTTCTCCTGCTCCACTTCCACAGGATTCCTTTAAGCTGTCAGATTTAATTGTTAATTAATTAACTAATTAATTAATTAATTATGTCTCACCTGCACAACGAAGTCCCGTCCCCGGAAGTCGGCGATGGTGCGGGGCAGACGCGTGCGTCCCCAGACGAACCTCAGGAACAGAGACCTCTCCGTGTTGGAGAAGGACTCCATCACTTCCCAGAACCACTGGATGAGCGGCGCCGTCGGCTCCACCCCCTTGTAGGTGGCCACTGACTTGAGCAGGTGGAGAGGGATGTCCGGGCTTCCGCACACCTGAAGAGAAGGAAACGCTTCCTGTAAATTCTGCACACACGGTCGGAGCACCGAGGTAACGTCGCCACCTAAAGCGGCTCCTCCTCACCATCGTCTCCAGCTCGTAGCCGGTGAACAGAGACAGCAGGGGGACGGGAACCACTCGGGCCATTCCCTCGCGCACTGCAGACACCTGCTCGTCGAACTCGTGCAGCCTACAGGGTGAAGAGAAGCGTCAGCGCCAACACGGTTGCAGATGTGTTTGTTTGTGTTTGCGCTCGGTTTGTTTTCTCACCGGTAGTTAATGGCCAGGCGGACGTACTCGGCCCGGTTCTCCAGCGTGATGTGGGAGTACTTGGAGCTGAGCTGGATGTCCTGGCCGCTGGCGTTGGGCACCGTGAAGGGGAGGGTCATGGCCTCGAACTCCTCAGCTGTCGCCTCGTTGTCGCGGATGTACATCAAGCCGGGAATAAAATCCTTATCAACCTGGGAAAGAAAACAGAAAATCTCCGGTGGATATTCAAACAAAACTACTGCATCAGTTTGGCTCTTAATAAACTACAATTTACAGTCCATTCATTTGTTTTTGTGTGCGGTTCTGAGTGTGTGTTACGTGAGCGCACTCACATTTTCTTTGAGCTCCCCAGTGATCCACTCTTGTGCTAAAATCGTTTCCCATCTAACCTTTTTAATATCTCAGGGGCAAAACCACAAAACAAGAGCAGCTTTGTGAGGCAAAGGGCCTTTTTTTCCCCCACTCCACTATTCTCCCAAAGATGGTTGAGGAAGCCTCATGATCAGAGCGTGAGGGCAGGAGTGGACACGCAGCTGCTCTTGGACCACAGCCGAGGTTACGGCTCACAACTTCTTTCACTTAAAAAGAATGATTTCAGATTTCAGCCTTTTTCTGAAGAGCAGGTACAACGTGAGCTCCCAGAAACTAGTGGAGAACTCGGTGCCGCCGCAGAGCGGGGAGCTGATTGGCTTAGTTTTATAATCCGAGGAGGAATGTATAGGAATGTGTTCTTTTTTGCAGGTTTTAAAGCAGGTCATGAGGGCTGGAAATGTTATAAAATATCTGACGTAAAGTGAGGCCTTCTTCTGTCTGTCTTAGGAGTGGAGATTTTAGTTTAGAGACAAGTGGAGCGCCTGTCAAGTTGTAATGGTAGACAGAGTGTTAAAATAATACACTAAGCTGTAATATGTTCCAAATGGTTGTAATTAAATTGAGGGTTTTTATATTCCTAACAAAATCACTGTCTTACTTTTTGTGTTTCAAGTCAGCGTCACATATTGAATGAAATCAGATTTTCTTTTTTCATTATAGAGCAGGTCCATGCGCAATAGAAATACTGTGAAAGTATCAAAATGCCTCTGAGAAATGTACTGTTTGGACTTCACTAAGTTTGTTAAGCCACAGTGAGGTTGTGACATCACCCATGTCACACGTCATGTCTGTCCTCAGCACGGCTCAACGTTCAGCCTCGTGTGGAAGAAGACGTTGAGCCACAAGGTGGCAAAAACCTGTGGTTGGCCTGTGACATGTCTCAATTAAAAAAAGGAGTTCAGAGGCCAATCAGAGGAGAGCTGGTTATTGATGTCACAAAACAGCTTGTTCTTCGTAAAGCTCCAGAGAGAAGCTTAAGAGGAGCCGTAAAACTGCAAATAAAACACCAGAAAAGTGAAAAATATGGGACCTTTAAACTTGAGAATGCCATCTGTTCAGGAGAAAGTATTGAAGTGTGTCTATTGGTGCGCTCCTAAAATCTTGAAAACGGCCCCATCATCACCACCACCCCTTTTAGGAAGGTCAAACAAGGATACTTTTTTCGTGACTGGATTAAATATATTACGAGACTGCATTGATAAAAAAAAAAGAAAAAAAAAAGCATGATTTGTATCCGAGTTTGTAGGATATTCTTATGATGTCTAATGCCGACCCTCTAGGACATTACTCTTTTCTGTCATGGAGCTGTAATTTAAATTGTATTCCTCTTGTAAATACATGTTCATTCCATTGTATGTGGGTGTGACACCGAGGTGCCTTCAGGTCATATGAATCAGTCTGAAGTTTTGTTTGTGTGGATCTTATCTGCTGCCTCATAAATGACTTAAAAATGCATTATAGATAAATAGGATATAAACAATTTGTTTTCATTCACGTGGCAGAATGTCTGTTATTGACTTGTTCAACAGCTCTGAAAACAGGGCGGGGTATCACACAAAAATATTTAATACTGGCCCCAATACTGGTTCTTGAATAATACTTTTTTCATACAAAATGTATAAAATCCATTTTAAGAAAAATAAATTATAAAAAAAAACATTACAGAACAATTGTTTTGTTTTCTAGCGGTTTAGATGTGGAGAGTGTAACCCAGGTTGATTTCTGTAGCAATAAATTAACAGATGTCTCCTACTGCTAAACAGGAGTCATCGCTAGACACTACAATTTACCAATGTTCCCTAAATGCCTCATGTGCTATCAATAGATGATAATTGGGTGGCTGCACACAGAGAAGCCTTCAGTTACTGCAGAGTACTCAGACAGGTGTGTGGCCAAAAATGAGTTAAAAAAGATTTAAAATACGACTTTCTAAGGTCAGATTTACTGAAGTAGATTCTATTTATGGTAAATTCTGTGGTTCACTGATGCTGAAGAGATTTAGTCCGGCCTGAACGAAGCAAAAGTTAAGCATTTTAAAACAAAACGTGTTAGTGTGGATGAAGCTGAGATTAAAAAAAATGTGGTACTGAGTGATGAGGCACTTTTCAAGAGTAAACAGAACCAAAGTCTAACTCAGTCTGCGCCTTTAGTACTCGGCCGCTTTCCTGGAGTAAAATTACATTTAGTTTGAAGACAAACTTCCTGGAAAAAACTCTCTTTCATCACTCTGAAGTGACGCTTAAGAACAAACGTGTTCTCACGAGTGATTCAGGCCAAGTGCTTTAAATGTTCAATACATTTTCACATTCAGTCAGTCTTCATCAGTGCACACGCACACTCTCCACACACACACACTCTCCACACACACACACACACACACACACACTCTCCACACACTCACACACCCTCCACACTCTCCACGGCGTTGTGCTCTGCTGAGCAGGGCGGTGCTCGTACCTCACTGAGGTCAGCGATGGTCAGGTTCATGCCTGCCAGCTGTTTCCACACGGGCTCCGCCAGGTTCAGGCTGAGAGGGCTTCCAGTCCGGATTGCAATACCGAGGAGCACTCCTGCAGACGCAGCAAGGCAGAGCGCATTACCCGCAGAGCAAACACGAACAATCAGCTGTCACTGTGTTGTGGAAAATGTGTTCAACGAAATAAATGAAATCTCTCAACTAAAATGAAGCATAGTCAACAGGACAGGTGTTTTATCAGCAAAAATACACACAAATTACTTGTTCTTTTTTAAAAAATAAAAGCATATTTTCAATTTTTGTTTATCTAGGATTAACACCCCGGGCCTGACTAGGAGATTAACTGGATTATACCTAGGAAGCGGAACATGCTCATGTGAAGAGGGGACTTGGCTGCGGGGTTAAGCAGGAAACAGTCCCTGTTGGCGCCCGACTCATCGCGGCCGTTGGGGGTGACGATGAGCAGCGGCGTCAGGGCGTTCTGCAGCTCCTCGCACATTTCGGCGATGGACTCACTGTAGCCTCCGCCACAATCATCCACCGACTCCCCTGAGGAGAAAGGAAATGTATTAAAAACATATTAATGCTGACAATTAAATGTTACTTACAGTTGACGGAGGGGTAGATGTCAGAGTGAACACATACCTACAAATTTAACCTTCCACACGCGGTGAGGCAGCAGCAGGCTGTCAGGGCTGAATGAACTCATTTTGGCACACATCTGACCAAACACAGACTTGGTTCCATCCGGACCTGCAAGACCCCCTTTACTGCGGGAACGCTTCACCTGCAGGGTCAGGAAGACAAAAAAGAAAAATGATTATAGTTTTATTTGTTTTTGTTCTGGGTTCCCGCTAGATGGAGAGGAAGCACTGATGAGCATGACGGGCTGGATGTGACAGCCACCCCCCCTTCACACACACACATAATCAGACAGGGACAGGGTGGAGGTGGGGGGGGCGGTGGTCTGAGCCAAGACTCTATGTGAAGTAAAGTCTGAAACTCCAAGCAGGACTCCCTTCAGACAGGAAGGAGTGCAGATCACACACCACGGAAAAAGAAAAGAAAAAAAAAAAAAATCCCCTTATGAAAGACATCACATGTAATGCTCAGGAGCCTGTCTGGCACGGAGCCTCACAGTGAGGGGGCGGGGGGTGAAGGGGCAGGAGGATTTGAAGAAACAGAAAAGGGATCGAGCCACTGATTAAAGTGTGTTTCCTGATTGTACCTGAATCCTGTTCAGCTCCACCACCGGTCCGTGCTGCCTGTCCCGCACCATCGTGGCTTGAACCACCTTCCTGAAGGCTGCTTCCTGTTTACAGACATAAAAAAAAGAAAGAATCTTTTAGTGCCAATCAAACACATCAAATTATTCTGTCTGTGCTTTGTGTGCATGTCTCTTGTTTTTCAGCTCCACGTTGTCCCACCTTGCCCTGCGAGATGAGGATGCCCCTGAGCGTGTCGAAGCCCACCGAGGGGCCGTGGCCCGTCTGGCCCAGCCGACCCTCCAGGTCAAACATGGGTATGCACGGGCAGAACAGCTCGGAGATGTGGTGCAGCAGCAGCAGCCTGTTCCTCAGGGCCATGATGGGGATTTCCTGTAGGTGGTTGTACTCCATGGGAACCTTAAACACACCACAAGGACATCCAGAGATTTGACAGCTTGGATCGGCATTCAAGTGTTTGAAAGAAACTTTGATTTAATGTCTGCAAAACTTTACTGCCATCTACTAGAAGCTGTAGGCACAGGATTCATTTTCCACCATACATAGTCGCTTCCATAGGAGTACATTACCTGTGCAGGTAATTTTCCAGCATTGGTGGGCTTGCTGGTGGACCAGGCGAGAGTGTGGGCGGAGCCACAGGCCACCCTGTTGATTTTCTTGCCCTGCAGTGCGGCCACCAGCCGCGGCCTCTGGATGGCATTCGTGGTCCCGTCTCCAAGTTGGCCCTCGTCGTTGTCGCCCCATGTGTACACTTCTCCTGAGCCAAACACAACAGCAAAGCTTTTTTTGGAGCTGCAATCCAGCCTGACTAAGCTGAACTGTTGGGACTCAATGACAACAAACGGAAAGATGGCAGAGAGAGTGTGTACAACAAGCTCATGTGAAATAAGCAAATACATCTGTTGGGAACAAGTACGAAAGGCTCCTACCATCCTCTGTGCAGCACACACAGTGCAGCGACCCCGTGGCGATGGCGATCACTTTCTTCCCTTGGAGTCCCTGCACCTGTCTGGGGCGTCGAACGTGGTCATCGGAGCCGTGGCCCAGCCGATGGTAGTCTCCTTTCCCCCTTTAGATGACACAATACACACACAGACATGAGCCCTCACATCACGGACGACAGTGACACGAAAAGCCATGACAGATCTTCTCAGTAACATACTGTACATACCACGTGTACACGGCCCCGGATTTAGTAAGAGCCACAGAAAACTGAGAGCCGCACTCCACTTTGACGACTCCGAGACCCGTGAGAGAGTCGATCTGAAGACAGAAAAAAAATCATGGAAAAATCATACTCAGAAATTGATCTCCTCACAATACACACACTGTACACTAGACTGTGCTTTATGGATACTGTTGTGTGGAGTCATACTTTCTGTTTGTAAATAAAAGCAGATCATCCATCTAAAAAGGAAAACCTTCCTGTTTCACTGAATGTTGGCATCACGTTGTAACTTCTCTGTTGTCAGTGGACATGATGAAATGTGCTAACTTTGAGAGCATTTCAGTGAAAACCTGCTATTCATGTTAAATGATGTCTGATCCATCACTTGGCCTTTTGATGGGCACCAGGCTGTGCCAGCATAAATCTGAGACCCCAAGACACTGTTCTCCTGCCCTCCCCTGACGGACCTTTAAGCTGCCTTTGAATCCTCATCTAAACCCAGCAAAGAGCAGGTCCTTGGAGGCACGACTCAGCCTCATTCCTTTGTTGTATCTGTTTAAAGCTTATAAAGGCAGGTTGACCTGCCTCTATAAGCAGTTTCAACTGAATGTCATTTAACCTCATTAGTAACTTTTCCACACATTAAACGTGCCCTCTGACCGAGAGTATCTTACCAGAAAAAAATGGTTTGAACATGAAGCTCAGTGTAAGAGAGCCAGAAGCTCTAAATCTGGGCTATTCAAACTGCGGCCCTCGGGTCAGATACTAATAATCCCGTCATTAATTCGATATTGGGCAAAAGAAAAAAAAAAAAAGCAGTATTTCTGGGGGTATTTGTTTGATTGACAGGCCTGTGGTGCAGTCAGGTTTCTATTATAGGTGGGCAGGTGTAGTGTCATCAGATTCCCAATCAGATGAAGTCAAACTAACAGCTTGCCAGATGCTGACGGCCAAAATAGCAAACTGGAGGCTTCAGAACGACCGTTCTCAAACCAGTGGGTGACGTCACTGTTGGTCGCCGCTTGGTCTGCACCGAGACATTCAACACAGCCAAGACTAAGACTGCTGGGCTAACATTAGTCTCTGAGACATTTGATACCTTTGCTAGCAGGCCTTTGCTTGTCAGAAGTGCACATCTATGAAAAGGTTATTGATTTTCTGATCTAACGATAAGAAAATGTGAAGAGTATCTCTAAAACTGTCCCACTATTCCTTTAACCTCAAATCTATCACCATAGGCCCAAATCTTTAAACTCGCAGTGCTCCAATGTGTTCTGAAAATAAAAATTGTGGCTACTGGTCTGAAGAGAAACAGAAAAGTAAAGATCGACAGTCTTTGCTCAGCTTGATACTCTGATCTCCCAAATGAAGTAACCGGAGAGAGAAGACATAGAAGTAAAAAGTGTTTCCTCGGCTGACCTCAAGATCACATTGTTTGGTAATCTTACCTTCATGGGGATTTTGCAGCCATCACTGCCTCCCCGGCCCAATTTGCCATAGTCCCCGTCTCCCCAGGACCAGACCATGTCATCGTCAGTTAGACACAGCGTCTGTGCGTCCCCGCTGCCGCAGGCCACGTCGATGACCCGGTGACCCTGCAGTGCGTCCACCTGGATAAACCACACGGACAGTTAACTCCTTTCACGTTTAAGTGCACACCACTTTGAGCCTTGTGAGAACCGGAGCTAAGTGATCACAGACCAGTTTGGGTTTAAGCTGGTCCTCGCTGTCCCCGTGGCCCAGTCTCCCGTAGCGACCCTTGCCCCAAGTGAAGAGCTCTCCGCTGGCAGTGATGCAGGCGCTGTGTGCCCCTCCGGCTGCGATGTCCACCACCTCCACTCCCCTCAGGGACTCAATGACACGAGGACGGTCGCAGGGGCTAAAGTCAAAAGGAATCCCATTTACGTTAAAAACATCTTTTAACAATCTTAATTCTTACAATATGATCATTTATGGTGAAAGTGTCTTTAAGTTGATGTGATCTTAACCTTCGGTTCCCGTGGCCCAGTTTTCCATCTTCAGCTTCCCCCCATGAGTAGACCTCTCCCTCAGAGGACAGTGCCAGGCAGTGCTTCCCTCCAGAGTTCACAGCCACCTTCCTGATGAAGACGTGTTGGATGGACTCCAGTAAAGTCGGGGTGGACACCGATTCAGTGCCACCAATACCCAGTCGGCCCCCTGCTCCATATCCTGTTGCATATAGCTGAGGATCAAGATATAATAAATTAGTATAACAGTCAGATTGACAACATTGATCAACACTCTTGCTAGAAAGTTAAATTATTTTTGATAAAAGCAAACAAAGCTGAAACCTTTCCATCTGCAGTGACGGCAAACAGAGTCTGCTCCCCTCCGATCAGCTGGACCGGCCGCAGTGTGGCGAGGGCTTCAGTGGGTGTGGGTACTTTGACCTTTGCCCCCTCGATGCCCCCCAGCTGCCCTCTGTGGTTGTGGCCCCAGCCGTAGATGGTGCCGCTGCCCCCGGCGGAGAGGGTCCAGTCATCCGGCCGCCGGTTCATCCACTGCACGAGCTGCTCGTCGTGCTCACGCTTGAACAAGTCGTGACTCTCGTGGAGTCCGTTCATGCTCTCGTGATCGGCCATGAGCTCACGAATTTTCTTTGTGACCTTTAAAGGGATGAGAATGACCAAGGACATTTGATTAAGGACATTTTTAGGTGAACAAAATTGATGGAGAAAGTGAATGCCGGCACACGTACCTCATCCAGGAAGGGTCTTGGTAGAGAGGTTCTCTTATCGAGAGCTACAGCCACTCGGGAGGCAGTGCAGTACCGGCGGAACCAGGCCCACTTATGGGTCTCAGCACAGCAGGGTAACGTATCGAGCTCAAGGTCACAAGCAAGAGCAACCAAGACCTGGAGGAAATGTTGAAATTAGAATAAGAGAAAACCATCTCTAACATCTATTAAAAAAAAATCCCCAAAACTATCAACCTTGTTGGCTAAAAATCAACAACTGCAAACTTACCTTGAAAAATGGACTATGAAGCAGCTGCTTCCCTCCCCTGACAATGGGGTCCTCGTACTCATACTGCCTCTGCAGAGCCTCTGGTAGGCCCTTCACAAGAGCAGCCAGAGCGCTGCCTGTGAAACTCTGAAAGAAAACAGATTATCAGTCAGTTACATCATTGTTAAAACAATAAAGCTCTTTTTTTTTTTTTTTGGCTTTCCATTAAATGTTACTATTTTGTTCAATTTTGTGATTGTTACAGTTAAAACAATTACACAAAGCAAAACAGAGGCACTGCAGTGGATGGTTGAAGGAAAGTGAGCTGAGAGAACTGAGCCAAACACAACGAAAAGCTACAAATTGTGGGAAAGAAAATGTAATTGATCGAATAAATAAACACATTTATACACCATGAAAACAAGAGACTGGCATACTGTCTCTTTACTTAACTTGTGAAAAGACTTTATGTCAGTCATGTCAGATAACATGGCCAGAGCAATGCCATTGATCAACCGTCCCTCAGCTACACACAAATATTACAACGACAACATATTCAGGTACCAATTAAAACGGAATAATTTATAAATATATTTGCCTGCACAGTACACGGTGAAAGACCAGATACAAAAGGACCTGCACGCTTGCTCCAATTAATTATGTAATAATTAATTTTAGATCATTAACATATAAGCTTCCCCACTGTAAATAGTTCAATTAGCTAGTACTTTGTGACAAATAAATGAATGATATTGTATGGACGTATGCTTTACGTTTTCAAATAAGTGACAAATATAAACAGTGAGTGCTCCACAGCCTCCGTGTTTGCACTCCTTCCTTGAACTTCTTATTTCACAGGGTTTTGTGACCAGTTTTTCCAGTATACTACTTGTGCTCACAGAACATTTTGTCAATGCACTTGATGTTGTCCAGAAGCTCTATCATGCCAGCATGGTTAGCTTTTAAAGCTGAACAGGCACTGTGCCAATTTCATTAAACATGTATGACATGTTAAATCACAGTACACAATAATTTTTGAATTTTAATCAGTCTTCATGCACTGCCAGAAACGACCTCTCTGCTCAGTGGTGACCTGAATGTGTAACTTCACGACGGGGAAAAGCCAACAACTATCCTTCCTCCTATGCACTGTCATGTTTTGACTCTGTGTGCAGGGGGAGCGGGGCAAAGAGGGGCTGAACCAATGAATGTACCGCACGCAGCTCTATAATAAAAACGTAAACCATTTTAAATAGTAGAAAATATATAAATCAATATGTGGCGGTTAAAGATTTATGGGAAATACTGAAGGGACAATCGTGTGTCTTGATTGGAAAAAAAAAAAAAAAGAGAAAGTTATTAACCCAGGCAGGTCTTAATCTATTAGGCTAATCCGCCAAGGAGAGCCTATACAATGGAAGCACTGGTGAGTTTCAATCTGTACTCACCATGGAGCGAGCCTCGCCTTCACTGTCCCCCAGCAGTCTGTTTATGTTGATGGACTGACCGTACTCGGTGGTCAGAAGCTTTCGTAGCCTCTGCAGAGCCCACATCCTGTGTCCTGCAGCTACACACAATAAAATATCATAAATTAGTATTTCATAGACAAATAGAATTTAATTTCATGAGAATTGAATCTCCAACAGATGAATGAACTAATAATAATAATAAGCTTTATACATGTATAAAAAAAACTACCATCACAAAGTGCTTCACAAACAATGATAATGAGAAAGAATTGGAAAGCAATCAAGCATAAACTCACAGTTGACAAGTAAAAATCACAAATATTACAGGTTAAAGTGAAGATAATGGATTGAAGTAAACAGATGAAAGAATTGATAAACTGAGTAACAGGTACAATAATTTGTAAAAAGTCTTGAGACGTGATTGAAAGTTCTAGTCTACGTTCTTCAGGTTAGCTAATGCAAAGAGTTGGAGCCAGAAGAGCAAAGGCCTTGTAGTAGAGTAAAATGTTCATGTCCCAGAGGGCCATTTGCATTAAAGAGGTACTCTAACACATACAAACAATACATAATACACAACACAGTACAAGATGTATATGGTCTTCAAATCTAAAGCAGGAATAGCCAACACGGCCTCATTCTAAAATCCTAAACTACAAGCAGGTGAGTTAAGATTTAAAAGCTCAGCACTATGCCATGCTGGGCCTTTAAAGTCAGGAGTAAACCTTTTAAATCAAATCTAAAGTGGACAGGCTAAAGGGAAGCTAAAACATGGGCTTTGGTTAAGAGTCTGGTGTCTGCATTTTGGACATCCTGAAGCTTGTGCAATCATGTTTTGGAGAAGACAAGCAGACACAGCAATTCAATAAACCGGACGAGAGAAGATAAAAACATTTATAACTCTGAAGATCATGAAAAGATCAAATGGAAAAAACAAGACTGAGCTAGCTTTTAAAAGTGGGATTCGAGAGCGAGGTTCTGATATAACATAACTTCAGGTTTCTTCACGTCAGGTATCACATGCAGAGCTTCAGTGCCAAGCACAGGCAGAACTTGGCCAAAAGTGTGCTTGGACTTATTAGTAATAAGGATTTCTGGTTTGAAGGGGTTTAGTTGAAGAATATTTTCTGCCACCCAATCCTTAACAGCAGCTGGGAAATTTGGCAGGCGAGATAACTTCACCGAGTCAGAGGCTTAGCAGGACAAATACAGCGGAGTATCATCTGCACAACAAGGAATGTTAATATTTTGTGCAATTTGATTATGTGGGCCAAAGATAGTAAATGAAGAGAAATTAAGAGCAGTATTAGAGATACCAACCCATGTTACCAATGTATTGATAATAATGCTATGATCAACTGTCTCAAAAGCTGCACAAAGGTCAAGCAGAAGCAGCACCAAGCATTCACCTGCATCAGCCTTCATCAAGAAATCATTACACTACAACTGTATACCAAAGTTTCACTAAATTCCACCTTTATTTGGACTAGGCTAAAGTTTAGTCACAGTGAATCAGAACATTCATACTGTACCTAGCGCACTAAGCTGAGCGCAAGCAGCAAGTGAAGCAGCTAGACGAGGCACGATGCTCCTGTTGGAGGCAAAGTTGAGCCTGAAGTCCAAGAGACATGTGACCAAGTCCATGGAGGGGCAGGACAAGATACAGCGATCAGACAGCAAGTCCTTGGGACCTGAGGAAAACCATGAAAAAGACTGTCATAAACCAAGGCAGAGTGTATGTGAGCCAGAGTAGTGGTTCTATTATAGTATGACTTCATAAAAATGGCACATGTATCAGTATAGTAATAAACAAAATTTGTGTTAGAAATGTGTAGCCAGCATGTATTCAACATGTCTCACCAGCTGCAGGCATGATGGGGTAGACAGTGAAGCGCCATCCCCAACCGTTAACCGAGCCATCGCTGGTGAACTTCCATTTTAGTTCGTCTCCTGGGATCCTTAATTCACTGGACCAATCGGACCACTCCCGACCTGAAACACACACCGCAGGTAAATACATTCATGTTTGGTTCTCTTGGCATCACTTCGATTTCATGACAATTAAGTTGAATGGTCTCCCTCTCATCACCTGATCGGACAGAGACAATCCTGTTGGCTCCATCCATGATTGTTAGCGGGTCGTGGCGTCTCTCGGTCGAACACTGTCGGTCGAACTCTATCCTTAGACCCTCAGCACCTACAGGACAAAGTAGAAACTGTTGTCTACATCCAAGAGATCTGTCATACACAAAATGGTCAAACTCTTTAAAGGGGCGAAATTTTCAGGTGAAACGAGTGCGTTTGTTTTTACCCGGGATCTTTACAGTGCCACTTGTGGATGTATCATCGGTGTACGGATGGCTGCTCTCTACAACAACTGGCTGGGAGGACAGACGGCCACTCTGTGAGTCCGTGGCAACGTCCTCCAACTCAGTGACACACAACTCCAGCAGCATGTCAGCAACCTGAAACACAATCATGTTGAATGTTGACATGTTTCCTCCAAATCGCAGACCTTCACACACCTAGGTATCAGAGAACGCAGCACGTTACCTGTGGATAAGCTGTACCCATGCCGGACAGCACAGCAGACAGCACGTCCTTGCCTTTCTCCCCGGAGCGACAAGACACTGCCAGCTTGAGCACGTCCACCATTACTCGTGTATCATCAGGCACAAGCAGACTCGTGAACTCGTCCAGGTACTGAGGCTCTGGACCAACTACTTTACTCTGACTCTCAGAGTCCTGAAGACAAAGAGAAGACAGAGGAAAAGGCCGAGTTAGATACATACGGCTGAGGTGAACAGTTTAACCAAGCAAACATGGGCTGCGTAGTACGAGACTGACTAACTTCTTTTGTCTTGGTCATGGTCTCCGCTATGATGCTGGCTGCTCCGGGGTCGTCGGTGACGGGGATGAAAGGACGCGAGGATGCTCCACAGGCGGAGGGAGTCACAGCTGATGATGGAGTGATGGCATCTTCTGATGAGGGGACCTGTTCACACACAAAGTCACCAAATATAAGTATTCGTTGGATAACAGCATCAAATATAGTTTTTGTATCAGGTTATTCTGGTACTTTATTTAAGCTGTAACTATTTTAACAATCCTGCACATCATTAGTAGATCAGCTTGGACATGTTTTTGTGGGTGAAGTTTGCACATGTTTTTCTTCAGTAAATCAGGCTCCGAGTGTTTGTCTAAAGTGCGCGCACCATTTCCACCAGTAATCACTGTGATGAAATTAAAGCGGATAAACAGTGAGAATAAGAACTTTAACACTCAGAATTAAAAAACTGAGAAATCTGTTGCGGAAACAAATTCAAGTTGTAAAATAAAAGTGCTCAGAGCTGCTGGTGTTTCCAAGATTAGAACCAAATATAGTTTGCTGATGGTTGCGTCTACACACCTGGTCATCATGGATAAAAAAATGCACACTGCATGATTCCTGTTTTACAGTAAATCAGCACAAAATATAGTTGAGGCTGCGCTTTAATGATGTAAAAGCCAAACAGTGTGAATTATTAAGTTTTACAGAGACAAGGACCGATGCTGCGAAAGTGCATGTCGTGTTCCTGACCTCTCCCTTCTTGTCTTGCCAGGGATTAGGGCTGACCCGCTCTTCAGCTTCAGGTGCGACAGGAGGACCTTCTTCATCACTCACGCTGGATGAGCATGAGGAGTCTGACGGGGGAACAGGTGAGCTGGAAGGACACTCTGCTGGCAGGATCATGCTGGCTGGCATCAGTGCGTCAACCACTGCATCCCTAGGAGAACACACACAACACATCCTGTCAACTATAATACCGACTAATGACAATTACCAGTGCCAGTCAGCAGATTAAAACATGTAGAGGTCAATAAACATCCTACATATCTCAGCCTGTTTGGGATTCCAGCCTCGGCCGGATGGCACTCATCCAGTTCTTGTGCAGCAGTTGGATTTTAAGTGGTGATAAACAAACAAGATGGTGATCCTATTTAAATCTATGAATGTCCTGACTGGTTTCACATTAGAAGTAGACATGAATTTGCAGTTTTAGTGATCATAATCAAAGCTCAAATACATGAGATTTAACTAAACAGTAGAACTACTTATCCTCTGCTCTCAGACAAATTTCCTCAGACTGCACCACACTTGCCACGTGAGCCCTCTCCGTCACTTGAATGGGATATTTCAGACCCAGCAGTCAGCCTACCTTGCATACATGATTTGGAGGGCAGACAGCACGTGAGACAGAGCCTGCTGCTTGGCCAGGTTGCCATCCAGACTGAGGAGAATTTTGGCCAGCGAGGGTCGATTCGGCTTCACGCTGTTCTGACCGCTCATCTTGTTGCTCGCTGCTGATGAGTCGCTGTCTGACTGAACACCTGCCGTGTACAAAACCAAAACAATGGAGACACACACTGTCATTAATGGGAATAAAAGAGTTGCAGATACCAGTTGTAGGCCTGCAGTTTGTACCACCTGCTGATGGGAAAATGAACTGCAACAGCAGCCAACACCTGCAGAGGTTAATATGGTCATTGGTCTCACCTACAGGCAAGGAGTGTTACTACCACTACTACTACTGCTACTACATCTTTAATATCTCCAGCAGTAGCTGAAATAAAAAATTAACATTAATGTAGAAAAAAATTATAAATTTACTGTGATGTAAATACAAAAATGTATTGAAAAATTGTACTATGGTGTTTGCGCCCCTGATTTAGAGTACTGTTAATGATAAAGTGTAACATGCTGTCAAATGTTCAAATCAAACAGCAATTAAAGACTAAAATAAGCTATTTTAAGTTATACATATTACTTCAGCTAACATTATTATTCATCAGAACCAAAGATTTTGTAAAATTTCCTTAAACATGTCCCAGGAGGAATTTATTTGACCGCTATCTGATCTTCTCTTGACAATAACTGAAGCGCTCCCCCTTGTGGACAATCTGCAGTCTGCCACTTATGAGTCATGCATAGCCGGACTGCTTGTTTATATTTCTATAAACCAATCACAATCATCTTGGACATGGCACCAAGCTCAGGATGCAGTGAAGGTGCCCTTGCAAAGTAAATTCAGAGAGGACCTGTTTTGGTGGAACATTTGCACATGGGGAGGCGAGTCCAGACATAAAATGGCTAAATCCCAGCAAAAGACAGAAAAAAAAGCCCTCCAGATCGGAGTGTGTAGAAAAGGAGGACTACCTAGGTATGATGCTCCGAGGGAGTCTCGGGCCGTCTGGAAAAGGACCGGCTCATGTACTGAAGGCGTGGTCACGTCCACAGTGGTCCAAGCCACGCTGTGGGAGGAGCCACATGCCACTCGAGTGATCTTCTGTCCCTCCAGACCCTGAACCAGGGTAGGCTTCCTGTTAACGGTGGTGGTGCCATTCCCCTGCTGCCCGTGGTCATTGTCGCCCCACGCATAGACCTGAGACAGAAACACAAAACAATGACTGGATTTCATGTCAATATGCAGCATTCTGTCAGCTGGTGTCTCACAAAATTTCTTCTGCATTTGACACATTGCTGAACTGTACAGGAACTTTAGGATTAAGTTACAAAAAGGACCAAATGCAGAAGTCAAGGCAACGCTCCAAGCTCTCAATCTTAACAATCTCTTCAAATATTGAGTAGTTGCCTCTCATCATAAGAAGTGATCTGCTAACATTATTAAATCTGCTCTCAGAAAATGTATTATACGAGGCAAAATAAACTGTGCAACAGCAAAGGTCAAAGGTGTCTGGGAAGTAAAGTGAGATTCAATAAATCAGCTTTGGATGCAGGAGGAAAAACTCGCACATCTGGAACAGAGCCAGGGCAGTAAATTAGTCGAGTGTCTGAACGCGGTGCTTTGGTTTCTAACAGTTTCTGGAGGTCAGTACGAACCTGTCCCGTGTCTGTGACGGCCAGACAGTGGAGTGCTCCCACAGCAACGTGGACAATCTTTTTCCCTCTCAGTCCCTCCACCATCTGGGGCTTCCGAACGTGGACGTCAGTGCCGTGGCCCAATCGGAAATAATCGCCTTTGCCCCTGTTTAGAAACACAAACAGTTAACGGTCAGAGGAAAGGCTGATAATGACTGATCACGTAACTGTAACTCATTCATCGGTCTTACCAGGTCCACACCACTCCAGATTTTGTCAGAGCCAGAGAGAACTGGGCTCCACACTCAATTTGGCAGACACCCTGCCCGTTGAGCCTTTCTATGTTCTGCGGTATGTTGCAGCCTTCGCTGCCTCCACGGCCCAGCTTCCCGAAATCCCCATCGCCCCAGGAGAACACCAACCCTGAAAAAAACAAAAGACACATTACCAACAAGACACTGAAACACAACCATCCACGTTTCCTGTGAGTCATTTTAAGGGTTACTTGTAGACTTTTCATAGTAAAGTGTTTTGTTTTTTAATCTCCAGAGATACTAGAGGTCGGACACTCCACAGGTTGCCTATAAGCACATTAACAGAAATACCTTCATCAGTGAGGGCCAGAGTCTGAGCGTCTCTGCTCCCACAAGCAACCTGGATAACACGGTGTCCCAGAAGCACTTTCACCTGGTGGACAGACAGAACAATCACAAATCATGTAGCATCAAATTTTACACACTTTGTAGTGCAGTCAGAGTCCAGGCAGCAACAAACAAAAAAATGAAGCACGACATGCAGCACAATTAAGATAATAGGTGTAAATATTTGTCTTTCCTTAAAACCGCTGATGATGAGGTGATATAAGTTTCAGTCACAGTAAAACTACATTAGATTCTAGATCCTACCATCACTCCTACAAAGTAAACAGAGGGGGAAGAGGAAGCTACAGACATACCAGTTTGGGCCTGAGTTGAGTGGTGTTGTCCCCGTGTCCAAGGCGGCCATACTCCCCCAAACCCCAGCTGTACAGCTCCCCGCTGGAGGTGATTGCAGCGCTGTGGGAGCTGCCGCAGGCAATGTCACGGATGCGTTTGGTCTTCAATGCCTCAATCAACCGCGGCTTGTCACAGTTCCTGAAGGAAAGACCATGTATGTCTTCAATAATCAACACACTCTCTATGAAGATATTAAAGAAGAAAACTCTCCGCGCCAGGAACAAATAACATTCAGGGCAACGGTGAGTAAATTTACAAGTCTAACTAATATTCAGCTATACAGTCTAATATGTGAAATCGTATTGATAAAGACTCTGGAGTTGGAAAAAAACTTGGGAATTTATCGGCTTTGTCCTAGTTGACAATACGGTATTTTACACTTTGTTTATCCTTTGCACTTGAGTGCCTACAATGTAATAATACAAGTTATGTACAGTCTCTAAGGTGTGCTCAGTGTCTATGTTAAATAACATACATTCTACTAAAGTGTCCCAGTTTGCCGTCGTCTCCCTCGCCCCAGGAAAACACCTTCCCGTCCACAGTCAGAGCCATGGCGTGGCGTCCACCAGAATGCACGGCCACCTTCTTCACCACGTAGTTACTGAGCGCGGTGATCTGACGGGGGATCGGGATGGTCCCGCTGGAGAGGCCCAGACCTAACCTGCCGTTAGTGGCTTCTCCACACGCGTAAATCTTCCCCTCCACGGTCACTGCAACGATGACACATCAGTTACATGCCGTCTGTCACATGTGAAACGACATTAAAAGCATTTATTAGCTCACCTGCAAAGAGGCTTTTGGAGCCACCGGCCACTTGCACCACATTGAGAGCAGAGAGCGTTTCGGAGAAGGAAGGCACCTTGATCTGTGAAGAAAACAAACAAAAGTGATTAGAGAGCGGAGTCGCTTCTGAGCCCCTCACATCCCCGAGGATTCGTCTGGTTCCTGCTGCAGTGTGTTCTCTACAAGTTTGTGCCACGTCCTCAAATAGGCTTTTTTATGCTGCTTATACTTTTGTACTTGTACATTCAAAATCAAAATGGTATACTTCATGCGTGTAAAATTGAACAACTGGAAACTGACTTTGGGGGAAACTACGATGCACTCGTAGAATTTTAAAATTGTCCAAATTATTGTCGTTGTTTTTATATTATAATCTCTAGCTAAAAAAAAATCTGTTCTCAACACGGGCCTAGCGGACTACTATTGTGTCTGTGTGTGTATCATAAGCTTCATTAAACAATGTTCTCATTTGTCCCAAAACACACTACAGTGTTTCAAATTTAAGACAAACAAAAACAAGCCCACAAGCTTCGACTTTGAATTATAGTTTACTTGACAAACTGCACCTTCGAGCCCTTGAGTCCTCCCAGCTGGTCCTTATCATTCAGCCCCCAAACAAACACTTTGGTCCTGATAGTGGCTGCCGACTCCAACCCTGATGACTTCTTCCGAGCAAGACTGAAAGACGAATGAATAGGAAGACAGTGAGAGCCATATGTTTTCAGTCAAATAAGGAGAGCGGAGGCCATTCCAGCAAATAAATATTCATTCCTTGGCCTGTCTTACCTCCCAGTTGCAGTTTTGTCATCATCCTCTTCTTCATTGTCAGATGCCAGGAAAGGGACTGTAGCCAGGTCTTCATCCTCTGCTCGGATGCGTCCCACAATGCCGAGTCCATGAATCTTGCAGTCGATACCCGAGCTGCGGCACTGCTTGATTGCAATCTCAATGTATCTGTGATACTGCGGGGGAGACATCATTGAAGTTATTACAACAGTAATGCAAATAAACAGTGATGAGAAGCGGATGGTAATAAGAGTTTTAAGACAACTAACCTCAGTGCAGTCACTGAGAAGAAGAACAGTGGTGTCGGTGGGATTGATGTTAATTGTCTTGAGCTCAATTAAGTTGTTCAAAGAGCTGCCACCTGTATATTAAAGACAAAAGCATTATTTCTGAGTTATAAATATACAAAAGCAAACCGGGTATCATACAACTGTCAAAAACACACAGCATCTGTTTAAACTAACGGGCAATAAAATACCTTTATTAGTTTATCTTTAAAATAAAAAACAAATATATTCAACTCACCTGACACTACTACCAGTGAGGGCATGTAGCTGCTGTCTGCCGGGTCGACAACCATCTTCAGCCTGTGCACGAGAACGTCTGGGAATAGCTCGAGACGAATCCAGTGCTGCAAAGAAAACAATTACGTGACGCATTACACACTAACAAAGCAAATTAAATAGACCGTCGTCCAGCACATTAGACAACACAACTCAATTTCCTACCTTTCCCTGCGAGCCAGAGGACTGCCAGCACTGATCACTGAGGTCAATGAGGCGAGAGGCCTGGTTAACTGAAGAGGACACGTTGAGGCTCTTGACGGCGCGCGACCAGTCGTCGATCAGCATCCCGCGCTGGCTGCTGTGGTGCTTCTTCAACTGTTTTCCTGAACGGCCGCAGAACGCCGGAGACTGGCCTGATTGTGGAGGAGGTGGAGAGCAGGTTTACACATGTGCAACACACAACCCGCACAGAAACACCACAGATGAGATCGCAGCAAGTGTGTGACTGACCGGGCTCGTTGATTCGGCCGAAGGAATGTCTGGTGTTGTGTTTACGCGTCTTGAAGCAGTTTTCACAGAAGTCAAAGTCGTCACAGTTTCTGCATTTGAACCTGGGGCCGTTGATGGGGAACATCTGGCAGCCGTCACACCTGCAGACAGCACAGAGGCTGCATTTAAACTAAATACTGAGATACATGGTTAACTGAGGAGACAGAAATCTTGA
The DNA here is from genome assembly GCF_022577435.1 of Embiotoca jacksoni. NCBI lineage: Eukaryota > Metazoa > Chordata > Actinopteri > Embiotocidae > Embiotoca > Embiotoca jacksoni. The sequence goes on along the minus strand of NW_027185296.1, from coordinate 9,507,135 downwards.
ACATATCTCTACCTGACTCCAGGATGAACGCTGGGCACCAGCTCCATCTCAGACAGCAAACCGGTCCAGTGGGACTGCTGTGGGAAGTCCACGATCACATCCTTCCCATTGGCACTGAAGGCTAAAAACAAACCATTTAGCTTCATTAGTGCAGTAAACAGAAGATTCAGGTTGCAGCAACAGAAGGATGTGTTCAGGTCATGAGTACATTAAGGTGACTGGGCTTACCTTTGACAACCCCGACACTCCTGTGAGTGACGGAGCCCCATTTGTACTTTGGTGTTGTGACTGTGGGCTTCACCCTCACTTTGTCTCCAATCTTTATGTGGGAAGGAGAACTTTGTGGTGGGAATCCTGGAGAAGCAGAGCCAGATAGTGAAGAGAAATGAACAATTACTAATACAATTAACAATATATTTTGTATCAACCATGTGCAATAATTATCTGTTTTTCTTTACATTTCACAGAATAGGTTAGGATGTTTTTGTTGTTGTTGTTGTTTTAAATTCTATTCTTTTGTTTTTGTATGCGTATTTGTAAATTAGTTTTTCTGTACTCATCTTTTATTACCTGTATTCTTAAACTGTTGTGACAACTAAATTGTGACACTAAGGAATTATGAAAGTCTTATCTTATAACATGCTGTCACTGTTTTACCAAAACCATTCACTTCACGTCATCATGTGACATTAAAATCACACAAGATTACCAAGTAGCTCGATGTGGATGTAGCGGACCCAGTACGTTCCTCCTTTCTGCTGCCAGTCACACTGCACATTCAGGTCGTGAAGTCCATCTCTGTCCAGCTTAATCACCTTCCCGACATCTCCGTCATACACTTCCTCGTACGTTCTGCAGCACTTCACCATCATCCCCACCTGCAGGGATGCCACCCGTCCATCACACTTATTTTACATTTCCTGAATAGAGTTTTAGAAAACTGTGAAAAAGGCTGATGCTCTCACCTGAATGTTCTCTCTCACATAAACAGCATAATCATCGTTGCTTTGGAAATCGGACCTCTTCTTAAATGTCTGACTTTCAGTCACCACTGCACCTGATGGCTGATGTAACAGACAAACAATGTCTTAATAAATCATGTCACGAGGAGAATTTGACATGCTGAAGGACAAGTGGTTCAGTCTGTGGTTGTGTTTGTTATGGCAGAAATAAAAGAAAAAGTAAGGCACCACAGAGAATGTCGGCTCTGGCTCCTCCAGCTCCTCCAGCACCTCTTCATCGGAGTACTCATCGGACACGGTGTCAGCGTCTGACAGCTCAGTGACGTGAATGTCTGGGTGGTCCAGCAGCCAGCTCACCAGAGCCTCAACACCTGATGCACATTCTCAGTTACTCTCCAGAGGTAAATCTCAAAACATTATATCATAAAGCATAATGATACGAAAAGAGTAAGTATACCTGGGACACCAGAGGCACTGCCTGTAGTTCCAGACAGCGACTTCAAGGCAAACTCAATGTTTTTCCGTGGGAACCCCATCTCCATGAGCTGGAGGACTATGGGTAAGGGCGGGACAGGGGAGGTTTTCTGTTTCTTCTGTTTGGGTGGTCTGACGTGCTGTATGGTGACGGGCGTGGTGGCCTCACTGGAGCTGCTCTCCTCAAACAGCGGTGAGGACGGGTGGGCCGATTCCACAGCCAGGTACTGACAGACTGCCAGAGCTGCCGCCTGCACGCACAGATGATATTGAGGTCAAACCAAACACACCGGATCGGATGGATGCAACATTACAGATCACACTGACGTAACGCCGGTTTCCTCAAGTAAGGTCTACTGACGCACCTCCATCTCCTGTCTGTCAAAGATAGCTTTGATGGGGGAGGGCTGAGTGGCAGCAGAGAGCAGCTGCTGCAGGAGGATCAGTGGAGGCAGCGGGCCCTCAGGGGACAAGTCTCCCACATCAGGAGAAGACACCACTGGATCCTCTGCAAACAAACAGAGAGACAGAGAGGTGTGTTGAAATAAAATGAAAAGTCTAAATCTCCAAAAACAATTTCACTAAGGTAGATAGAATCAGAACGGTCTAATCTTCTATCAGAAGCTTGCTGCACATCCACCCACATTTAGTCTCAAGGAAACCTGCGCAGTGTGCAAGGTATGCACGGTGGTTAGTAAGACACTGCTAAGTTTGTCCACCCACGTAGCAGCGAGAACACACAAGAACAAGAACCCACACAAGTCTAAATAATAGGTTCATTTTCATTAAAATATTACAGATGTCGATAAGGTTCAAAATTTTGCATTTACTAAAACTGTGAATCTAAAATTACAAAACCCAAAAAGTAAAAAAAACAAACAAAAAAAAAAAAACTGTTAAATATAGCTGAAGGTCTTGTCTACCCCATGACATCCACACCAAAAAAAACTGTACATGACAGATTTAAACTTTACAGCACTGAGCTGAACTAAACAGCTGTCATTTTCAGCAAAAACCTACTGTAACCGACCCAGTGAGCTTTCAAGACTCAAACATCCGTTCAGTGGGAGAGGTCTTACCACTGGGGTTGGGTCCGATGTCCACGACTGCTGGCTGGGAGAGAATCTGCCTGAGTTTGTCCTGATGAGAGAGGAGGGCCCGCGCTGCCTTCAAAATATACAGCCTCAGCTGCTGGCACCGCAGCAAGTGGATGTCCACCTGGTCGGCTGCAAACACAACAGATTTGATTAAACCCACTGGATTAGACCTTAAACTCTAAACACTGAATCAAAGCATCCTCTCAAATCTTAATACTTTTTGTTGGTGTCTTTAATGGAAAAAAATTATGAGACAAGCTATCTTTAATCAAAAGAGAAAAGTCTTGAATACTTTCAGGGATGGCACTTGAACAGACAATAATCTAAATAAAGTGAAGTGCTGTGTTGTGCACCTGTAAGCCCTCGGCTCAGAGATTTCTTCATGCGTTGTTTCTCCAGTTTGCTTCCTGCGAGGCTGACCAGCTGCGCCCAAACAGCCAACATGGGCTCACTGAAGGGCAGGTTCTGAACACTGAAGGTCACGGCAGGCAGCTGAGGAGAATAAACATTAAATGAAGTCAGTTTGTTCATGAATTGGAGCCAGTTTACACGCTTTATGTACATATGAACATCTAAACACAAACCGGTTTGAGATGGCTGAGCAAGCAAACCCTGCAGGTCCTCATCTCGTGGAACTGGACGGTGATGCGTCCTTTAGGGGTGATTCTTGTGACTGTCCCCTCTCCGTGCTCCTCATGAATGACTTGGCCACCCAGTCTGAGGCGCCCATCAATCCCTCCAATCACTGAAAGCACTGCCATCAGACTGCCCACTCTGGGACCATCCGAATCAGGAAAGTACTCCTCTAGGAAACACTGAAATTAATGACATTAAGAACACAAAAATGTATATTAACCACTTTGTTAGAGCTGATTTTTATCAATGATGTCAGAAAGAAAGCACTGCAGCGAGTTTTAGCAACACAGTAATTGAATCTATAAGACTGCAGTAAATCTTACAGCTTCAGATTGGCAACCTGCCATAACGTCTCCAATGAAGCTCAGCTGAGTGTTGATGTAATCATTTATCATGCTGTTCCACTGGCCAAGAGAGTGCAGAGTACGCAGGACGGACACAATCTCCTCTGCCAGAGTGCTGCTGTGAGTGGCAGTGAGAGACGCCTGTGGGCGGGACTTCCTCCTCCGTAGGGAGCCTTCTGTTTAGGGGGGAGGGAGGGAATAACCATTTAAAAAATACAGACTACAATGAAAACAGCAGATTTTCAAATCTTAAAGCATGATCCATGGCTGCACCTCTGAGGAGTGGCAGGTCTGAGGAGCAGGTGCTCAGCAGGCTTCCCAAGAAGCCGAACAACTTCTCCACCAGGAACTTCATGTCCTGAGAGCGCTCCATCTTGTCCCACGAGGGGAGGACTGCCTGCAGGAGGCGCAGTGCCAGGATCTGGAAACACACAGGGTGCACAGGACAAGGGATGATTCCTCCACAGAGACTCTGTTGGTGAGAACAATATCCTTCTGTTTTCTGCACGACAACAAATGGAGTACTTAAGGGCTGATGTGGGATCTACAAAAACTAATTAACTTTCATTTATTTTGGACTGTAGAAGAGAGAAGAAACTAAATTAGGGGACTGTGGTTTACATCATGAAAGGCCGTAAAAATAGTTGTTGTGACAATAACATTATGAGAAGCAATCAAAAACTTCAGAGATAGATCCTGTTGCAGGCGATCAAAGCTCAGCACAATAATGCACAAGGAGCAGGGGGAAGCTATAACTTTCATGAGTAAGTATTACAAGTTACGCTGCTTGATCAACGTTGAGTTACACACATTTCTGTGACCACTGGTGGTCTTGACCCGAGCAGAGGGTGCACATGACCTTTGCTTAGTACCAGAAAGAAGTTGCAGGAAGGTATGTGGTGGAGATTATGTTGCTGTGAGTGAAAAGTTTTGCATCTTTTCAACACGCTGTGAGCGGTCATGTTGTCATGTTGGAGAAACCAAATGCCATCACAACACAGTTCAGGTCGTGCGCACTGCTTGTTTTCCCTCAGAACGTCACAGTAGAACTCGGTGTTGACAGTCGACTCTCAGAGGCAAATTCAAGGTGGAAGAAAAGTTGAGAAAACGCTCCCAACGTGATTTGACCTCTTCATGGGCGGCTGTGACAGAGTGGATGGTAGAGCGGTTTAACCAGGAATCATTAGATCTGTAGTGCCAAATTATCCTGGGGCAACACAATGAATCCCATATTGCTCCCAATGGCAGGCGAGCACCAAGCATGGTAGTTCTGCCACCATTGGTGTGTGAGTGGGTGAATGGGAGGCAAACTGAAAGCACTGTTACCACTACGCTGATGAAGCCCTATATAAGCTTCACCTGCTCTGTGCATGTCTTGGTGCTGCAGTCTGTTTGAGCCCAACAGGAGCAGTCTCTTGAACCTTTTTGATCATATTTTTCTTTTTTCTACCTTTTGTCATATGACTTCTCTTAGAATTCCTAACTGGATTTTAGAGACTAAACAGGCTTTGCTTTCAGTATCTTATATACAGCTGACAACAATGTACAAAAATAAGCTCCCTACAAGTATATTTAAGTGGGGATGAGAGACTTCTCTACATAAGACGCTGATAGATTTTTGTAGAACTAGAGAATGGCATCATCAACAGCACAGGAAGCAAATCTCGCACACAACCATGGTAACCCACCTGTCTCTGCAGAGTAACAGCACTAAAGGACTGGTGTCCCTCAACGATTCGGATGAGCAGGCCGATCCACGCAGAGGTGCTGAGGGTGCTGCACATCTGCGGCATGAGAGCAATGCTGCGAATGAAGCCCAGGGTGCACCAGCTCCTGTGCTGCTCCCGAGACACCAACCTGTGGGAGTGACAGCCTGACAACACAGATGGGTCGAGTTAAAATAAGACACTATATGTCTTGCAAATAAAAAAGAAAGCCCTTTATAAGGATGGTGGTTTAGTTACCGGACTTGTCATTTGCTCCACTTTCCACAAGCATTCTTAGGAGCCCACACAGGGTCCGTGTGGCGTCTGTCTGCAGCACTTCTGCGTAGATCCCAGATGACAGAGACAGTGTCTTCAGCAGGTTGACTGTGCTGGTTAGCATCATTGCTGTCGGATGGCTGCTCTTTTCCATCAGCTCACCTTCTGAAAATAGAGATTGTAAAAGGTCAAATTTTGGACCTCACATTTAGCTTGTAGCTCTTGTGATCTCTACTGACCTGTGTCATCCTCCGTGTCTGAGTCCTCGGTGGGGGGCTGGGCAGCTGGAGGGGGCTCTGCAAGTTTGAGGTCATACTTGCCCTCTTTGCCCATCCTGTAGGAGTTGGTGCTGCTCGTATCCCACTGAACTCTGATCCAACCGTCCTCACCCAGTTCCCCGATGACCCTGCCGAGACCGGGTGCGGGACCGTCCTGGACAAAGCATGCAGACGTTTAGATACTAAACATTAGACTCTTTACCCTGCTGTACACTGATTACAGCAAGAACGGATTCAGGTACCTGATCTCCCCACTTCCAGTCGACTCCCCTCATGACCCTTGTGCCGATCTTCATCATGGCTGCCAGCTCTGGGCCTGAGGCGGGTAGAGGAGCAGGGGCCGCCTCCTTTCTGGATTCCTCCAGTACCGTGGCTGAGCCTCCATGTGCACATAAACTCAGGTCCTCCTCATTGCTGTCTGTGCTGGGTCCTAGAAACATAAAAGAGACATCAAACACCAACATACATTAGTACGTGTAGGTGTAATAAGATGCCCTTGTGCTTCTATTCTGAAGAGCCTGTGTGTCTTTGACTGGAGAGTTCTCACCTATGAGCCTGAGTATACTCTGTGTGAGGGCCAATATGCCAGAGTTTAGTAGGAGACTGAGGCTGTTAGACCCATGTTTCAGGGACAACATGTGTATCATGGCCAGGAGGAAGCGGGCCTGGGGAATGGTGCCGAGGCTTGGTCCCGCCGGGTTCTCATTGGTGATGGTCTGCAAGGGAACGGGCTGCACGCCTGGTTAAAGGAGAGGTGGTCAGTGAATCAGATTGTATATAACAAGTCTAAAAATGTTATAATGTTATTATACATCAGCTTTCTTTGATGATCCAGCCATATATTCACAGCACTCACCGAGCTCTTTGAAGCGAGCACTGGCCTCCAGCAGGATATTGCGGACATTGTGGATGGCCCAGGAGTACAACTTTCCAAAGGTCACCTCCAACAGCATGCGGTTGAAGGGGGGGATCAGATCAACGTCCTTCAGGCAGTCGGACAACGGCTCTCTGAGAGTTGATACAATAAAAGGTTTAATACCTCAGCACCACACCAAAAACAGATGTCATTCTTGCATCATTATTAGTGCGTTTTTTCTGGATTTTGTAGACACACAAGATCACATCAACCGCTTTGCATTGGCATCTGTTTAACATAGATGTCAAACTAGTGACCCACCCAATGTTGGTCCCTTCTGGTACGATCCTCTGCCAGCCGCAGAGCATCGCGTACTGCACAGAGGGCAGCAGGAAGCTTTTGGAGGCCAACTTCAGCATGGTGTCGATGCCCTCCAGCCGCACCTCAGCCCTCTCCAGCTATGATGAAACAGAAATAATAATGTTATCAATGCTATACTTTAACCTTCCTTGTTTTAACATCATCACACGGACTCCCACCTGCTTCAGGAGACATTTCCTCATTTTCTCTACATCCAGTGGTTCCTCCTTTAGTGCAAACTCCACGATGGTGGCCATGAGGCTGGACTGAGAAAAAACACCCTGAACACTGTGTTTCAGCCAGCGGTACTTCTGCACATTGGCCACGGTGTTTAGAAGTGGATGCCACTTGTCCGGCTGCAAAGTGATACAAAAATACAGGAATATCAAACGATATAATGATATTTTGACTACATTTGCTTGGAACTACAAATTTAGTCGATTAAAACATGCACTTGACCAACCCTTTCACCCTAAATATGTATTGTTACATTGTGTCTGAGGGTAAGGTGATGCTCATTTTGTAGCATAAGATAAACTGGATGTGATTGAATAATTTTGAGATGGATTGCAGAAAAGAGGCCACCTTCTTTATGCTCTTTTTTTTGTTTATCCAACAAAAACCATCCAACAACAAACCTACCTTGGGTGTCTTGCCAGCTGGTAATTTCCTATCAGCAGGTGTGGGGCTGATATGCACATTAAGCTCTTCTTCATTGGTCCCTTCATTCTCCAGCTTTGGCTCTTCAATGTCAGCAGACTCTGACTTTTTAGGCACTATAAAAAAAAATTTAAAAAAAAGAATACATTTAAATTGAGAAACAGTAGAAACAGGAAAATAAAAGCCTGTCCCTCAGCAGGAGGTTTTGAATATCACACAGGGTGTAAATGCCCTGAGCAGCGAGTCACCAGTTCAGTTGCCGGCTGCCTGGACCTTCACTGCATATCATTCCCTGCTCTATTTTCCCACATTTCCTGTTTATCTCTACAGTCACAATCAAATAACAGGAATAAAATCCCACCCCAAAATGTAGTATCCCACCTCGTTTTTTCCTGCGGTCCCTGATAAGTTTCTGGGTGATCCTCCTCCATCGCGGCTGTGAGCTCAGCAGCTTCAGTTTGGACACTATTGACAGGTCGTTGCTTACGGCGGGACGCAGCTCATTAAAGAGAAAGCGCAGACGCTCGATGACGGGGGCACACACCTCCTTGTAGGAGCGACCTTGTTCCTGATGGGTCTAAAAATGAGTGCGACAAAGCAAACAAAGCATTAACAGCCCCATTCTTCCTTGTTTCCTTTTTGTATCAGGAAATAACTGTACAACACTGTCCACTGAGGAGCTCTTGTGAAACCCTACCTTGATTAAAGAGCACTTTGCCTGGTAGACCATGCGGCACACGTCGATCACAGATTTCGGGAGGGACCTCTGTTTCCCTTGGTCCACACCCAAGGCACATTGACTGACAAGGGATAGAGCAATGTGACCTGTGACGAGAAGAGGTTGGACATCACATTGCTGAACAAACACAAGCCATTAAAGATGTGATTTGCTTTTGTTTGTAATAAAACTGTTGAGGATTGTGAGATTCCAGAAAGGAAAAATAATAAATTAGCATCTTAGCATTGCTACTAACAACAAAAATCCAGTTTCAGTGACAAAGTGAGCCAAAATCAGCTCCTAATTCATCCTCAAACAACCAGTCCGAGTCCAGTTGCTAGGTTACCGAGGTCTTGATGTTTGAGCAGGCAGCAGAGCAGCAGGCGGCCAACCTCCTCCACAGGGTGTTCGGGGGGGAAGGTGATGGGAGTAATAAGATGGTACTGCTTACAGCAACGCTCTATTTGGCATAAAAAGTCCTAAAATATCACAAAGAAAGAGGAAGACATGAACAAAATTTTCCTTCAGCTTCACACCTGCCATGTACTCGCCTCTTCAGTTATTTCTGTCATGCTTGTACCTTCACAGTGTGGTCCTGAGTGTTGTTGTCAGCAATGGCCTGCAGGAAAGGCTGTGCGTGGTCGCTGAGGGTTATTCGGCGGGAGTAAAGCTTGGCCTTATCCGGGGTGGTTGTACCCAGAGAGCTGCAGTGATCTTCATCCTTCTCTTCATTGTAGTTGTAGTGGATCTGACTGGTCTGCAGGCCCCCAGAGAATATGGAGGACTGCAGCCATTCTGCACAGAGAAATCAAACATTTCAGTCAAACACGTCGATTCAAAGTTTGTTTTGAACAACTTGAATTTATGATTTTTGAACCAGATCACTTTCAAATCATGAAACTCACTGGCACATTCAATCTCCATGGCAGACAGAGGGGTGCTCTTGGCCAAGTAGGAGGCGTGAAGACCCAGTAGCAGTCCCAAGTTCCTCTCAGTGTCGATAAGTGGGGAGGACAGACTGCTGAGATCTGGAGTCGTAACGGTCTCCTGGTTTGGCTGTAAATGATTAAACGTCTCAATATTAAAGAGAAGAACCACTTACAAAGTAAGAAGTGGCTTTTATTAAATGAATGTCAAAGTTGTTACCTCCATATATTGGCCAACACAGAAGGACTGCATCGACTCTCTGGTGTCCTCAAACTGCAGAGCAGCTTCTAAAGCAACCACAGGGTCCTCTCCTGCAAACTGGGCTGTGGAGACATTTTGTTCCACAGCAAAAGGACATTAGAACAAATCATTGAGGATTGTTCTGTACTTTCTCAAGCAAATGAAGCAAAAAAGTTGAAAAGAATTCTGTGACATTTCATTTCAAAACTATTTCATAGTCTTACCCAAGATACTGTTTCCTGCCAGTGACTGGGACTGAGCCTGGAAGTCCTTGATGTCGTAGACCTTTCCGTCTATTACTGTCCAGAAGCCTCCGTCCTTGTTGTGATTCTCCAGGTCGGCCTTTCGGATGAGAGAAACCTCCTCATTGTTCTTGGAGTTTTGCCCTGTAAAGAATGACCCTGCCGACGCAGCAGAAAAGCTGGTTACGTAATAAACTACAAGGCAGTGAATAACATCTAATCTTCATTCTCAAATTGAGGCTCCTGATTCTAATAAATCAGGGAGATGTGAGAGTTACAGATGGTGTTATACCCATAATGCCTGGCCAGGCCAGGTCCTCGTTATCGTCCCTCTCGTATCCTGGAGCCAGGTGGTTGAAGCGGTCCAAGTGCTCCAGGAGTCCAGCCAGGAGGGGGATGGAACCAGTCTCCTGCATCAGACCAGCATCGATGGTGAGGAGGAGGACGATGGACACCACCAACTCAGGCAGGAGGACGCCTATCAAAGAAGAAACAACAAGACATCCACAACTGTCTCACAAGCTCCTTAAAAGTATTCATGTAACTCATGCTGCACATGCGCACTTGAGGGACAAAATTTACCTGTTAGATCTCCTTCAATAACACGAGAGACTTCAGCAAAGTGGCGGCGACCAGTAGAGGCAATGCTTGTTGCCACAGGGAGGATGTCTCCAATGTGAGTACACAACAAGGCGATGTACTTCTTTAGCAGGGAGCCAACACCTAGGAGCTCAGGATCTGCAAAAGAACCAGAGAAATCAAACGCTGCCCGTCTAGAGATTATTTTCAAGCTGGATGAGTAAAGAAAAGGTTTGAGGAAGGGACTTACTGTATCCATTGACATTCTCTGTGCCATTGACACCCAGGTACAACTTGCTGACCAGCAACCTCTGGAAGCGCAGCAGCAGGTCCAGAGATGCAGAGCGCTCCTTGCTCACCTGCTCTGCCTCTAAATAGTTGGAGATGCGGCGAGCGACATCCTTCAGCCTTGCGATGGTCTGAGAGGCGATGTTCCTGCAGAAGTCAAACAAATAAATCTGCTAGTAGACAGCAAGGAGTTATGCTGCATTAGTGGCACAGGTGGAGCATGACTGAGGGTAAAGTGCAGATACCTCAAAAGCTGCTGCACGAGCTGCACCAGAGGCAGGCTTTGTTTCCCTGCTGACTCGTAGATACCCGTGTTGATGAGGTCTTTGTCCAGCATGGTGCGACAGCGGTGCATGGTGGAGGCATTAGCTTCCTGCTCATCGATCTCCTTCTCTTTTTGAGCCTCCTTCTTGGCTTCAATATCCTGTCATTAAAAAAATACAATGTGTGACTGCCTTATCCCAAGAGAGGTTCTTTCAGTAATTCAGCAATAGAGGATTTAAACTAATAATAACTAATATTCTGCATCAGTTACAGGAATTAAATTGTGTTTAATAGCACAGTAGTGTCTTAGAGTTATAATGAAATCTAGAAGATTGGATCTGTCAATTTAAACTGAGACTTTGGCATGAAGCAAGGTTCAATGATCTATTTATCATGTTACATATGTAGATTTTTTTTTTCCAGCGTTTGTGGTAAAAACCAGTGGAAACAAAACACAAATCTACAAGTCCTAAATTACTGAATTTGAATGGAGCCACTAAAAAAAATAGTTGAATGACTCAGCAGGACTTGTTGAAAAGTAATGTTGAATCCTGACAAGTCTGTTCTCAGAGATTTTAAATTCAAGCCAAAGCTCAGTCCAAAGACAAATCTGTTACATAAACAGACAAAGTCTTACAGCTGAGGCTACATTTTGTGAGAAGGACTGCAGGAGTGATGACTCGTGCATTTAACACACTGACCTGTATCTCAGCAGTGATGGCTGCATCCAGTGCAGACTCCAACCCCCCGTCTGCCATTAAGCTGCTGACCAACAAGTCGATCATGAAGCGTCGTCCAGGACTCACACTCATCTCATTTCCAGATGCTGGAAAAATATAATTAAAAGCTCAGACTGTCTTAAATCACTTCTGTCAAAGTGAGCAGAGCTCAGGTGTTCTTTATTTTGTTGACTCAGATGTTGTGATTTGTACTCACCGGCATTAGGCAGCAGTGATGATAGTGCCCGCGCCCTCTCCTCCGCTGTGGGCAGCAGCACTGACCAGCCACTTTGGAGGACAGCTTGTGCAGCTGCTTGCACAGTATTGAGCACACCGGCGTTGCTAGCTAACACGACCACGGTTTGTTTCAGGTTGTTGAGCAGCACGCTGCCGAGCCCCAGTCCCAGCTCCTCTGGATCCACCTGGTTACTGATGGCTGCGTGGAGCTGAGGAATAATCAGGGAGCTTTAGGGCTGCAACTAACAATTAATTGTATTACTATTTATTATTCATTACTTGATCATTATAGGTTATGAAATGTTAGAAAAACCAAAGATATTGAATTTAACATCACAAAACATGAAGAACACCTACAAATATTTATATTAAGGAAGTGGGATTCAGAAGCTCCAGGAAGGATTTTGAGATGTTTTCTTACAATGAGTCTTTAAATCAGTCTAGTGTGACTGCGACAAACTGTTAGAACTGAAAGGACACAAACTAGACATGGGAGACACACTGGAAAAGCCTGAGAACATCTCTGATAAAACATCATCTGTTGCCTACCTGGAGCCTGAGCAGGTTGAGGGTAGCGACCACCATACACTCCTTCTCCTGTGGAGGAGGCCAGTCTGAGCTGCCGTCCATGTCCTCACTGACCTGCCGCAGGAGCAGGTCCAGCTGCTCAAAGGTGACGGGGCAAACATCCACCACGAAGGGCGCACGCTGCCCTACAGACCACTCTGAGCAGGAGGACCAGGCGAAGCTCTGCGGACAAATAAATACTACATGTGTTGAATCCGTCTTTTATCATTGTGAGCACATCAGATGAATGGTGAGAGTTCCATGTGTTACCTGCCCTGGCCCACAGGAGATCCCCACTATGTGTTTGGAGTTCAGCCCTGGGAGAGCCTTGGGCTGCTTCTTGTTGGAAAAGAGCGTATCGAAGTGTTGGAGCTTGTCGTTGCTGCCCCAGCTGTGCACCTCTCCGTCGTCCGTGAGGGCCAAGCAATGTGTAGATCCCACAGCAACGTCCACAACTTTCTTTCCTGATTGCAAACAGAACACACAGAGATAAGTCTTTCTATTTTAAAAGCCTCTGAAAACCATTGCGTACGTCGTCCACTCACCCTGCAGACTGTCGAGCAGCTTCGGGTAGCGGACATGCTCATCAGTGCCGTGACCCAGACGCTGGTTGTCTCCTTTCCCCCAGGTGTACACTTGACCATCTTTGGTGAGGGCTACTGAGAACTGGCTGCCGCAGCACACCTTCACTATGTCCAGGTCCTGCAGCTTCTCCACCAGCTTGGGCGTCTTGCAGCCATCACTGCCTCCTCGGCCCAGTTTACCATAATCTCCGTCCCCCCAGGACCACACCTGACCTGCGGGAGCAGACAGAGGAGGTGAATACTAACACTACAGTCTGCTTGAACTCGGGCTCGACTCTTATTCTTACCATTTTCTGTCACAGAGAGCGTCTGAGCATCGCCGCTTCCACACGCCACATCCATCACTTTCATTCCTTTCAGCGCCGTCACTAGCATGGGTGTAGTTTGGTCCTCGCTGGAGCCTGGAAGCATGGTCAGGAGACAATTTCATTTAAGTGATAAACAACACAACGATGTTATTATTAAAGATGAGACACCAGGGTCGAGTGTGTGAAGCTCACCGTGGCCCAGTCGACCGTAGTTCCCTCGGCCCCACGTATAGAGCTCGCCATCGGCTGTGATCGCAGCGCTGTATGTGCTCCCGCAAGCAATGTGTACCACTTGCTTTCCTGTCTGTTTCCCATTGAAGGCGGCGATCATGGTGGGCTCTTCTAGATATCTGAAAAATAAAGTGGAGCAGACTGAAATGCTTCTCAGACAGAATCAAGGATTTAGGGCAACAAGATCATTTCAGGAAACGTCCTGATTGTGTTCAATAGTCGCAATTTGTGTTTAAAGTATGTTTACGATTTTATTAACAAACGGATATTGAAAGTCAGGATTGAATCCTTTCATTCTGACTTTGAAGGCAGTCAGTGGCATCTTCGGAGGCTGCCTTTGGTCAACAGGCATAAAACATTTAAAGAAATGTCCCAGATTTGGGAAATAATGTATTGTACATGTTCTCCATCTGTTTGATCAATAATTCAACTTAGTGCCCCAAATATCCAAACTCCACAACTTCAGTGTTAAATCTGTGATGCTCCTTCCACCAGGGCAGTATCACACAGTCCACACAGCCTCGTGTTTTATATGATGGGACCAGGTGGAAATACAAAAGTAAGTAAAGCCTGAAGACAAATGATTATCATTGTGGATGTTCTCTAGCTACTTACGTGGTGTCTCCGTGGCCGAGGCGTCCACCATCACCACAGCCCCAGGAGAAGACCTCCCCATTGGACGACAGCGCCAAGTTGTGCTGCCCATCAGGATGAGCCGCGAGCTTCACAATCTTCCTGGAGGTCAGACCATGGATCAGCATCGGAGCCTGCAACAAAATAATTCAGTGACTCATTCCGCAGGAGGCACAAAGATGAAAGGATCAGCTGCTGGCTGATGTTTTAGAAGGAGGTATATCAATAAACAGAGTATATCAGAGTATAACAGGTATATCAATAAACAGAGAAGACCCGAGCTGCAAGACTGACCAGGGTTGTGCTCTTGTAGTTCTGGGTGTAAACAGCACCACTGCTGGACAGGATGAGAAAGCCTTTTTCGGAACAGACGATTTGTGTGACCCCGAGGCTCGACAGGGCTTTGCACTCGATTGGTCCGCTAACGTTGGCATAAAGTTTCCAACCCAACAGGCCCCAGGCGATCACTTCCTGCAACGTCCCCTGGAACAAAATGAGACAGACAGTTTAATTTGGACTGTTTACCTTTCTGGCAGCAGGTTGACAAAACTACATAAAATAGACATAAGAAAACAAAAGTCATGTCAGCTTTCAAATCTGAAGGTGGTAATGTTTGTATGAATTCATCTCATTATTATTTGATATGAAGAAATATGATGCTGAAGAATTAAAAGTGTGGTGATGATGCTTGTCCGTGCTTGTCATACATCATACTTTATTGTACCAATTACAAGGCAAGGCAAAAACGGAAAGGCCTGAACCCTGTGAAACACTCAGCAGCTTTTGATTGGAAACGAGGGCTTTAAATTTGAAAAAGTTACAGGAATTCGCGGGACTTAGTCGACCAATAGGATAACTTAATCAGTAACTTACATACTCTGTGTGAGAAATTTGCATTGGAATACAGCCAAAAAGGAAGCACAGTAGCACATTAAAGTAAGGCTTCAGAGAAGGTATCGCCTCACTGATCTAAAATCAAGCATAAACAATCCGTTCATCATTGACAGCTAATAAAAGGAGTTGTGACCTTGTGTGATGTGGGGGAGTTGCAGTGTGGAGGGCTGCAGGGAGAAGCCAAGCGGTCCAGGTGAGCCATGATCACCACTGCTGTTTGCCGAAGGTCAATGGCCAGTTCGTTATCCTGAGGCAAGGTCAGGTAGCGCAGGAAACTCTCGTTGGGACTCAGAGGGGCTGCGAGGATCTGGAAATCACAGCAATCAACCACAAAGAACTTGTAAGCTTGATTCTTGAGCAACTTCAATCTCTCATTGTCTTATCTTCAAATGATTTTGTTCCATTTATTTTTTTAACTTGGTGTTCACCTCAGCTTCCTCTTCAGGAACGGGCTCCTCCTTGCTGCTGTAGATGTTCTGAAAGCGCTGCAGGAGGGGCAGCAGAGGAGCGCTGGTTCCCTGCGTGGAGCGCTCGTTGTCCATCTCTCTGGTGCCGCTTTCCCACAGACGTAACAGTAGCAGGACGGCAGACAGCAGCTGACTGGAAGGACACAATGAAGAAAACACACAGTGAGAAGTGAGGAGGCCGTTCGTTTCAACTGAAGCAGGTATGAAGGATGTCTGGTTACCTGAGCGTGCCCCTCTGGACAGCCAGCTCCAGCAGGATGGCCAGCGCTAGGTGCTGGTCCTGAAGAGGAATGTTACCCTTGGTGCTGGCACTTCCATGTACATCACTGGTTCCAAAGGAGACAACATGAGCTACACAGGATTATACAGCGTGCAGTATACAGCAGGGCTGCAAATAGTGATTATTTTCATTTCTGATTAATCTGCCCATTATTTTCTTGGTTTATTAAACTCCAGAAAACAGAAAAAAGTCCAAGATGATATCCACAAATTTATTGACACTCGAATAATGTTTGACATTTTTCTTTTAAAACAGTGACAGATTATATTTCGGTCAACTCATCATTGTATCTTTCATGTACAGTAATATTATTCAGCAGCTGATCAGTTAGTAACAAACCTGAGGAACTTTGTGGCTCTCTCCACAACCTCCAGCCACACTGATGACACCGTTCCCTCATCAAACAGTGTAGCCTCAGGCAGGGCCCGCAAGGCATCCAGAGACTCCTGGAGCAGCTCACTGCAAAGGTCTGCATCATCTCCTGCACCAGAGAACAAACCTCTTCTGTTTTATAATCAGACTGCAGCGATTACATCACACAGAAGTTACTAAAAACTATGAAATTTATAGTTCAACAAGTCAAGCATTCAGAAATACAGAGGATTTATATTATTGTTATAATGTCATTATTATGAATAGACCCCATGTTTTTCTTTTAAATCTGACATTAAAATTTAAGTAATAATATAATTATTAATATTAAAATATAAATGTATATCATTGTTACACAGTATAACTGTGCTTGCAGAAATACCAGCAAATATTGTGCTAGTATTATAGGGCCACACCGCTTACACACATATCTACTCTATAACAGACTCTCTTATTCATCACCATTAGTATTCAGTAAATGGAGAAGGAGAACTATTTTTACATCACTTGTTGAATCTGTTATAATTGATAAATAAGAGCCGTTGTTTGAAGCTCTCATGCACTTCCATATAACTGCCTTCAATTCCACATGTGTAATGGCAACCAGTCAGAATCCGAATGCTCCTCGTCTTAACCTTCACAGGACCTTCATTATGGTGAAAGAACACAGTTACACTTGTTGTTTATACCTTATATTACAGCTACAATGAGGATGAGAGGCTTAACTCTCTCTCTCTGTGTGTGTGTGTGTGTGTGTGTGTGTGTGTGTCTGTCTGTCTGTCTGTCTCACTACAGAGGAGAGGCTGGAGCTTTGTTCCCTGTCCCACCCAGCCCCGGTGGACAGGCAGCTCTCAACCTCACGCATAACAAAAACAGCATCTCTACTTGAAGGATATACATGAGGAACACAGCCACTGGCAGATTTATTATTTACTATTATAATCAGATTCTGTGATTTAATTCCATTGAGATCAGGGTTCAATATCAAGCTCAACTTTATGTTCTTTTTAAGGTCATAGTGTGTGGTTGTGTTTTACTGGACTGCATGATATTAAAATATATTTGTATAAACCATGCACACATACATGAGGGGACTAAAGTTAGACATAAGTACAGTGCAGTCCAACAGAACAGCACAATAAACTACAGCCTAAAATGATAATTAAATATATTCTACTTCTCTGTGGCACAGATATTGATCCTTAATTATTCTTAATTTATCTGCCTGTAATCGGGACTTCTGTATTTCAGTGCTGCAATCAATTTAGAGCTACATAGAGCTACCTCCATTTTCGCCCCCTTGGTCCTATCCTATGATCTCTCAGTCCTTCCTGTAGCAGCAACCACAAACTAAAGCTAAAAACATAGCATTGCGAAATATGCTGGGTTGTTTACCATGACCAGCCTCTAACGTGGTGCAACACATTCATTAACAGCTGTTGAGCAAAGCTCAGTGACCATGACAGCAGCTATCATCGCCTCTACTAGAGGACACAACGTCTTCAGTCTGTCTGCATGCTGGGAGGTTCTTACCTGACCTCCACGCACGACGCAGGAAAGCAAAGGCAAAAGAGAGCGCTGCCCTGGAGCCGACTCTGGCCAGACCTTCAACACCCTTACTGGCCGGACGAGGGCTGAAATAACACAGACACACAGGGATCAACTCTTCAGATTAAATTATAATATCTGCGGTTCTTTTCTATACTGAATATTGTGTTGTACAGTACTTGATGGTTTTGTGGTGAGGAGCTGATTTGTATCATTATACAAACTGTTATTAAGTCATGCAGTTTGCAAACTATTACATTTCACTTAAAATGACACACACACACACACACACACACACACACTTTAATCAGTCAAACAGGATCTTTTAAGTCCCCACAAGATTTGTCACAAACAGGCTTATGCTGATGTGCACTTTTGCATCAGGGAAACTGAAACTTAGAACTAATAACACCTCAACAACAACAGAGACAGTGACTAATTATTTTGTGAGAGGTAGCCTGGTTCCGCCACACTATCGCTCACAGCTTTAGTTTTCTTCACTGATTGTAGTCTGGAAACCTTGTTTACATTAACGTCTGCCCAGCCACTCTGAAGGGAGGACCAATCAGGGAACAGTCAAGCCATTTTTTTCTAAATGCAGTTGCAGCAGTGGTAAAGTTTCAGCGCTCATGTTCCAGTAATTAGTTAGTAGTAGTAGTAGTAGTAGTAGTAGTAGATCCAGTAATCTTGACATTAACCCAAGAGCCAAGCGCATTAGGATTCAATAACTGGAAACAATTCCCTATTGAGTATACCAAGCGTGACTATTTTGGTCTGGATATGGACCAGGCTACATGTGAGGCAGAGTTTCTATAAAAAAAAAAATAATAATAAAATAAAAAAAAAATAAAAAAAAAATGCTATCTTGTGCTTCTGCTGACATTTAATAATGCAACTAAACAAAGATCGGACTCATAAAAACAACAGTAAAATCTTACCACAAACACAGAAAGAACTAAAAGAAAGTCCGTAAACTGATGCGTACGTAAGCAGAAAAACGTTGTGGATTTTTAAAATGCACCCTAACTAAATAAATATACAGTACACTGTATGTGAACGTATGCAACTGAGGTAAAGAGTACATCTACAGTACAAGTACAGTATGTCCTAGTACATACACATACTGTGTGTGGCTAAGAGGCTCACAAAAGGAAAACACCGTGTGCACTCATACACAAAGCTGCAGAGTTCAAGTGGTAGTCTGTGTGCTGCACATACCACAATGAAAACTGTACAGTCCTGTGTAAATGTCTGAATGAGAGCATGTACATTCATAACATTACAATATACTTTAATTCTACTTCCAGCTACTGTTGACCACTCTGCCACAGACTGGCTGTTGTCTTTCACAGCTCACTCAGGGAGAGAGGAGAGTGTACAGCCTCCGCAGGTCACAAGTCATCACAGACGCATTCACTGGAACCTCCAGTTCATTTGCTTATTTACAGATTATGAGGAAATGCACCGAGAGGAGAGCCACAAAGGAATGAGGAGAACATGCACTCCACAAAGAGAGGCTCCAGCTGGTTTGAACTCTTGATCATATTGATCGACCTGTGGCTTAATTATTACCTTTTATTGTCAGCAGCAGGCAGTGGAGGGCTGGGGGGCATCTTCCAGTGGACCATGTCCTTCTCCTCCATCATGCTGTGGCTGAGGGAGATGAGGTAGCGCTCCAGGATGACCAGGCGCTGGCGCAGACGTTGGCCGGAAAGGGTGCTTTTGGCCATCTGAGCCGAGAGCTTCTGCTGGTCGTCGACCAGGACCAGGAGACAGTCCTTCAGCTCCGTCTCATCTGTGCACACAAGGAAGGGGGGAGGAAAACAATACAAATTAAAAATCAGCCCCAACCAAATGCAACCTGAGTCAGCCTCACAGAATAAACTTGATGACTACAAAAAAAAATGTGCGTACAGTAAGGGCAAAATTACATGTTTGTTTTTAATGACTAGATGCCCAAATCTGTTATTCTGCTGTCATAATTGCAGAAGCTGTAAACAATGCTGCAAAAGCTACCATAAAGCAATTGTGATTTTTATGGTGTTAATTCAACAGTGAATAAAATTAGTATTAATTTCCATTCAGTTTCTTCTGCAAAATAAAAACAATTTCTTGAATCAAGCTTTATCGCAAAACATATGTTGAGATGTGCTTGCACAGTCTGTACATATTGTTGTACCCGTTCAGCAGGTGTCTCACACTCAGGCATTCAGCATGGGAAAACGAAAAAAAAAAAAACATGCTACTTAAAGTGACCCAAAATAAAACCATGTCCTCTCTGTTGACATTAAATATTTCTTACAACCCATAAAAATCTGCACAAACATACAATTTATAGTGACACAAAACAGAAGTTACAGGACAAACAAAAACAATCAAACCATTTTTGGCATTCATAAAACATACTGCTGCAATTTAATAATTTAAGCTGCTTTCTGCAATTAAAATTTCACAATGTACCTCTGAAGTTTACACGATGCACTGAGGATTTTCACAGTATAACATGTATGGAGGGCTCAGTATGAAAAAAAAAACACATTTATCCTAAGTTAATCTTTTCACTGACAGTGCAGTGTTTCAAGAAAAGGTCCTGTGACACTGAAGCTTTTTACTTGCAGGCTTAAATGTTTCAGAGTGAAAAAAAAAAAAAAAAAAAAAAATCACCACATTTAAAACTCTTCCTCACTGACTTTCTTAACAAACGGCCCTTTGTTTTGAACTTTTTGAAAAGAAAACGCTTTACTGTGTCTATACAGCAGCGCTGCAGGGAAGACAAGACGGGCCAAAATAGCAGGTCTGAAATCCACTTAAGCTTTATGTAAGCCAGAGTGGCCTGAGGTTGTATGACCCACACTCCAGTCAGCTGTGCTCCGCTGTCAGAGCAGATATGGATCCCGGTCAGACTCTCACTGATAATTTTACATTTCTAAAAAGTATCTTGTGCTGAGGACATATCAAAGTCATACGGGTTGATCAAAACTTGGACACAATAAAGAGAGGAAACGAACATCCACTGCTGCGAATCAGAGCAAAGCCGACATGTGTCACCATCCTGATTTCTAAACAAAAGCTCAGGTCTGAGTTGTAGCTGAGACCTTCAGGTTCCAGATATCTGACCACACGAAGGAAAAGCAGGAAGTATTCAGTTTGAACTTTAAGACTCAATGACAGAGCATCGGTCCATGTAGCGATCCAGTTACACTCACTATACAATCAGACCAGTGTGATTTCCTGGCTCACTCAATTAAAAAAAAAAAAAAAAGAGAGCGAGAGAGAAGCAGCCAATTAGAAAAACCTGCACTCACTGGACATGTAGACCGGGCCCCAGCGCTTATCTCCTACCACCATGACACCCTCCCACCCAGACCCGGCAGTAAACACAACTTGGGTGACGCTGCCCCACTCTGAACAACATTGTAATGCCTACCAAGATTACACCCTGCAGGAGTAAAAATAACCACTCAGACCAGCAGACCAGCGAGTTGTCATTTCAGTTTCCTCACCACACGTGGCAGCAAAACACGCACACATGAGCAGGCCCTGACAGACGTGGAAATGATAAAGAGCGAGCTTGGCCACGTGTCACACTGGTCAGTAGAATTGTATCTAGTCGACATTTAGGTCTTGTGAAACCATCTGGTGTCAGCATGGTATTAATTACCCTACTTGGAAACAGAAAGGCATAAAATAACAAGAGCCACAGCATGAGAGGAGGGCAAGCATCGGAAGTAGGTTGCAAACGGGATGTACAGCAGCCCACCAAATATTAACTGTGTTCGGGTAGCGCTCTCACCTGGCTGCCGCCCCCAGTCCCAGGTCTCGATGATGGAGTGATGCACCGATGTTAACGTCTCCTCCTCCTCTTTCTTCTCTTTGTCGTTGGGCTCATCCTTCTTCTGAGCTCCAAAACAATCAGTGCAGTCTTCTAAAAGAGTCAAAAGAAATGATGACTTTTAGCTTCATTCACAGCAACAAGGTTAAAACATCATCCCAGTCCCCTGTATCAAGTGTCATCCTCCGACAGTGTGTAAAAATGCTGCATGTTATCAGAGCCAAGGGGCAGTTGTGTGCAAATGGGTCACAAACATAGGGTGTTAAATAAATCCTTAGTGTCACAGAGCCTTACCTGGGTGAGCTGATTCCTCTCCATTGAATGTTATCTCCTCATCTTTTACCATTTCATTCCACATCTCACTCAGACCCTCCGGAGAGAATGCCCGCTGCCAGAGGACAGAAACAGAAAATCAGCACCAAGTACATCTTTATACAATCATCTTATTCACATCTTTATGTTTGTTCTGCAGAATCTTCAGCAGGAGTATGACACAGACTAGTTAGTATCACATTATCAGGGAACTACAACATAATACAACTGAAATACATCCAGTGTGATCAGTTATTATTCCCATAAATAACCCACTCAATGTGTGATATTTGCCTGTATTTCATCCCTCTCTAAATGTTCAAAGATTCAGAGCATAAACAAATTCTGTCATCTCTCTGACATGTGGACGAGAATCTCTTGTGCCGTCTTCAAAACTCAAAAGTACCAGAATAGCTACTTTATCTCAGAGTGTCAAGTGATTCAAGAAGACATCTGCTAAAAAAAAAAATAATAATAATAATATCTGTGTCATCTGCTTAGTAATACAACATTCATGCATGGCTTTGCTCTACTTAGAAACGCTCACGAGCTGAAAGCCTACTCTTCCTTTCAAGGATCTGATGTCTGACAAAAACATGTCCGTTCCAATACGACACAGATCAGGCACATAACACTGGACTGCACCGCGCCTCCTTCAACACCGTAGACAGCTCTAACGATGGGAAAACATGACACCCTGGCTCAAATTAAGTCCTCATTTGATGTTGCAAACTGATTTTCGAATCCAGGGTGAGTCCAGACAGGCTGCAATTTGAGGAGGCGAGAGCAGACAGCTCAGTGCACAGCCTCGTTTCTGACTACGAGAGTCTCCCAGTCTTCTTTAGAATCAGCATACACTGAAAAAATCCCTCATAATTACTAACCCCATGAGTTGGTTTTCACAACACAGACCTTTTTAAGAATACCTTTTCTGTTAAGTTGCTGTATCATTAAAGGCTGAACCTCTGTTCACATCACAGGATAAACAATAATCATCTGTGCATGAGGATTGATGCAGCCTGCAGGCCAATGGCTGGATATGTTTCATGTGATCAGTTGTGTCAGCCCCAAAACTCTGAAATCTAACATGTTGGTGTAGTAGACAGCAGATGTAGCTCATGTAATGTGGAGTCAGTGTCTGATATCATAGCAAAAATATTTTGGTAAATAAATTGATACGATTGACAAAATCTGCTGTCAGTGAGGCATCAAAGTTTATAGGTTTTGCAGTACATCTCCAACATATTGCAAAACCAACTGACAACAATTTAGGAATGAAGCAGTTGAAAGAAACGAAACAATACAGTCATATTTAGGTAGCAATGAACCGCAGGGAGCACCACAGTAGCTGCAGAAGAATTTATTCAATAATCCAAGGGGGTAACAATTTCTCAGCTCATATAAGAATACGTAGAAGCAAAAAGTAAATGTTTTTCAAACGCTTCCTCCCTTTAAGTACGTACCTGCAAATCTATCTTCAGCCATTTGTCATGAAATCTCAGCTGAGCATGGAGGGTAAAAGATGGAGAAGGCATCTTCCCCACTCCTCTCCTGGCTGCAAACGCAGCCAACCTGCAGGAGAAAGATATGAAACGCTGTTATAATTTGAGACACATTTACAAAGTCACAGCTAATAAAAGACATAATTAAGAAAGTATGAAGGAAAGTTGAGCTTTTTGAGTTTTCACATTAGCATGCTCATTCCCAGGCTTGTTTCCAGCTTGCCTTAAAAGTGAATTAAAAAAAAAATGCAATTTATCACCTGTCTGTGTGCATGATGTTGATTAAAAAAAACAAACTTACATGGTGAATACAGTCAGATAGAATCAGTATATAATACTGTCACACAACTGTAAACAAAACCTAAGCCAGGACTGACCCGGTTCAATACACCGTGACAGATATTGTACATAAAAAAAAAACAACCAGGTTAGTTTTAACACTGTTTTCGTGGCATTTTCCACAAGAACGTTTGATGAATTACCTCCACACATAAAACAACTACACACAGTGCTTTACCCGGCCCACAGTGATGGGTTACACCTGGACGTGTGGTGCCACCTTACGTTGTCTCCACGGACGTAAACAACGCGGTGACTTCAGGCCAGAGATGTGTGAGCACAACGTTACACCAAACGTTGGGAGGATATCGCAGCACTACGTGCTACAAAGGCACATTCGCTGTTAACCTTGATGCCGTGGTTCGAGCCTGGTCACCGTATTTATTTATTTATTTTTACAGCAGATATTAATCTCCAGTGGTTAATAACACACGCTGACGCAGCATTATCGAGCTCATCGTGAAACACCTCACGCCGGCTTAACGGTCACGTTAGCTTTGGAGACGGAGGCTAACTCCTTGTTAGCCAGAAGCTAAACTAGCTTCCATCATCCAGGGCAGTCGTGAACGAGGCTCTCCGGGACGTGACACGGAGCCGCGGGAGAAGCGACGGTCCGGGGGGAGTCCCGCACCGCGAACGTGTACACGTGTCAACTTTGAACGCGGAGTTTTAAAGAGAATTACCTGCGGCGTCTTCTCAAGCTATTCTCGTCCCCTCAGCTGCTTTGCTGCATTGACAAGACGGGTCATAATGTACTTGATTGACAGCTCGCGGACCCGGGCACGAGGCACGGAAACAAATTACGTAGTTTTAACTGCGAGTTTCGATGCGGTCGATCTGTATCACCGCAGCCCGCCGCTGGGGCGGGGCTTCTACTGCGGGTCCGACCATTGGCCAACGGCCGCACGTTCTACTCCGCCCGCTTGTACTGACCGGTTTATACAATATAAGCGCTCCTTTCAGATTCGAGGCGGGACATAGGAGGGGCGGGGTTGCCCCCGTGAATGAAGGCTTCGACCGTCCGCTGGGCGGCGCTGTGTCCCAGGAAAACGTGGAGGAAATAGTCACAGTCATAGACAATACCCACAATAATGGCCATTGATTCAGCACTGCGTGGTGCTTCGTCTGAAAATGCCGGAATAGCAATAGCTGTAATATCAAGTTTCATCAACGGTTCGACATTTGTGCTTCAGAAAAAGGGAATATTACGTTCCCGCGCCAGAGGTAGGCTGAAACAGCAGCTTTAAAGCCGTTTCTTGAAGGATAGCCACTTGGTTGTTCATCATGTGGCTGTTCTTAACGCCATTTAAAACGCTCTTATTAAGTTGAATGAAGCCTCGCAGGGCCCATAGACTGTATATGAAAGGTAGGGCCGCAGAAACTAAACTCTTGGCTGTATTTCCTCCAGGAGGGTCGTACCTCACAGATGTGGTGTGGTGGAGTGGCACACTGTGCAGTAAGTATAGCGACACCTACCGGTTGTGGATGTTTGGTTCATGGAGAAAGTTCATGCAGAATTTGTATCCCTGAACGAAGTGTAGTTTTGGTGCCTGTGTTCATATTCAAGGCCAATGTTCTCACGCACCTTGTCTGTCTTTAGTGATTATTGGCCAAATTGGGAATTTCCTGGCGTACAACGTGGCCCCTGCTGTGATAGTTACACCACTGGGAGCCCTTGGAGTGTTGTTTGGGTGAGTTTGCATCACAAATGCATTGTTACCCTTTTTCTTAAGCATTTATCTCGTGATATAGTTTGTCCAAACTAAATAAAAAAAAAATCATCATATAGTGCAGAAAACAAAACAGTTAAAACACAGACTCTGGTTTAAAATAGAAAGATCCTATTTTACAGTGATCTGTTTTTCTGTTGTACCTTCAGGGGGAATAGTTTTTTTTGCCTGAGGCTCTGTACGTTGTTGTTAATTATTGATCTTTTTGCTCTAGTTTTGAATTCAAAAATGCTTTTTTTTATATACAAGTTTCAATCCTCTTAAAGCATTTTGGCATCATAAAATAAAGTGATCATGAGGTGATTTAACCTCACTTTGTTGCTGCATCATTTAAAATCAAAGCCCCAAAGTGCTGAGACAAGAAATAGAAATAGTGTAAATACATTCAGCACAATATATGTTGCTGTTTTTGTGTGATGCAGGGCTCTGCTGGCTTCTCGGGTCTTGGAGGAGCATTTAAATATCCTGGGGAAGCTCGGCTGTGTGTTATGTTGCTGTGGTTCTGTCATGCTTCTCATTCATGCCCCGAAAGCAGAAGCCACAACAAGACTGGAGCTCGAGGAGAGGCTACTGGACCCAGGTGAAGAAGTGAAGTTTGTAATTTTCAAACACGACAGTAAAAAGTAACAATCGGTCAATGTCCTGTTCAATTACTCTACGGATTCAAAGTCAACACCTTATTCTGGGATATTATTTCTCCTCCAACATATGCAAAATAATGTCATTGTATTCAAATGTATTACTAATAGTTGACTCTCATCCTGCAGTGTTTGTAATGTATGCCCTCTTGGTGCTCCTGCTGCTGATCACTCTAATTGTGTGGATTGCTCCGGCTCACGGCTCATCAAACATCATGGTGTACGTCGCCATATGTTCCCTCTTGGGAAACTTCACGGTTCCGAGCAGCAAAGGGCTCGGCCTGGTCGCCCCGGACGTGTTTGGCGAGGGGGCGTCGAGCAGCAGAGCCCTGGCTCTCTTCTTGGGTCTGCTGGGCACGCTGGCTGTCAGCATCCTGACTCAGTTCGTCTTCATCAACAAGGCCCTGGAGTGTTTCAGCTCCAACATGTTCGAAGCCATATACTACGTGGCGTTCACGTCAAACGTGATTCTCGCCTCTGCTCTGCTCTTCAAGGAGTGGACCGCACTGACGTTGACTGACAGCTTCGCCATGCTCTGCGGTTTAATAACAGTGTGTGTCGGGGTCGTTTTGCTCCGCATTTCCCAGGAGGCTTTGATCACATGGACGAAGAAGGAGGCGCGAGAAAAGAGGGACTGATTGTGTTGCCCACACAGACTCTGGACTTGATTTGTTCTACCTCCTATTTTAATGACCAAAGCTGCCGCATATTCATAACTAATTCCACTTAACTTGAATATCCGTGCAGTAACAAATATCAGAAAATATAAACACATAATACAGTTTTTCTTGTTTGTTTTTACATGATCATTCCTGCTTTGATTCCATTATTACTCCTGAATACAACTCTCTCCATCATGGAGCCTGTTTTTTTAACTTCGGCTGAGCTCTTAACAGCAAACTCAAACATGCCCTAAAGACAGTTCATTTGTCAACATGATGTATTTACCCATTTCAAATAGTTGCAAAGTAAACACTGTAAACTAGAAGTGCAAAACTAACAGTCCACTCTTCTATGATATACAAATGTGCAACTGTAACGACTGCACACAACTGGATATATTTCCAAAACTATCAGAGTGATGTCATAATCTGCTTGCGCCTGTAGCTGAGGCCTCACATCTCAGCTGTAGGACAGGTTCCAGTTCTCCCCCATGAAACCACTGTCCCAGAGTGCTTCATAATGACTGCTTGCTGTATTAGGTTTGTGCGAGTCCATGCGTATCCCTGAGGATTACTGGTACTGAACGTGGATTGTGATATGGAGTTTTTGTATTTCGGGAATGGCCTATGTTTTGTAACTTTTGAACTTTACTGCCAACTACTGGATTTGAGCATTTAGTAGGCCAATCTCCCTGTGGTAATGAAAGTGAAAATAACTTGTGGATCTTCTCGTGATTTGGATATTCAGATCCACAATTTATTGGGTTCTTCTTCAGCTGGGGTTTCACCCTTCCAGCACTTTTCATGCAGTTTTTCCCGTAATGCTGCTGACAAACAAACAAACCACCGCGAAAACACAACCCCCTCGGTGGTGATAATAACTCTTACTATCCTAAAGAGCGCTGCCCACAGGGCTTTAATAGGCGCCTCAAATGTTCTCCCTTTCTTCCAGTGCCAGACTGACTCAGTGTAGAAGCACCAACACTTTGACTTATTCAGTGTGCCTGTCAATTATTCAGGGTAATTTCAGAAGCAGTCGCTTCAGCGCAGGAGTTGTATTGAAGGTGCAAAAGTGTATCAGCTGTGACTGAGTATTTTGTCTAATGGAGGAATTTGTAAAGCTGATACCCAAATATACTCCTTTTGTTCTGGGACCATAACTCGTTATTTTATCAGACTAAATGTGGATACAGGTTCTAACTGTGTCGTTAAAATTATTGGTGTAACAGATTGTTTTCATGATTATGTCACAGGAATGAACTGTGATTACTAGCTCTGTGAGACCTGATTAAATGAATAAAGTGGTTTAAAAAGTAAAGAAACCAGTAACATGTTGCTATCACTTGTGAAATACTTTGGCTTCCCCTTTTCTTACACAATTACTGTTCAGAAGTCTTGAATAGATGGGTGGGTTTTACCATTTTCCTCTTAATCTCCAAAATTATACTCAAGATTTTGACATTGAATTATAAAATACTGTTTTGTCTAGTGGTGGAAGAAGTATTCAGATCCTCAACTTGAGTAAAAGTATCAATAAAACAATGTAAAAATACTGCATTAAAAATATAATCCCTGTACAAAAAATTCTACTAAGGTAAAACTTCAAAAGTATTAGCAGCAAAATGTAGTTCAAGTATTAAAATAAAAGTTGTAGTTTCGTCACTCTGCCTGATTTATCGTTATATTTGATGATTTGTTCTGAAGCGTCAGTGTGTAAGCAGCGTGTTACTGTTGTAGTTTCTGTAGGTGGAGCTGGTTTAAACTACTTTAGATCCAGTTTTACATACAGATCAATTTTAGGGGTCGTTAGATAATAACAGATGACAGAAGAAAAAAAAACACATTTCTGTTCCACAAATCTGTTTTCAATTTCTGGACTTTTTCTCTCATCTTATATTGGATCATTTAAACATTTAGACTACTGAAATCCAACCATGTGAGAAGTTTAGAGGGAAGAATCTCTATTTGTTGGAGCTGTTAACAACTTATTTACATCTGAAACAAGTTGGAAACTATACTGGTTTAATCATTAACAAAATCTTCTGTTTTAAAAGCTTGTTATAACATCCAGTGAGTCAAATATTAATTTAAAAACGTTATTATTAATGTAATTATTAATTATTTTAACATTCTAAAACTGGCGAATGAATGTAGTGGAGGAGGAAGTACAGTATTTCCCTCTGAAATGTGGAGTGGAAGTGTTAAGTAGATTCAAATGGAAATACTCGAGTAAAATACAAGTAGGCCTACTATGAGCTACTTTATTTATTTATTTTTTATTACAAGCTACTTTTTGACTCTTGGTTTTCTTCCGGTGATACCTGCTGATTTTAAAATATTATCTTCAGATTAAAGAAAAAAATGTCCACAAATGGATTCCTTAAATTAGAGCTGGTCGTAATGTATTTAATTTCCCACACATTTTGGTGTTTGTTGTTGACCCAACACTTATTTTCATATATCACTAGTTTTGTTTTTATAATAAAATAATAATAATAATAATAATAATAATAATAATTTAAAAAATAAAAAGCTGTTTAATTTATCCGATTAAAAATGTGGTGATGAATATAATTTGAAGTGTTAACGTTTCCAGTGTGCTTCTGGGTTTCAGCCTGCGGAGGGCACAAAGTTCACCGGTCACGTCTGCGTGTGACAAGCGGAAGAAGAGCCTCGCAGTGCGGCAGTCAGTCGTCGAGCGGTCGGTGTCGGTGCTGCTGGTCGAGCGTGGAGGAACCGGGACGTGATGGTGGCCGACGGAGCACGAAGGAAGGCTCGCCGTTAAGCTCCCCTCTCAGCTGCCGACAACGTCCTCGCGTCGGAGCGAGCCGCCGCCGCCGGACAGGTGAACAGGTGAGTTCAGCTCGCGCTCCACTGACGTGACGACTCGTCGAAGGTGAGTCGAGCACGTGACTCCGGATGAACCGACTTCGACGGCCAACGAGCTAGCCCTCGCGCTAACGGAAGCTAACGCGGCTAGCACGGCACGCGACGACTCGTAAATACGTGCTCGTGAGGTAAAAGTGGGGGGAAATAATAATAATAATAATAATAATAACTGCGCCGACGTCAGTGCAACTTGTCGTCGGAGCTCGCCGAATAAGTGCTCTCTCTCTCGGGCAATTTCCAAAAAGCAGCCCCCCCCTGTGGAAGGGCGACTCCGGGCTAGCTGCACCTAGCTCGCCCAGGTTAGTCACCTCAGTGGCGCTTCTACTTCCTGCAGTCCTGAGTCTTGAAACACGTTTATTTACATAGCAGGCGACTGAGACGCAGACGGGGGTTTTTTTTTATTTGTTTTATTTGCCAGTCAAATCTCCGTCCTGTGGTTGTATGTGTCCCGACGGTAGTGAGCGGAGGGTCCTGATGGTGCTGCTGCTCCCCTGATGGATCCTGCCCGCTCCCCACATCATGTTTTCACCGTGTGTAATGTGTCCTGTGGGGACGGTAGGTGTCCTGTGGGGACGGCGAAGACTTCACTCGGGGACTTCCCCCCCCTCAGCAGCTTCCTCCATGTCCTTTCTGCTCTGTCTGTCCTCAGGTGTCTGCGCCGGTCAGCATCCGCACGGTTTGGTCGTAAATGTGACGGACCACAACAACGCATCCAGCCTCGCGATGGGTCAGGACAGGGGGAAGTATGATTTCTACATCGGCCTGGGACTGGCCATCAGCTCCAGCATCTTCATCGGAGGCAGTTTTATCCTCAAGAAGAAAGGACTTCTGCGGCTGGCGCGGAAAGGATCGATGCGGGCAGGTACTGTCCTTCTTCTTTGTGTCTGATGTCCATCACAACTCACCGTGAGGGACACCTTGTTGAACTTTGTCAGCTGAGTAAAGGCACACCCTGCCGTCCTCTGCGAGTCAAACCAGCGAGGACAGCCCTTCACCAAATCTGCTCACCTCATCCCGACACTTCCAGCTCCCCTGTGTTTGTGTTTTGTGTTGTGTGAGTCATCAAAGCTCCCAACGACTACTAATCATTCATTTCAGCATTTCACTCGACCTTCAGCTCAAATCCAGCGCGGCCGCCTGACTTGCATGCAAGTCTGGCCGGTTGCATAATTCAGATTTAGCTTATATGTAAGTGTTATTTAAATGAGGAGAGTCACCTGTGACAAAATGTTTGTGTTTTGCTTTTCAGGCCAGGGTGGCCATGCATATCTAAAAGAATGGCTGTGGTGGGCTGGTTTACTATCAAGTAAGTGATTACAAAGTTAATCATGTAATTAGTGACGTACATAATGAGCATATTCTCTGTAGATCCTCCAGTTGAATCATATATAGGAAACATCTTTTCCATACTTCCTGGTTACCTTTTAATGTTTCCTAAGGTCTTTTTATATTACTATTTTTCAGTGTCAAATGCATCCCCACTATGCAATGAAATGTGTCAGTGATATGGAGTATACGTAGTCTAGATGTCCAATAAACTGTCCACCCTACTTTAGCCCAGTTTTAACTCTACTACTGGATGTCTTTTGACTTTTTAAGAGGTTAAGATTTAGAGTTGTTGTTGTTGTTTTTTGTCATATGGACAGTAAAACCACAGGCGGTCCTCCGTTCACCTTCAACATGAAGTTTGAAAAGAAAAATATATATATAAACCTCAAAGGAATGTAGAAAATAAAAGAACAAGAACAGAAAGAGTTCAATCAAAATGCAAAAAGCAGCAGGGAGCAATGATCCTGGAGTGACCAAGAACGGTTGGTCACTCAGTTACCAAATCCAGTGTTTCTTTTGTGGAGGACTGTGACACCTGCTAAACATTGGGAGGTAATCATGTACTTGCTATTGTTGCAACGGTCAGTAAACCTCAGGCTGTATTAGTGTTTACCGACTGGATGTCATCTGACATTACAACACGGTTATCCTCTTCACGTTCTCATCCTGTATCCTGACCTTTTACAGTGGGAGCTGGAGAAGCAGCCAACTTTGCAGCATACGCCTTTGCTCCTGCGACGCTGGTCACCCCACTGGGAGCCCTCAGTGTGCTTGTCAGGTACGGACGACTGAAACACTTAAACATTTATCTCGATTGACATTTTCCGCGTGTTTGGAAATGATCTTGCGGAGTCGCTGAAGTGACGGGGCCGATGACGAATGTTGTTGCAGCGCGGTGCTGTCGTCCTACTTCCTGACGGAGCGGTTAAACCTGCACGGCAAGCTCGGCTGCCTGCTCAGCATCCTGGGCTCCACCACCATGGTGATTCACGCCCCGCAAGAGGAAGAGATCAGCAGCCTGGAGCACATGGCCGAGAAGCTGGTCGACCCAGGTACACGACATCCTGTCTGGAAATGGTTCCTGTGTCAAAATCACTTCATCATCGAAATACTAAGATTTAAAGATATTAAAGGGAAACTTTGACCCTATTTTTTTTTTGGTTCTAAGTGACTAATGGGAGCAACAATTTTTTAAAATTGGTCCAGTATTGAATGAGAGGGATTCAGATCACGGCTTTAAAATGGACTGCAGTGTAATACTTTGGGGGAATTGCGCCCTGTCAATGTTGTCCACTTAAAATACTTGTGTTTACAGACTGAGATTCTTCGTCTGACACTATTGTGAAACGGTTCCCTAACCTGCAGGTTGCTCAGGTCTCTCTCAACACAGTCATTTTAGCTAATAGCATGACCTCCACTCTGTTTCTCTCAAAACAGCATTTTTGTGTAAGAAAAAGTACTTTGGTATCAGTGTAGTAAATCAAGGCAGGCAAAGAGCCAAAAGGCCCCAAGAAATTTCAGAACGCTCCTGACTGTCATTGAGGGTTAAAATTGTGAAAAGTTAACAAAATGAACAGGTGTAGTCTTATTCTATCGTACCAGTCGTACATCAAGTCATCATTCATTTCATTTCAGTTTCCGTCTCCAACATACACTCACGCACCTCCCACCTCTTGAGATTTCAGAGTGAGACTTGTTTCTGGTCAGGGATTACATTACATTACATTATATTATATTACATTACATTATATTACATTACATTACATACGTAGTCTGAAAGTTGCATTAAGAATCGGTGCCAAACTCCGGCACTCAAAGTGGAGACAGATTGTTACATTAATGTCCGCAAGTAACTGCTGCAGCTGGAAAAATCCAGCTCCTGTTGGAAGAATACCAGTTTCCCTTAAAGAATTTAAGAGTATGTAGATGTTTTATTAGCGATATCAGTCCTTACTTTCCTGATCTAAGGCCTGAACTTCCTTTTGTCCAACTTAACTTGTCTTTCCTCCCATTTCTTTCTTTTTAAAGGGTTTTGCATCTTTGCCACTCTGGTCATCATCGTGGCTCTCATCTTCATATTTGTTGTGGGCCCCCGTCACGGTCAGACCAACATCCTTGTGTACATCACCATCTGCTCGGTAATCGGGGCCCTCTCGGTGTCCTGCGTCAAAGGGCTGGGCATCGCCATCAAGGAGGCGCTTGCCGGTAAAAACGTGGGAAGGAACCCGCTGGCGTGGATCCTGCTTCTGGGTCTGGTGGGCTGCGTCAGCACACAGATCAACTACCTGAACAAGGCTCTGGACATATTCAACACGTCCCTGGTGACGCCCATCTACTACGTGTTCTTCACCACGTCGGTGCTCAGCTGCTCCGCCATCCTCTTCAAAGAGTGGGAGCACATGGGCACCGACGACGTGATCGGGACCCTCAGCGGCTTCCTCACGATCATCGTGGGGATCTTCCTCCTCCACGCCTTCAAAGACATTAGCATCAGCTTGGCCACTCTCGCCGTGTCCATTAGGAAGGACGAGCGGGCGTTTCCCGCGGCCAACGGCACGGCGGCCCACAGCACCTACGAGCTGCTACATAACGAGTCCACCGAGGACATGGAGGACCGGGAGATGGGTTTGCCTTTTGACAGCGTCTCCAGAAGGAACGGCGCGACGACGTCCTCGTTGGATTATTAAGGAACTTTATTTTTACTGACCCAACGATGACGTTGTTGTAGACGTGGTGTATGAAAACAATAAGACAATCAGCTGTGAGGGGGGAGTGACTCGGACAGACCAGTGGATTGTATTTAATGTTTTAATTTGCCTTACTCTTCTCAGAATATGACTCCGGTCATATCCTGTTACAGTTAGAACTTAATTTCATTCCTCTGTAGCTGTAAATAAGTTTTCTAAGAAATGTTTTGTTACCTGTACATGCATATTCATGCACTGACTTACTTTCTATGAATCAAAAAGTTTTAATATATATTCTATATGAGGTCCTGCCGACAATGACTCTGATAGGACGTTCACTATGATTTGAGTTTTCGTGATACTTGAAAGTAATAACTTCTGTTGGGCGTCATTCTCGACTTGTTTTGTTGTTTTTGTAGTTTTTACATGAACAGCTCTGGAGAAGAACCAACAGATTTGTTACATATTTATTGAATTAAAATGATTAAAACAAGGCACAGTGAATAAATGCTTAACAAGCGTATGAGCTTTTGTTACTTTTCAATTTCCTTTAAAATGTTTAGCATGCATGTTGAACAGTGTAGAAAATAGACTGACTTTCACCCTCACTTAAAATATGTTACTATTCACCCTTAATATTCAGCCCACCACTGCAAACCCTTAAATACATCTCTGATAAAAACTCATTTCCCTCCCTGATCTATTTCTGCAAGTATAAAACAAAGAATAGTTAATCCAAAAAAGAGGAAGGATCTATTCTTCTGATAAGGCACAAGTGAATACAAAAAAAAAATATCATTCTGACAAAAAAAAAATGTGGCCCAACTTCTTACATTTAATGGTCCTCTGCTACTAAAGACTTAAAGGAACTCGGGAGTAATAGTTGTGGATAGTCTGGTAATGCTAACAGTGCGTGGAAATTGTCGCTGGTCCACGGTGTCGGCGGCGGCAGCACTTCAGCTGCTGGCGAGCGACTGGTGAATCGGCGGCTGGAAGCAGCGCACGTGTTCCACCGGCATGTTCTCGCCGTCTCCCGACTTCAGGTACTTGTTCAGGATGGCGAAGATCTCGTTGTTGAGGACCTGGAATTTGCGGATTCTGTCCACCATCTTCTTCAGCTGCTGAAGGGAAACAAGACACAAGAACAGTGAGTCCCGTCACGACATAAAAGGACGTTTACTTGTTTTATTTAAACCCACGAAGTAAAGGAAGACGTTCTCTTGAGGGCGGCTGACTATGCTGCGATGCCGTGTTCATTTTGTGCCATAAAGGAATAGTTCCACATTTTGGAAAATGGCTTATTCCCCTAGTTGCCAACACTTGGATGAGAATATCACCGTTCATGTCTGTTGAATATGGAGGTACGGCCAGGAGGTGTTTAGCTGAGCACAAAGACGGGAAACAGGAAGACGTAGTGAGCCTGGCACTTCTAAAGCTCTGTCTCTGTTTAACCTGTTTCATAGCAAACGATTGATCAGGGTTCCCACTGATCCTGGAATTTCTGAAATATCAAGAAATTATAAAAAGTCTATTCTATATCATTTAATATTGTTTGTAGCATGTTTAAATTCGAGTTGCCATTTACTAAAATGTCATATTTTCCACAGAGTATTCCACTTCCAGCTCGTCAACAATCACTTCAGTCATTATATGCTTTTTCCTGTCGCTGCTAATGAAGGCAAACATGCAGGAAAATAAAAAATGTCAGGAGCTTTAGCTACAAAAATGATGACTTCAAGTAGACAACAGACAAGCTTCAAGTTTGTAAAACTACTATTGATCTATTGAAATATTAGAGGGAGTCCTTTGCAGCCACACCAACAGTAAGCATCATGCTGCAGCCCAGTGGAGGAGAATCAGGTGCAGCCTGAGCAAATTCATTCATTTTCTTCCCCTTTAAGAATAAATATTTTGCTCAGTTTGTTGTTTAAGCAGCTGAAAAAAGCGTGTGGTTTTGAACTTGAAGGTAAAGTGGATCACGGAGTGGCGTGTCGACAGGAAAACACCTGCAGCCGCAGAAAGAAGCATTCCATAAATAGTGAAATAGTAAATAGAGTGTGTGTGAGGTTTATCTACGATCGCGGTCGTCTGATACCGCCTGTTCACTTGAAGAAGGTTCGTTATGGGGTGGAGGGGGCTGTTTTCTTTCTTTTACTAGTAATTTAATTTCTTGATTTTTCGGACAGTTTTCTAATGAAGCTTTAAAAAAAAGTGATGGCTACAAAACAGGTCCTCTAATCGCAGTTTAAAGAAACGTTGCTGATTTTGTTCACACTGCAGGTGACAGTTCTGAGTAAAATCTTGTTCACTGATAAATCAGACTGCTGGTGTGAACTCTTGGTACTGAAGTGATGTTGTTACTGTGTGGATTAATGCCTTTGTTTGTTAGTGATGAAGGTCAGTAACAGAGCTGCCTGCTCTTCAGTTTTAGCTGCTGAGACTCACTCTGACATGTTTTACTATTAACTGGCTGGTGTGCAATCACTTAAAGAATGAATGTTATTTCATAAACAAATGCTGTGTATGTTACAAAGTGCTGTAAATACATCAGCAGGGTCATATGTTCCTCGATTAAGGCAGTTCTTTAAATAGTACTATTTCTATTCATCTGAACTGCAGAACATATGTTCCAAATTCAGACAGATATGATAAAAAAAAAACATGATGATAGAAATATCAGAATCATATTATACAGGGTTTCAAATGATGAAGTGTAAACACGGGTGCTGTTTTTTATGAATGAGTTATGAGTGAGTTAACATTTAGCAATTTTTGACTGTGTTTCTGATCAGTTATTGATTGATTATATTACTGACTGGAAAAGAAGCTCCATCCCGTTACAGTAGGTCAGTTCCAGTACTGAACTAAAGAGCTGATATAGTGTGATAAACAAAGTTTTAGCTTTATGATAAACTAGAAAAGACAGTCATGTCTGCTGGCTGATGTGATGAACTTCCATTCAGAGGTTATATTTAACAGCGCTGCTCTTCATCTCTCCGACTCACCACGCTCTTGATGACCTCGTCCTTGCCGTCGTGCTTCTGCACCTTGAGGAGGTGATAGCTGAAGTCCAGGATGTCGAAGCGTCTCTGTTGCCCCAGCAGGGCGATGATCATGCAGCCCGCCCAGTGGAGGCCGTCTCCGAAGCACTGCCTGCAGAACGGGGGAGGAGGGGGGAAGCAGAGCGTGCGTGAAGAAGAGGCACATTTTGATGAAGACGAGGCTGCACAGATGTGCGTCCTGCTGCACTCACTCCACTGTGAACTCGTGCGCTCCCACGGGGATGCAGTACACAAACTGCATGGCACTCCAGAGGCGGTGGAACTCCACGCACTCGTCCACGTGCATCACGCCGTTGCTCGGCAACGGCCCGCGCCAGATGGGGTCCTCCAAGAAGGCTCGCACGCGTGTGAGGATGACTTCGAACATGGACAGACCGCAGCAAAGCCTCTCTTTGGTCAGAAGGTCGCCCTCTCGAGCGATGGCTATTTGCTGAGAGAGAAGCGGGACAGGAGACGTGTTGGAGGACTCGGCGACAGTCAACACATCACATGATTAACATCTTTTATTTGGAGAACGATACAATAACAATGCAAATTCTACAATCAAAACAATAACGGCTGCTTCTCGTCCTGGCTTTTCGTGCCGCTCCTACCTGCGGGGTGCCGAGGCGCTCTATCAGTGGAACCATGTGCAGCGCTGTGTATTTGACCTCCAAGCGCTTCATCTTGGCATCCAGACGTTCCCCCTCTACACACACAGGGAAACATGAAACACGCATAAGTCCTGTCTGTGTAGCCAGAGCCCGACGTGCCCTCGTCCCCTGAGCTCCACTGTTGTTCAAAACCATTAAAACAACACCAGTGAGCCGCACTGTCACACAGTGTGACGTGTTCTTTATCACCATGAACGCACACACGTTCACTTTGAGTCAGTCCCTCGTACGCACCCTCCTGCTGCCAGCTCACCAAACAAATGCGCTCCATGAAACACACAGACATCACTTACGACCACAAGTCAACTCTCAACCTGCGGGACACCCTGTCAATACATCGTTGGACTGCCGGCAGAGAGCCGTGCGCACGCCGCTCACACTATTCTTCATATTACATTACATAGACGTTGTTGAGGGCCCAACACAGAACATGAATTTCACACCTTCCAGTGCGGCCACAAACACGTCTGTCTGCTGACACGGGGACCGACAGCACACCAGCAACACTGATCCTTTCACTCAAAACAACAGCAAGAATATCTCCGTTAAGTCTGAAAATGATTACGTGATCATGTGATCACAATTATTTGAGCTGACTGCAATGATTTTGCATAATCGGAGAAGTTGTTTCCACTCATCTGTATACAAACAGCTGGATGAAACAGAAACAGACATGTCAGATGTCATCACGATTTTTTCATTGTTTGAGGTTTGACTCTTTCAATGACGTCATCTTGTGCTGCTGAGGTTTAAGGGGACATTAGTGGAAAATTAACACCACGTACGGTTTATCTTCTAACATTTCACTAAGTGCATCGTTTGAAGAGCATCTACTGACATTAAAATATTGGATTTAGTTGCAAAGTGAAAAACCTCAGCACTGCTGTTGTTTTGAAGCCAAATGAGAAAGTCGAGGCTCCTCCGATTTGTCAGATTTGTAGCTGTCAAAAGCTCTATTTGTTTGTTCAAATGTTGAGTGCCAATAGACGGTGTGTATTATTAGACTGTGATCAGGCATATACCTCCATAGTGGCATAAAATGAACAGAAAAAGACAATTAAATCTTTAATCGGAATTATTTATATGACAATTAACTGAAACTTTAACATCATGACATCCCCGCTCTCTGCTTGTAAATAAACTACTGAATATTATTTCCTGTGTTTACCTTTGACATGGACTCTGGGCAGGATGTTCTGGAAAGGTGCAGCATGCAGCAAATCACAAACTTCTTCCTGCGACTGGAAAGAAAATACAGTCAAACTTCAGTACAAGTGCATCGAACAGCATTCAAACACATTTGTGGTGAATCTTAAAGCAGAAGTATTTTCCCGGTGCGTACCAGACTCTGCTCACTCAGCAGACAGAACAGGAGGGCGTTGCCCACTTCTCTCAGGTTCTGGAAACACACCGTCTTGAGCTCGGCGTACTCGACGATGTCCTTCAGCTGGTGGTGGAAGAACTCCAGGATGCCTGACAGGAGATAGTTATTTCATCGCATTACATACCCGTCACACATACGTGGAACAGCCCTCGAACATCACAGCAGCAGGTACGCACTGTTCCATAATGGGCACATGCTGCAACATACGTCAGCAAATATTCACTGATATCTGAAGCATGAAGCGCTCTGAGATGAAGCTACCTTTTGATTCCTTTCAAACTCTGCTCTGCTGCATATCGCATGTGTATATTTAAGCAGATGTTTTAACATCTGTAGCAATGTGACAAGGTTCAGGCACATCAGTGCCTGATTGCAGCATGCGTCGGCTCCATGGAGGACGACCCAGTAAGAAAGAAAAACTTCAACAACAAAAAAAAAGAGGACTGGATTTGCAAAAATGCATACTGACGAGCCACAATGCCTCTTGGAGAACTTCCTTTGGACAGATGAGACAAAACCGGAGCGTTTTGGTGAGTCACACAAAATGATAGTCTTCCAAGAAAAGAACAGTATAACTAAAGTGAAAAATGTGGAGGTATGGTTCTGGTTGAGGGCTGCTGTGCTGCGTCTGGCACGGGGTGCCATAAAAGAAATCTTAAGACTATCAAGGAATTCTGGGGGGAAACGTGCTGCCCGGTGTTTGAAAGCTCGGTCAGCCACAGGTCATTGAAGGAGCTGAAACAGACAGTCTGGAGTCTGGCCTGAGACAGCTCCAACAGTTTGCTCTGGAAAACATCAGGTCATGTGTCACATCGAGCGTCTCCAACGTTCAATGGGACCCGTAACCTAATATTTCTACGTCTGTATGTTGGATGTTACACTGAACCTGATCAGCCTGGTGCTCCGTCTTACAAGAGGAATAGAGGCTACTTTTTCACCTACCTGGGGAGCCATACTCATGGCGTGGAAGTCTGCAAATCTTGGGCATCACCTCCATCAGGGTCTTCACATACTGCATTATGGTGCCCTGAAGCTGCACAAGAAAAAGACAGCATTCAACTGTTTTTACTGTTCACTCGATATACGACACCTTATAATGTAATTTATAGAAAGTTCCAGCACTGAGCTCCCACACACCGTCACTGCCTGCTGTCACACTCACCAGGCTTTTGACCACCTTCAGCAGTTCCTCCATCACCACGGCGATGCCCTGGTAGCCCAGCAGTCTGCACATGACCTTGATGTGTGGGGGACCCAGGAAGTTCCTGTAGGAGCTAAATATGCTGCTGTAGGCCAGGTTCAAGGTCTAGGGGAGCAAGAACAAATACTCGGATGATAAATAATCAACACATTTTTTTCTGTTAAAGCACCTGCTCACTGGTGGCTTTGCCTTTATTAGCAGATGGGTACTGAGGGTTTAAATGTGACTCATGGAGACGTATTAGTGACAAAAAAAAAACAACCAACAATCAATAAGTAGCCATGACAACGTCTCCGTGAGGCTTTCAGCTAAATGCTAATGTTTACCCTCTCGAACATATTGGTTTAGCATGTGAGCACGCTAACATCAGTCACTTACTAAACCCAAAGTAGAGCTGAAGCTGATACGAATGTCAGTAGTTTGCAGGTACTTGAAGTTTGGGACAAACTTTTTGTAATCTCCTGATGGCACAATCTGTCAGCAGATCACCAAACTCATTAGGAATCATTGCCTGGAATCAGTACAAAAAAAAAATTGAATTGTTGTCATATAATAACGAGCGTATGAATGTGCTCAGGAGATATTAATGTGTCTGGTAGTCTGTCAGACAACTTGTGTGCAGATTTTGGTCTGAGGGCGGAGCTAGACCAAAGCTCCAATATTAAAAATGCAAAGGATGCCTTTCACAGCAGAGTGTCTGTTTAATTTGAATTGTTTGTAGAAGTGGAAATATAACAGTGCAGCATTGGGATCATCCTGCGGGGACCCCCATTAGCTGCAGTTAATTTGATGACAGCCTGCTCGGCAGTTGTTGAGAGACTTTGCGGCGGAAATAAACGGTTGGACAGATGGATGGACCGATTGAACCGCACGTCTGCTCCTCACCAGACCTCAGCACTAGATGCTACAGGTACAGTGGCATGGACCAGACAGCTGGTCAGGAGGAAATGAATGATCAGTATCAGAGGTCTCCACATAAATTATCAGGGCAAACACTGGAAACAAAGAGCAATATCAGGGCTACACAATTACCAACCATTTAAAAACAATGTGTCTATAATGCACTCTTTTTTTTTTTTTTTTATAACATCCAGCGAAGGAGATTTCAGCTCCCTCTCTCCCCTGCCAGCAGAGCTGAAGCTGCTGCTTCTGCTGCTCTAATCCAGCAGCACTCCCCTCTAGTGTGGCAGCGGCGGTGATAAGGACGCACCGATCTCCGTCTCAGTCCCGAGGTCGGAAACCTACACAGCAGCAGCCAGCGTCAGAGCTCCTGACACGGAGACGCTGGAATAGATGTTGATACGAGTGAACAGCAGCAGCACGGTGTGATCTGAACAAACCAGCTCAGGCACTGCAGATCGCTCTGTTCAACACGTGCTGGCCCAGTTTCTCCGGTAAGTCTCCCTCCTTTCCATCTTATGTTTTAAACCGATGACCACTAATGATTTTCTTACCACACAGACATCTGTGTTCTCTTGCTATGGGATACAGATGATGTGACATAAATGTGTTAAAGGAGGTATTTACTAAATATTTTGAAAAATAGAAAAAGTATCTTCGACTGATTTCTAATAGAAAATTCAGAGGTGACTCTACTGCTTTGACAAAAAAAAAAAACATTATACGACTTTAAACCTACAATCTAAAAAAATGGTACTGCTTCAGTATTTCTATTTTATTTTGAAAAGCACTTTAAAAATATAGAGCAAAAATAACTTTGAAGGTGTTTGTTCCCAATGAGCACCACACCCACCCTGTATTAGTCTCAATAAGACGAGGCAAAGTGAACACATTCAAAGTTGATTATTATATAAAATATTTCACACTGGGTGTCATGTTTACCCATTTAAGTGAAAAATAATATTTTTTTAAAAAAATCGAATTTGAGCTTTTCTCAAAATTATAATTTGAACACATTAAATCTCCTTCACAATCAAACATGTAAACATCTGCTTTGGCTCAAAAACGATATTTGATGAGATAAAACAGCTACTTTCAATGTGTCTTGTAAATAACGTTCCAATCTGAGCTAAAGCCAAACGATTAAAACCGGCCCAGCTGAAGGTTAACAGGTCGCCAGCTGAATTAAAACAGGTGACTAACAGCACAGATGAGCTTCTTCAGAAATCATCTTGCATTATGTACTTTCCTGAACATCTGTGCGTCCCCACGCTCCCCCTCCCCCGCCACATCCCAGATAATCCCTCATACAGTGTTTATTATCCTCTGACAATGTTGTTGTTTTTAACTTTTTATGCTTGATATGATGTCGTTTGTCATTAATCGTGTTTAACACTGCTCTGTGAGCGGCAAGGCAGTCAGGAACTAATTACACCTTTCACTGAAATTGTAATTTGGCCCCCGGAGAGTCGAGCTCCTGATTTATTTTTTGTCATTGCAGCCGAAAGGTCTGAAATCAAAAGACGTCAACCGAGGCTGTAATCACATCAAACATTAACAACAACACCACCAGCTTTCTTCACGCTGACTTAACGAGCTCCACCTTACACCAGCAGCAAAGCAGCACCAAGCAGGTGTGGCTGCTCGATTCAGACGCTCAGTTTTTATCCTCCCCTCCAAAGTCCATGTTGTTTAAATGGTAAATATACTTTTGCACATATGTGCACACATGAATGTGTTGGTCCTAAAATGAAGTGTGTTGAGGAACATTGTTGGTGCATCCCTGCAGCGGATTGTGTGATTGACAAACAAAAACCCGGTCTCAAGTCAATGCTGCAGGATTTTACTGTTATTTTCAGGCCGTATTTTTAAGATGGTAATATTCTCCTACATAGGAGGGTGCACAACGCACATACTCACTGTTTGTTACACACAAAGGAACATGCAGCAGAAAACAAACCTGCAAAACATTAAAAAATAAAAGGTTTACAATGTGAAAGATTGTAATTGTGTACATCAATCTGAACATGAGCGGGTCTGTTTTCTCTGCAGAGAAGTGTTCTTTACGACTACCTAACAAATCCGCCTTGATAACAGCAATACACCAGGGTGTAAGCACACCTGGCTCATAAGGGGCGTGGTCAAGGAATCTATTGTCGTTTTATTTTATGTTATGACCGAAACACACCTATGTTTAATTAAGAGACCGAGTACCGTCCCTTTCAACCATATGCTTCACTTTGTGTTCAAATCATCCACCACTGAACTCACAAAAGTGGATTTGAACACACACTGAATGCACCTGGGCCTTCACTAAAACCGTGAGCGATTGTTAAAATGGAGCCCAATCACTATGACAGAGACTTCATCTTTTAGCCACTGGATGGAAAGGCCGCAGAAATGGCAAAATTCGACCAGTCGCGAGCCAACCAGAAGCCGCTCGGCGCTCCGCCACACTCAGGGTAGGCGCCGGCTCTATTTTGACAGAAACGCTACGTAGATCACATCAGTCTGCAGAGAGCAGATCAGACCGGCAGGAAGTAACACTGAGGAAAGCAAAGAGCATCTGGTCAGTTTTCAAAATAAAACATGCCCCATCATATGTCACATCACAGCATCAACGTCCAGCCCCGCTGGTTTTCACGTAGGACAAGAAATGTGCTCTCCTCCTGCCACAGGGACTGCATGTGAAATAGTTACAAAAATACTGAATAGGATTATTGTTTTTTACCGACTAAAAACACCAAACTGTTTAAACTTTGTTTGCAGGCTTGAGCACAAAGTAGGAAATAACAACAATAAACACAAAAGAGACACACAAAAAAAGAAACCGTTTAACAGCATTTACCCTCCCTAGAAGCACAAAACTGACCGACTGAAAAAAAATGACCAAATCAGGAAGGTAAAACAAAAAAAGGGCAGACAAAAACTCTTCATTTTTCTGAAACTCTCTCGGTGGTTTATGAAGCCGAGCAGAGAACGCAACAAAACCGCAGCGCACACGCCACGGGACAAACCCGTGTTCGTTGGGAAATCCAGGTCATAGCATCATCTGAATTTAGTTCCGTCATCATCTCACCCCGTGTTCACCCTCTCTCTTCTCCAGATCACCTTTATCTAGTGAACATACAACAACTGTAAGAACTGAGGTAGCACTTCACTCTCATCAGCAGCTCCTCCTGATGGGGACCATAGTCTACAACATCTCCTCCACCTCAGCCAGGGTGAGCTGGCCGTCGTCGCCCGGCTGCCTGGACACCTTCTACAGCGTCATGTACGACCCCAAATGGAACAGCCTGCTCATGGGCTACAAGCGCAAGAGCTTCATGCATGAGGAGCGCATCCCCGTCAGCCAGACCAGCACACACCTGGCCAACCTCCTCCCCCAGACCGCCTACTTCTTGTGCGTGACGTGTCAGGCCGCCAACCCGGTGCGGGAGCAGTGCCAGGTGTTCAGCACTCTGGGCGACAGCAGCGAGGGTCACGACAGGGCGGGCTGGGAGGTGGCGATGGGCGTCTGGCTGACCTGCTGCGTCTTGCTGCTGGTCATCGCCGGCATCCTGTTGTGGGGATGTCTTCACACCATCTGCTCCGTCCCCGGCCGCGGCGCCGACGGCGGCCCGGTGGCGACCAACTCCACCCGTCGCCAAGACATGGCTGCGTCTGGGTGCCACTACACTCCCCGAAGCAGCAGCGAAGACAGCGTCAAACACGTCATCCAGCCCCCCCATCTCTCGGCGCAGCCCACCGGCCACATAATTA
This sequence comes from Embiotoca jacksoni, assembly GCF_022577435.1. Classification (NCBI taxonomy): domain Eukaryota; kingdom Metazoa; phylum Chordata; class Actinopteri; family Embiotocidae; genus Embiotoca; species Embiotoca jacksoni. Next base: position 9,462,506 of record NW_027185296.1, on the reverse strand, counting down.
CCCCGGACCATGAGCTGAGGGCGCTTGCTAAGCTGTCCGGCAGCAATCCAGCGTGAATCAACTGGATTAAGGTCATCGCGGCATTGTTCTGCCCAGACCGAATTGTCACCGAGTATTTTTATCCACTCATGAAATCCTATTTGTGTTGAGGAAAAGATGTGTTTTCACTTCTCAAAGACAAAAAAAATTATCTTTTATCTTATCTTTATTATGTTTTCTCTTGTAAATAACAAGATGCTCATGAAGGATGTTCTTGTCGGATACTTCTAGATTTTGAATCCACGAGGTTTTTTTTTCCATTTATTATGCAGATTCCAAACAATGCTTCTTTAATGATGCTTTTCCACTTGTATTGTGTATATAATCTCAATAATATGTAGTGAATGTGGCTTTAATATGTTGTCGTACACAGCTGGTGAGGTCATGTCAGACGTCAATAAAAAAAAGAAGAAGAACCTCTTATGGAATCAAAGAAAATAAAGTGAAAAGAGCACGTTCTCGCTGTGGGAGTGATGAGAGAAGAAAAATGCACTGACCTTTGACCCGTACAGATACTGAGGCTGAGTGTTGGGTGGCTTGTCCCTCTGGAACTCCTGAGAGAAGGGCAGGACAGTGCGCACAAACCTGAACACACAGATGAAGATTATTTCAACATTTACCATCATCAGGATCTAATGCAGACAATAAGAGTTGGCAGTAAACACCCACAAAGAATGGGTCGCTTTGACCTTTCAGCAGCATTGTGTTGCACAAAAAGGTTTTCAATCTGTGAGTAAACCAAACATTGAGCATGAAACATTTGTACCTACATACCTACATACAGTGTTGCAGTCAAACGTTTCTTTCCTCGGGCAGATTTTCTACAGGTTAAGTAGAAGTACGCACTAAAAGAAAAGGTTCATGGTCTGTTCTTAAAAAAAAAAAGCTGTCCCTCACCGCACTCACCGTTGCCATAGACAATCAAAAGCGCAAAGACATGCATAGCTATGTTACGACTTCAGGGAAGGTGCCCTTGAGAAAGTATTCGTGATGTGCTCAACGCGATTTCATTTTTTTTTTTTTATGAACACTCTGCAGGGAGGAAAACAAAGGGACATTCAGTGTTAACGTGTTCTCGCTCATCTCTGCTCCACATCCAGCTTCAATAAATACAGACTCCTGAGACTTCTTCCATCTCCAGTTAACTAGCTCCAAGATTTCCATCACAAGTAGTCAAAATTCACAACATGTTTGTTATTGTTGATTTAAAGACCCCGGCTAACAATGCACCATGTTCATTCATAGATTACAGCGTTTTCTCTGCAGCGCAACGGTCTACATGCTCTGGTGTCCTGTAAGCAACATCTAATCAAAAGGGTGATAAAGTACATCTAACATAGTGGTTTATTAGTTCTCTATCAATGGAGGAAAACCTCAGCTCCGAACTTTTTGTTATTATGTCAGCATTGAGTTTGCCTCTATTTATGCTCAAATGGGTCGAACAACTAGGAACTCTGGTATTCTAGAGATCAGATGATTAACTAATTTGTTGACCAAAAAAAAATATCTTTTTTTTTTTTTATTAAAATAAAAAAATAAATTTGTTAATTGCTGTCATTTTCTTTCAGCCAAATTGTTTCCTTTTTTTTGGTTATAAATTCAGCTTTTGGGAAATTATGGGTCATCAGTTACCCTACTTTGTTCAATTTGGTTCATTATATGATAAACAAAAATAATCATTATTTGTCGACTTACTACTATTACCTTGCCTGACTTTTTTTTTTTTTAATTTGAAGCAATTTGTGAAAGCACAACATTTCTTTCAGGATTATATACTTTTACCTGTGAGCACAATGTAAACCAGACCTGGACACTCACCTCTACAACACCAGGGCACCACAATCAGGTGACGGCAGTCACCTGCTCTGTTCAGTTGGTAACTAAGGCACGCTACTTTGCATTTGCACTTACATGTATTTGTTTAAAACAAGACCTTTGAATAACCTTTACAAGGGTGGAGTGCAATTTAGTGCAATTCATTTAAGTACCGGTGTGCATCTGTGACGTGCGCCACGGGTAAGTTAAGGCTGGTTTCTAATGTTTACACACAATAAGCAATCATGTAGATTTCCATCTCTTTAATTAACTTAATAAAGTCAACAATATATTCATATTAACGGTATATGTTTGAATAATGGAAATGTTTATCTGGAACCAAACATGTCATAAATTGCCAATATTGCCACTGTGTTACTTGTGTATTATGCATGATGACTGATACAGCAATTACATGCAAGATTACAGCTTGCAGTCTTAAATTTATGCTTTGAAACACACTGGCTATTGTTGCCTGTTTTCTCTTATAGCTCCTTTAAACAAATATCAGAACTAATTAGCAAAAGAACTGACCATGAAAACACTAAAACCCCAAAGAACTGGCAGAGCCTTAGCCTGAATAGTTATTGTACTGTCAGTGAGGGAGGAGTCCGAACCAACGCACCTGTTGGTGGAACCGTTGTAGCAGTAGTTGGGCAGGAAGTCGTAGTTGAGCTCCCAGAAGACGTGCAGCGTGATCCTGCCGTAAGGGGCCGACACGTTGTGGTTGGCCTCGCGGAACATGGCGTCCAGGCTGTCCAGAGTCAGGAACTTACTGAGGAGCTTGTGTGTCATGCGGTTGATGTCCAGAAGACCTTCGAGTTCCTTTAACAGGGTCATACACAGGAAAATAGTCCACAACTGTACACCAACACGTCTGTCACTCAGGCCGAGGACAAACTACAGATCATGAGAAGATCGCGTCTGCTTCCAGAGACAAAACACTGCACGCTGTATCAGTATAGTCACAGATAGAAAATAGTCTCTATTAAACTGACATTACATACCATGATTGAGGTGAGGTCCTCGCTCTCGAAGCGGTTGATAGCCAGCTCCAGAGATTTGTAGAGGGCAGCTGAAATCCTCTGAGTGATGAGTCGGTTCAGATCGATGGAGCGGCCGAGGAGCTGAGGATCACAAGAGAGGCGCGACATGAGGGCAAAGTAATGAAGGCGGCAGCACAGAGAGATCCAAAGACATGACTGGTTCGGTTCATACCTGGACGTGGCGCTGCTTCAGCAGAGTCTCGTAGCGGTTGGAGGCGGGCCAGGGGATGTTGGCTCCTTGGTTCTTACAGTCAGCCCTCAAACGTTTGTCAAGCAGAAGACTGAGGGATTCAAATAAAGAGAGAAAGTGTGAATCAGACATTTTATAACAATTTGTTCAGGAATGAAATGCAGAACAACAGTAGTTCTCAACCTTTTTCTGTCAGACACTTAACAGATGAACTTATTGAAAACTTGAGTTTAACTGTGTCTGTATCTGTTACTTTTATCCAATACATTCAACCATTTATTGATCACTTTGTTAAATGTTTCAGTTACTTATCTATTACTTTTAGCAAGTCATTTTAAGTTTAACCAATTATTTTGAGACAGCCTTTTAAATTTTGAATCTATGGTTTTCAGTTAACCATTTTGAACAATTACTCTTACCTAATCATTTCAACTATTTATTCAGCACTATTAGCTTAAAGCCTCTGGTTCTCAACTTGTGGGTCAAGAAAAGTGTGTGTCCTGAGACCGGACCTGTCTGGAAACAGCAGCTAAACTAAGGCTACTATCTGGATGTCTGAGCTGGTTTGCTAATTAGTTTTCATTCATTCTTCATGGCAACAAATGACAGCTGTGCACTATGCAGCAGCCTACTGTAGCTGGAAGCTTTCTGATTTTTGAGAATTAATTTACAATCCACTTTGGATGGTTATTTTCCACTTAACACACAATCAAGTAGATGTACTTCTCTATTGTCAACATGTTCAAATTCAGTGAGCAAGTGTGCTTCTCTAGTGGAAAGTCCTCCTGCATTACCACACAGATCAAACTAACCACATCTGTATTCATGAAACTGTATGAAAAGAGGAAAAGAAGAACCTACCTTCCGGCTAGAATCTTGTAGTAGGCAAATATCTGATCAGCCAGCTTGTACACAAACTGATCGAAGCACAAGTTGACCTGAAATTACAACAGAGGCACGTTTGAGAATCCGTTTCAATCCGTGATGGCCATCCTAACAGAAATTTATAAAGTCTTGAGCTTGCAGATAACATTTTTGAATCATTGATCACCCTGACTCATGTTACCAGGTAACAGGATGAAGTTAAATCAGATTTAGTAAGAAGAATTGTTATTTTTAGATTTGGTTAGAAAACAGAAGAAGAAACAACTTCTATGTATATTTGTTTAAACATCAGCTGAACACACATCCACACTGACACTGAAAATATAGATGGAACTCATCCTGGAGACAGAACGAACTCCAGCACAATACCTCAGCTTCTATTTCATCGTAAAGGAACTGCTTCTTGAATTTGGTCAGGGCGTAGTGTGCACTGTCGTTGTACAAATCCAGGGGATACAGCACATACCTGCAGAGGAGCAACGATACAAACATTTTTACTGAATTTATTCAGAAGCAGGACTGAATTCAAGCTGAGACTGAAATGTGGAAAAAAGTTAGTTTAGTGTTTGGAATATGTGATGGAAAAAAAGTGCAGAAGGTGAAACAACCATTACAGTCCATCACTTCGATCCTTTCAGACACATGTTAAAGAACATAAGTCAGTTTCATATATAAAGCTTTAAGTTTGAGGATTTAAACATATTAAATCAACATGACTGAATGCACTGAGCAGCTTCTCCACCACCAGTATCACTGTTTCCATCTACTACACAGACAGCTACATAAATATTTGGATAGAAAGCCATGTATATTTTAGGTTCCAGTAAATGATTACTGTCAATATTAAATATATCTATACAATTAAAGCACAATTTTGCTGGACCATTTGAAGAATTACAGCACATACGGCTCATGCCAGTTGATGTACTTAATGGTTTGTGTAAAAACTTGCATCACATTAACGTAATCCTGCAGCAAAGATTTAAAACATGGAACATGAAAACATTTATGATAATTTCAATGTCTGGGATTTGACCTCAGGGTCCTTTTAGGAAACGGAAGATAAGAAGAGACGGGCGGTGGAGTCGCTGAAGGCCTCGGGCCAGTCACACCGGCAGTAATCTCAGACAGACAGACATCTGTGGTGTCAAAGTTCAATTTGGGGAGGAAAGGACAAAGACAAAGTTTTGTTTTTGTACTTCTAAACAGCAAATTCATCTGTGGGGAAGAATTTGGTTTTGGACTTAGATGGATCTTTCACATTTTAACTGTGAGGAAAAAAAAAAAGGCTCCCAGAAAGACAAATGTCTAGAATGTCTACAAGTTCATGATGAGGAAATGTGATAAGTATGGGAGGAAATATTTTACTCCATCATGGAAGCCTCCTTGGTGTCCAGGATGTGGTCAGTGAGGATCCAGGGCATGGACATCTCAATGGGGAACTGGATCCTGCGACCCATCGTGAGCTCCAGGAAGAACTCTCTGAACCACAGCTGGGAGAGGTCACAACACTGCTGCAAGGTCTCTGCATGGAGGAGAGGAGGGATAGAAGCAGGTTTTAATAGAGGGTCTCCATTTAACGGCTGCTAAACAGCTTCTTCAGGAGCCACCGGGTCCAACTGGTGGTTCTTCTCACCGCTGAAATTCAGCAGATGTGTGTAAAAGAAGGACTCGCGGTGGAACTTCTCAATGTCCATGATGGTGGGTCCTTCCAGGCTGCTGCGCATAGTCTTCTTGGAGCCACTTTTGTCAGCAATGAGAGACTCCAGCATGGTCCTCACCATGTAGAGCTGCATATACGAAACAGAGAGAAACCATGTAACCCAGTACAATACTGCAGTACAACATGTAGGCACTTTACTTAAGTGTTTCCTTGTTGGGCTACTTTTTACTTCTACTCTATCATATTTCAGAAGCAAATATTGTACTTTGGACTCCACTATATTTATTTTAAAGCTTTATTTACTGGTCATTTTGCAGTTTCAGCTTATTACTATGACATATTAATAAATGATACTGCATTGTTGTGGGTTAAGCTACCCAACAGTATATGAAATAATAAAACATTAATACATCTATAGTTATAATACGTGATTCTGACATGAGTCATTCTGCATAATGAGTACTTAAGGGTACTGTGAGTACATTTTGATGCTAATGCTTTTGCACTTTTACTTAAATAAGATTTTGAACAGAATTTGCAGGACTTGTACTTGTATTTGTACATTGTAGTACTGCTACTTTTACTTAGGTTAAGGATCTAAATTATTTTTCTACGACTAGAAACAAGGGAACAAACCCCTTTCCATGTGCTCAATATCTGTGGGTAACTTGTATGAAAGCTGTCTTTGTTTCCTCCGAGAATGTCGGAGAATGATCTCATCAAAAGAACATTTTCATATTTTCTATCATTTTCTACTCAAAACAGTTCAGTTGCAATCTAGTCATTAAAAACGGACGGTTCACACACACCTGGAGAACAGATTAGTTCTTGGAACAGACCTATAAACTGATAAATCTGTGAGGTCTATGCAACACAAGAGATCCTATAAATAAACACAATGTGTGATATATAACATAGCTGCATATAATTGCTTTTAAGCCCTGAACAGCACGTGTGAATTTAAACAGAGCCAGACAGACTTTTAAAGTCATTCAGAGATCAAGAAAATTGAGGAGAGAACAATAGAGAGAGCAGAACAGATTGGTTTTTGATACAGAGCAGCCCTGTCTGAGACCCACAGGCTCATATCATCTCCCTCATCCCTCATCTTTAACATGACATGATGTAAACCTGAGCTCAAATCTGCGATGTGCTACAGAAGCACCCGCAGCTACATAAGCCTGATTAAAGCGGACAAGCTGACCTTGGATTACAGCAGGAAAGGCTAAAGTGAGTTAAAAAGAATGGATTTATCAGCAGAGGTGCTGTGGTGAGACCTGCGTGCTGGAGGGCCCCACAGCTCGCCGAGGAACTTTAATGTCGAAGCCACCCTTGGGATCTTTTTCTCCACGCAGGGCGGGGTCGTTGTGAGGCTCCCTCCCGGTCTCCCAGTCGCAGACCGTTTTCCGGATGGCCTGGAGGACGCTGCGGACAGCGGACAATTCAACAACTTTGACAAACAGTTACGCACATGGACGCAGCTACATGCAGCTGCCCCTGTCCTTGATGAATGTGATAAAGAGTAAATATTGTTGCTTGAAGGCCTTGGCAACAGAACGGGGTTCTGTTTATTATAAAGCACAAAGATTTCTAAGGAAGCAGCTACACAGAATTTTACTGAAGGTTTCATCTGTACAAACTACTCACCATCACAATCAACATTACAATACTTCCAGGAGAAATAGGACCTTAAATAATACTTCACGCAAACACAAAAATCTTTGTTAAATAGCGAGGAATTTTTTTCACTATTCACATTTTCATACACATGAATGCATTACATATACAATACATAGGTACGAGGTGTGATGAAAAAGTTCACAGACGGTTTCTGTTGTGCACTAACATAGTGCAACACCGTGACGTGCACGAGGAAGAAGTGAGCATGAACTTTAGCAGAAAGCACACATCAAATTCAGTGTCAAACTCAGGAAATTGGCAGCAGAGACCTGAGAAAGGTTTCGGAAAGCCAACGGCAATGAAACAATGAGGTGTTTCGAGTGGCATTTGTATTTCAAGGAGGAGCAGAAAGTCAATGTCCAAGACTGAAGAAGGTGCCTCAGGTCAGGAGTCCAAACAGGTGGGTTTTCTTTGACATGCCAGATTTAGCTTCTTGTGACTTCTTTCTTTTGCCCAAATATCTGACACAACCTCTGATGTGCACTCTCTGCTTTCTCGTCCACGTTGAAATCAGAAATGCACATGTATTTGTTCTCACAAAAACATATGTAACTCAGGTGCTGATGTTAATCAAGCTGCGTAACTTGAAATCATTACAATGAAAGATATATCTTCCCTGGTCCGTACCTCTGGATGACATTCTTCTTCTTCTTGATGGCCTGCCGCAGCGGGTCACGCAGGGTCACCTGAGCAAAGTCCTGCAGTGCTGAGTAGATGGTGTGGCGGATGGCGTGATTGAACACACTCTCCATGCGTCCCATCAGCACCTGCAGTCCCTTTATCATCGCCATCACCTGCCAAGAGCACAACAATCAGTGAATCACGGGCCTACTGGTAGCTGAAAAGACACATACTATATATGTAATGTCGTAACAGACCTCTACGAGGGCAAACTTCTCCTCGCAGGTGTAGTTGTATCTGGTGGCTCTCTCGTACTCCTCAGCGTTGTCGGGGCACTCCTTGTTGGAGTATTTGTCTGTGGGGTGAACCAGTTTCCAGGAGTACTGCGGGCAAAGCCAGAAAGGTTTTTAGAAACACGACAAGACAAAAGTCATCAGTGGAGTTTAAACTTCATTCATTTTGGCAGAAATGATGAATGTCATGTATTAATCTCCTCTGTACGGTTTGTGCTTCCTCACCACTTCCATAACGTGAGCGCTCCACTGGGAGAGCAGCTGCATGCCCTGCAGGGCCAAATCAAACAGCTTTCTGTACTCAGTGTCAGTTTTTTGGGACTCTTGACGACCCGATCCAGTCACCACCTACATGGACACACATTAGCACACTTTAAGACGTCCTACACAGATTATCCACTCCATACAGTGCTGATTTCATCACCAAACCGAGGAGTGAAAAGATTCAGCAAAAACAGGTAAGAAGGGCCGAACAGTAGTTAGGTAGTTTGTTGAAACAGAGCGAGAGTAATGCTGCTCCGGTCTAATTAATGTTCCCACTTTAACACTCTGATCCACAAGTCCGTCAGCTGAACACACTGAAGTCTAAACCGCTGGAAATCCAGTGGGGCAAAACATCTGCTGAAAAGCTTGTTACATCACTGCTGGGAATTTAAATATTCCTCACACAAGAGCTTGTGAAGCTTATTGTGGAGAAATAACCTGATGTCGTGTACGCTTCTTTTTTCATATGTGAGAGAAGGGTTTGTGCGTCATGAACTGACCCACTCATAATATATTGGCCTCAAACACATTCCAATACCGCGCTGACGGCTGGTCGTACCGGCAGCGTGTTCAAGAGTCTCACTTTAATCCTATATGAATTCCATACTAACCTCACTGTTGCTGTAGCGAGCCAGCTCGGAGATGAAGCGCATGTGATCCTCCCGGATCTGAATCATCTGCTCACAGATGTTGTACTGGGGGCTGCTGGATATAGACGTGCAAGTCCACCTGGAGGATGGAAGAGGGAAGATGGGGGAGGAGGGAGGAGGAGGGATGGGAGGAAATGTAAGGATATATTGTTGTTAGTGATAAAAAGACGTACCAACACTGACGGATAGAAAAATACACTCGTGGATTTATGGAGACAAATACGACAAAGCAGACTACATCTGAAAGGTAAGACATGAGGTAGATATGTTGGATACCGGCTTACAATAAACAATACTTAAACATTAATATTTAAAAAAAACAATCTACAGCAACAGGAGTAAAAAGCTCTGACAAAAAGATATAACCGAAGAGAAACTGCTTTACATTTTAAACAACAAATAACAACAAACCACAATGTGTCCCTCAAGATCACACAATTCTATATAAAGGATATATAAAGGCCGGCTCTGTCTATATTTTTCTGACTGTCTTATTGCGGAATAAAGGCCCGATTTACTAAGATCTCAAATAAAGGGTACTAAATTGCGTGTTCCTTCCAAAAGTTTGCACATTTGTTTTTGCACCCGTTTTGCGGGCGATTTACAAAGAGTAGTTGCGTCATTAAAATCAGGTTCAAATCGCTGTTTTTAAATGAGGGGTTTGCGTGTTAAAGTGATTCCAGCAATGGAAAACAGAGCGACCGCAAAAGGAAAAGGAAATCTGATCCCATTGAAATTAAGAAATATAAATATAACAAGAACAAAATGCTTTATAGGAGATTATTATAAAGAATGTCGAAACTGACATGTAAAAACAAACGTCTCTGGAGAGGTTCCTTAAAAAGGGGGAACGGCTGAATGAGGAGACGACAGGAAACTCCAACACCACCAACAAAAAGAAAGCTGCATTTAAAAGAAAATACCAAGAGTCCAACTTAAATTACGGGTTCATCGCAACCGGTGATTCATTCTCCAAGCCCGCTCTGTACAATATGTGGCGACCGGCTATCTAATTGTGTTTTGTTTTTGTTGCATGAGTTTTTTTTAAATTGCTGGTATTTCGTGGCTCCTCATTGTTGTTGTCAATCATCATTCAGTTCATTCAATAACTCAGAAATGTCATCGCTGAACAAACGGTATGTTTGAATAATTTGTAAAACCTCATTCTCGTATTCTTTAGTTTCTCTGCGTCTCCTTCTCACCACAATAAGAGCAGCAGTCTCTCCAGATTTGTGCATCTGATTTAATACGTTCCTTTCAGTCGTACTAAAATAAACACGCAATCACTTCTCCTGTTTCTACGTTCAGGTTTAGTAAATATCGTTGCGGGTACTAAATTGTTCTATTTGCATGTTCCCTCCCAGTATTTTGCACCTTCAGGTAGAAAAGCCCAATGTTAGATATGCATGCAGGCAAACATGCAAAATGGATGTGTTAAATTTGTAATAATCTGCAGGAGTAATTTGTCAAAAATACATAACGTTGAAAACTTAAAATGTTAAATATGAGCTTGTTATTCTTGTATCGTCCTAAATTTCCTAAAGATGTTGTTTGAAAACAATTCTACTATTTCACCCTATGATGTCTGTCAAGCTACTGTGAGGTAAAACAAACTTGACAGTACAGGTGCGATGGATTTTATGACCCACTATTTGAAAAAGATAAAGTGGAAGATGCAGCTAAAAGAGCCCCACCTGAAACTGTGGTGCAGAGGATTGATGGAGAGCAACACCTTGCTCTCCATCAATCCTCTGCACCACATCCAGCAAACAGATCCACTAATAGCTACCACTTAGCTGTAATTTTAACACCCAGTTATTAGCTTATATAAAAGCCAAACACGTGTCCTCTGACAGCAGCTGTCTGGAGATGGATGCAGCCTCGTCAGAGACTAGGAGAGAGATCGCCTGCAGATGAGAGCAGGGCAGGAGAGGCCGGCAGCCCTGCACTCAGAGCAGCAGGTGGGCGACGTGAGCAAAACAGCATCACTGACTAATTTTAGTGATCCGGTATGGCCGGATGAAGTGACTGATTCTGACAGGCGAAAGGAGAGCTCTTCCTCTGTGAGCAAATGGGCCGTGTTGTGTAGCCGCTTGTGCACAGTCAGGACTGGAGAAGGGTCCTAACAGTGCTAAACACGGGAAGCATTTGTTTTTCAGGTATTTAGTCATAAATCAAAGTGCAGGATAGATTCACATTTGATCCTGATGTTGGCACTCAATAAAAACAAATGATCACCAGAGTTTTTGCTTCATCCTGAGGGGCACATGACGTTGTGTATCACAGCTTATGGCCATCGATACAATAGTTATCGAGACATTTTACCGTAAATCAAACACCAACTTCCCGGTGACACGAGAGGAAAATAAGGAGATGTGATATTGATATGATCAATATCAGATATTTTAGTCCAGACCAAAACGGTTGACTTAAAAACAGACGTTGCCATCCCGAAAGCCGTCCTGGCTACATGACAAAAAACTACAGATCCAGCTGGACTAAGGATTTACTAGGCCTTTATACAAAAATAATAATACATATTAGTGATCTCTTTTTAAGGGTCACTGACAACAATAGGGAAGTGAGAAAGTTAAAAAAAAAAATAAATAAATAAAAAAAAAAAAAAACTGGACCGCCTCCTTGTTAGTTTTCATCTTTTCATGGGATTTGTCGACACTGGTTTTCTTTATGTGGATATATAGCTTCATTCTCCATCTTCAACCAACTCTACACTGACTTATCATGTAGTTTCATCAATGATCAACATTGATCATTGATGAAACTACATGATGTAAATGATGTCAGCATTACGTTCCTGGTTCAATTCCTGAGCACCCAGGCCTTCACAACATGTCATTCGTCTGCTCTCTTTCCCAACATTTCCGGTCTGTCTACACTGTCTGAGGAAAAAGCAAAAAATAACTCAAAATGATCTTCACATGTTCAGTTTTACATAATTTTATGCATCTGCCGATAGACCTGCCTCACAGAGACACAAAACAAAAGTTTCATCTCACCTGGATTTGTTCTCTTCAAAGTGAGCACTGGTCTTGATGTAGCGGGACAACTCGATCTGCATGTCGCCGAATAGAGGGACCACCTGCAGTTGCTGTGAATGCACACAATAAGAGCAACATTTTATAGTGACGTGTTTTCTTTTTAATCTTTTTTTCATTTTAATAAACAGATGTCATAAAGGCTTTCAGGGCGAGTCATAAAACGATATAGCTATGACATCACCCATTGGTTTGTGAACTGCTGCTTTGAGTTCGGCATTTCAGCCGTCACCATCTTATTTTTTGGAGCCAGAAGTGACCATATTTGGACGAGGTGGGGAGGAGCATGCGGTGGACCAGACTGAGAATAATAGACTGTATATAAAAAGTGGCTTTAGTGTCCGGGTCTGAAAAATGAGGCCGATGCGGAAGAGCCTTAACCTGCAATACCAATGAGGGCCTCTAGGGGCTAGCTTCAAAAAGTCTCCATAGACTCCCATTCAACTTGCCTCATCAAATTCCTCACTTTTCATACCCGGAAACTACGTCCACTTTTTTATACAGTCTATGACAGAAACGTACTGTAGAGAGGTGAATCTGCGAATCATTTGGCAAAACATGTTCGTGTTCAAATTGTTGTTCCCTGCGTACCTTGAAAAACTTGTCGATCTTGGTGAGGTTGATCCTCTTCTTAGCATCTAGTTTGTAAATGTTGCTGCTGTTTCCGTCCATCAGGTACAAGCCAAAACCCATGACCTGGAGAAGAGGAGCAGAGGTTACATAAACATCTATTAGTGTTTAACAGTGGTCCAGTAAATGGTTGAGACTGAGTGGGACAGCAGGTGCCAGGCTTTACTTACTTTGAGCAGCATGTGCTTCTCATTGGGAGTGAGATACAACTTGTTCTCGTAGTAGTCGACACACAGGTTGACGATGTCGGCCAGCAGCTCTTCATATCCATTGATCACCTCCAGCTGCTGCTGCAAAGACTGGTGGATAGTACAGAATAATAAATAATTATATACAGTTGAGTTTTAATGAGGTTTTTTTTCAATATTCTGTATTATTTTACCTCAAAACTTAGTTGTTAGCTTAATATAGTGCACATTATGATAATACCAAGAAACCCAAATGAGCCTTTTCTTTTCTTTCTAATTCCTAAACTTAGAAATCAACAGATTATTTGTGTGTATTTTTACAGACCTGTGTAAGAACCCAGAGAAACACTTGTACATAAATTCATTTTAAAGTTAATACGTTTTGGACAGTAGGATGCACGTCAGACCAACCTGAGTGATTTTGTTGTGGTTTGCCAGGAACATGGACAAGTTCTGAGACTCCTGAATGGATGAAGGTTCGGACATCTTTCTGAGAAACTGAGCAGCTCTGAGCAGAGGAAAGAAAAAGTGCTTTAGTGAACATTAAATAGCTTTATTCTAATCTCTAATCTATGTCAGTGTCAGAGGGAGAGACGTGAGGCATGAGCTGCACTTTGTGTAACATCTTTGTCAACTTGTTTAGTCCTTCCGAGTCTCAACAAGGTTAAATCTGAACACACAGGCATGATAAACATATTTTTTAGATTCAGTGTAACTTAGACTTCCCGATATATCATTATCTGTGATACAGATAAAAAAGAAATATCCATAAACACACAGAAATAACAGAAAGAGGTACTTCTCACAACCCCAGAACTTGCCAAGAATCATCAAGTTTTTAAGTTATCCTCATTATTAAAGTGTTCAGGGGGCAGTTGTCTGTACATCAATGAGCACATTGCAGACAGGAACTGCTGATAATAAATTCAGCATACTTTTCATGGTGCCAGTACAGCAAAATGTAATCAAATAAAAAACTTAAATTGAGCTTCATCTGTAGCCTAAAGTAAATAAACACTCTCCTCTATCCACTCCTACACAGATATTTTGCATTTACACTGTGTTTAAACCTGCAGATGTCCAGAAAAATTTAAAAATTAAAATAAAAGGGGGAGTGTGTGTGTGTGTTGTTGTCAGACTTTGAGGTCCCCTAGTCAAACACAGTATTCATACAATGAGTTTAGGGAGGACACTGGAAATGGTTTTCAATGTGATGCTGCCCTCTAGTGTCTATAATGTTAATGACTGTGTGAATTCAGGCCGTTACTTTTAAAGTGTCTGAATACCGTTTGTACGCAGAGTGGTCGTTCTTGACACTGCACTTCATGTTCTTCAGTTCGTCCAGCACGGCGAACATGTTGATGAACTTTCCGAGCGTCAGCAGGTACGCCTCGGAGACAAAGTCCTTCCTGCGCTCGGTGTGACACAAGCGACGGACCTCGCCGCAGAAACGGTCGATCGCTGTGCGCTAGATGGAAATAAAGGAGCTCGTGAAATAGGTTTTAATAGCAGACAGTCAGTCAGAGTCCAGGCTGGTGAAATGTGTGATAATACCTGGAAGTACATGAAGTTCATCAGCTTGGTGACTTCGGGCTCCAGGACCTCCACCGTCTTCTCATAGATCTCCACTCTGTTCGGCTGCTCGTTGCATTTCACCTGAGAGAAGAAGAACAAAAAGAGGAAGAAGGATCGTTCCGGGAGATCAATGTAAAAACTACAAAGTGAATAAAGAGAAAGCAGCCTTGTCCGACCATCAGGGCTGAAACTAACAACTCTTTTCATTATATATTAATCTACATGTTATTTTCTCTGCTGTAGTTGTTATCTTTATGTCAGAAAGGTGTGCTATTGCTATTTCCAAAAGTCAAAGAAGAAATAGTCACATTGCTTATTCTGTTTAACCAACAGTCTAAAATGTATTTTTCTTCATAAATGACTCAAATAATAGATCAGCGATATATACAACGATATAAACAAGCCATAATGTTAAGAGAAACACAGTGGTTACCTGTGGTATGGCACGTGAGCAGCTCCTCCAGGTGTAGAGCATGATGGCGTACTCTTGCCCCTCCTCCAACATGTCATTCTAGTTCAACAAACAAAAAACAATCAGTAAAGATCAACAAATCATCACTGAAAACAAAACCAATTCCAAATTTGGACACATTTTCTAAACTAAACCAAACACAAAATAACACACATTAGGATGAAACACTGCTGCACCACTGATTCTTTTGTAAGGCATTTGTTCCCAGTGGATGGAGGAAGTGCTTTCAAGCCCGCCCTGTGCCCATACAAAGTGCTGTTTGATTCAGACGCTGAGCAATTATCCCTCACTAATTAGACACAAAGCCCCACTATTCCTGTTAGGAGCTGGTCCCAAGCATTCATTTGTCCCCGAGCCATTTGTTTCTGGGCTCGGAGCCTCTGATCTGTCTGCTAGACAATAACAAACCTTCTGTTGGGGCAGAAAAGACCCTCAACAGATCCTGTTTCCAACAAGCCTTTGACCTCATTATGGGGAAATTATTCTCCCAGCGAGACAGAAAGGTGAGAGAGAGAGAGAAATGACTGAATGAATGAAGTGCTACAAAGTGATTTCTGAGAGATGTGACTGGTACCATGCTGGAGTGGACGGTGGCCTGCTCGATGTATCTGGCGATCCCCGTGACGAACGCATTTCGGTCCTCGAAGTTGGTGTTGAAGTTGGGCTGCAGGGAAACGGAAAATAAACAACTTACACTCCTGTACAGACAAGAAGTAAATACATGAGATTAAAAAAAGAGTCCGTTGTCTTTTTAACAACAGAGATTTTCAAGGTCCCCCTATAAAATAAATTAGGATAATCTGCATACTCAAATAGGTTCACCTATATCATTTTATGTCTTCCTTTCACAACTTGAAGTGGAGAAATGGTTCCATGTGCTTAATAATTTAGAATCAGAGATCAGTGCCGTCATCTGTGAGCTTGCAGATGTTAATGCTAATATTATTAAAGATAAATCACATTTTATGATGTAAGCCCACTACTGGTTTGTTGTTGCTTGCAGCAGGTAAACATACTTCATTAGCAGACTACAAACTGTTTCTCACTTTTTTCTGTTTCCAATTACCTTGTTTTTACACGAGATGGTGAGAGTGTGTATTTACTGATCTATACAGTACACACTATTTGTAGTAGAAGCAATGCTGCAGGACAATACATGTCCACAGGTAGATGGTTTTGTAGCTCATAGAGAGCTGAAATGATGACTGTGTTTTTCTGCTGTGTACCCTGCAGCGATGCTGTGTAAAGAGACGAGTAGGATCAGTTAAAAAGGAGGTGGTTAGGGTTGGAGGTTATTTGGATGTGGGTAGAGAGGAAGTTATACTTCAATATAACCTCTGTTGTCCAGCTTAATTTGTTCAGACAAAGAACAAAACTTAATATATTTGCTATTGGTTGTAAATGTGTACATACTTTATATGAACTCATAAGGCTGCACTTGTATGTGGATGCGTGTTAATGCCCCGTGTTTCTCAATATTATTAGTATTATTCTCTTTGTTTGTCTCTCGGTCCTTTAAACAGCAGCTAATAAAACCAACTGCCTCTCTGTGTGTTCATCTCCCAGAACAGAAAGAATCTGATAAAAACATGAGAGAAAATATGTTCACTTGGGGCCATCAAAAATGCAGAGCAGCAGAGGAAGTGCGCCTCAGTCTGCACAGATAAGAACTTGGACAGCTGTGAGCACTGACCTGATACATGACCGAGGAGGGCAGGGGCTCGATGCATGGCTGCTGGTCCGGGAGCGGCAGCTCCTCCAGCAGGTCCACGTTAGAGAGGGCGTCCTCTAAAGTCACTGTGGACGCCATGATGCTGAAAAGGTCAGAGAAGGATCATATTTATAACTTTGGTCCCAACACGCAGGATCTATACTGTTGCTCATATAAATCTAAAACAGAGCATGGCCATCATCAGTAACAAACTGAACTACTGGGTCTTATTTTATTTTAGTTCAGCCTTTCGTTTCAGCAATCGAACATGACTGAGAATCTGCACACATGCCAGCAACCAACATGCTGTTGTTAAGCATGTATAATGTTGACTATGTTTAACATCTTAGCTAACATTTGCTAGATAGCACAAAACAACAAACGTCATGGGATCACCAGAGTCATCAGGATTTGTCTTTAGAGAACCATGAATGTCTTTAGTCTTAAGGCTCTTTGGGACCGAAATAACTTTTTCTGAACTGTTGGAGGAAGAACTCCCAAAGTCACACAGCAATACAAACTAAGCAACCAATCAAGGTAGCAAAAGAACAGCAACTCCTGTGTTTTGCTGGGTAAAATTACTGTTTTTGTCAAGGAAGTCCAGTTACATTAAAGACAGCAATATAACGGCGCAGTTTGCCATCGGACAGGGCAGTCTGCCGGCAAGGTAAAGCAGTGAAACTATTCTAAATACAGCCGAAACAACTGATGTTGTTTTTTTGGATAGGCCTTCGTTGACATGGCAAACACATTTTGTTGCTGACCCGGTCTGCAGCATTACATTGCTTGGCTTCCGTGCCGATTCAGCTGCCTGCTTCTCCAAACTGGGGACGAGCCAACCTCCATCTACTTTCAGTAGTGAACTGACCATGGACCTTACACAGCCCCACTTCAGTCTATCCCTTCATCCTTTGCCTTAGAAAAGGAACAAACACAGACAAATGGGCCGTTGTTGTATGTCGTGCCAACCACTGCCCAGCTTATGTTATTTAAGTATTCCTTTTAGCAAAAAAAAAGCCGATGAAGTTCTCAGAGAAAGCTCCGCTCTCGGTAGTTCCTCTCAGGGAGTCCCCAAAACTGTTAGGTCCATAAACACCTGAGGTAAAGCAGTCTAAACCAAAGCGGTGGAGCAACCAATAGCCACTGTAATAGCATGGCTAAAACTGGATCATATTTTTTTTTAATTTATTTAAGGAAACAAGACGAGAGAGAGAGAGAGAGAGAGAGAGAGAGAGAGAGAGAGAGATATAAACCTGCCGTTGCTCGGCCTGGAGGCAGCAGCAGAGCGGAGGATGGGTCACTGAAACCAAACTGAACTTCATCCTAAAAACTCCCAACCCAGAGTGAGCTGATGTGGCTGCAGACAGATACCCTTTAGCTCAGAACAACTCTTCTGCAGGAGCTTCACACCGTGTTTTGGTTCCTCTTTGTGCAAACAGCTGTCACAGTGCTTCCTGGTCAAACAGCCTCAGTATCAAGCAGCAAGGTGCTGAATCAACAACCTCATCTATCTGCCAGCATTTCTCTGTGTATCTTGACATGTTTCTTTTCTTCCATAAGACACCTCCACCTGGCCATAGCTCGTCTGCACATCAACATACCTGAGGATAGTTTTTGCACTCATTCATGTACAGACACGTGTATAAAGGAACAACTTCATGTACTGAAGGTATGTGAATTGTTTTTGGAGGTTTCCTCTACATCCAGGTTGTGATAGTGTTATCAGTTTGAATACTGCAGGCCTAAAGTGACAATATGAATACAACAGGCTATTTTAGAGGTGAAATGCAGAGTCACATTCTTTAGGGAAATCCTCGGCAATACAACATTATTGCAACGCCATTATAATTTTACCAAATTTATTATTTTATGTAGAAATTCAAGGGAAAACACAAAACATCTTTTAAATTCATACAGACACACACTGTAATGTCATGAAAATTTGATTAAATGCAAAAGATTGGTTCTGTATTGGTAAGTGGTGAGGTGTGCTTTGGTTTGCATTCTCCATCTGCCGCCGACTGCTGACACTGCACAATCAAAAAACCTATTGCAATCAGAATTGACAGCGAGTCAAACAATCCACAGCGTCTAACCATCAACACAAAAGCCTGGTGGTCACTGCGTACGCAGCATCAGGGTCAGAGGGGGTCACCGACCTCCCGCTCTGCAGATGGAAGTACAGCACAGAGCACAAACAGGAGAGCAGCGCAAGAATTAAAAGATTTCGGTATGATGCTGAATTTTAAAGCCAATGTTAATGCAGATACTTTTATCTCTTTGTGGGTCCTGATTCAATTTTCAGAGCTTTTTCTAAACATCTTCTAGTGAAATCCCCTCGGTTTGGGAGGTGATGTGGGAAATAAACATCAGTTGCCATGGCAATTTAAGTCTGAAAAGTATGTCCCACCCTTCTGACTCATGCAAAGAAAAGAATCATCATTATATTCTGGTTAAAAGATGCACAAATGTTGCCATCCAGTGGAGTAAAGTAGAGTGATAAATACCCATTTATCTTATCTTAATATTGACAGAAGTACAAATATCATTGTTCAGCTTCCAGGGAGTCTAAAAAAACAAAACAAATGATCTAGTTATATGATGCTGGACCAGACAGAAACTAGAAACAAACATAGGACTGCCTTTTTGGATTATTATTTTTTTCACTTATTCATTATGAAACACACAGAGAAGACCTGGACGGTCTAATGCAAGTTAAGGTATGCACTCCTCAAACATTTCTTTAAAGCATGTGCACTGTGGCCACAGAATCAGATTACAAAAGGCTGCTGCCCATTTGATACATAAACAAAAATGTTAGTTTGTCTATCAGTTTGTACCATCTCTTTAAGACTTCCTTTACTAAATGAAATTGCATTAATAAACTTTTTTGGCACAACAAATACGGCTTTTTTTTTTCCTTCAATTTTTCTATTGTGCAACTAATGAAAAACACCATTTGGAGTTTCTAATGCACTAAAATTGAATTCCTGATCTACTGAATATCTTTAGATGGAACTGATCAGTTCTTAGATTTAAAGGTAGTTTGATTTCAACTCAGTTCACATGCTAACGCTGCGACAGGCAGCGCTAACTCATTTATCACATCATAGCCGTATAAACAATGCAAGTCAGTTCCTGAGTTTGGACGGTGACATGTTTCCTTTTGTTTTCATGCTGAACAGCACAATGAACTTGAAATGACACAACTGAGATTCCTTTTCATTATGATGATTTGATGATATTCTATTATGAGTGAAAAGTGTAGGAATTGTAGCATTGTTCCCACATTCAGCAGTTTATATTCATCGATGTAACCCTCAGATTAAAGCGGCAACTCGGCACTTGAACATCATCATGTGGGACTACAGAACCAACAAAACTAAAAATGTGATTTACATTCCACAGTGTACATTCTGCACTGTAAGCAATGTGACAACTAATCAGTAGCTGAATAGTTTGACGCTGCTTCTGGATTATAGTCAGCTGAAAGTGCACCGTACAATACAAAACAGGGAGTAAAAATAGGTGCGGTTAGTTACGAAATGCTGGTTTTTTTCTTAAAGAGAGAAGGAAGTCAGATGGGAAGACGTATAAAGAAGCGTTCCAAAACAGGTGGCATTTATGAATTAGCAAAACATTTTTTTCAGTTCGTCAAACTGAACTGCAAATGGTTAAGTAAGCAGAATTATACACAAAATATCGGTCATCAAAACCAGGCAAAAGAGGGAACTGTGAACCACAGAGAGCATGTGATACAGGAAGGACAGACACTGAACATTTAACGCGATGTCCGAGAAACTGAAAGTAACTTATAAAAAATATACACATTTCCACAACTATATTTTTTGGCTTGGAAACCATCCATTTGGAAATATGTAACTTTTTGAAACATTTAGTAGAAAGTACAACTACTTTTGAGGCTATTGGTCAACTTTAACTGTGACGAGAAATAATGTCCATTGATTAAAAAAAAGGGAACCTTTTGCTTTAGTGCACAGTTCCTGTTAAGACTACAGCATCTGGAGCCGTCTCCTCTTGTAAGAGACAGACAAGAGATAAATTAGAAGAGTCACTCCTCTTAAAGTGGTAATTTAGTCTGCCAGGTTGGAGGCCACTACACCCACTGCTGAAGTTGCACACCATGTATTTGCAGGGCAACCTGTGGCATTACACAGTAAGGAGCTTAAACCAGCCTTGGGTACGTAATCTAGGTGCGCCAAGCAGAGGGGAAACACAAGGTACCCAACACGCAACAGTAATGATAACAGCAGTAACAGTTCATTTGCAAAAATCATACAAATTTCTTCATAGGACATGATAAAATGAAAACAATGTCCAACAGGGACAAGAAATTAACAAAAAGAGCTCAAATCTGTGAATAGAAACAAGAGACTTCTCTCAGCCTTTGAAACAGTCCCAACGAAAACTGTTGGCAGAGATGTCTGGGGGTCATTTAGACCTCAGACCAAAAACAAGAGGTAGGGCAAATTGCTAAAATATTTAACTAAAAGTGTTGGATAAATGTCATCCAATAGATGGATGGTTGAAATATACAGCTAAAGTAATGGAAGAACAGTTGAAGGATATCCAACTTAAAAGTTCAGTATGTAGGATTTAGGGGCATCTATTGTCAAAAATGCGATATAATATCTATAAGTATGTTTTCACAAGTGTACAATCACCTGAAACTAAGAATCAGAGTTTTTTGTGCCCCTAATATCTACATAGGAAGCGGGTCCTCTTCCACAGAGCCTACCATGTTGCACCATCATGTTTCTACGGTAGCCCAGAGGGGACAGTCCAAACACTCACTCTAAAGAGGACCGTATTTGAGAGTTTTGGGCCCCAGTAGGAAGGGGAGGGTGACTGCAGCCTCACTTCATGTCACACTGCTCCTTTCAATTAAAGGTTAAATGCTTGAAACATAAGAATTGAAGTAATGGATAAATAGTTGAAATAGTTATTTAGCTAAAAATGATGGATAAATGGTTGCAATGACAAACAGCTGAAATAGTTATCTAAATGTAATGGATGAATGGTTGAAAAACAAAACAATAACAGACAAACAGCTAACTAGCAACCTAGCTAACCCAGTTAGGTCATAGTAATGGATAAACAGCTGAAACAGTTAAATTAAAGAATACATGGCTGAAACCAATACGTTGAAATAATTGACAACCAGCTGTAAGAGTTGGCAAAAACAAATGGAGAAATGCTTGAAACATTCAGCTTCTGCAGCTCTGAGTGCTGCAAGTAGGACAGCAAACTTGACCAAATCAACATAAACTTTGACAGATGCATATTTGCAAAAAGGGAAACTATTGAAAGGATGTATAGTAAAATCAATGCTGCGATTTATTTTTTTTTTTATTTATTTTTTATATATATATAAATTCTAAATGAATACATACATTTCATCTGGCAGAGCTGTGAGGGTCCACCAGCAAACAGCAGTCATGCAACATTATTTTTCAAATCTTCCACCATGGTAACCAGAAAACACTACAGAGTTGCACCGAAACACACTTCGTGTACCACCATTAAAAGGTGCCAGTTTGAAGGAAGCTGGAGGTGTCGAGATGAAGGTGCGAAAACTGGTTCATCACTTACTTTACAGGATATCAGACAACAGTCACTGCTTAGCACATCAAAATGAATCAGCTTATCTATCAGTCCGTGCAAACAGACTTCAGTCCTTCAAAATATTAGTGTCCACCCTACATTACAACACTTCTTGACTGTGTCCTCCATGTGCTCACCATAATACATAAACAGTTTTCTCTAAACTTCAGAGGATCCTCATGCCTCTGCAGGATTTTTCTGGATTTGGTTTGTCTTGTACATTTTTTCCATTTACTTCCAAGCAGTTGTGGCAACATATTTTCTTTGGTCTCAGACAGGCTTCTATACTTAAAGGAAACCTCCAACTGCAAACCCTACTTAAGTACAAAGGGACGGTAGCATTACAAGCAACCTCCCAAAACTCTCCAACAGTCACGGGGTAACAAATCTACATCCTCACATGGCTTTAATAAGTCCTCAATAAAGAATATAAGTGGGAAATACAAAGCCACTAAGTTTCAGTGGCTTCAATATACTGTATTATACTGTAATATACCACTAGAGGTGTTTAATTCTGATTTGGCTTTTAAGCATCACTGAATAAGAAACCGAACCACAGAGGAAAATAACACCACGACGTTCACCAAATTAATAACTGATGTGGTTTCACCTACAGCATCTTCATACCGCTCCTCCCCCCCCCTCCACTTCCTTCCTGCTCACACTGATGAGAGACTCCAACAACCAATGAATAAATAGAACAGATGCAAAAGTCATCATTTTACATCAGGCACACGTGTTTCAAATTGTTTTTGACTGTCTCTCAACAGGGCAGCTCACTGTATAAAATCAAGAAATGCAAGAAGCGATTATTTTCATTACCCTACTGACTGATCTGTAAATGATTTTGAAGATTAATCGATTAGTTGTTTTGATTTTAAAATGACAGAAAATGACTAAAAATGGTGACCGAGCCCAAAGTGCAGGCTAAAATGTGTTGTTTTGTCACGGCTGTTATCACGCAGAACTAAATAAACCAGAAAATATTAATAAAGAAGCTGGGATCTGAGAATTTCGGCATTTATTTTGAAAAAAATGAGTCGGTACGACTCGACGACCATTAAAATGTGGCAATTAATTTTCTGTCAATCTTGATTATTTATGTATTGCAGCTCTAATGAAAACACTTAATAGTTTATAACTAAAACAGTATTTCGCTGAAGAGTTTTGGGACGCACATATTCTCTTACTGTCAGAAAAGGCCAACTCAGGCGAGATTTACAGTGATTGGCTGGACAGTGAATGTAACATCAGGACAGTAGGGTTCCTGAACACAACATTGTCCTGGCTGCGACAGTAACTCTCAAAAGAACAAACAAGAAGGGGAAATGAGTGCCGCAAAAATAAGATAAACACAGTTTCACATTTCACAGTCGCTGACCATAAGTTGAAGCCCTCTGAAGAGTGTAGTTATAACTTTTATCCTACTCACACCTGGCGGACTCATTAATCCAGGTAGAAACTTGTTTCAAACTCTTCGCTAAGTAAATGTAAATCGTTTGATAAAAGCGATTGTTTGCTGGTTAAAAAATAAAAATAAAAAAGAAGAAGTCGTCCAGCATGTATGTGTGGTGATAATGGCTGTATCCCTGCTCCTCCGTGCCGCGGCCTGAGATTAGTCACCGCCCGGGCCTGTGAGTCAGGAACATGGCTTTACATTGCGTCAAGCTGTTCACCTCTTCAAGCGAATGATCCCAAAGTCCATTTTAAAATAAGTCGGTTTTGAGCGGACAACTTTACCGGCAGGCTGTCGGGAGGGACACACGCAAAGACATGCAGCACAACTTTTTTTTTTTTTTTTTTTTCCCAAACCGGGGGCGAGTTAGCTTGAAATACTCTCCTTCTGAAACCAACTTCGCAGTCAATCATTTCTACTCACCCGGAGTTGTTGGTTAGCAGGGAAAACTGGTGCGTTTATTGACCGCACTACAGCGCCATTCAGCCGCGCAGCTGATCCTTCTTGCGACCCAGATAGTACCGACTTTGGACGACTTCTATCACAAGTATTATTTTTTTATTTTTTTCCCCTGTCGTCGCCCAGAGGAATCTTTCCTCGGTCGGTGTTATTATCATGGGCGGGGGAGAGAAGCAGAGCAGGGAGTTCCTGTCCCTCAAATAGGGAAACTCAACAGGAAACTCAGCTCAGAGCTGCGGTGCTGGCGTCCTCCGCTAGGGCTGGGACGCCGAGGATAAGGAGGTGTCGCCGGAGGAATGTACAGTAACCTGGCCGCATGTATGGAGGGTGATTAGTGCCAAACGTAACCGCCCCGCTGCACTCAGCACGACTGGTTGTTTTTTTTATATACAAAAAATTATAATGTCCCAATATTAAAATGACAAAAACTCAAATTTATTTTCCTCCATACCACTATATAGTTAATGTTATAAGCTTCAGCTTTATATTTGAACCAATGCATTTACTACTTCTGACAAATTAGGTCCTCATAATGTATTTCTTTATACAATATGCTTACTCTGACTGTTTTGCATCAACAAAATGCCCAAATGAGGTTAACAAATTTTAAATTAGTATTTTAAAAAAATATATAAATATTGTTGATAAATAATTGTTATCACCATAAACCTAATGACTCAGGACCTTCCTGTTGCCCATGAGACAACGGTGTTAAACACTAAACCTCTTCGCCCCCCTTACGGAAGGCATACCACAAATGAAGCTAATAGGATCAGTCTAATCTCTATCTTTAGGCTACCATTGCTAGTGAATGCGAGAAAAAGAAAGGCAGTATTGTCTGAAATGAATAAATTTCACCTTGTGTACGATTACCTACGGCCGTCAATTAGATTTAAGATTGAAAGCATTACAGGCTGGTGCAATTGGACATAGTAATTTGCCAGTATTAAACTGCATTGGCCAACAACCACAGTGGTGGCTGCTACATTAACATGCATGTATACATAACATAGTGAACATTTAACAAACTTTTAATAGTTGTTAACTAGTAACTAACTGAAGTAACAATTGGTAAAGACCACAGTTTATTGATTACCTGAATATAGCTGAGGCTCATACTGTGGTTGGCTTCCACTGTTTACAGTTTAAGAATTAGTTTGCAGTGTGATTATGCACAATATGTTTCAACCAGGCAAACATTTAATTCAAGAAAAAAAAAATTGATATGTAGTATATACAAATACTCCCCTTTAGGTCAAAACATTATGTTTTATATTAATATATATGTTTTATATTCTCATAACCTTTACCAAATTTATTCAGTTATTCCTTTTTTTAATGAGGACTCTTGTACAGCTATCAACTGTTTGTTACGTTGTGTCGGGATATGATTGATAAACCAAGAGCTGAAATTCAAAGCTGCATTAAAGAATATCAAAGGAGTGAAACTGTTAGTTTTCAACTCTGAATTAGTTGATGGCACTGTCAGTACAATTATTAAACATTTATTGTTAGGTAATTTTGTATTTAAATTATACTGAATAAGAACAAGGCATATACTGTACATATATCATAGTGCAATATTTATTGTGATTGATATATATACATTATTAACAATCAACATATCAGTTCATAAAAACATCTTTACAAAAAGATACAATATTTTATATTTAGTTGATGTATGTTCACAAGTAGCTTGTTTAACTATGACCCCTCCAACACTAACTACTCCAAGTCCATCTCTCAGAGCAGCTGATGACGTCATAAGTTACATATCATGAAGAACAATGATAGCAGTCAGAGAAAAGACAGAGAACCAGACAGTGGAGTTCAGTCTATAGTGCCAAAACACAGACACACAGATGCTTCCTCAGCATTGCTCAAATCCCGCCATCAGAGAGAGGGCCAGAGACTCCACTGTACAAGGAGGAGAAGCAGAGGCAGGAGGATTACTATCTGTCCATGAGGTATAAAGTAAAGAATGTACTTGCACAGCTTTAATAAGACATCAGCAGGATGTACAATATGAGTCCAACAAGTGGATTTACTTACAATGAGGAAAGGAGCCACGACATACTGCCTTATTGAGTATTGTCACGAGAAACATGTGACAGTTTTTGAAATCTGACTCCATCTTATCAATAGACTCGATCCTGAAAAGGAAAGATAAAAATGCAATATTTAGTTCAAAATCGGCCTGCCAAGAAAGTCACAGCAGAACAGATTTGATGGACGGTTGGTGGCTTCTTCTTCTGGGATATTTGTTGAATTGTTCGTAACAAAAATGGGTATGTCATCTTCCCACAGTTCCTGACAGTTTGTACCCTTATTGTTACTTTAACAAATACAAATACACAACAAATTACAGCTCAGATGATTATTTTACTGTAGTTTAAATGAGAGCTCTTACTTCCAGGCTCCAAATCCAGCTTGCCACCGGTCCGAGAAGATAAGGACTAGATTGAGAACCTTCATTATTGCCTCCTTCACAAAACTGACCTGAGAAAACACAACCGCATTGGACAACAGTCATAAATACATGTAGAAGCCATCGTGCCCAATTGCCTCAGTCAGTCTGAACAGAGAATGCAGTAAGATAACCGGACAATATGAGAAAAAATTATTATTAATCTATTGATCCCCAATGGTAAATTCCTTTCTCTAGCCCCCTTCACTGTGACATTACAGTGCAGCTCCAGCTAAGTAAAAATTATGCTGGAGCTGGTAATCAAACCACTGAAGTGTTGTAAATCAGCTCAACCACATCTTAAGTTTTCCCAGTTCACTGAGCGTGCGGTTTACCTTCTCCCTCAGCAAACAACGGTCGTGGATTGTTGCCAAATATCTGTAATGGATCTTGATCAGCTGGTCCAAGTCCTTTGCGTCCTGTACTTGGTGCTGAAACTCCAGTCCCGTGCTGTGCAGAATCTGCCAAGACACAATGCAGACAGATTCAAGAATGTATGCAAGTGATTACATTTCAAGTTAAAGATCTCATATTCTATAAATTCAGATTTACTTTTTTTTTTTTTTAATATAATGATCACAGACATACCCTGAAATGTGTATCACCAACTCCTGACTGCGGGCAATGAACTGATTGCTAAACTGTGCACACAGATTCAATATCATGACCAGCACCACTGCACATTAAGAGGCGGTCTGTAATAACGCCTATTAAATATCTATGTTATTATACATGATAATTTATCCTTTCATATTTTTAAAGTTTAATGTTACGACCAAAGGCCGCAGGTTCACTGTGGCTTTTCTTTGATTGTTAATGTTTTAAGTAGCAGCGTGATATTGGCCTAGTGAGTCATCAGGCCTTGAGACCTTTTTCACGGACAGATCTTTTACAATCTCAATACAGCTGCAGTTAATAAGATGGGTGATTCCTCTGAGCCAGTTACAGGGCTCAGACACAGTTCAAATGACATAATTCACTCGGTAAATGACACAGAGCCACGATTATTGGTATTAATAACACGTCAAAATGTCTGCTCTGAAAAGGTCTTTGTTCTGATTCTTCTCACCCTTGTCATGATGTAGTTGTGAAGGCTGTTGACAAAGTGCATCAGTTTAACCCGCAGCAGACACATTCTGTGGATCTGCTGATTTATTGTCACTTTGACCTTCACTTCCTCAGCCAGAGCTCCCTCCAGTTTCTTCGTGACATCTGTGAAATCTATGAGAAACAAACATATATTAGAGAGATAGCAGCTACAGAACAAAGAAAGGAGACAGTCGACATACTGAAGACATGCATGTGTAAAAAACAACTGATTTATTTTCACACATACTAATTAAATGGCCTCTGTTTTGGCAACCTAATCTTCTTAATTGCACTCCTAACTAGGACTAGAAATAACAATAATTTGTCAATCATCTTAAAAAAATAACATGTATAAAATGTCATAAAACAGGTAGTGTCTCAGAGCCTGAAGTAACATCTTAAAATGTCTTGTTTTGTCTGATCAACAGTCCAAAAAAACCCAAATGATATCATGACGATATTATGATATTGGAATATTTGTTTCAGCTCTGATTAAGCTCTTACCACTGAATCGAAGTGTATCCAAACTGTATTTGGCCCATTTGATCTGCAGCAGGAGGAGAAACACCTGGTTGTAGATTTTCTGACACTCAGAGCTGATCACGATGTCGACGGGCCAGGGAACCTGCGGAGAGTAATACAAGTCAATGTGACAGTTTCAAAAAGCAGAAACAATATCAAAGCAAACTCGTTTCCGCTGCTGACCTTGTAACTCAGAGTGAGCACTTCTAGATTATTCACAGGGTGTTTTTTCCGGGAAGGATCGATGGTCTCCAAAAAGATCGACAACCTATGAAATATGAAATGGTGGATAAAATATTGACTTTTCAATAACATAAATACACATTAAACACGTAGTTGTCACACCACATCTTCAGTGTGATTCTTCACGCATAAATATAAGCAGTACCTGCTGCTGTCCTCTGGGTAGCGCTGTCCAACAGCCTCCTGCAGCTGCATGTTAAGAAAAGACAGCTGCTGCCAGCTCTCCTTCTCTTGCACTTTGTCAAAGATGGCCGTGTAAAAATCGTACATGGTGTCTCCGGCTTCAAGCAGGAAGTAGTTCCTCATAGCCTGCAGGTATTCCAGCAGCCTGCGGACACATCAAAGAGCTCAGTATGCTCAAACTAAACAAAGCGATTAGCGGCCGTCAATCATTTCAAGACTGATGCTTACTTGTAGTCTTTTTTCAGAGTCTTCATTAGGTTGCCACAGCACTCGATGTACCTCCTCTCGATGTGGGGGTAGAGGCAGGAGCGCAGGGTGAGCTCGAACGTCTGGCAGGTGACGGACTGAGACGAGCGGTCCACGATGAAATCACCTCCGGAGAAACGCTCGTGGAAGTCATTCTGCTCCAAGTAGAGCCTGAAGGAGGGGAGGCAAAGCGCAGAGCGACTTAAACTCTCTGGATTTACCCACATAAATCTGGGATAAATAAATATAATCCCATGGAAATCAAATTATCTTTGGACAGAACCATTTGGGAGATTATAAAACCAGCAGTTGAAAAAAAAAAAAAAAAAAAGGCATCAAATTTAGCAACTACTTAAATGATCAAATTGAAACCCTGAACCGTATTCTTCTCAAACATGAATAGTTTTTACATTCTAGGGTTTAAAATCACTTCATGAATTATTTCTGAGTGGATCAAAAGTGCTCCAGGAGCTTGTTGTGACTGCTTACCTGGCGAAGTTGATGGCCAACAGCGGGTCGTGGACGTCGTCGATCTCCAGGTGCTGCGCCATGATGGACTGCATCTTGATCAGACTCCTTTGAGTGGCCTGTTGCTCAGTCACTGTGTCCGTCGGAGACTCCTCTTGGCTGCAGAGGCGTGACTGCACCGACTCCAGAAACAGTGTGTACAAACTCTTCCTCTCGGCATCTGAAATGTCATATTTTGACGTTAGTTGAAGACGTTTCTGAAACAACACTAAAAGTGAAGAAATCCAGTAACCAAACACTGACCTCTGGAGGATCTCTCCGACTGCTCCGCCTCCTTACAGTCCAGGTTTTTGAGCAGCTGCATGGACTTCCCTGCCATGATGATCTGCTTGAGGACGGGCTTGAGGAAGGACACCATGGTGAGCTGCCTGTTGCTGGAGGTCTGGTCCCCGCCGGAGCTACCGCTGGCCGCGTCGTTCAGCTTCTCCTCGTTCTCCACGGTCTCCGACACACTGTACAGCGTGTATGTGGCGTACCAGAAGTCCCTGTGGTTCACTGGGACATCCTTGTTCCTAGGCAAAGGAGAGAAAAACAAAACTCAGCCAATCAAATGCAGCAGATGATAAAGATGATGAAATATAATCCTTGTTAGAAACGTACCTTTGGATGATGAACTCTTTGGCCGGGTCAAACAGATGGCCGTGAACAATCCATTCGTCCACAATCTCTAAATATGGCCGGACTGTCTCCGTCCATAGAGAAAATAATAGAGCCACCTGGCAGAGAAACACAGATCACACTTGTAGATTTGTTTTCTAGTCAACATCCAAAAATACTGCGTTGAATTTAAATATCGCAGCACGCACTGCTTGTTCTGAAGCTTCCCCGACGCTGTCATACTCAATGATGGCCTTGTACAGGGTGTTGAGCAGGTGAGAAGCCCGCACTACATTCGGGGTGGCGGGCGGGACTTCAGCGACTCCTGTGCAGAAGACTTTGTGCAGCACTTTGATCTGAGCCAAGTGACAGCCGAGTCGCTCCAGAACTGCAGACAGGGTCAACGTCTCGTCTGCAAAAAGACGCCGACTCATCAAACAGAAAGTAACACGAGAAAGAAACTTCTCAGGGATCAAATACGTGTGTAGAACTACAAGTAGGAAAAAATTAATACAATAACAGTGTAGTGTAACAGTGCATGACTGCACACACAGCAGGGGGGGATATAGCACAATGCCACAATAGCTGATATGTGGGTATTTTCAAAATGTACGAGTGTTGATCAAAACTTCAGAGACTTTTCCTGTTGTGTGCAAACAGAGCGCAGCACGGTAATACGCACTGAGGAGGAGGAAGCAGCAACCTTTGAGTGAGTATTCCAAGTTACGTCGCTTGATCAGCATCTTACTTTCACTTATTTTTGTGGACCTGAAACTTGAGCGGAGGGCGCACATACAATTTTTGAGGAACAGAAAGGTGACTGCTTTCTGTTTGAAAGGGCGAGAAGGGAGCGGTGACGGAGAGAGGGTTGTGTTGTTGAGGGTAAGAAACACGCTGCGTGCGTGCGTACCGCCATGTTGGAAAACCCACCACATCAGGTCGTTTGCATTTCTCTCAGAAAGTCCCAGTAGAACTCAGTGTGGAGAGTCTGACTCTGGGGGATGAATTCGTGGTGCACTACCTTGTGAATGTCAAAGAAAACCCACCTGGTTGCTCCTGACCTTACGCACCTTCTTCAGTCGTGAACAGTGAAGTTCAGCCCCTCTTAAAACGCAAATGTCACTCAAAGCCCTTACTATTTGCCGAGGGAGTTCTCGTCCGCCATCGTTATCGCTGTGTACATTCCTCCATCAGCTGACGCAGAGGCAGCAGTGGACACCATCCTCTCCACTGTGTCCAAACTTCAGGCTAAGCATCCCGGTGCATTTTTGTTAGTTACTGGAGACTTTAACCAGTCTGGATAAAGTACTGCCAACTTTGCACCAGTATGTGAACTGCCCCACACAGAACAATAAAACTCTGGACTTACTGTATGCTAATGCCATGGATGCTTACAGTGCTGCTGCCCTTCCCCCCCTGGTAGGTCTGATCACAACCTGGTCCTGCTGACTCCCAGGTATGTTCCCCTGGTGCAGAGGCAGCCTGTAACCACCAGGACTGTGAGGAGGTGGACACAGGAGGCTAAAGACGCCCTGCAGGACTGCTTTGAGTCCAAGGACTGGGATGTGCTGTGTGGACCACATGGGGAGGACATCAACAGCATGACGGACTGTATCACAGAATACATCAAATTCTGTGAACACTCCACCGTACCATCCCGGATTGTACACTGCTTCCCCAATAACAAGCCGTGGATCACCAGTGACCTGAAAGATCTTCTTAATAAGAAGAAAGCAGCCTTCAGGTCTGGGGACAGGGAGGAGCTCAGGAGAGTGCAGCGCCACCTGAAGGAGAAGCTGAGAGAGTGCAAGGACTCCTACAGGAGGAAGCTGGAGGCCAAATTCCAGCAGAACAACGTGAGGGAGGTGATGACCGGCATGAAGGAGATTACTGGGTTCAAAGGGAGAGAGAGACAACCAGGGGGAACCTGGAGAGGAACAATGAGCTAAACTGTTTCTTCAACAGGTTTAGTTCACCGCCCTCATCTGTCTCCTCCACACCTCACAACCACCTTCCCCCCTACCCCCTCTGTCCCACCTGGTGAGCTGCATGGACACAGAGTCCTCAACTCCAAAGGGCTCTGATACAGGAGATCATTCCTGATACAGGAGATCATTCCTGCCCGCTGCAATAAGACTGTACAATAACTCACCTCTGGCAAAATCCATCACACAACAATAACACCGTTGGTTGTCTGTTTTCTTGTTTGTTTAAATCTTTGCATTATTGTTTAGTTAGTTTTAATTTAATCATTCTATTTTATTTTATTCTATTTTATTGTATATATTGTGCATTTTTATATTTAATATTTTACTGTTGTTTTATTGCTTTCCTGTACCTATAATGCTGCTGTAGTGAAAAACTTTCCCCTTATGGGATTAATAAAGTAACTCTCTATCTATCTATCTATCTATCTATCTATCTATCTATCTATCTATCTATCAAAACAGCTCGTCCGTCTCATTGCTGTTGATTTTCTGAAGCAATCTCTGTTGCAGATTTCCTGAGTTTGACACAAAATTTGACGTGTGATTTCTGCTGAAGTCTGTGGTGAAATCATGTGTAACAGATTCAGCCCCTGAACCTTTTGAGCGCACATCGTATGTATGTGTGAGATTAGGAATAATGATACGAACTCATTCTACACCAAGTTAGCTCGACAGGTCGCGGGATATGAACTGTCAGGGTCCCAAAATATCAGCTGGCAGCTGAATGTTCCCCAGTCATTAAAGAGCACAGAGTAACATTGTGAGCTGTCTTATCTTAAAATAGCACCTGCAGTCTTTATGCAAAACTACCCGGCACCTCATGAAAATCCAGGGCTCTGTCCTGCTCACTACTATTCACCCTCTAAACTACCAGGCAGGTTATAAAGTTATAGTATTGACACTGATTTCCCTCCAGTAAACACACTTGCACTTGCCGTTGCGTATAAGCTCTCTCTCAATTGTGGTCAGCTCCTCTTTGAAGCTGGTGAAGTACTTGTTGAGTGCCCACACAAAAGCCTGGTAGGTCCTGAAGGGAGGCTCGGAGCCCTTCTTGGAGCCGTGGGAGGAACCGGAGCCCGGTGGGCAAGGCTCCGAGCTGTGCCCCGTCACCTCGTCTATGAACTTCTGCAGCCTGAACACCGCCTGCCCGTACACGGCGATGTGCTCCAGCACGGAGCGCAGGCAGTTCTGCAACATGAAGGAAGAAGAAACTGTTTCCTGTAACTAACAAAGGACACATTAATAAAGAAATAAGGAGTTTGGGGATTTTGGACTTACACTTGTCAGATGAGTTACCACCACGTTATTCCTCACCGACACTTTTCCATCGTGATGTTGGAATATAAAGTGTTTCTTCACCCCCGAGAGCAGCCTGCAACACAACAGTCATTCAGCTCATGATAATAGACAAAGATTCAAATGTTTGGGGATCCACAAGTTAATAAAACTTGTGAGAAAGCAAGAGATCAGTTTCTTTGGAAGTTTGTACAATAAGCACCGTCACACATCATCACGTCTTACCACAGTGTCTCCCGTATGACTTGAGTCTCTGTGACAAAGGCCTTCTCTTCTGGCAGATACAATGGATCAGTGTTGTACAAGTGCTGATCCCTGAGAAGAGAGACACTGAGCATCAACATACGAACATTTTTAAATCATTTCAACTCACAAATATAAAGTTGACGTTGGCCAAATATATGATTTTAAACAACACACTCATATACAGGCAATTTATAGTTATCAGTCTTGGCTGGTGTCAAAAATATAGATTTCTGGTTTAGTTTGTTGATTATTTAAGAAGCCTAAGATGGCGCCGCTGCAGCCTGTTGCGGCAGCTCCCCTCCCCTTGTTATTAGTATTATTAGTATTTTTTTAAGCCTTTCTCCTCTCTTCGGAGTTGTTGTTTTTTTCTTTCTCTCGTGTTAAGTTAACGGTCCGTAATGGTTTCTGGTAACGTTTCTGGCTGGGGGCTCTGTTATTGTTTACTCTCGTGATCAGCTGATCGCTGAGCAGCCCTCTACTGTTGCTGCCCGGAGCGAGGCCTGAGATCCCCGTTGAACTTCGGAGAAGACGTCGGGGTTGCAGAGCCGGAGCTCAGCTGAAGGCGGAAAGGAGGAAATACAAACCAGAGGTACCGGAGATCTTAATGGGGAACGTGAGGTCGTTGGCCAACAAGACGGACGAGCTCGGCGCTGGTAAAGACCCAGAGAGAGTACCGGGAGGGCAGCATCATGTGTTTCACCGAGACATGGCTGCACTCACATCTCCCGGACCACAGCACGGCCGTACCCGGCTTCAGGACTGTTCGGGCGGACGGAGACGTTGTTCGGAGCGGCAAGAAGAAAGGTGGAGGGATTGCAGTATATGTGAACGAGAGATGGTGTAATCCCGACCACGTGTGTGTGAAGGAACGTTTCTGTATCCCGGACATTGAACTTCTAGCCGTGGGGATGCGTCCTTATTATTTACTGAGGGAGTTCACGTCCACCATTGTTATCATTGTGTGCGTTCCTCCATCAGCTGACGTAGAGGCAGCAGTGGACACCATCCAATCCACGGTGTCTAAACTGCAGACTAAGCATCCCGGTGCATTTTTGGCAGTTACTGGAGACTTTAACCAGTCTGGATAAAGTACTGCCAACTTTGCACCAGTATGTGAACTGCCCCACACGGAACAATAAAACTCTGGACTTACTGTATGCTAATGCCATGGATGCATACAGTGCTGCTGCCCTTCCCCCCCCTGGTAGATCAGACCACAAACTGGTCCTGCTGACTCCCAGGTATGTCCCCCTGGTGCAGAGGCAGCCTGTGACCACCAGGACTGTGAGGAGGTGGACACAGGAGGCTAAAGACGCCCTGCAGGACTGCTTTGAGTCCACGGACTGGAATGTGCTGTTTGGACCACATGGGGAGGACATCAACAGCAGGACGGACTGTATCACAGAATACATCAAATTCTGTGAACACACCACCGTACCATCCCGGACTGTAAAATGCTTCCCCAACAATAAACCGTGGATCACCAGTGACCTGAAAGTTCTTCTTAATAAGAAGAAAGCAGCCTTCAGGTCTGGGGACAGGGAGGAGCTCAGGAGAGTGCAGCGCCACCTGAAGGAGAAGATGAGGGAGTGCAAGGACTCCTCCAGGAGGAAGCTGGAGGCCAAACTCCAGCAGAACAATGTGAGGGAGGTGTGGACCGGTATGAAGGAGATCACTGGGTAGAAATCCAGTGCATTCAACACCATCCAACCACTGCTACTGAGTGAGAAGCTGCGGGTGGTGGGGGTGGACGCGCCCACCGTCTCCTGGATCACTGACTACCTGACAGGCAGACCACAGTTTGTCCGTCTGGGCGGTGTGCTGTCTGATACGGTGGTCAGTGGTACTGGAGCTCCTCAGGGAACTGTTCTGTCTCCCTTCCTGTTCACCTTATACACCACTGACTTCCAGTACAACTCAGAGTCCTGCCATCTGCAGAAGTTCTCTGATGACTCTGCAGTGGTAGGATGTATAAGGGATGGACGGGAGGACGAGTACAGGGCAGTAGTGGAGGACTTTGTGGAGTGGGCGGGAAGAAATCACCTGCTCCTGAACGTGGCCAAGACCAGAGAGATGGTGGTCGACTTCAGGAGGAAGACGACGGCTCCACAACCGCTGAGAGTTCTGGAAGAGGAGGTGAACATGGTTGAGGAGTACAAGTACCTGGTGTCTCCATGACAACAGACTGAACTGGAAGACCAACATCAATGCTGTCTACAAGAAGGTGATGAGTCGACTCTTTTTCTTGAGGAAACTTCGATCCTTCAATGTGTGCAGCGAGATGTTGGAGATGTTCTACCAGTCTGTTGTGGCCAGTGCTTTGTACTTCTAGTAGTCTGCTGGGGGAGCAGCATTGGAGCCGGAGACACCAACAGACTTAAATAAACTGGTTAAGAAGGCCAGCTCCATCATCGGCTACAAACTAGATAGTCTGGAAAAGGTGGTGGAGAGGAGGACGCTGAACAAACTATTGTCCATCTTGGATAATCCTGTCCACCCTCTCAACCACCTGCTGCAGGGACAGCGGAGCACTTTCTCTAAAAGGTTCCTCCAGCTCCGCTGTCACAAGGACAGATACAGGAGATCATTCCTGCCCACTGCAATAAGACTTTACAATAACTCACCTCTGGCAAAATCCATCACAGTACAATAACACTGTTGACTGTGTTTCTTGGTTGCTTGTATATTATATATAGAGATATATACTGTACTGTATGTGTATATATATACATATATATATATATATATATATATATATATATATATATATATATATATATGGACTGTGTTTATTGGTTTGTTGTATATAATATATATAGATATATAATGTACTGTATATATACTGTGCATTTTATATTTTATATTTATATTTTTTTACTGCTATTTTATTTTATTGCTTTTCTATTATATTATTCTATTCTATTATTTTATTCTATTGTTTCTATTATTGCTTCTGTATGTATGCTGCTGTGGCGAAAAAATTTCCCCTCGGGGATTAATAAAGTATATATATACCTACCTACCTACCTATTTGCATTTTTGTGCTGTTTTTTTAAACTTCCCATAAAATTATGACTTTATTCTCAAACTAGTTTTTTTTTAAAGAGTGTGAAACTGATTTAAAACTCTGTTCTCATGTAGATACAACGTATTTCTTCATATAATTGCAATTTTATTTTCTCAAAATTGTGACTCGGTGATTTTCAAACTGAGGTACGTGTACCGCTGGTGGTACATGAGGCTCCTCCTGATGATACACAAGAACCTCTGATGATACACAAGAACCTCTCTGATGATACACAAGAACCTCCTGATGATACACAAGAACCTCTCTGATGATACACAAGAACCTCTCTGATGATACACAAGAACCTCCTGATGATACACAAGAACCTCCTGATGATACACAAGAACCTCTCTGACGGTACACAATAACCTCCTGATGATACACAAGAACCTCCTGATGATACACAAGAATCTCTCTGATGATACATAAGAACCTCTCTGATGATACACAAGAACCTCTCTGATGATACACA
This sequence comes from Embiotoca jacksoni, assembly GCF_022577435.1. NCBI lineage: Eukaryota > Metazoa > Chordata > Actinopteri > Embiotocidae > Embiotoca > Embiotoca jacksoni. Next base: position 9,425,244 of record NW_027185296.1, on the reverse strand, counting down.
AGAACCTCTCTGATGATACACAAGAACCTCCTGATGATACACAAGAACCTCTCTGAAAGGTCTAACGGTTGTACTCTTCAGTTTTGTTTGCTGTGATTGCAGTCTGGAAACACTGTTTACATTCATGTTTTCACAGCCACTCTGAAGGGTGGACCGATCAGCAACCAGCGGGGATGTCTAAGTGCGATGACGTTGACGTTCAGCATTTTATATAGTTTGTCAAAAAATAATTCCATACTCTGAGGGAATTCACAACAAATGAAGTCTTACCATACGTTGAGCAAGTTGGAGTGTAAATGCAAGCTGTGAGGAAAGCGAGGAGCGTGAACCACCCAGTACGGCGTCACTACATGCTGCTCAAGCCAGGCCCGGGCGTCTGGCTCTCCCACTGGAAAGACAGATTTAAAAATAGATTTAATACAGACATGCAGACGCTTATTCTGGTCCTGTCTCATTATTCCAGAACCATAAAGACTCCCACAGTCTACTTTCCATCATTATGATCATTTTGCAGTGTAAGTGGTTCCTACCTGTCCACGTGACTGGAACCGTCTTGTTGGTGTTGTCCTGGTCCTCCTGGGGCGTTCTGTCCAACTGGATCCCAGAGTCATCCCTGCTGATTGGCTGCTGACTGTCATCATCCTCGCTCTCCTCCTCAGACCACTCCTACAGACCAGATAGATGTCCATTCAAACTCCATGGGGCACTGCTTTATGTCTGTTCAACTGCATGTGTGGCTATAGGGGCATTCATGTTCATAAAAGGTGGGTTTGATTTACTCACAGGGGTATCTGGGAAAGGCCCGATGTCTATTTCCTCACCCTCCATCAGATATTTAACCCAGTCAAAGTTGTCCTCTGGTTCTGCACACACATGAATTGAAGATATCATGATTAACACAAACATGTCAGAGTTTTATAACATTAGTCAAACTATTTCTGAAACAAACTCACCGGCCTCCTTCACCCTGGGTCGCTCTGTAAAGTTTGTGTTTGAAGGGGACCCCGATAAGAAGAGCAGCAGCGACAGTATGCTGTAGTGAGCATCAGTCTGGAAAAACATACAAAGAAACTGTGCTTTGTGGATACAAAGTAGAAAATAGCACAATTTGCTATATAAAGTGTATATCTATTTTCATGATGCTGTGACTTTGCCAGTGAAGTCTGTTATTTTATAGACCCTCCCTGCACTCATGAGGTTAATTTCAGTCAGTCCATGTCTGTTCATTACCTTTGTTTCATCTGTATTAGGTAAAGGTGAGTTAAGGAATTCTTCAGTCAGTCTCATCCAGCTTCCTGCTTTACTCAGGTCCGAGTGGACCATGAGCTTTTCGTAGATTCTGGAAAACATGGCAGATACAGCATCGTGCAAATGACCTATGTTGCAATATTACAAGGTATAGGGAAATACTAAATAAATCAGGTGGAGGATTCTTCAGATAATATGGAAAATTGTGCCTCCAGGGGCAGATTTTATCTTGGAATTTTATTTCAATACGGCATTAGTGCCCTCTGAATCTTATCTAACTTTTAGAATCAATGGCAGTGATGTGATTTGACTAGACAGGACTTTAACATATATATGTACTGTAGGGCTACAACCTACAGGAGAAGAGAGGGCCCAATCCAGAAAACCTCTCAACAGATTTTTCAATGATTAAAACAAAAACAAAAATATTACCAAAATGAACAAAAACTTTTTAAAAAATTACGCAAGGCAGTGTTGAGAAACAGGAAAGACAACAGGGGAAACTCAGTGTGGCTCCACTAACACATTGACATAAAGGTTTTTTTTGCTGAAGGAATTTAAGGAAGTTCTTTACAACTTCTAATCAGAAAGTGTTTTTTTTCCTAAAGTTGTGTGTAAATGGAATATTGAGCTTCAAGTCAAGTCAAGTATCTTTAATGTGATTGTATAAAAACAATTTAAACAAAAAACAGCAAAGCGCTTTCCTGAGTCACGTAGTGCAAAATGTAAAATACGTTACTATTAATAAATAGGTAGCTTCTGAAGATGTTGCTTTAAATTTAAAATGTCATGAACTTAGAGAAACTCTCCAGGTGACACTCCCTCCCATAGACCCCCCGAGTAATATAATAACACCAGAAAACACCACTGTGCCTCTGCAAAATGACGATGCAGGAGCAACGAGCACCACAAACTCACTCACCCGCTTATACTGCGTTGAACTTTGTGACTGTCGACGTCCAAATAGCGATGAAACCTGCCAAGAAAACAGATGATTATTATTCACCGTCTGGGGCTTGCTAACATTTGGGTTAGCAGCCGACCAGCTGGTCTCCCATCCTGTCGATAGCTGACTCACTTGAAGTTTGACCAGGCGAACTTCAGAGCCTGCTGGAAGTTCTGGTCCTCCTCATCCTCGACCCCGCTGACGCAGCTGATCAACTTCTTCGTCTCTCTCTCGGTCTCCTTCTCGAAGGTGCTCCAGTATGCCATGTTGATGTTGACACTGGTGCTGCAGTTAGCTTGACTACGCAAGCATTAAACTAGTAGCTCCCTGTCTGTCTCCCTTGTCTCCCTGTCTGTCTGTCTGTCCTGCAGCTGGCCGAGTGGGTCTGCGCGCTGCGCATCGAGCTCCGCCGAAGACACGTTAAAAATGTGCCATTTGTCGTAAAGGCGCGCAGGCTCCAGCTACCCTCTCCAGCTACCCTCTCCAGCTACCCTCTCCAGCTGTCCTCTCCACTGATCCTTCCTGCGCCGCGCTTTCCTACCACAGCAAACGAGGGCGAGTGCGCACGCGCGATATCAAAGTAAGATTTTTAAATTGCTGATATTTTAGTCGTTTTTATGTAAACACGTGTTTAAAACTGTCATTTCACACAGCAAAAAAAAAAAAAAAAAAAAGCTATACGTTAAGTGTTAGGAAAACACCGCTGACCGCTCCACTACTCGAAAGGATCACTTATAGCTCACTTATCTCCCATAATCCTTTGCACCCCAGCGGGGTTACGCTTGGTGGTATCTGTTGGAACCTCTTTCCTTCAAGGCTCTTTGTGATTTCCAATTTAAGGATGCCCCTCCTCCAGTCTGCGTAGTTTTAAGACAAGTTCACAAAGAAACTGGGAAAATGTACTTCGCCTACTTTGAAACAGGTTTTTAATTTTTTTGTTTTTTGTTAACCGGGAAGCATTTAAAGATTTAATTTGTGCGGACAGCAATGGAAATAAATCTGTTAATTTTGTCGTCAGTGGGGCGTGGCTAAACCCTCCACTCATAACTTTACTGTTGCAGCCACGGTGCCTCACAAAGCGCTGAGTCGACGCTCCGGAGAAGAAGCTGGGCAGCCCTCTCTCAGGCGAAAGGAAATGAAGAGGAGGCTACACAAGAAATACTTGATTTTAATTCTGGCATATTCAGGTTTACTGCTGATAATCCCGTACGTGTTAGATTACCGGGATAAATCCGTCCAATCCTCGAAACACGCGCCGTTGCAACAGTCCAGATGCCCAGATTTGGAGAACACGGTGGCGCTTCTGTGGGATAAGGGCTATAAAGTGAACGGCAGCGAGGGGATGGAGTACGCAGTCAACAGGAGCCAGTCTCGGATACACATCTACCTGCACGCCACCTGGAGGACTGGCTCCTCATTTCTGGGGGAGCTCTTCAACCAGCACCCCGATGTGTTTTACCTGTACGAGCCCATGTGGCACATCTGGCAGGCTCTGTACCCCGGGGATGCGGGCAGTCTCCAGGGCGCAGTGCGGGACATGATGAACGCCCTGTACCGCTGTGACTTCTCCGTCCTCAAACTTTACGCTGGTTCGCAAAATATCACCACGTCGTTCATATTCGGGTGGAAAATGAACAAGGTGATATGCTCGGAGCCGCTGTGCGACGCGCACAAGCGCCACGAAATCGGCCTGATAAAAGAGGACCGATGCGCAAAGTGCCAGAAGAGGGACATCAGGGAGCTGGAGAGGGAGTGTAAGAAGTACCCGGTGATGGTGATCAAAGGAGTCCGCGTTTTGGACCTAAGCACGCTGGTTCCTTTGATGAAAGACCCCGCGATCAACCTCCAGATCATTCAGCTCTTCAGAGACCCGAGGGCCGTGCACAACTCGCGCTTGAAGTCCAAACAGGCCCTGGTGAAGGAGAGCATCCAGGTGCTGAGGAGCAAGAAGCAGACGGACAAGTACAAGCGGCTGCTGGTGCCGAGCAACAGGGTGAACCGGGCGGAGAACTACGTCTCCAGCGCCATGGAGCTCATCTGCGACAACTGGCTCAGCGACATGATGCTGGTGATGAACGCGCCTCCGTGGGTGAGGAGGAACTACCTGCGCATCCGCTACGAGGACCTGGTCCAGCACCCCATGGAGGAGCTGCAGAAGCTCTACCGCTTCTCCAACCTCTCCACCTCCCCGGCTCTGGAGAAGTTCGCGCTGAACATGACGCACGGTCAGGGGTATTCATCAGACAAGCCCTTCCTGATATCATCAAGGGACGCAAAAGAGGCGATATATGCGTGGAGGGAGCGGCTCAATGTGGAGCAGATCGATCAGGTGGAGGCCTACTGCAGCGAAGTGATGAGGCAGCTGGGCTATCAGAAGAACAGCGTGGACAAAGAAACATGAGGATGTTCCACAGAGGGATCAGTGGGGTCAAGGTGAGAAAGGAAATCACGTTCAAATGGTAAAACACAAGAGAAGAGTGTCCTGTGTGCATTCACTCACCTAGTTTTCAACCAGTGGTCGAAACTACATTTACTGAAGTACATTTTGGAGGTACTTTTACTTTACCTGAGTATTTCCATTTGATGCCACTTTATACTCCCACTCTGGGGACTAGTTGTACTTTCTACTCCATGACATTTATCTGACAGCTTTTCTTGTCAGGTGATGATGATGATGTGACTCAGTGGTTGAAATACCAAGCTTTTTAAATACAGGTTGTTAAAGATGAACCCAGTGGTTTCCAACCTTTTTGTCTTCTGATGTCTTGGTGTCGAGGTCACACTTCAGATGTCGAGTTGTTAAGAATTCCACCGAACAGTCATTTATTTCCCCTCCACACTTCTGACATGGTTTCATTTCAGTAAATCCTCTCATGATCTGATAACTCCACAGAAATCAGAGATGAGAGATAAAGTCCACAAACTGAAAACAAATTTGTGAATAGGAACTTTGCCTTTTCTTATTTCCTCTCCCGTAAAATCATCTGATGACCCTCCGATTGATCTGCTGTCTGTATATGAAGTAGTTCAAACCAGCTCCACCTGCAGAAACTACACAGCAACATGGTGCTTAAACACTGATGCTTCGGTATCAATAAGCTAATATTTCATATACAATAATAAATCAGTCAGAGGGACCAAACCAGCACATTTTTCTGTTAATACTTCTGCCCTTTTACTGTAGTAGAGTTTCTCATGCAGAACTTCTATTTGTAATGGTGTATTTTTACATTGCTGTCGTGGTACTTCGTCGGTGAACGATCTGCCGATTTCTTCTACCGCTGTTTTCAACCTGCGCTCCTGTTAGCACAGGAAGTCTGCTGCTCTGCTCTGTGGTTGCGTGACCTTTGACCTTCTTCCGACTGAGGCAAATTAAAACCAGAGTTGTTGTTGTGGGGAACAACAGACTCACATTTATCCACACGATTCAGCAAGAAAACCACAACACAGTTGGATCTAATGTTTTTGAAAGCCTCCCACCACCCTTAACATCAGTGGCTTATTGTTACACAGTAGTTTTATGTGTCTATGTACATTTACTCAAACACTTCCATTCTGCTTCCTTCTTCTGCTAACATGTACATGTCAATGAAGTAATATTCCAGTATTTATATATGATACGAATAACATAACACCCTAAATTGGTCCATTTTGCATAAGAAGTATTTTTACTTTTGATACTTAAGTAAAAAAAAACATTTTTACTTCTGTACAAGTCAAAATATGAAGGCAGGTCTTTCACTTGAAAGCGAACATGTTTTCATTGTGAAATTTCTGCTTTTACTGAAGTAGAAGTAGAATACTTCATTACGGAAGCATATTGCTGCCACGCCAGAAAAAGAAATACGGATCGGGTAAGTCACACTCTGCAGGTGGAGTCATTCCTCATTGATTCTCACTGATCAGCTCAGGGACATAATCACCTCCCTCCAGCACCAAATTATTACATCATAGTTTCACGTGATGACAAGATAAATAGTATATTGTTATAACAAGATGAGTTTATTGTAATAATGTGATCTAGTCATAATAACCTGAAAATATCTTATCATAACACGACAAACATGTTGTCTTAACCTGAAAAACATCTTGTTGTAACAATAAGCTTTTCACTTTACAACCTGATCCGTTTTTCTTTTTCTTTAGTGGCACTAACCATCTTCCGTACTTCTTCCCCGACCCTGTTACCTCCCTTGAATGTTCGCCTTTCACTGTGCAGCATGATGTATGTGCACAGTTGGACACTAAAAGGCTGTTTTTACAGCTTGCATCTGCTGAAGGAAAGAAACTTCTTTGTAAGACGTGAACAACAGTTTGATTTTGTGACATCACAACTCGTCATTTATTTTGGATTTGTTTTTGCCTGTAAACAGCCACATGCAGTTTTTAGTCAAATCCATCTGTTGATCATCTTCATTTTTAGTTTTCTCATCACAGTCCTCCCTCATATCAACTGTTGCTCAGATAATGATGTACTGTTAATAATATACGTCGCGGTTGTACTGTTGCTTTTTTTTTTTAACACGGAGCTTTCTCTTTAACTGTCTCACTGAGTTATGAATCACATGATAGATTTTCAAAGACAAATGTGTTTTGAGATTAGATAAAAAAATTTTTTTTAAAAACATATACATAAATGCTCCAAAGGGGGGGAAATTATTGTAATCATTTTCCAACATTGACATTTAAACACAATAGACACCACTGTAACTGATTTTCGTTACCGTCGGAGTGCGACGGTCCAAAATATTTCTCCCTCCTTTTAATGAGCGACTGATCTGCTGTTTAATAGAGGCCTCATTGTTTGGTCCCTGGCAACGGCGGGTCCCTCTCATGGACAGCAGGGGGGTCTGGCAGCGAGTCACCGGGGCCTCAGACTGTGCTATCAAGAAGGAGATCATTGTATGTGGCGCTCCGTGATGGGATGGAGCTCCCGGGGGGGAATTACAACCAGGCTGTCACCACCAGGCCTTCACAAGCACGGCCCTCTACAGCCGGGCCGCCTGCAAGCCGTCAGCACCGCACACATGTAGGGTGGAGCCCCCCCACTGCATCCACCCTACAGCACTGACAGAGAGGACCAGGAACATAAGGCCTACACACACATTCAATAGGATTATTAATCCTATTGAATGTGTGTAGGCTTTATGTTCCTGCATCTGTTTCTCTTTGCAGCTGTGTCATAATGTAAGGATTTTATTTGAATAGTCAAATGACTTTTTTTTCTCTCTCTTCCAGGGTCCTGGTTTATTCAAGGCTGAAGGCGAACGCTGGAATAAAAAAGCTGGAATGTGGCCCACTAGGAGTTCTTAAGCAGGCCACTCAGGTTGTTTCCCTCCAGCCGAGCCGGGTCGATGAACTGGACAAAAATCCAAGTGGAAAGAGAAGCCAATCACGGACAGATGAACTGGAAACAAGGAGAAGGCAGCTTCTTTTTTTTCACAGTGTTCTCTGTTTGACACCATCAGGGTCAGATAGAGAGAATGTGAGGAGGAGGATAAAATAAGAGAGGACGAGACTGGTCTGTGCTGCCGTTTCACTGGCTGGCCTCTGTCCTTCTGTCCTTTTACTAGCGCTAATCCTTCCTCAAATCCCCTGCAGGCAATGGCCATAAAAAGACCCAGAGGTGGGTCCTTCTTGGGAGATGACTTGCCGGGGATCCAAGGGCGGCAGCGCCGTGACATCCTCTCACCTGTGCGACTTATCCGTCCTATGACTAAGCGTGGCAGTAAGCTCGAGCATTACTAATACTAAACTGCAGCTGGCTCACTAACAGTGCTAATGTAGAGCATTCAGAGGAGAAGCTACTGTATTTTCCTGAGAAGAGGCCTGGCTGAGGAGCTTTTGTTCCACCCCCGGGCCCCTCAGGAATCTGGACAGCTGCAGCGCCCCGTTGACAAAACACTCACATGGGTGTGAAATCTTCTGATATCCTACAGACTTCTTGGAGAGCTGCCTCTGTCCTCTGCTGCTGAACTTCTTAGCCAGTTTTTCACAAAAACAACAGACAGTACTGACTCCTCTTGTTACCTGCTGTTTGTAGTTTTCGTCTAAAACTTTGTAAAATGCTGTGATGTCCCTCTGGTTGAGGATGTGCTGCAGATGGGGTGAAACGTTTACCAACATCCATGTGTTCAACTTCACAAGTTGGTTCTGTAAAAACGGTTCCGGGTGGAAGAAGTTCTCCTGTCAAAGAATTTAAACTGACTGAAATAAAAGAGTAAAAACTAGAGAAGCTGAAGTGAATGTGTGTGACTGCTACGCACATTAATCCTGAGTCATAGACTACTTTATAAACACAAGAATTAATTTATCCTATTATACTGGCTGAGTTATTGATCCACCTGGAGTGAACAGGAGCTTTAAAACACATCTCGTAGTTGACTTTTAATGATCATAAACGGCATCATAATGCTCTAAGTCCAAGATGATCAGTGTCCATTAGTGTGCATTTTGAAACTTAAAATTTAATGATGTCAAACAGGCGTCCATAAACTATAATATATTAGCAGTATGTTATTATTAACCCATTCATTCACCATAATCACCCAGCCCGGTATCGCGCCGCAGCGTGTAACACCCACTTCAAGCCACTAGAGAATACCGTGTCAGTGTCACGTTTTGCTTCACATGTCTGAAGAGGGTTGAAGAAGGAGGTCACGTTATGAAGTAGAAAGAGTGATGAAGTCCACGTAATGAGGTCAGGGGTCATTTAACAGAACAAAACAGACTTTCACCTGAGAGGCCAGTGCTCGAGTCCATGAGACAGCAAAAGGTGGATTTATTTTAAGTAACATAACGTATTTAACTGACTTAAATGAAGTAGTTTTGATGCATAAACCTAACCAATGTGTGACCGTGTCACATTTAACACAAGCCATGATCTTTTCCTTTTTTTAAAAAATGTCCCCTCGGGGATTAATAAAGTATATACCTACCTACCTGAACCTAACCACGTGGTTTCAGAGGCCACTTACTTTTCACACGTAGGTGAGTAAAGACGTGACACTGACTCAATGTTGAAGCAAGATGTCCGCATTGGAAGATTAGTGAGAGTACACAGAATATTTTGTCATTAATGGTTACAAATATCTCTCAAAGTTACAGCATGTGAAGGCACCCACTTGCATGTCAACAGATATATCAGCAGTATTGATTGAATAGGTCTGCTGTACTGATTTTTATTGCATGCTTTGGCATGATATCGGATCGAATTACTTTACATGCAGTTGATCTGATTTGGCCTCCATAGACTTAAATGTGCCCCATCATAACTCATAAACTGCATCTCATCATAATGAATACACGTGCAGCTGATTAGTGGGCAGCGATGGGCACTTTGGAGTTTGAATGAGGTTTGTGTTGTACACAGGTCCCAAGTTAAAAATACAATGGGACTGAATATGGCCCATAAACACCCATGAAGGACAGTGCGTCACTCTTAAACTGGACACGTCATCAAAATGTATTATGTACGTGTATTATGAAATATCGGGGGATTTCGTACGTCACACACAAGCTGATATATGAATGCAGTATATTTAGGTATTAAAAACTCTTTAAGTTATCGATACTTATCAGTTCCATTTAAACACTAAAGAGACTTCCTGTGAAGGTTTCTCAGACAGGACCAACACACAACTGGGTGGCTCAGAAGTTGATGATTTTTATTAACATGTCAACATGCAGATCATGGCAGAAAGAACTTGGCAGCCGGTTGCTACAAGAAAACAACAGATGCACTTATTGACAATTGGGCTACATCTCATATTTCTCAGGTACAGAGAGCATTTAAATTTAGCCGGCAAGACAACTGACAGCACAACAGTCTGAAAGAAGACGGGGAGAGAGAGTGAGTGCACATGAAGGTTATATAAGAGTCCCACTGGTGTTCCTCTGCTCGAGGTAAAGTGCCAAACTCTGCTCATTTATTTGTCTGCAGCCGTCGTCCGGGATATTGCTGTCCATAAAGTGCTCCGACGTCTTCGAGAAAAATTCTAGTTAGCGTGTCGTAGACCGATGTGAGTTCATGTTGTGAAGTTTTCTGCACTTTTATTAGTCGATACCGCAGAACATGTGGGGAAATTCCCCGGAGATATGAGCAGAAATCATAGTTTTGTCAGATTTTTTTTAATAGTCCAGAGACACTAGAAGGTCTGCTGTGTGTATGCAGATAAAGTGTCTTCAGGCTGGGGACAAAATGGTGAACAAGTGGTTATTTCAATGTTCCCTATCGTCAAGGGATTTCAGACAGCGATCGCAGCTTCACAGTGCTTGTGACTTTAAAGGCGACATGCAGCTTACATAACTAGATTCATTTCCTCCTGGAGGTGAGCTGTAAAACTTCTCCCCCGGTGTGAAAGCCTCAGATTCTACTTTAACAATCGAGCCTTTCACACCCGCCCACGTGCACTCATACATAAAGGCAGCAGCCCGCTGCGTGCAGTCGAAATGGGGGGAAACAAAAGGTGACACGTGCTGAATTTAAAACGGGGAGCGGGTCAGATGACTGGCCTCCTCCTCCTCCTCCTCCTCCCAGAGGGAAGTGATGGTTTCACCAGCTGTTAAGTTCATGAGGAGTGATGCTAATCAACCTGGAGGAAAACAACAAAAACAGTGGTCTGTTGTGGGAAACAGCAACTAAGACTAATGCGAAGAGTGAAATTTGAAGGCTCCTGTCATAGATTTGCATGTTGAAGTCGAGCCATTTATCTCATCTAAAACAGGTAACTACAGCCGGTAGGAGCTGTGCAACAAGTCAAATGATGCCACACTGTATGCAAATGCAACAATCCATCTAATGTGGAGACAACGTGCATTAGTTTGATACCAAAACAAGAGAACATACTGTGTCCCTATTTATTATAAAAGAGCTGTATTTTCATGAAAATGGGCAGTCGGGTTGCCTGCAATAAAAGCTTAGGGAAGCGTGAGCATTATTCATGTGCAGCAGCTGTCAAAGACATAAATGAAATGATGTCGAGTAGGTGCACAGTGAGTTAAAGGAAATAGTTTGACATTTATTAGCTTTCAAAGAGAGAGTTAGATGAGAAGGTTGATATTACATCACATCTGTCCGGTAAATATAAGCCTATACAGCGTGTTAGCTTAGCATAAAGACAGGAAACAGGGACGCAGCTAGCAGAGGTTGAAGATCCCCTTCATGTATTTTAAATATATATAAAAAATACTCTGCTTTGAGTAATAATTTGTGTCTGATGTTTTTTTTCCAGAAAGAATCTTAGAATTACATCTAAACCTAAAAAAAAACACGCACAATCATACGTCTAAATATTTTTCATTTCAAATGTCTGACCATCGGATAGAAGATGTCTGTTACATCTCCAAACCTTTACTCTCTTTGTATGTACGATGCAGGATTCAAGTTTCCACATCACACTTTCGTAAGCTGCTGATTGGACCACGATCAACTGAACTAGTTGTGATGTCACAAATCTTCCTCACAGGTACACGCCTCAAACTCGCATTTTAGATACAGAGAAATGAACATGAAAACAGCCTTTTCAAGTGTCAACCTTTGCACAGACATTGTTCTGTGGACTGAAACTCAAAGATCCAAGAAAGCATTATTTTAGTGGAGGGGAACTTTAAAAAACTAAATGAAATGTAGGCTATCTTTAACAGTCTAATTCAAAACCTTTTGAAAAAAGGAAAATTACTGATTTTGCTCTTTAATTTTTGTACAGGTTAAACAAACTCCATATTAATCTCTGAGCTTTACGCGTGCTGGCATGTGGATTTTGTAACCTTTGGACAAACTAGCTGTTTTTCTGTTTCCAGACTTTGTGCTAAGCTAACAGCTCTCCTGGCTTTGGCTTCACATTTAACAGATTTCTCAAAACAGTATCATTAACTATTGCTTAATCATAATTTTAAAAAAAAAACATTGACAAAGCATTGCATCATGGATGAAATCAGTCTTCTGATATTCTTTTTTGGATGAAATGTATGCAGACACATGTAAACGCAGTCCTTTAAATAAGTAAAAGCTCCAAGTAACAAAAGTAAATTAGGAGTTTAAGTTAATGATTTCATGATTTTATATATTGAGGTTAATATACGAGGTAAACAGAGCAGAGGCACCATGTTTACGTGTATACACACTGCTGATGCAGGTGTATGCACTTCTTTTAATAATCTCTTTTTTAGTTTAGACTTTGAGTTTCCCCGGTCTTAACGTTTGTCTACTTGAGTTTAAAGCTAAACAGGTGAAATCATGTTGGTAGCTGCAGCTTTTCTGACACTGTGCTTCAAGACCTCAATGCAGCATGTCGCTTACATGTAGAGCTGAAACAATGAACTGGTGAGTTGGTTAATCGACCAATTGAAATGAGTCATTTCAGTCATTTTTCAATCAAAAATCACAGACGGTTACTGGTTCTTGTTGATTCTCCAATGTGATGATTTTCTTCTTTCTTTGTCATGTAAGGTAATTACATTCATATTTTAGTTTTTTGAATGCTTCACCTTTATCTGTAAAACATGAATTGGACTTAAGTAATCAAGAAAATCATCAGCAGATTAATCATTTGAAACATTCTTTATATTAGTAGACAATACTGATTTTTTTTTTTTGTGTGCAAAAGATTCAAAAATACGATGAAGGTCTGCTTTTTATTTTGGTGCTGCTAAACTGCATATTTCAAGCCTAACTCTAAAGTTTTGAGAAATCAGCATTATTTCACAGGAAATAATAATATTAGCATTGAAACACTTATTGGTGTAATTATACACAGAGATGCTGTCCGTAACAGTCATGGGTGTAATACACTGAAAGGAGCTGTCCCACTGAAGATGAACAAAGCTCAGCACTGTAGCTATTTACATGCTCACATTCATCACCCATGACCGGCTGTGGTAGCTGAGACAGAAACACCCTCGCTGTGTGCTCCTCACAATCTCCTCTGCAGCGATGCTTTTTGTGTGAAACAGTGGACATTTTCACAAACTTAGCAGCGTCTCGTGAGCGGCACAAATTGACTGAAGAACTTCTTTTCTATCTATAAACTGTTAATGTTTGGTCTGCGCGGCCTCTGTGCCGCATCGAGATGGGTCGGGACCACAAAGGAGGCTCTTGGCATTTTGTCAGTGCTGACTGGTGGCCTGTGAGGACATACTGGTCAGATCACATGATGAGAGACAGTGACTTTTTTTTCATCTACTTCTTCATCACTCGAGTTGAACACACAAAGTTCAAAAGTGCAGATTTCCACTCCTGACGCTCCAGAGGACTCGTGTCTCCTGGAGAGTAAACTCCATCTCTTTAAATAAGGATGAAATGCTCCAGTAGCTCTGCTGCCGGGGCCGAGAGGGAGCTCAGACTGAACCATCCCCTCCTGTCTGCTCCCATATCTCCAATCTGTCTTGTATCTGAAGGACTGGACGCTCTCTGTTGTGGAGAGCTGAGGGGCAAGGCGGTCTGGGGGTCAGGTCAGGCAGGAGAGGCAGCGGTTAGATGTGATCCTCGATGGGGAAAACCAGGCGCGTGCCTCGGCTCAGCAGCTCCTGCTCGCGGGAGTCCAGCTCACGCTCCAGCGCCTCCTCCGATGTGCTGCCGCTTCTCTTCCCGTTCACGCTCCAGCCCGAGCCCCCGGCGGCGTCCGCCCCGGCGCCGGACGCCCCGTTGGCCGTGATGGCGGTGTCGCCGAACGTGAAGGTCAGGTCGGCGTCGCTGCGGATGAGGTCAGAGTCGGGATCTCTCAGCTGCTCGTGGTTCTGAAAGCAGATTTCAGAGTGGAACATGGGGGGGGGGGGGGGACGGAGAACATGAGGATGACATGCTCACAGATGTGGGACACATGTGGTGTGAACAGATGAACACGCTGACATCAACAGCGCAAAGGCTCATAAGGGACACTGTGGATTTACAGAGGGGAGGACAGGAGGCTTTCTCTTAGTGACTTGTGCAGCTGCATCTGGATTAAAGACAAACAGGAAACCACAAGTTGCTTAATATCACAGCAACTGGCAGTGAACGAGTGTACGAGCTCACGGGTATAAAAAGGACATGAGTCATCAAAAGTTGAAAGCACATGTTGCATTCGGGTCGGAGAGCTCTACAACATGAGGTTACCGCTGCTCTAATTGACTGGCTGACAATCAATAGTCCACCCATGTCCCCCGGGATGAGTTAATGTCAGGTCACTGCAGGGATTACATAATTGTTTTACTCCAACTTGGAAGGGAAATAGAGGAAAAGTCTGCAAGTACATCCATCAGATATTTTGTGGAGTTAAAGACGGTCACACCCTTAATTAAAATAGTAACACAACTGTCATCCTGAACACCAGACACCACCCTGCTGCAGTACAACAGTCACCAGAGCACAAAGGGAGCATTAATATGCAGCTGGAAAGAGTCCCAGAGAAATCCACATTTTAGTGCTGCTGTTTGTTTGTTGTTAACAAAACTGTTTGGCCTTTTTAGAAAATGAAACTATATATTTGTGACCCATTTCTCCAGATTAAAGTATTTAGTAGGAACCAATGAGCTCAAAGCTGAGTGCCGCAGATATTAGGGATGCATTAAGAGGCGGACTAATGGAGAGTTGGGTTTGGTCTTTTCATGAGCCTTTTGTTTTCTAGAACGATGAATAAATCAAGTTAAATTGGTCAAGTTTCCAAAAATGGATGGATATCCAGCTTGAAGTGTATTTTCTACCACCATGTTTTAAATGTTGCACAATTTCACGGTCAGAAGGAATCAAAATCTGCTCTATTTGACCACATTTCATAATATCCATAACCGAAGAGGGACCTGGCAGGGAGCTTTATTTAATCCGGTCTCTTCCCATTTGACAACACAGAGCTCTGGATGGCCCTGATTTTATGAACAAACCACCTAAATTCATTACCCGCTTGGCAGGCAGCCCGACGGCAACCAACCAGGCCTGGAAAACATTTGTGGATGCTGAATTTGAGACAGAACTTTACTTTCTTGGAATTAGAATTAAATTAGAGATAACATATTTGTACTGTGCAGTAGAGAAATGCAATATGGATTTTCTATCCCCACAGTGAAGGTCTCTGTGGGTTACTGTGAAATGAAAAAAAAAAAAAAAAAAAAGCCTCCATGTCCAAGTGTTTCACATGAAGTGAAAATGGGAATTTGCCAGAGTGAATCCAAGTGTGACCGTGCCCTCAATGGCTGTTTCTGTGTTTAAAATATCAGAGCGCAGTGTCTTTCAGAACAGTGGTCATCATTGAGGTGCCACTGAAAAGGGCCTTTTGTGCCCACTGAATGCAAAAAGGCTTCTCGACCGTCCATTTTCTCTCTTGCTGAAGGCTTCGCTTCTTTGTGCGATTACTGGCAGGCATTGAGAATACTTTGACGATATTACAATTCTCCTGAGAGAGCAACCTTCAGTATTCACGGAGAGCCTCCCTGAGGCAGCGAGTCCGAACTGAACACGGGGAAGGAAAGAACACTTTGAGATGCACAAGGTTTTGCTTGAATTTTTTTTTTTACCAAAATGTATTTTCTACAGTATTTTTAGGGTAATCATTGTTCCCAGAAAAAAAGACTCTTAAAGAAGAAAATAATAACAAGAATCAATTACAACTTAACCAGATCCAAAATGTAAACAAAAATGTTGTGTTCTGAAAACTGAAAACACAACTCTTGGTTCGATGCTGGCCACTTTAAAAAAAAGGTCAAAAGCGGTTTTATTTGACGGGTGCGATGAGCTCGTCAACCCAAACGACATTTATTATAATAGATTTATGTAACGGGATCACAGCTTGGAAAATGTCAGTTCACGTGTCTTTAAATAAAAAGTTTGGGACGCGAACTTCTTTGCTTTCTTGCCGAGAGTTAGAAGAGAAGTTGAATGAATCGATATTCTGTCTCCTGTCTATTTACTGAATATAGTCGGGTAGCCAGATCTGTTAACACCACGCTGTGCGTAAATATGAAGATACAGCCAGCAGCTGCTCAGTTTAGCATAAAGACAGCGGATGCTGTTATGGTAACAGGCACATACAAACAAGGAAGTGGAGTGACTCACTGGGAACTAAAAACAGATTGCGGCATTTTCGTGTTGTGTTTTCAGATTGTTTTTGCACTTTCAAATTGTGTTTTCTTCTGATGGTGTGCAAAGTAAATGTGACAGGTGACGTTTCTTGTTTTAGTGGCTAGTTAGCTAATAGCATAGCAGTCAGAGCTAAAATAAAGCAGCAATTGAGAAGGAAGTCGATATTATATTGTGTTTTTATCCATTATAACGTTGTTCAAATTGTGAGCTCTATTATCTGGATGGCTTCGTTGAGATCTGAAGGACGTACAGAATGTCCCATCACGTTGGATTTTCTGTCTTCTGCTAACCAAACAACCAGTTTAAATTAATCTAATCTACCTGTTAATCAAGACTGATGAGCGCATTGTCATGAGACCACAGATTTGGAGCAGAAAAACATTTCCCAACATAAAGCTAATGATAGTATTTAAGATCCATCTACATTTTTTTTTTTTTCTTTTCAGCATAGTTTGGGAGAACAGTTGGTCTCACACCGCAAGCTTAGTATCCACATATTTCACCCCTTTTTATCTGCATTGAAGAGCAAATCTTTTTTTTTGCATCTTGCCTGAGGCGGATGAGCCCCAGATTTCCTGGAAGAGTGGTGCTTCAGTTTCCTGGTAGCTGGTGAGTTGAGGTATATTACCATTAATAGCATCCATGATCCACAGCTTGATAAAAAGGCTTGTGATGATGGGGTTTCCTACCACTGCAGACACGCTTCTTTCAATTATACAGAATAAAGTGCAAGTCAACCTCAAAAGGTTGACTTGCACTTTATTGTTTCAAACCCTCTGAAATGGAGACAGAATGTATTTTTGCAGCAACGAGTCAAGACAAAACCTCTTAAAGTGCTGTTTTTCCTGTTAATGTTTTTTTAGTTTCCGTTCTTAATTTGGAGAATAAACTATAAAAATAAACTTGTTTACATCCGGCTGACCTCATCTCACTCTCTTCACCTAACTCTCGGCAAGAAAGAAAAAAACAGTTTGGACCAAAATTTTAGAACAACTCTTTACAAACATCTGACTGGACAACATGCAGGAAGCAGATTTTTTTTTTTTTACAGTTTCTGCAGTGTGACCGGGGACTCTTCACAGATCACTGGTCATGTAGGAGCGTCACTGTTTGTTTGCATGCTGCGTTTTTGTGCTTGTGCGTGTGGACACTCACCTCGTAGGCCTGGGGGCTGGTCAGACAGCTCGCCAGCGGCCCACAGTAGCTGGGCAGAGTGGAGGTGAGAGGCGGACCGCTGTGTGTCAGAATAGGCTTCAGGTAACTGGACGTTTATTAAGGACAACAACACAAAGAGCTCTACAATTATTAACAGGGATCAAAGGCTGTAAATTAACTAGAAGTGATTAATTAAACCATTAATTACAGCTTATAAAGTCTTTTTATGGAAAGTTCTCTTGAAATATCCAATAAAACACAGTTAAATAAACATTTACAACTAGCTGTGTCCTTACTGTATACAATAATACTGTCAGTCGTTTCCTACTAGAAGTTCTTTTCTTGCAGAAACTCAGCGTAAACACATTTCAACTGATGAAATAACGTAGAGGATGTCTGCCAACAGGATATACTTTGAGTTTAAATCTGAGTCATTTGGTGACTCTTGGCAGCAGTGCAGCATCAGGAATCAGCCAGCTTCTCTACCTCTTGTTTGTAATTAGTCAGGCTGTATTGCGCTTCTGGGAAAAGCCAGCGCCTCGTTCAAGTGGTTATTGTGGCGAAAGGAGCGGTCAGCTCCCCGTCAGAGCATGCATCAAGCCGAGCTGTCGAAATCAGCGACACAGTCCCCCACCCAGAAATAAAGCTCTTGCATCATAGATGTTTACCTCGGAGATGACAAAATGAGAGAAATCAACCTGCTCGCTGCAGCTGCATACAACACGTGTCACCAGGGGGAAAGTCTCCACTGTAAGAAACACCTGCTCCGTTCAAAGGCAGCTACACAATCAGCCACCTGGGGAAGCAATTGCTCAGCAGAGAAAGGAGGGAGGCAGGAAATGGGGGGGGGGGGTGAACTGCTAAACACATTTACTTAAGTCGGTTGTTGCAGCCAGACTGATTTAATCTGATCCCATATCCTTGGATGATCCAACAAACATTGTACCACAAAGAGCCACACTAGTTCAGACATATAATTACCTCGTGGCCTCAATGCAATTCATACACATATGTCCTTGTTTTTGTGAAGCAGGACGCAGAAAGGATACTTGTGGTCAAAGGTGTACCACAGCCTGAAGAGCCACGCACTCTCCTGTTTGGTTTTACTTAGTCCTTCAGCCTGGGCGCCTTCCTGGGAGAAGCACACACAAAAAACACACTCTTATATTCTGGACTTGTTGCATAAAATATCTGTAGAAAAAATGATCTTGTTAATTCAAACCCGGTAATTAAATTCTTCG
Organism: Embiotoca jacksoni; assembly: GCF_022577435.1. Taxonomy (NCBI): domain Eukaryota; kingdom Metazoa; phylum Chordata; class Actinopteri; family Embiotocidae; genus Embiotoca; species Embiotoca jacksoni. The sequence continues at coordinate 9,406,601 of NW_027185296.1, read as the reverse complement.
TAATCAGTTAAAGGACTGATTTGTTAATTTTATAACACCGAGCTTTTATTTTGAAATATAAGCAACAAAAGCGTGATCAACAGGTTAAAGTTGAAGTTTAGAAAAGTGCTATACAAATAAAGTTTATTATTATTATTAAAGCATTTGCAATCATATGATCAGTACTCGTGATCCTATGGTGGCAGTAATGTGAGGTAATACATATTTCACAGAATATTTACTTTCCAGGGGTTTGTCTGTTTTCTACATGAAATACAAATGCCATAAAATTACAGGAAATTGCTTTTACAACAAAACGTCGACCATCCAATAACGGTTGTAATAAATACATCTAATCAGAAATTATAGTCGTTTGACATGACTATTGAATCGTTTAAGTTTAGATTACACTGAATTCTTAGTAAAAATACAAAAGTGTTGCACCTATTGCAGATATGTATTAATACCTAATACATTAGATATTATATAATTTCCAGGCATGCACTGGGGCCACAGCACTGCTGCTGCTGGTATTTTGTTTTTCACAGTCCTTCATGTCTTTTCTCTCTCTGTGTTCTGTATAGCTGACAAATCCGAACAATTTACCATTCGATTGTTCTACAAATGCGGTGAAATCTGGCCAAAAGCGTTCATAAAGCACATTTATTTGTAGGCCAAATTTGATTTAATCTGCTTTAAATGTGTGTGGGATTTAGTGAAATCTGGCAGCGAGGTTACAGGCTACAACAAACTGAACACCCTTCGCCTCATCGTTCCCTTCCCTTCCCTTCCCTTTCCCTTCCCTTCCCTTCCCTTCCCTTCCCTTTCCTTTCCTTTCCTTTCCTTTCCTTTCCTTTCCAGGCATGTAGGTGAATCTATAGAGGCTGTGTTTGATTGTCCCTTCTGGGCTACAGTAGAAATGTCCGTAGAAGTGGACTGCTCCATATGAAGATATGAAGAAAGGCTCATTTTAACACAAAAACACAACTGTTCTTAGTTTCAGGTGATTATATACTAATGAAAACATAATCAACAATATTATTATATTACACTTTAGCCAATAGAGCCTTCTTGAAATAGTTTACCTAAAATGTATAAATTTATTAAACTATTAAAGAGTTTAAAAAAAAAAAATCCACTCGTCTGATACTGTCAGAAATGTCTGATGAATCATTTGTATATGAAAATTACTTAATAAATGGGATTCATCCAGAGAAGTCTTCATCAGGCACAAGCTAACTGTGAATAGTTCACTTTTGCAGGTTTGGGCATAAAGATGACTGCAGATCATTTAAAGACGGTTTTGAGGTTAATGGCAAATCACCTCATAAAGCTAACTCAGTTATTCACAAACGGTGAATAGAGCCCTGCAACCATCAGTATGTGATTAATGATTGTAATTTAAAATACCTTGCTGAGGTGCAGATCAAAAAGCTTTCATGAAAAAACAATTGTATTTAAATAAAATATCAAAGGACACCTGAATATTATAAGTCTACAAACTGGCCAGTGTAATATCCAACGTTACAATAGAGCTCCTGCACTCGTCCCGTTGCTGCAAACAAGCTCACAGCGTTCTGTCAGTAGTACAGTGGGACATAGTTTAACAGGGTATATACTGTACATGCATCATCATCAGTGAAACCCCACTGAAAAGTAAGTTAAAGGATTTTGCACACCACAGCTAACGGAGCTGTTCTGCTTCCGCTGTCTCGTTCAGCAAATTCGCTAAAAAAATATTTTTTGCAGAAAATGTAACTATTTACGTGTTTAGACTTGCTGACTAGTGCCTGCATCAACATAAAATAGCAGAAGCAGAAGAGTTTCAGCAGGGAGAAATGCACTGACAAAAGACACATGAGCCGAGTGGGATCCTCACCCCCTGTAGGACCTGGAAGTTGTCTCCACAGGGCTGCAGGTCTTGATCTGGATCGACATCCACCCTGCAACACAAGAGGAAGTAGAAAGAACTGAAAATGTAATGTGAGGTAGTCAAATGGCTCAGTGAGATACCAACCAGCAGCATCTGTCAGCCCCTTACATTGTATGCCTGTAACTTCCCCACGTATCACCTCTGCTCTTCTTTGACAAATCAGGTTTGTATTTTGACATGATATCGTAGACTGTTCACTTCGACACAGAAACCATCCTGCAGAATACAGATGTATCTCCTCTGTGGCTGACCTACTTTGAAAACCCACACATCAAAATTACTGCTTGCTAAACCATTTTGTTTCAGACAAATGCCGCAAAATAGCATCTTACCTAATATAGTCAGAAAAACAGCCAGAAACTGAAAGATATACACGATAAGGCAACCAAGGGTGACATTAAGTTATAACTTTTTACTTGTGACGCAAAACACAAAACTGCACTCTGATAAACAAGTTGGATTTCCATCTGTAGGCTACAGAAAATAAAATATTAGTTTGCGTAAAGAACCCAACAGTAATATAAAATATGACACTGGGTCGAAATTATTTATTTTCCAGTGGTGCTTGTGTTACTTCGACCCAAGCTTTGACAATTTTAACCCAGTTATTTCTAGTGTGTAACATATTTAAACTATTATTATGTAAAAGAACATTGTGACATTTTTGCTATCCACTTATTTACTTCCTTACTGAGAATTAGATGAGACCATAAACACTGCACTCTGTGCACGGAAACAAATATACAAATTTCCAAAATGTCAAACTACTCATTTAAACAGCGCACACTTATTTTTTGCCTTCGGAGCTGGTCATGAATAATTTCCCTGTGGTGTCTCTTTCCAACAGAGAGGGATTAAAACTGAACACAAGCACATTTTAAAAGGGGCGCTTTTAATTCCCATAAACTGACTAATCCTTGTGGACAGAAGCCAAGGCAGAGAAATGCAGCCTTTCATGGTCAAATCTTGAACTACACCTGACACTGCAGCTACAATAGAGGCTTCAACTAATGTTTATGGTTATCTCAAGACTTTTCCATGGCTGTCATAGAGAGGAAATAGCCTGTCAGAAGGAGTGAGTAACTGCATTGTCTTTCTGGTTTCCACCTTAACAGCTTGAAAAGAAGCAGGCCACGAGTATCCCACTGTGTTTTAAGACTTTTTTTTTTCTCCACAACACACACACACACACACACACACACACACACACACACACACACACACACACAAAGAGGATCTTTAGGAGGTGGAGGCTGCCTGGAGGTCAAAGGCTGAGCGGAAACAAAGTGCTGGGCACTGCATCAGGAAGGAGGAATGGTCCTGAGATTAAGACATAACTGTTGGGGGCCCCGAAAAAGAGAGACGCAGAGCTCAGCACACATTTCCCCTGATAAGAAACAAACGTGCTCGTATTCTCACACACACTTGCATAAGAGAGACTTCAGTTCACCCACTAACCTTTAATCCTAATCCTGAAAACATCCTCTCTCCTCCTTTAATCCAACAAATATTCCTTGCAAGCAATTTTGTTTTGCTGGAGGAAAGACATGGAATTCTGAGCGGAGGAAGCATCTTGACTCTCAGTGCGTTACTTTCCGCTCATTAGCTTCCTCTTTTGCACATAGTTTTAAAATAATTTTGCACAAGTTTGTGGAGCTGCTTCTGTGGCAAAATGTGTGCGACCTCAAACCTTCCCTCTTTTTCTTCCCCCATGGCCCTTTACAGACGCCCCATGTTCCCCGTCACCACAAACAAAAAACAGAAGTAAAAAGTTAGAAGAAAGATTCTTGTCTGAAGCAACCACACGCTTTCCCAACACCAGTTACTGTCAGAGACTGTGTCCACGTTCACATACAGCACCTGAAATACTTCCACTCTCCAAGCTGACGGCACTCTTCCTGCAATGTTTTGCTGTTCCCAAATCTGTCACATCATAAACATATGTATTGAACACCTTAAAGTTAAATTATTGGTATATTTAGCATTTCTATTTTAAGACTGATAAAAAAGTCCCATCATGTGCCTTTGATGCTCTTAAAAGGAACTGCAACACATTTAATCTTATCTTTAGATACAGCCAGTGAGTTCATGTCATCTCTCAGTATCACAGCTGTCCTGTTTCAATATTTTTATCCAGACAAAAAAGCATTTTGGGTTCCGGTAAAGGAGGACAGTAAATGAGAGTTTAAGCAGATCACAGTGAGTACAGTGTTTTTAAAATTAGTAAACTGGCAGCAGCCTCTGCCACATAGTATCTGTTGTTTTTGGAGACATGCACTAATCGTCAGATTGGTACTGAGGCTCAGCAGATGTTCAGGCATGCTCATCAAAAAAAGAAAAAAAAATACACAGGATTAAATAACTACAACTCTTCAACTGACAGTTCAGCTGCTTTCAGCTGCTCTCAGTATTTTTGAACCAACACTTGGAAGTAAACGATCTGTTATCGTTTAACTGGGAGATCATCTGCTACTGGTGGTAACACTTCAGCTGTCAATTTACCACACGTTTCATCTTGTCAGTTCTTCATCTTCAACTTCTTGTATCACTTTCACTTACTTCCACTCCACTGAGAACTTGAACACTCATTCACTTCACTCAGTGCTTTTAGCTAAACTAAAACTTGAATGTCTTTCTGATGGAAAAATAATGAACTCATCATACTTGTCAAATGTTTGTCTATCTGTTGCACAACGTGGTTCTACAGTCTCAGTTACAACGTCTCTGTACCTTTATTTTGTGACCTACGACCTCACTCGGTACCATCTACAAAATCAGATCTACAGAGGGAGTGGGGGTGACTGTCACCTGTTTAAGACTGTATATAAGCTGAACTACAGAGGAGAGACTTCGAGCAATGCTGGACACCCTTCTTTGAGTGTACATGTATTTGCTCCTTCTTGCAAGAATAAATGTCTGATATGTTTGATTTTGAATACAGCCTCTGAGTAATTTTTCTAACACTTTCAGATCCAGCTGAGATTTCAGCTCCTTTCCCTTCTTGTGTTTTGACTGCCACTTCAACTAAAACCTACTTCAGCCCTTTTGCTTTAACTGCCAGTCCGACTTCTTTCATAAATTATATTTTGATAACCACTTCAGCTCCTTTCAGTTTTAAATTTCTTTCAGCATTTCTAGATTAACTACCATTCAAAATTCTTGACTGCCACTTCCATTTCTTTTACTATTTACTTGTCATCAACCAAAGTCTCAGTAAATGTGGTCTTGTCAGGAACACCTGACACACGAGTGGTTTCAGCACATACCACATGGGCAGTGAGCCCGATTTGACTCCTGGCCAGCTGCACCTTCACTGTCTGTCAGGGTATAAAGGTGTTACATATCACCACATTTCCTGTCTGTCTCTACAGTTCCCATCAAAGAAAGGCAAAATATCACAACAAACACATACAAAAAGAAAGTAGACTTTCCTGGTTCATACAGTTCAACCAAAATTATGTAAATGTGTTGCGCAAACACAAACAGTATATCATGATATTTGAGTTTGTCCATATCGTCCAGTCCGATGCTACAAATGCACCTAAAACTAATCACATTTGAGTCAAGAGATTAATTAATTAGTAGCTATTTCCTGACCCAGCGTGAGCACAGCGGGATCTCTGTCTCTCCTGATGACTGCACTGCCGAGCTCTGTAATAAGCTGCAGGCCTGCGCTTACAGACCATTCATCAAAACCGAATAACACAAGATGTTTTCTATTCCGGCACCAGTCCTCCATCACATCCTGCTCATCAACTGGGTGCATCACTCAGGCTGCTTCTTAATGAGCCTCACAGCCAGAGAGGGCTGTGTCGTAAAATGTAATAAATGATATTGTGCAAATTTAATTTTTGAGGAGATGGGAAAATATACTGTTCAATACCAAAGTGGTTTGACTATAAGGCAGCATCCATGCATGTTTTATTAATGACCTGAGCAGTTTAATGTCCTTCAGGGATATAAATGTGCCCCCCATAAAGAGTAAAAATGTGTACATTTATGCACATATAGCTACAGAGGATGATACCAAGATCACAGAGAAGCACGGCTGATATTCGCCTGCCATGCACCACATGTTGTAGTTACCATGGTAATGAGTTCACAGGGAGATTTTGGCAGTGCTGTAAACCTCCACCAACCACAATAGTTCCTGCTCGGTCCGAGGAGGCATTACTCATATTAAACAGACCTGTTCACTTAGGCCGCTGTTGTTGTCACGCACAGATGCACGCACACACACACACACACACACACACACACGCGCACACACACACAATCCGCTTTATCATGACAAATAGAGCCTCTCAGTGCATCATGGTCAGATGACAATAAAAAATGAGGCTGACCTCCACACAGACAGAAAGCAACATGACCAAATCACTGCAGCATCTCACATTGGGGCAGCTCATTTTATTCAGTATCCCTTCAGGCTCAAGTTCAAATGTTCAGGGTAGTTACTGTAGTACTTCCTACAGTAGATCATGCAGTAATCTCCTTCAAAGATCGAACAAAAGGCTCCAGATGAGAGGACTGGAATATGGAAAGGAAGCAGCAGTGGAGGACTCTGGCCCCCTCTTCTGGACATCCCCAACAAGAGGCAACTGACCAATTTCAAGATGTCAACAGGAGAGGACTTACATGTTGTTGGAGAAAGTAGCTACATTTATTAAAACTGATGCAAACAATGAGCGTATATTTAAGTGCTAAACAAAGAGGCAATATAGAAGCCATGAAGTCGAGAAAGAAATGTTTCACGTTTTCAGGGCAGAGGATAAACTCGGTAACACGCTGTTGTAATGTCTTCCTGTCATGTTATTTTCTATTATATTACCCCAAGAATTAAAAAATGAATTGCCATAGAATCTATCAGATAATTATATTCACTCATTTTATTTAGTTTCTTTGAGGAAAAGTAAAAAAAAAAACCTGCATATACCTGATTATATATATTTTTCGAGGTGTTTGTCGGTTCTCGGACTTTAAATGTTAATTTATAATTACAGTTGTATCACAAATATCTGATTAAAAGGTAAATTATATTAAAAAAAATTGCAATAAATGAATCAAAAGGGGAGATGTTGATAGCTGTGGCTCTGCTAAAGCTAAGCTAATTAATGCTAGCTTTAACAAGAGTTGTTTTTCCTCTACTTTTCTCCTTTATGACTGAATTTAGATATTAATCTCATTAACTTAGTTAATTAATTATCAAGATGTCATTTCATCAAAATTGTTTTAATTACAGGCAACAGCTAACTATAAAAAGCATTAAGTAAATGTAGTTCTAGTTTTAGCTGTGGTTTTCTCTCAAGTTAACTTGAGGGGAATTTGAACACTGCCTTCACAGAAATTATACATTTCTATTGAATAATATTCTATTAACAAGAAGTCAAATTTTGTTGTAAGTTCAGTATTACCAACTAATTTCTGCATTTTGCCTTAATGTGTCTGAAATGAGTTTCTCTTCATCTTGGCTGCTCCATAACACCCGACAATGTTGTGCCTCTGTTTTGACTCTTTATTTTAAATTTGGGAAAATACTTAAGCATGAAAGTTCAATAGGATACGATTCCCAATCAGAAGTAGCAAAGTCAAACAAGACAATGTGTTAGGTAACTTTATCTCACTTCTTTAATGATGCACAAGGCCTCAAAAGTCATGCTGTGTCTGATCAAGGTTAATAATAGTTTCAGTCCATATCTTTTCAACACCGTACCTTATGCCAGATTACTTCATGGGAAATGTAGAATACTAATTACAGGCCTCACCTGATGTGCAGCCATGACAGCATGGGCGTGGTTCCTCCTCCGAACACCCAGACAGTGAAGAAGACAATGAGCAGCGTGGTGGTGAACATCATCTGACGGGCGTAGGTCGCCGTGTCCCGGATGGCCAAGGCGAACGCCATCGCCCCACGCAGACCTGCAGAGGAGGACGTAAAAAATAAAAATAAAAAACATCCAGTAACACTGAGCCTGACATGATGAAGAACAATAGAAAAAAAAAAGGTTGTTTTATCATACCCGCAAACATCATCATGTGCTGGAAGTTTCCTTTGATCTTGTGCCTTCGACCGAGGTTGAGAAGGAAGGAGAGCGGGTAGATGTTGAGAGCTCTTCCAATGAATATGGCAATCTGACCGGCGAGTCAAGAAGTTTTGGACTCAACAATTTCATGCTGGAGAGATTCAGGGAGCGAGGTGTGCTGACCCCAGCAACAGAGAAAAGTGAACTTCATTGTAAAGCAGTAAAATATTTCCTACAATTATATTTTTGGAGATAAATAACACAAAACTCTGCACAGGAGACTTTCAGTTTAGACTAAAGAGAAGTGTGACTTGTCCACAGGACGTCACAACCGTCTCCGAGTCCCCAACTATGGCCTAGATGTGCAGCTGTAAATCAGATTCAGTGAAAAGAGTCGAGACTGAAAACAAAAAGGATACAAAGGCTCCGATGATGAAGATGGGACTGAAAATGTGATTCTGGAAGGTGAACAGAGCCAAGCCCATGTAGGAGAAGATGAAGTTCTCAGCCAGGAAGTGAAGCACCTCAAAGAGCTGCAAATAAAAGATATATATATTCAGTTTAGAATTATATGAATACAGAGTATTAAAAATACACAGGTCGAGCTTCAAAGGGTTCACGTTAACAACATGTTGTCTGAGTTAAGTGCCTCATCTGTCCCCTCAGAAAAGCTTTGGCAGTTGTTGTTTCCTCTCTCTCAGGGTGACAGACTCTCTGGCTGCCATGCTAATCACATCTACGCTGCTCTGAGCGGTGGACAGAGGACAAGGGCAAACACACTAATACAGAGACAAAATAAAAATGCACACCACAATATTAAGGAGAGTTTTCTTCATTTCCGTTTGTCTCTAAGTACCTTAACCTTGTTACTGTACTAAGTGAGCATAGCTTTCTCTGAAACTGAATTACAAGAGTCTGGCAGTACACTGATCCAAAATGTGTCACCCTGCATGTTGTCTACATGCTAATCTGTACCCTGTCCTCAAGACTGAACCCCCTCTGGCAAACTAAACAGTCACGTCCTCAGACCGCCCCGATTAAGGTCACAGTAGGCTGAGCGTGGCGCCATCTGGCACGAGCACCCTGTTCGTACTACAGTCCAAAATAAAAGGGGCTCCGCGTGCAGGGAGTCGTCAGACGTTACCTGCTTGGTGCGTTTTGTGGACTCCTCAGACAGGTTGTTGTAGGTGTAGTGAGCCTGCGTGATGCCGCAAAACAGCACAGCAACAACGCCTGTAGGACAACACACACGCGTTAACACATTCAAGGGGTTTAATACAGTGACTTCAACAGACCGACTGCGTTACACAGGTACTGGTTTAATTCCCAGTGGTACAATTTAATGTTAGAAAACATCTGAACCAGATTCCTATTCAGTCCTCTTACAGCCTCCCTGCTATGTAATATATCATCTGTTAATTTCCTCTACAGCCCATCTGCTGCTTAATCTGAATTTAAATCCCGACACATTTCATTTGTATAACAGACAGATTTAATTCTCTGAGGATAGTTTACCAGTACTTTGTTTGAACTGCTCACAGCTACGCGTTTCAGCACAAGCGACAACATGTGAGCTCCACATGAAAAGACTCAATCTTGGTAAAGTGAAGGGAATGTCAATGATCATTTCAAATACAGGTGTAAAAAAACAAAAAACAAACTGTTAAATAACTAAAAGTTCTGTTGAAAAAAACTCAATTCTCTTTTTAAAGAGACACTCCACCAATTTATTTTTTCACAAAAGGGCAATAAGGCATTATGGGAAATGTAGTATCCAGTGTTTTTGGAGCTCTACCATTATTTTTTTAATCCCCAACCTTATGAAATTAAACACTAAAGCATGAGCAAAAACTTAATATTCTGTCAAAGGAGCGACAAATTTAGGTGCAATTCTGATAAAGCAGAAGATGACTAACTGGGAAAGAATAGCAAGAAACCTAAATATAAGTCACTGTTTTTTCCATTTTTTCTTTTTGGATTGGAAATAAATTGAGCCTTTTTGAGTCCTTCTCTCAGGCCCCAGGATTGTTTCTTGCGCATAATGAGGTTGCTCACCTTATGCCACTTTGTAGATTCCAGGAGTCAAGAGCACAAAACTTTTGATATAGTTTATTTACATAGGTTTAAGTCACACTGAAGGCCAACAGACTCTGAAGATGCAGACTTCTTTTAGCCTCCTCACCACACATTTCTACTGCCAACTTTCCAAACTGCATGCACTTCCTTCAATGCTGCACACAGACGCTCACCTGTGAACCCACAGGCCTCAGCCAGCAGGAAAGTGCTCCAGGACATGAGGAAGAAGAGGGCGGTCTCCAGCAGCGGGAAGCAGTGCAGCTTGGTGAACTTGGTGACGTAGGGGACCAGTTAAAGAAGAAGACTGTTTCAGATCTTTATGAAGTACAACTATAACACAGCAACTGCTCCGAGAAACAGTTCAGTTCAGGAAATCAGAAATGAATTTCATTTCAAAGCATGCAGGGAAGGATATGAGAGCGGTGACAACTCCTGTGGCTGCACCCATCACAAAGGAGCCGCTGAAAATCCCCAGGAAAACACCCACTGACTTGAAAAAAGCTGAGGCATCAAACATGTGTGTGTTTGCACCACTGGGCTGGTAGGCCACAATAGACCTGGAATACAAAAAACACAATGAGCCAGTCATTTTCAGTGCATGTCATAAATTTCTCCTCATGATTGAGGACATAACTCACTTTTTGAAAAATAATTGTGCACCTGTGTGCATTTTTTGTTGATTTGTTCACATATCTACCAGAATAAAGTAAAACAATAGGCCATAAAGAAAGAGCGCTACCGCAGGTCCTTTGTTCCGACGGCTGTCAGACTATTCAACACCAACCTAAAATATTGCACTGTTCATTTCATTTCATAGCACCTGACACTTCCCATTCATCACAAACTCTATTTATTTATTTGTTTTTGTGTATATAGTCTGTGTGTGTGTTTGTATTTATTCATTGCTTGTTTTTTTCTAAAATGATTTTTTTTTTTTATCCATCTTATTTTATTTATACGTTTGTTATTTTTTCTTATTGTGTGCACTTTTTTTGTGTTTATGCTGCTGTGACGACTAAATTTCCCTACTGTGGGATTAATAAAGTCTAAATCTCGAATATCTCGTGCAGGATGGTGATTTGTAATCTTCCAGCAGAGGGCGGCACAGTGTCGTCTGTCTGTCTGTCTGTCTGTCTGTCTGTCTGTCATGAGGAGCAGCGATGCAGAGCGGCGCTGCCGTTTCACACTTCAGTGTTGAATTTCAAGAGAAGCTCAAAAACCTCACAGGTCGAATCGTTTATGTGGTGTAGATGGTGTAGAGGCAGGGAACGTGATGAGGATGGTGGTGGAAGTATTAACAGCCTCAAAGTATTAATATCACTGATATTACAATTAAAAGCTTTTCATTTAAAATATCCCCCATGACTGTTATACTACTGTAAATTATATTATTAGATTATTATCACTGCCACTATCACTGTTGATCACTGCATTAAAGTAAAAGCAGCATTTCACTGCTGTGGCTGGTTGAGGTGCTGCTAATTCTTCACTATTTTGCAAAAGACTGCATCTGATTATTACTTTCATTGTGGAATCATCTGCTGATTATATTCATGATTAATCGATTGAATGCTGATTTGTAAAATTTTTGAAAATAGTAAGCCTGTCAGAATCATCCAAAACCTGTGCAGTCCAAAACTCAAAATTATTAAAGTGAAAAGGAAAAACAGCAAATTTCAGCTGTACTTGTCCATTAGGTAGCTTAATTCATAACAAAATATTATAATTATAAGCACTGATGTGTTTTGCATGCAAAAAATATGAATCTATAAAGTAACTCGTAACTTAAGTTATCAAATAAACATGCTGGAATAAAATGTATAATATTTGTCCTGTTGTGAAGTATAAAGTAGCATGAAATGAAAAAACTCAATTAAAGTACAAATACCCCAAACTTGTTTTTAAGTTCAGTACTTGAGTAAATATACTGAGTTACATTCCACCATTGGATAAATATTTAACTTACGAGGAAAGGACAATGGCGACTGCATCATTCATTACACTCTCTCCAAACAGCAGAGCGTAGAGATCCCCGTCTGCGTGGAGCTCATTAAAGATGGCCAAAACCGTCACTAGACCCACAGACAGAGAAAACAGTTCAAACATGGGCTCATTTTATAAACACAACCAGAAAACACATCCCACTGTCAGCATGCACACCTGGGTCTGTGGCAGAGATGATGGCACCGAAGAAAAGGCAGTCCGTGTAGTAGAACTTGTCAGTCAGCTGTCCGACCACCTGCATCAGCTTGACCACACCGTACATCAGATTCCTGCACAGACAGCCGGTGGAGGGGAAGAGGAGGAAGTACAGTATTAACCAAGGTCACAATGGGAGGATTTATTCACAAAGTTCCTGATTTGTAACTGACACTCGATAAACAGGAAGCTGACACTTACCCAATAACAAAACATGAGATGGCAGTGCCAAGAAAGGCATACGTTATGATGGAGCCCAGATTCCTGAAGAAGTGTCTCTGCAGGAAGAGAAAGAAGAATCAGATGAGGAAAAAGGAGGAAACAAAAAAATTTCATTTTCAGAAAAATCTTCATTAAAGAAATGCCTTGAAGGCTGAAGCCTTCGGGTCAGTAAGGGTGGCTGGGTGAACAACTCCTGGCCAAACAGGACTCGCAACACAAACACACATCCAGCTGTTTGACTGGTTGTAAAACAAACAAGCGGCGAAACACAAACGGTGCTCCGGATCACTTCCAAACGCAGCGCAGTCCAAGAAACAAAAACTGTTGGTGGGCCTTTTCTAAAACTTTGACAATTCTGTTGAGGATATACAACTCGGGTAGATGACATGTAGTCAATGATGCCAACATTATCAGTTACAGTCCTTGGTGTTTCGCTACGATGGTCTCAAACAGATGATGAACTGAATGGAAAAGTTAGGTCAAAACTAAGAAGCACAAAAACATTAAAGCCATAAACTGTATATTTCTCTGTGTCTCACTGCTGTAAATTGTGTTTGAAATTGACTCTCACAGATGATTTTGGTAAAAAAAAAAAATGGTGAACTTGAAGTCTGTTATGAGACACGACCTCCCTCTTCCTATTTCCTGAGGCCTGTTGTTTGACTCAGCAAATTCCAACTTGAATCACGAGAAAAACACAAAAACTGTCAAACCCGCAGTCGCCATAAACCATCGCAGTGAAATTTTTTAAAACAAACAACTTGAGGCATCACACTTTTCCAAAATAAGAACTATTAGTTGGCACATACTACATTTTCCAGTGTCTTTATCGACTAACGGTCTCGTCATTCAGAAAACATAGCTCAGTAATTGCAGGTATCTGCTGGTTCCATCTTCTAAGATGTGACGATTTGCTGTTTTCCCGTTTTTTTATACGAGTGTAAATTGAACACCTTTTCAGCTTGGGACAAAACGGGCAATGTGATGTCATCTTGAGTGACACCTAGATTCATCTATAATTAAATATTCATGAGATGCAGATGAACAATATATATTAACAAGGTGAAGAGTCTATGGGCACGCTGGCCACTTGATAAGGCTTCTTGGAGCTAAACACTTTAGAAAGCTAACATGCTCACAATAACAATGCGAACATGCTGATGTTCAGTAAATATAATGTTAACCCTGCTCACCATCTTTAATTTCGCATGTTAGCACAAAATTCAAAGTAGAGCTGAGGCTGATGGGAAGTTAATACGTTTTGGAAGGATTTGGTCATGATGGTAGTGATACATGGCCACGAACGTTAGCACAATTCATCCTGTGGGGAATATGAACGTATGCACCAGATTTACGTAAAATGAAACCAGTAACTGTCGAGACATTTCAATCTCAACCCAAAAACCAACCTCACATTGACGCTAAAGGAAAAGTTGAAGATACCGTATATCAAAGTCAAGATGAATTCATCCTCTGGGGACAAAGAAAGCCTCTACAAAATCTGGTCCCAACGACATCCTGTAAATATTTCACAGGATAGGTAAAAACTTTTCCTGCTGATGGTGACAAGTCAAGGAATTCCCAGTCAAGTCATTAGGATTCACTCTCTGGGGGGAAATAAATGTACTAACTTTCATAGTAATCAATTAAATAGTTGCCGAGATATTTCGGCGTGGTCCAAAGAGGTGAACCGACTAACCCCTGTAGCTACACCGCTACCATGGCTACAAACTAAATTACAATTCAACCTCTTCACTGTTACACCGTCAGACCTTTATGAGAAGCTGTGTACAGTAGCAACGAACAAGGCCATTTCCCCTGCTTCATCTGGTTTCTCCTTGATATTATTTATCACTGTATAATTGGATGAGGTAGAGTTATGCCCTCACACAAAGACCATAGATCAGATGTCAGCAGCTGTTTAAACTCATTTCACTCTCCACTCCTTCAAGGGCGGGACATTAAAGCGCCGATGCAACCCACTGTTTTCATACACAAAAAGTACCATCTGCTGTATTTGAGATTCACACGGTGTAAATATGGTGATGGGTTGATGATGAAACCGCAGGGCCGAATCCCAAGGACCAAATAAAACCTAATCTGCTTTAAGACCATAGAGTACACTTTACAACAATCGAAAGCAGAAACTGCTCATATTGCCAGCGTCAGGCGGTTTTCTGTGCCAGCGAAAATGCCAGAGAGGAAACGAAAGACATCTGCTCTGGACTTCCCCCTCAAAAGGGGCCACTTATGTTCAGCAAACACTGGCCAATGAGAGCTTTTCTTATCCAGCCATCTGTCCAATGAAACAGCAGTTTGTGGCAGCAGGTATGTCCACCTGGCCCCACTACAACACCCTCTCACATTACTGTGGATCTCACCTTCTTAAGACTGTACCCAGCATGGAAAATGATTGGAGGCAGCAAGATGTTGAAGAAAACTTCAGGGTCGAACGTCACCTAGAAGAGATGAAACATTTCAACCTATCAGTGTGAATCAGGTGGAAAACGCAGAGCTGAAGACCGTTTTTCTTTACTACCTTGCGCAGCATGTCGTTCTGCTCCACATTGTGAATCTCTCTGGAGTTGATCTCCCCTTTGAGGGTGTACTCAAAGAACTTGCCGCTGACATTAAGCAGCAGGGTGCTGGCAGGTCCCTCATTCAGCAAGCAGCTCGGGGGTGTCTTGTTGTGGTAGCTGGTGGCAGGAATGCCGTAACGCAGAATCACACCTACCAGCAAACCTGAGAAGAAAGATGATCACAGTAAGACAAATTTAAATAGGTATAACCTTTTCAGTTAATCAGCTAATGAATGTGAGAATCCACAAGTATCCAAAAGGAAATGTCACCAGGTCAACTGATACATTTTCACAGGCTCAGGCGGCGACACACAGAGAGCAAAGACAGAAAAATGGGGAGATGATAAGCAGAATCTCGTGCAGAGAGCTACAGCTGGGAGAAAAAAGGGATGAGGCAGGCGGCAGAGAGCGTACAGTAAATCCCCCGATCAGACAGCGGTTATCTGCGGGAGACACGGCAAAGCAAAGCTGCCAGCACTGCGCTCGCTGATTCTCTCATCTATAGGGTTAACCAGGAACATCTCACACACACACACACACACACACACACACACACACACACACACACACACACACACAGTAAAGGTGGTTTATTTCAGGGACAGAATCACCTGTTGTTTGTTTGTTTTGTTTTTTTATATATTCAAATTACAAACTTCACAAACTTTCGGTGCTTTCCATGGATTTGGACGAGGAAGTTGCATAATAGGAAAAAGAGCACGTGATAGCATGAAAAAGGATTTCTGTCAATCAGTGTTGTGACAAGGTTTCTGCTTGGCAGCACTTTAACACTGTTGAGAGTCCAACAAATATAAACAGTCTGATCTGACACAATATAGATTTAGACTTCACAAAATCCAACTGAATCCACCAAAACTAGATTTGTATGAGCTTTTGATTTACAAAGATTATGCTAAAGATAATAAACCCGTCTTATTGTATCTGCGCACGAGCTCTACGTTGCCACCACTGAAAATAACAAATCTCAACTCGAATATTTATGTCAGTTTCCTGTTTTTGACCTGCTGTCAAGTCACAACTCCCCGCTGGAGCACGTGGTTCACGTTTGAGAAGGTGGAAAATAAAAAGCAGCTTAGCTGAAGAAGCATCAGATACATTTGCTTTTTAAGCATCAAATTAAAAAAACAACAATAAATCAAAGTCTGCCTTTTTCATGATGACATCTCTGGTTAATAAGTGACATTTGTAGCACTGAGCGACAGAGATCTCTCTGATAAGGCATGTGACAAGACTAAATTCTTTGTGTTGTCCTGAGGCATTTACATTTTAAATGTTTAACTGAGCTGAACACACTTTGTGTTTGGAAAGCGGACTGATCTTTGATCATTTCTAAACTGATAGTTCCATATTTTCCCAGGTTATTTAGTTACATGAGTGAATATCCATGCTTGTCGTGGATGTCCCTGTTGAAATAGACTTAATAGGAGGAGGGGGAGGGGGGGCAGTTAATGATAATGTTGGTCACATTTAACATTATAGCCTTCTGAGCTGCAACTTAATGTGGAAGGTACTAAACACATCATTTATGTCCTTTCCTATTAACTACACCTTTGAAGTACTTAAAGAGCTTAAAGGATATTATAGCAAACATTTAGAAAGCACATATGGTGATTGTATTTCAGAAGGCCATTTCCCAGGTATTCTACAATGACAGCTGTATAAGGCACATGTTTGTATTATATTGGTGTCCTGTGAGAGAATAAAACAACATTGTATGCATTTAGGCTACTGAAACCCAGCTCACGGTAGCACAGAGACGGTTGAAGTGGCTTCAGATATGTCAGGAGTACTGATTCCCAGTCAGTCAGGGAGAAAGCTACACATGCAGCAGCCTAGTGGAGCCGAAAGCACCTTCTAGAAATTAGGACTGGCCCAGCCAATTAGGAGCTATGAGAGCTGGTGGGAATGCGGAGGCGCGTCAGTGAATTTGTTCAGATTTAAATCATCTCCGTGTCTTCAGGTCTATCTTCTTATCGCCTCTGTGCAGCCGCAAGGGAGACTGAATCATGCAAAGCCTGCAGGAAGGTGGTGGTGGTGGTGGTTGTGAAGCGTGTGTGTATGTGTGCATCTATGCGTGTTGGGCAATGAACATATAATCTATAAGCCTCACCGTAAATCATTGCCAGTCCGGTTTCGTGGAGGAAACGAACCCGTCTGTGCTTGAAGAGCCATATGGTGAGGATGGTTAAGGTCAGCAGCAAAATGAATGTCAGCAAATTAACGCTGTCCTGTCGGTGACTTTCCTCTGCCTCCTTCTCGGTGGCTAGTTCCTCCATTCCGTCGTCCTCCGCCTTCAGCCCCGACACCATGTTCAGTAGGATCCAAGCGGGCAGCATCGCGGAGGCTCCGCTCCGCTCCGCATGTCGGAGAGCGTCCATGGTGCAGGATGATGCTGCTGCTGACAGCACACCGCCTCTATGCCATGTCACTGCCGGAAGGTACACAGCTGAGCCGAGGGGAGAAACGACCCGGTGCTCAGACCGTAAACCGGCGAGTTCAACCTTTTAAAGGCACACGGTGCGATGTTTAAAAAAAAGAAGAAGAGGGCGAGGAAGTCGCTCCGGAGGAGAGACTGCGCTGCCCTTGTGGAGAAGAACAAATCTCGCTGCTTTCAAGTCCGCTGATTTCGAGCTACTGAGTCATTGTCCTGGGATTGTGATGACTGGGCAGTTTTGGTCTTCTTCTAAACAGGAAATTCAGGCTGCGTTTGAACGTTAAGACGAAAAGTAGAAGCAAATATCCTGTTTGGATAATGTGGTCTTGGTAGTGGAAGTGGAGAGAGGTAACAGGGGGCCACAGCTGGAGGGGGGGGACTTAAAGTGGCACTGATCGTTTTCTTTATTACATAATAGGAGATCATTCCTGCCCACTGCAATAAGACTGTACAATAACTCACCTCTGGCAAAATCCATCACAGTACAATAACACTGTTGACTGTGTTTCTTGGTTTGTTTGTATACAATATATATAGATATATAATGTACTGTATATATATATATGTGTTGACTGTGTTTCTTGGTTTGTTTGTATATAATATATATAGATATATAATGTACTGTATATACTGTGCATTTTATATTTTATATTTATATTTTTTTACTGCTATTTACTGCTATTTTATTGCTTTTCTATTATTCTATTCTATTCTATTATTTTATTCTATTATTTCTATTATTATATTGTTCTATTCTATTCTATTATTTTATTCTATTATTTCTATTATTATCTTATTGCTTCTGTATGCTGCTGTAGCGAAAAAATGTCCCCTCGGGGATTAATAAAGTAAATACCTACCTACCTACCTAATCGGTGTCATTTTGAGCGTCCACGGAGGGTATCACCTGACTCTTTTATTCCTTTCATTTGGTAATTATGGTATGTCCTCTTCACATTTCCTGTTGAAGTACCCTTTCACACTTTCCTCAAAGGCTTCTGTTTTCAGTGGACAAGCTCAGTGTATGCAAATCAGACATTTGAGGCAATTGGGAATTGGACAAGTTCCCGTCTAGGGATGTCCCACGTGACCCCGGGAACTTTACTCTTCACCTGCTGTCAGAATATCGAAAAGTGACAACCTCATTTTTATGTACAGTCTTTTTCAATAGTTTAACCTTCAACACAGCTAGCCAGGCTAATTAGATGCCTTATTTGTGTGCAGAGCGAGTACATTATTACCTTTTCACCACAAACCCACAACTGTGTTGGAGCTCTGAAAAAGCTCACACTTTCATTGTGGGATATTAGTTTGATAAATGGTTTGCCAGGCCTTCAGGTGTATTCATCAGAGGTTGCAACTTTCCCACGTTCCAGTTTCCCGTGAGCACTGCAGCTAAAGTTAACTACTATTAACTAATGAAAAGTGAGCAGCTAAAGACCCAGAGATTTTTCTCAGCAGTTACTGGGGACTGAAAACGAAGCAAAGATGACATTAAATATTTAACTTACATTTGCCTGAAAGATGACTTCAAATTAATCCTAGCTTTGCTGACATCTGCTCAATTGTGCTATCGAAAATGTACTGCTAAGTGGGTGTTTGTAACTGTGTTTATGTGTGTGTGTGTGTGTGTGTGTGTGTGTGTGTGTGTGTGTGTGTGTGTGTGTGTGTGTGTGTGTGTGTGTGGAGGGGGGTTCAACAGCCCCAGGGCCCTATAACAGGTTGATCCAGCCATGCCTTGTCCCATCTTGAAATAAATTGGGAATTAGGTAGGTAGGTAGGTAGGTAGGTATTTACTTTATTAATCCCCGAGGGGAAATTTTTTTCGCTACAGCAGCATACAGAAGCAATAAGATAATAATAGAAATAATAGAATAAAATAATAGAATAGAATAGAATAGAATAATAGAAAAGCAATAAAATAGCAGTAAATAGCAGTAAAAAATATAAAATATAAAATGCACAGTATATACAGTACATTATATATCTATATATATTATATACAAACAAACCAAGAAACACAGTCAACATATATATATATATATACAGTACAGTATATATCTATATATATATTATATACAAACAAACCAAGAAACACAGTCAACAGTGTTATTGTACTGTGATGGATTTTGCCAGAGGTGAGTTATTGTACAGTCTTATTGCAGTGGGCAGGAATGATCTCCTGTTTCTGTCCTTGTGACAGCAGAGCTGGAGGAACCTTTTAGAGAAAGTGCTCCGCTGTCCCTGCAGCAGGTGGTTGAGAGGGTGGACAGGATTATCCAATATGGACAATAGTTTGTTCAGCGTCCTCCTCTCCACCACCTTTTCCAGGCTGTCCAGTTTGAGCAATTAAAGCAGTTCGTTCCTGAAAATACATTTAATTTTAAAGCCAATTCCTCACCATAGTGCGTCAGATAATGATTTTGACTTTAATCACACACAGCTGTTCTCGCAGATGAAGGAACTTAATAAGACTGCAAAGCACCTTATCTCTACCTTAGCAGAGATGTCATTTTCAATCATGTCAGCGACCCATTTTCCGCTCTCGCTTAGAAACTCTTATATATCACGCTGTAGGAGAGTTAGTATTCAGATGCTCCTCCAATGGAGCCTCACTAATGGTTGCAGTTCAACATGTACTTGGCATGAAAAGGGAGGGGATGTACAAAAAGGCCAGGCTTCAGAACATCTTTCAGAGAAGCATGAGGGGGGATTACCTATTATTAGAGTGGCCTAGTGGATTAAGTTGCTGGCTAATCTGATGTGTGGTTGGGTGTTTCCATGTTGTTTGTGGTTTCCTGTGCACAATTGGTGTAATCTTTAGTGAAAGCTCAAACTAAATGTAAAGCTGGCCGGCATGTAAATAAATGACCACAAATCAGCACAGTTGCAATATATTACGCGATGACGATGTTTCAGCACTCTTTTCAGTCTTATTATTCCATCTCATGTTATTGTTTTATAGCTGGTAAATTTGTATAAACTGCTTTTTGTGATATAGAAAACACCCAAAGGGGTGTGACCAATGTGTGACTGAGGGTGCGTTCAAGGTAGTCTGGTAGAGTAACAGCTGAGTGGGCCTTCCTCTTTAGTCCCTCATGCTAGTGGTGAGGTTAGTCTAATTTGAATGCCCTAGTTTGTGTGGGTTGTGACCACAGACTGTGGTTGCGAGGTAACTTTATCCTGCCACAGAAGAAGTACAGATAATGAATACACTTCATAATCTATGAAGCACTATTGTACTTCACAATAAAGATTTAATGTACTGAAACTAGACGAATTGGATTGGACAGTTGTGTTTACACATACAATGAATTTGACTCCCTGTATAGACAATAGTATAATTAATTGGGCATAAAAAAAATAATGTCTGTGCATCTCTTATTTATTCTGCGTAAAAATAATAAAATCAGTTCTGCTTGAGATCGCCTTTTCGTACTTGTCCCCAAACGTCTCATGAGTGCACGCCTCCTCTGCGTGGTTACGTCACTCTGTCCTGGTCTGTGATTGGCTGTTAGAGTGACACTCGCGATATCGATTGGTTGCGAAACCAAGTTGTTGAAACGGGAAGCTAAAAAAAAAAAAACATCTTGTCAACTGAAGCGCACGTCGCTGAGCTTCTGCTTCACACTGACCGCTTTCACCAAGCTAACGTTACGGTTGAAGAACTCGTCATATCTGGTCGCTACTGAAAAAAAAAAAAAAAAAAAACAGCAAAATGGGGTGTTTCTTTTCGAAGAAATCCAAAAGAAAGTCGTCAGAGAAAGAGGACCGTACGCCGACAACAACGACTGTCGAAACTCCGACCACCAGTAACGCGGTTCCCCTTGGCAACAACACCGACGAGGCACCGAAGCAGTACAGCTGGGACAAGAGAGAAAAGGTAAACGGAGCTCAAATAAAACACGCCGGTGCGTTTCTGTAAACGGAGTTGAGCTTTCCTCGGCTGTTCAGTCGTTTTCCAGGTAGCTAAATGTAGATTTAACACCTTTAACGTCACGTTTGTGTCACAAAACACCCACAGCTGGTCTCATTATTATGTACCGGAGCTTCAGTGACCCAGTTTTACCAACTAATTACGTTACCTAACGCCAATATCCGTATTTCTTAACTGATTCCCTGAGTGCTGCGGCAATGAAGGCAGACGAAGTTTAGTTGCTGAGATTCATTGAAACTCGCTGCGAAGTATAGTTTCATCTAATTAATTAGCTGTTGCCGTGGTAACCAGGGGGTGCACGCGAGCCTCATTAGAAGATGACAACATTGCTGAGTTTTTTTTTGTTTTGTTTTTTTTAGTTCAAAGCCTCGCTCTCCCTCTCTCACTTAGTTGCCCCATGTAGCCAGCGTTATCTCATTATGGGATTACTACACGACACCGGGGAGGTCGCTGCTCCACGCCCGGCCTCACTTAACGTCGCCTGCTCAGGCAATAAAGGCGTTAACTCGACCGCGGTTCAACTTCCGGTTTGACTTGTGAGGGTATTTCATCTTTAAATGTGGTGATGCAAGTCTGCATCATGAATCCGGTGGTAGAGCCCGGAAATAGACTGATAAAAGTCATGGAAAAGAACAGGCTCAAAATCAAATATGACTGATGTATTTAAACATGAAAGGAATAGTTATATATATATATGTCATTGGTGTTGAATTATTGTCACAGACATGTCAATACCGCTGAATGCACTGTGCAGCAGTTGTTATTGGATGTCAGTATCACAGGATTGGTTCAAACAAGGAACATCTGACTGTGATGATCATGACATTTTAGTTGACAAATAATTGTAATCCAAATAATGACACTTCAGTTGTCTTTATCTGTTCATTTTCTGCCACTATTGTAGTTCAATCCCAATGTACTTTAAAAAAAATAAACCTACATCCATCTTCTCCAAGGAAAAGAGCCATTTTGTGTGTGTAGTGTTTGGCTTTGCAACTAAATCCATGATGTTAATGTCAATAGATGTTAATTGAAATGAGCGTCGGCCCAATACTAGAAGTTAAGCACCTTGAGATGAACAGTCGGTGGCGTTATTTTTCACTCGTAGAGTTAGATCATAGCAGACGAAGGGGACGCAACGAGATGACGCCAGTCAAATCTGGAATGGTGGAAGATGCCATGGAAATAATATGAGATGTGACATTTCTGTTTCCTCCAGCTGTTTTCATACTGATGAATTGAAGCGATTTGAACAATTATGGAAAATGACTGCTGTCAGGTCAAATAACTGTGACCAGGCGATTATGTAATAATTGTGATCTGTGCACCTTCCAATGTATTGTTTGACTACTCATTTCCTCTCCTTTGTCTTATCACAGGTTGACCCCAAGGACTACATGCTAACAGGGCTCAAAGATGTCACGGTGGGCCGCCTGCCCGGCAAACTGAACGGGCAACAGTTTGTCATCCAGGAGTGTGAGAACTGCAACATCTATGTGTTCGACCACTCTGCGACCATCACCATCGATGACTGTGTCAATTGCCGCATTGTTCTCGGACCAATCAAGGGCAGTGTGTTTTTCAGGGACTGCAAAGACATCAAGTGCGTGGTGGCCTGTCAGCAGTTTCGCACACGGGATTGTAAAAAGATGGAGGTGTTCTTGTGCTGCGCAACTCAGCCCATCATCGAGTCGTCTACGGGGATGAAGTTCGGCTGCTTCCAGTACTACTACCCCGAGCTGGCTTTCCACTTCAAGGACGCCGGGCTCAGCATATTCAACAACAACTGGAGCAACATCCACGACTTCACGCCCGTGTCCGGGGAAAACAACTGGAGCTTGTTGCCAGAGGCTGCGGCAGTTCTGGATTTTGTTCCAGCACCGGACCCCGAGTCTGAGTTCAAGTCGGTTCGAATCTCCTCCGAATCCGCACGCAGCATCGTGCCTTTGACGAAGGGAGGGAGGCGCAAGGACAGTGAAGAGTCCTGCCTCTTTGTTTTCTTCGCCGGGGAGTACGCCACCGCAAATGCTCGCAAACTGATCGACGAGGTGAGTCAGAGTGCAAGTGAGTTTTGTTAGTTTGACAAAAGTGTTTTTGAAGTGTTAGTAAAAAAGAGGAAGTATTTCCTTCAGTCAGGTTTCAACTGTAGAACAAGTCAGCCCGCCCCTAGTTACAGAAGGAAAGAAAGTTCAACAAAGAATCATAATAAGGTTAAATAGTGAAGAAATCTTACCAAGCTTTAGTGTCCACTGCTGTTGAAGCAATGCAAAACATACCGACGCTGGTTATCTGCCAAATTAAATGAGTTGCAGGGAGTTGAAACTTTAATTACTGACCATTTAAAAAGTTGGTTGAAAATAGCTTGTCTTCTCTCTTGACAAATTTTAGAAACCACATGCATCAAAATACTTTTTTTCAGACACGCACTTCTTTTTTTTACCGAGAATACTGACATATATCATTACTCAGTAGTTTTACATGAATATTTAAAATCTTTTTTACATTTTCAAACTGCAATTTTTCCTAATAATATGATATTTTTTTTCCCCTTCACAAGACCTTGTAGAGTGATTTTGCCTGAATGCTTCTCCACCATGTGAAGCTGGCCGGCGTTGCCTCTTAAACATTCCAGTTATGTTTGTACTGTTGCTAAAAAATGCATTACTCCACCACATAAGCATGAGACCGGCTCCACATGTGGGAGAGTAAAGAAGTCTAGTTGCAAGAGACATCTTGACAGACCGTCTCTGTTGTGCGTAATGGACGGTCCTTTAAATGCTTCGTGGTTCACTGCTAACCTTCAATGGTTATTATTTCACTTTTTTTCCATCTATTTTCACAGGTGACAGCTAAAAGTTTTGTGCTGATCCAGACGAAGGAAGTGTCAATGCGACCTGAAGATGTGAAGAGAGTGTTTCAGAATAGCGCAGATGATCTTGTGGAGTGGATTACCAAAGGTAACTTTCTTTTTTTTTAAGCATTTGTTTGTTTGTTTGTTTTGTTGTTCCAATATACCGGCTGCATAGGAACTCAGCCAGGTATGTAAGAACTTATCTTATAAAGCTGTTTCAGAAACCAAACAGTTAACACATGTACCACTGAGAGAAAGTATAAAGCCGTGGTGTTCATTTTACAAGAGAGCAGAGTGAAAGAAGCTGTCTGTGTCTTAAAATGCTTCAAAAGGTTGAGGGAGTCCGTTTCCTATATTCCAGTAAAAATAACTACTACTTATTATATTAAAACGTCCATCTGTCCTATTTCTTTTGGATTTCTTCTGCCACCCAGATATGTAAAGTAACTTTCTTCCCTCTCATGCCACAGCGTGCCACTGTTTTATGGAGTTTTTTTTAGACACTATAAATCCATTTTGGTCAACACACTCACAGGATTTTTATTATGACAACTCTGCTGACTGCTAGTTTTTCAGTGTCGATCTGGCACATGTTGCAGAAATCAGCAGAATCCGCTCTCAAAACTGGTAGTGAATAACTCAAGAGCTTAATTTGAGTAGAAAGTAGTTAATGTTCTCTCACATGAGTGTGTGTGGACGTAACAGGATGTTACACTGAGCAGGGAGACCTGTACTGATCTGTAGTTTGAATAAGCTGATACAGGAGTTTGGATAATTGGTGCACTGACAGATTGTGACCTTAATAATTTTACTACTAAAGGTTCAGTCATTGCCCTCGAGCTGAACGGCGACGGAGTTGTGGAAGCCTGCAAAAACATTGCCAATGACGTGTTCAGCGGGACCAAGGTAATTCTATTAAACTCATCACATGTTGGCCTATCACAGATATATCAGTATCGGCATGTTATCTTTGATATCGTTGTCGTCAGTGTTTGATCACTACAAACTATTTGATACATTAATTTTGTATATTTTTTACTCCCTAATATCGGTATCGGCATAAAATTCCAGTATCGTTCCAAGCTCTTGTCTTTTGATAGGTTTGCACAGATATGCTCACTTTCTCATTAAAATATAATCCCAAACATTACAATATGTTTTGTTTCCACAGGTTTTTGTCTCTGATAACAAGAACACATCCTCCCGAGACGTGGACAGCTTCTTCAACTTTGCTGACATGCAGATGGGCTTGTAAACTCTTACACGTCAGAACAAACTGCCTGAACGGATGAAGATTTTTCTATCCCGGCCCCCCACCTGCCGTCCAGCTCGGCCTAAACACGAGTAATGATTATTTGCCTCTTTTCGTCCTTAAAAAGTAGGAAGCAAAACATTGAGGACTGTCTCATAAAGCCTTGAATAGAACAATTCAGTTCCACCAACCATGAGTCTGCAGACTAAATCACCCTATCATTCAGAAACATTGGCTGTAAACCACTAATGAATTGGTTGCTAAGAGTGCTGTGAATATTTATATTTCTATGAATGTATTTGGTCATTTTCTTGCTTTTATCCATTGTGAATGTAGCATCTTGCTGTAACTGCAATTCCATTTTTTATTTAAAGTGTTGCTTCTCATTACTGTCAGAAACCGTCATCGCAGTGAAAAAAAACAAGCACAAGAATGCCTGAGGGAAAAATTTGTATTTTACTTTCAAGAATTTATTTGTGTGTGTGGTTTTAGAATCAGGGACTCAGTTTAAAATGTGTATATTTGAAAGATGCTGTGTAGGTGAAGACTGTATGTTTGTTGATATTTGTTAGGCCAAAGCCAGATTGTGAAATGTTGAGTTTATCTTGCTGTCGTCAGATTAACTGATCTGTTTATGGCTAGCTTTTTGATGTAGGCACTCCATGTGATCATCTTTTTTTTTTATTTTTGTAATATTTGTTTTATATTCTGTGCTGAATGTTTTTGTATAGAAAACAAATTAATGACCTTCAATATAATTTTTTAGCATGTGACATCATTTTGTATTCAAAGATTAAGATCACTGAAAGAACGCT
The DNA here is from genome assembly GCF_022577435.1 of Embiotoca jacksoni. Lineage (NCBI taxonomy): Eukaryota > Metazoa > Chordata > Actinopteri > Embiotocidae > Embiotoca > Embiotoca jacksoni. The sequence goes on along the minus strand of NW_027185296.1, from coordinate 9,380,280 downwards.
GCATGAAAGTTGTTGGATGCTGACAAACAATTTATAATCACTGTATAATAAACGATCTATCCTCCTGAGTTAGAAACATTCCTGTAGTTACTATCATCAGCACACGCACTCGGTTTTAAAGCTGACATTTACAAAAACGGAATATATTTTAAGATAAACAGGCAACAGGCTCAAGGGAAGTATTCAGCTTCTCTCTGTGACCTGATCAACTTGTCCTTTTTTGTAAAGAGCTGCTAGAGTTCAGTTTAAAGAGTTATTTTGATCAGATGGAAAATACAAATACGCCTGTGTCTGATTGTTAAAGTGTCTCAGCTGTTTAATAATAACCCTCATCAAATCAGCGAGCTGTTTCCCATGGTCTTAGAGGAACACATTACTTAAATGGGAGTGAGTGTTACTTTATTCCTCCTGAACAGATCATTTCTCATCAGAGTGAATCATGTTGAATTCATTTGGGGGAGTTTGTTGAAAATGTGCTATCTTCCTCTGAATCACAGTTTGCAGCGTTCGCTTCAGTTATTTCACTTCCACCTACTTAAAGAGAATTATTCAGTTCATCATTAATGGTTCCAGTTAATGGTTAACGTCTTCACTTCACCCAGTTGGACTTGTCACTAATTCATCCACCAGTAACAAAAGGCATGCAGCACATTGCAGATATTGTTGAATCTGAATTAATTCTGATATATCCAACAATTTTATACAGTTGCCTTTAAGACAGAAATATGTCGGGATTTCATGTGATGTACTTTTGTATTTGTAAAGTTTTTGTACTTGATCACAGTTTTTTGTAGAGCATTTTGTCTTTATGAATGCACATTTGTCAGTCATCTGTTGTTTCTACACTTAAATGACTTCCTGTCTTTATAAAATGGCAGAGTCACATTAAAAGCGGTAGAAGGTCATATTTTTTGTGAAGTGTGGTTTATTTGATATAAGCGTGTGATTACTGTTCAAGACTCGGTTGTTGTCCTTGTGTCTGTGCTGTGTGCGTAAAGGTTAACGCCAATGGAAAAAAAAAAAAAAAATCGAGCGCACCCGGGCTGGAGGGAACCTGGCGGGGTTTAGGACCCGGCGGGACGCGCGGTACAATAGAGCTGTTGTGTCGTGTTGGTGGACAGATTGCTGCCTTGGAGATTCCCAGTGTGTGGTGGTGGTGGTGGTGGGATACTAAAAAAAAAAACCCCTCAAATCAATCCGGACCTACAACCAGAGCCCCTGTTTCTACCAGCAGATGTCTCTAAGGTGTGTCTGCGCGTGCACGTGGGCGGAATAAAGCGGACAGCAGCGCGTGGAGTGAAGGTAAGGTGGGAGGAATGTGAACAATATGCTCGTGTGTTCAGTGGGACTCAGTGTGCCAGGATTTGCCCTGGATGGTTTAACCAGGCCACGGGGCCTGCTCCCTGCCTGCCTGCTGCTGCTTTTTTTTTTTAGGTCTATTTCCGCTTCTTTTTTTTTTACTACATAAACATTAGCGACTATTAGGCGACAATATTCCTGATAACTTACGTTTCTGTATCATGAATACTTACCCAGCTGAGCCATACAAATATTCGCCTTAATGGCTCTAGGAAGTGACATCTTTGTATGACGGTGGCGCCCATGTTTGATTTCCCAGCCTGTGGTGGCGCAGCCTGCAGCGGGCCTGTGCGTGTGTTTGGCGCCAATACTTCTCTTTGGGAATCTACAATGGTTGTTTGTGGTATGAATTTAATACAAAAATTTAAAAAAAAAAACGTCTGGCGTACTTGGAGCGCAGTAAACTAACAACTTGCACCCAGACGTGACATTTGTTGACGATACAATATGGGAGGAGGGAAATGTAAATAAGGTGGCGACAGCGATTTGGTCATTGTTTCCTGTTGGGTCAGAAACGTCACACAAGATGTGATGTCATATCCGTACCTAGTCCCAGCCTGCAGCTCCCCACCACTTTATACTGTATGTGCACGTGGGCGGGCAGCGGTGGGACATGGACCACAGACCGGACGGACATGTGACACTGAACCCTGCGACCCACCAGGCTCTGTGAGCTGCAGTGTTGGTTCTGTTCAGGGATGAGAAGTGGAGTTTGGGCAAAAAATATCAAGGTGGGCCTCAAAATCCGATGGCTCACAGATTTCAGTGTAATGCTCATATTAGTGGCGAGGAAAGATGGAGTACCATCATAAAAACCACAAGCAGTGTTGGTCTGCAGTAACTCTTGTCTGTAGCTGTGATACAAGAAAACAACTGCTTGTTGGATGTAGAAGATGGTGAAACATTCCCAACTCGGTTTGTAGTTTTTAAAACAGCACACAAAAGAGTATGTGCATGAAGCTATTTAATTATTTTCTTAGTTCAATACAGAGTTTTTAAGTAGGTTTTTGGAGGGCTTGGTGGCTGTGTTACCGATGGCCAGTTATTTGACTCAAAACAATGCATTTTCTCGTAATCTTGCACTATTATCACTCCAATAATTATTTGAAAATCAATCTCTGCCATAAAATTAATAAATCAGCAAGTACTATTAAAAGAAAGCTCATAGGTGAAGCATCAAAGTGGTTTTTTTTTTTTTCACAGCGTATAAGCCATTATAGCTTATAGCTAAGTGTTATAAGTCCAACTCACATTGCTTTTTGTTAAAGACTAACAGTTCAAAATCCAAAGATATTCAGTTAGCAGTGATATAAATCATAGACGTGTATGAAATCCACACATCTGAGAGGCTGGAACCAGTAAATATTTAACATTTTTTTTTCATTAAAAATGAATTATGAGTAACCCATCATTTAAACAGATGCGGGTTTAATTTGTTGGTTGTTGAACTATTCACTGAGTCTGAGGTCTTGAGTGACTGAACACAAAGTTTTCAGTGTTCAGAGATGGAAACACTTCCTGGATGTCATTAACAGATGTTGGGCTGTTTGAGTGCTATGCTGTTCTTTGTGTTGAAGAGGAGAACACACTTTTATCTGTAGTTTGGGTCGTTGTGACTCGTTACAAAACTGCTGGTTTGTTGGCGTTAGTATGTTTCCCTCCACTATGGTATGGAGAGGAACTGGCTTGGTGCCTTCTCCTCCTCCGACCCCTCCTGTCCTCGTGGGGAATGCGAGGCATGTCCTGTCTGTTGAAACAGCGTTCTGTATTTGGGGGCGACTCGGTGAGTCCTCCACTATTTTGAAACCTAAATGAGTCGTCACAGTGGTTCAGTAGGCTAAAGGCTCCCACTGTGGACCTGTGCTGTCTGTCCTCTTTCACTTCCTTCTCATTGAAAGACAAATAGGATATAAAAATGTGAAAACGAAGGATTTAGCGACTGATTTTGTTAGAAGCTTAAAATACAGGATGTTCCACAGTGCGTTTTAGACTAAATGCTAATATTTAGCAAAAAGGGGACATGAACTTAAATATTTTAGTTTATTGCATGTAGACTAAACAGTTTTTTGCTTATATGACTGACATACATTTCTTTTTTTTGCAGATATGAAACAAACTGGTTAAAGGTATATCTGAAGAATCTACTAGCATGCTTTTCAATGTGAAATTTATGGTGAGTAACTACTTTGTGTAAAAATAATTATTAATTTTGTTTATAATTTGAACAACAAGTCCCTCTGTTATTCAGTCTTAAAATCATTTGTAATTCTTATTTTCTGCAGGATGTTACAGGATGAAACGTCTCAGGTTGTCCAGCAGCAGCGACAGTTCTGACAATGAGAGTGAGTCATCTGTCAGAGACACCGGACTGTGTTTCATTTTCTCTGCTGCTCTTTTTTTTTAATTTTTTTTTATTATTATTATTATTCACACTCTCGGTTTCTTCCTTTAGGTCCTTCAACCTCCTTCTGCTCCTCTAACAAGTATGGCAGTAAACTTGGAACCCCCGCCTCCAACCCAAAGAAGCCAGCTGAGGTAGGAGCCGTCCTTCACCATCAGACGCTGATGTTAAATATCAGAGACCAGTGTCTGACTCCCTGCGTCTCCCCGGCCGCCCCTCTTTCCCCGCAGGTGTTTAGAAAAGACCTGATCAGTGCCATGAAGCTACCTGACTCCCACCATGTCTCCCCAGAGGACTACTACCTGCTGGCAGACACCTGGAAGCAGGAGTGGGAGAAGGGGGTCCAGGTACCGGCGAGTCCAGACACCATCCCCGAGCCGTCAGTCAGGTGAGCCTGTCCGATTCCCAGAGGTCCGTCTGTGGACAAACCAGTCTAAAAGTGTGACTCGCAGCCTTGTTTTAAAGAGCCTCACAGTACTGACAGGTTTTTTTTGTGTGTCCTCTGTGTTCAGGATTATTGCAGAGAAGCCCAAGGAAGTGCTTTACACCCACCAGAGGAAGTACATCCAGTGCTCGGGCCAGGAGTCCACAGAACCAGGTTACGTCAACATCAAAGAGCTGGCGGAGGCCATGTGTCGCTACGACCTGGACGACGTGGACCTCTACTGGCTGCACGCACTCAACCGACAGCTGGACCGCATGGGTGAGGAGCAGGATTGTAGAGGGACAGTCCACCATCACGTTCACATTGTTCCAGCCCAGTGATGTTGCACAGTGTAGTCAGTATCTACAGACATGACTGATGATGTCCCGACAGAGTCTGCTGGGGTTTTTCTCTAACCATGTGGGGCCGTTGTCCTGTTTTCATCCTCCAGGGGAGACGCTCATAGACGAGCTGACGATGGAGCGAGCCATGGAGGCCCTGGAGAGGCAGTGCCATGACAACATGAACCACGCCATCGAGACGGTGGAAGGTCTGGGGATTGAGTACGACGAGGACGTGATCTGCGACGTGTGCCGCTCCCCCGACAGCGAAGAAGGGAACGACATGGTGTTCTGCGACAAGTGCAACATCTGTGTGCACCAGGTAGACGTCATCCGTGTGCTGCTCTGATCACACAGGCAGCTCACGAGTTAGTCCATCAATTAAAAGTAAAAGCACACGAGACAGCAGAGGTGTCACTTGTAAGGCCAAGTAACTATCTGATGATTGAAGGTTATAATTTTGATCAAATCCAACTCTTCTTGGATAATTTTGCGTCTTTCCAACAGTTGAGTGATTCTGATGTATTTCATATCTCTCGGCTGAATACTTCATGATTATTTTTTGTTAAATGAGACTTTCTGTCTCCACATTTGACTGTGTATTTCTAAATTGTGTTGCCACCAATTGCACTAGTTACACATTGGCGGTGTATCAAATAGCCTACTTGCTATTCTGAGTGCATACAAAATGTGTTGAAAAGTTCGGTAACATGCAGCGCACAATGAGTTCCCACATGGCGTTCTCATAATGGTCAAAACAGTAAGTGTGAAACTCTGGATGCTTCTCACCCGCAGTAGTCGCCATCTTGACTATGTAGCAGTAAGGAAGGGAACAACAATTGATTTTCAAACATGTAAAATTGGGGGCCAAGGAAGCCGCAGCTGTTGGGACGTACACCACACTGGAAGCTGTACATGCCACAAAAAAGTGTTTATTTTTCACTAAGTACTACTATACTGTTGTAGGAGGATTAAAGCCATCAGTTGGTTTATTGTGTGCATTCTCATTTGGAATAAAATGACCAAACAAAGCAGCAGATATGTTGGCAGGTGATCATCATCATTCAAATGTTGAATGCTTCCTTTTGAAATATACACACTGCAACTAAGTGAACCTGCATGTGGTGTGCTATGTGTAAGTGTGCCAGTAGAAATATGTAAACTGAGGCCCAGCAACTGACTTTCTTTTAAGTTTTACTCGGTCACACGCAGTCAGTATGCTTCATCCTGCTGCTCCCCCCGCAGGCCTGTTACGGCATCGTCAAAGTACCTGTTGGAAACTGGCTGTGCAGGACCTGCGTCCTCGGCATCGACCCACAGTGCCTGCTGTGTCCCCAGAAGGGCGGCGCCATGAAGGCGACACGTGCCGGCACCAAGTGGGCACATGTAAGCTGCGCGCTGTGGATACCAGAGGTAAATAATCAGTTTATCCTCCGTTTGATCTTAATCTCTTTACATCATTCTGCCGTACGTGTGACGTAACTTCTCATCATGCTGTGAACGTTACGATTGTGTAGGTGAGCATTGCCTGTCCTGAGAGGATGGAGCCCATCACCAAAGTCTCCCACATCCCACCCAGTCGCTGGTCTCTCATCTGCAGTCTGTGTAAACTGAAGACGGGCGCGTGTATCCAGGTGAGTGTTGGTCAAAAACACTAGGAGGGTTGTTAATTTTATAACGACTACATTAATGCAATTTTAACTTTCGATTGTTCTTCTTAGCTAAATATGTTTATCTTTTAAATTAAACCTCCAATCCACACCTGCAGTCATCAGTGCCCTGAGACCGAGTTGCACTCTGTCATTCAGGTTTCCCAAGCACTCACCTGCCTGTTCTGTCGGCTACCTGACTTTATCTTCATACCTGGCATATAGAGATGAGACTGGTGTCAATCAGCATTTCCTAAAATGTTGAACTATTTCTTAAAAGTACTGTTCAAGTCCATCAGGGTTACAAAAAACTATGAACTATGTCACTGTCTTTTTTTCCTATGCAGCACTAATAAGCAGAATACTGGTTATCCTGTTAAAACATTTTTTTTTATCAATAATGTAACTGTTTCAATTACTTCATCAAAGTTATGTACATTAGTAGATTTGATTACTTTTTGATTATTTTTCTAACAAATGTTTTAAACTGGGTGATGAAGCAGAAAAGTCCTAAAATATCAATTTAACCAAGGCCGTGTAATCCTTTATTAATATCTGTATCTACTGGACGGAGCCAAATATAGAGCTGAATTACATCTGGAACACACATAGATGATATGGTGGGCCAAGAGGAACTTTATTTTATGTAACTTATCGTGGTTACATTAACTTATTTGTACAGATGTTCCCTCAGGTGTAACATCGAGCATTTCAATGACAACATCATTTTCACAGCTGGTAAACGAGCTTTATACTGTACAGTAAAGTTTCAGTCTTTTTCAGATTTTACAATGAAAATATTATTGAATTTCCAGCAGTGAAAGACGTTCTTGTCCAACAACATGACCAATGACCCTTGTGTTGACTAGAGCAATGCACAATGATTTGATCGGCAGACAGACCAGAGATGGTGCAAATTCAAACAAGAGAACCAATCAAAAACAAGTCTCAAAATTTAAGAACATACTGTCGAATAACTAGTTACTCTCTTTAAATCATGTAAATGTAAGGTTTTTTTCTAAAAAAAAGTTTGCTTTCTGTAAAATGTGTAAATTCTTAAAGCTGCTCCTCCAGTAATCTTGTTTGCTCCAGTAAGTGAGTTGTAGTCCATGTAAACGTCATGTCTGTTTCTTCCCCCTCTGCTCGCAGTGTTCGGTAAAGAACTGCACCACTCCCTTCCACGTGACGTGTGCCTTTGAGCACAGCCTGGAGATGAAGACCATCCTGGATGAAGGGGATGAAGTAAAGTTCAAGTCTTACTGCCTGAAGCACAGCAAGTCTAAATCTGGGGAGGCTGGCCTGAGCCCAGCTCGCTCTAAGCCCTCCGGTGAGGCGGGCAAGGTGGGCCAGCGGGCACAGAGGCTGCAGGAGCTGGAGGAGGAGTTCTACACTCTAATCCAGCCGGAGGAGCTGGCTCAGTTCCTCGGGCTCTCGGAGCGTCTGGTGGACTTCATCTATCAGTACTGGAAGCTGAAGAGGAAGGCCAACTTCAACAAAGCTCTGCTGCCCCCTAAAGAGGAGGAGGAGAACCTGGTGCTGCAGCCGCAGGAGGACAGCATCCACACACGCATGCGGATGTTCATGCACCTGCGACAGGATTTGGAGAGGGTGGGTGCTCATTATACTGCAATATGGAAGTGTTTAATGCTGAGTCTGTATTTCAGGCTACAGAGCGTTCCTCGGTGCACACTGCTCTTTTGAATATAATTATCTTCATTTTATAGAGCCACACGGTTTGTTTTACAATTCACATTTTGGTCACTTATCACAGAATTCATATTGATTGTAGTCAATACGTGCAGTTTAATGGTCAATGAGTTGTTGTTTTTTATATAACATATTTTAATTGATAATATTGATAAAATATACAATCTTGACCCTTTGTCTGGCTTTGGCCCACGTATTTAAAAAAAAACAACAAAAAAAACACTTTTAGGTTAGTGTTGAGACTTTAGAGAATTTCCTCAGTCGAGGTCTCGTGTCACAAATGTCATTTTCTTTTGTATTTTTTTGTTTTACAACATATTGAAATCTCACTGATCCACACACGAGCTGAAAAGCTGCAGCAGAGTCTGGAGAGCTTGTCAAGGCAGAGAAAGTCTTGAAGACACCTGCTGCAGTCTACGAGAGAGCTGCCACTTGGGATACGATTGTTTTAAGAGGAAGTTTTAAACAAAATGTAATAATATATTGTGTCATGCTGCCTATATAATTTGTGATGCTTTCCTTATGGTGCAGGTGAGGAATCTGTGTTACATGGTGAGTCGGCGGGAGAAGCTGAAGCTGTTGCAGAGTAAAGCCCAGGAACAGATGTTCAACCTGCATGTGAAGCTCATCAACCAAGAGCAGTCTGCCGGTGAGCACAAATTTAAAGTAATCAACATTATTTCAGTGATTTTTTTTTTGTTTTTCTTAATTAAAAGTTCCATATTGTAGAAAAGGAGATTTCCATTTCTTTTTGGATTATAAAGCAGATCTATGTGCTGTAGAAATACAGTTTAATTATCAAACCGCTCAGTCCACACAGCTTGTATTCAGCAACTGGGTTTGAAAACGAGCCAGTTGGTCTTCTGTAAGTTGGAGAAGTCGCAACCAAACGGTCAATACATCCAACCTGAACCCTCAGCATGGCCCATCCTCCAAACTTTTATGCGAAAGACCAACCGCTCATTCTTCGTGGAGCTTGCAAGATACAAGATTGAAGAAAATGTCGAGGAAACACTGCACAGTCGTTGGACGTCAGGAAAAAAATGTGTCATTTCACATCCTTTCATAGAGAAAGTTGGAGATGAGGAGATGGTTTTTGGTACTTTAAACTGCAAAAACATCTTTCTATGGACCACAAGAAGTGTAAAATGTGGGTCCTGTAAGATTCCTTTACTTGATAAATATTGGCTAGATCTTGAACTTGTTTGTCTTCCTTCCTCCGAAGGTCTTCCTGTTTCGTTCCCAGTGGAGAGTATCCTGTTCCGTCCTCCTCCCAGGATTACTCTGAAGCTGAAAATGCCCAAAGCTTTGAGTCTTGGAAATGGAAATCCCAGTACCAAATCCGTCAATGGGCCGCTGTGCCTGGACAACAGCGTGAATGTCACTGAACATGCTGGTGAAGGGCTGGGCCAAGGCAAACCTCAGCTGCACGGCCGCGGTCTGAGAGAGGAGCGCTCCAACGGCCGACTGTCTTCCTCAAGCCACCCGAGCGGCACAACGCTACCTATTAAACCAACCGGCAAACCTTTAGCATTGCACGCTGCGCTCCACGGCCATTCATCCAACAGCAACGGCAAACTGGACCAGGACAGAGCCTGTATGGCCAAATCTAACGGCCTCTCAGAGAAGCTCGTGGCTCAGAAGGACAGCTCTTGCCAGACGCAGAGTGACCGGGACGCTTCAAACGAGACTTTGGACAAGAGCAGCTTTCGCAAGTCTGCCATGGAGCACTTTGGCAGGTCCTTCAAAGAGGCCACCATTAACTTAGTACGGACCACAGAGGACCTGCGGGCCTCTGACAAACTGTCCCGAAAGGGCTCAGCCAAAGAGAGGCTGTGGGCCAAACCTGTGTCCGAACACAAGGTGAAAAGCGCGCGATCCTACCAGGACAGCGACGGATACTGTCCCGACCTGGAGCTCAGCGACTCCGAGCCGGAGGCCAAAGGGAGACGCAGGCGGCAGGTCGGGCTGCCGCAGCCGGACGCTCCGAGGAAAGGGAAGCAGTCGCTGGGCTCCAGACACGCCATGCAAAGGTGACGGCTGTTTGTTGCCTCCTGGCCGAGTAACAGGCCGTCTCTAAACACATCTCTATCAGGGACCAGACCGAGCCGCGGTGCTGGCGGTGCTGCGTACATGAAGCAGAGGACACAGAAGGAAGCAGGAAGTGAAAGTACATCACTCAGCGGGAGTTATTGAAGAAGCATCATCCTGTGTTGGTTTGAGAGGAACAAAAATGTCTTCTGAGATTATCATGCTTGCCTTTCACGTGGCTAAAAATTATAATTGTATTCCGCACAACTTCGTCCTGTTCCCCTACACGCAGGTTCAATTTGCCTTTGACTAAAACTGATGTACATAAGATGGGTGAATTGGGATCATGTAAATAATGTGTAACTGAAACTTTATTGACACTTGGATGTCAATGTGGTCAGAAATGAAAACTGACATGCCAGATGGAAAGTTTGTAGGGATCTCCAGCATCTGCTTCACTCGTTTCTTGCACATTATCTGTTACAGCTGACCTGGTTTCCCCCACAGGTGATGAAGTCCACGAAGTCACTGTTGAAAACACAAATGCCTTTTGTGTGTAGAAATGCGTCCCAATCTTTGTATCTTTAGTTTTGCTGAGACAACCGTTCAGTTTGTGTCTTAAAGTGGGAGGAAGTGTGTAAGAAAGTAAACTTACATTCCATGATGTGTCCTTCAGTCCTGGATGCATGAAGCAAAAACTGAGTATCGCTGTGTGATCGATGGCCGTCAGATTGTCTTTATTTCTGATCTCAGATCATCACATGATCAGCCTTCATCATCACAAACTTTAGATTGTGAAAAGGAGCTGTGAGACGTGCATATTTGCAGTCTTTATTGTTATGTCCCCGATTTGATAATAAACACTGCGGCATGAGCGGCTCAGTAGAGCTGCATATTGTTATTTTTTTATACAGATGTCAAGTCAATACTTTTTAGTGATACCTTATTTTTCTGAACTCATTTTACCACAAAGCCTCCATTTTGTTTACCAGTAAAGTAAAAAGTGTCAAAAGCATCAGTGTTTAATGGTGTTCAATGTTTAGACCAATAGATGCAAACAGAAGTGGCATCCACGTCCTTCTGAAGACAACGCTACGCCATCCGTAAACGTGAAACATGGCTTTCACCTTTGACCCACATCATGATAATCAGTTTACAAATACACACCGAGGACAATTTCATTTTGTTCCGTTGGCCTTTTTCACCTCTAATTATGCTGTTTACGTCTGCAAGCAGCCGGCAACAAAGACTGTTGTCACAACTACATTTATCAACTACAGACAGTCCTGCACACAGTGCTGTATGTAGGTCATATTTCAGTCACTGAAGTGGATTGTGATTTGCAAATACAGGAGCCCGCTTTAACACTAACACGTTCACAAACACACAAAAAGGACCTACATATGCATTTTCTCTTGCTGCGTTGTTTTTCTCATTTGGAAAGTACATTTTTGAATAAATCCTTAAAATGAATGACGGTCTGCTTTGTAGATGAATTTTATGCAAGAAAATGAACCTCCAATTATACCTGCAAGCTGCAAAAACTGAGTGTGTTTGCACAGACAGAAATAATTAGTTTGAAGGAAAAAAAGGATGAATGCTAACATATAGTCAGATAGATAGCTTTGTATCAATTATTTGAAAGGAAAGCTAGATGGCAGCATTGCCACACTTATCAACTACAGACAGTCCTGCACACAGTGCTGTATGTAGGTCATATTTAGTAAATGTGTAGAAAAGCAAAGGTGTAACTAATAACATTAAATAATAATGCCGCTGTTCAGTTTTGGTGTGTCAGAGTGCCAGTTCGTACAAGACCAGGTCCTTGTGATTCACCAAACTGAATTAAATACTGTCAGAATTTATGTTATTAATTAGGTTTGTATTATCACTGATGATGTGTTAAAAATATCTGCTGTAAAAAAGGCATTTAGAAGTGGAGAGAGAAAACGTCTGGTGTGGATTAATGGGAAGTCGTGGAGGTTGAGTGTTAGAGCAGTTCGTCTGCTTTGCTTCACCACACTGGTTAGTGCTGTTTCAGGGTTTATAAACCTGCTGAGGAGGCTGAGAAAAACCTGAGCAACCAAACAGACAACTTCTTCCATTTCCTCCCCAGGAGCCAATCCTAGTGCAAAGGTCAACCTCTAGTACAGCGAAAGGTTCTGTTTCAACACTTACCAGTTAAATCCAAGCCCTTGCAAAGAAAACAGCATTTGATAAATCGTGATATTCGACGTCTTAAATCTGACTGTAGGAAAACAGGTCTTCGGGTACACTATGTGGCGATGAGGGAGTTGATTGTTCATTACAATAACGGTTAAAAATGCTAGATCACAATATTTCTCCAAACTTATCTCTGCCCATCAACATAACCCAAGGTTTTTATTCAGCACTGTTGACCGGCTTTTAAATCTAACTCCTCCCGGTGCCTCTGCTGAAAGAGATGCTGACTGTGAAAAGTTTTATCTTATTTTATTGATAAAGTTGAGTCAATCAGAGCCACTATTATCCCTGTTATCCATTTTTAACAGTTCCCTATCCACCGGCTGTGTCCCAGACTATTTCAAAGTTGCTTGTGTGCAACCTCTTTTTAAAAAAAAAACAGGCCAAGATACCAATCTCCCGCAGAACTACAGGCTGATCTCCAAGTTGCTTTTTATCTGAACATTTTTTGAAAAATAAGTATCCAAGTTTTTGCTTTTAGCAGTGGAAAACAATAACACTTTTGGAAAATTTCTAGTCCGTCTTCCGAAAACACCAAAGCACTGAAACTGTCCTTCTGAGGGTCACCAATGACCTTTTAAATGGCCAATGACCTTTTAATGGCTAAATCCTTGTTCTTTTAGACCTCAGTTCAGCTTTCGACAGTCAACCACTGTATTCTTTTCGACAGACTGAAGCACCGGGTTGGAATATCTGGCACAGTACTAAAATGCTTCACCTCATATCTGACCAACAGGAGGTTCTGCGTGTCAATTAATAATTTTAGGTCGTCTTTTTCCACTGTAAAATATGGGGTCCACCAGGGGTCCGTTTTGGGACCTATTTTATTTTTTGGACAAGTTATACGCAAACACGGGGCTTCCCTCCACTGTTATGCTGATTTTTTTTTTTTTTTAATTTCACTTTATTAATCCCTGAGGGGAAATGTCTTCGCTACAGCAGGGGGGCTCTCAGGGGGGAGCTGCTGCAACAGGCTGCCACTAGCGCGGCGCCAGGTAACCTGACCTGAGGTGCATGTTTTTGGATGATGGGAGGAAGCCGGAGAACCCGGAGAGAACCCACGCAAGCACAGGGAGAACATGCAAACTCCGCACAGAAAGGCCCTGGACCGGATTCGAACCCAGAACCTTTTTGCTGTGAGGCGACAATGCTAACCACTGCACCACCGTGCCGCCCCAAGTGATGACACTCAAATGTACCTGTCCGTCAGTGGCTCTGATCCTGGCATGCTGAGTTCTCTACACGACTGCCTTGATGACGTGAAAAGCCGGATGTCACAAAATGTTCTACAACTCAACTCAAGCAAATCAGAGATTCTTGTAATTAATCCGCCACACTTAACCAAACAAATCCACCCATCTGCTGGCCTGCTTGTAGAAAACATTACACCTGTCGTAAAAAAAATCTATACAAATAAAGTTTATTATTATATCTGAAATTCATTAAATTATCAAACCATTTGAAACTTTAGGTACATTTAATAAAAAAAAAGACCCTTGGGCTGCCACTGAACCCTGTTGTCATTTTTATGCCACATAATGTAGAAATAATGTATTTAACAAACAAAAAAAAAAGCCTAATTGTTGCGTTTTGTGGCGCTATAGCAGGCACTTATCCTAAACTTAGTAAGTATTTATGGATATAAAATGTAATGCTGCCTGGACACTTGTCCTCACATTTTACAGAATGCAGACGCTCCCAGGTCAGTGGTTCTCAACCTTCTGGCCTTTTCAAGCAAAGCAGCATCTTATCACAACCTGTGAACTATGAAAGAGTCATCAGAAAGTGATGTTTTGTTTTTCAGGTTGTTTCTTTTTGAACAAAAGAGGCCTTAAGAGTTAAAATCATAAAACATGTCACAACCAAAAAAATCAGACAATGAGGAATTTTTTACAATAAAAAATAGATAAATAGGTTTTACTGAACATGAAAATCTGTAATCTTTATAGCAACCAAAGGTCTTCAGACAAATGTAGTGAAGTAAAAAGAAGGCTACGATATTTGGCTTTAAGGTGTCTTGGAGTAGAAATACAAATTGCATAAAAAGTATAAATAACTCAGAATTGTACTTTCTCTCAAATGTGCTTTGAGCTCAATGCTGAAGATAACACGTTAACCTCACCATACTAATACTAAGTTCAGCAGTGATCATGTTTACCATTGTCACCAGTTTAGTTTAGCATGCTCGGTTGCTAACATTTGCTAAACAGAGGAGGAAAAAGAGGAAACGAGTACCTCTGGCCACGCCCCATCCGTGACGTCTCACCAGGTGAGCTGTTATTGACAGCTGAGATACCTGCCATGCGGAGGCGTGTGCAGACCTGCGGTGTGTTTGTGTTTACAGCCGCAGAGCGGTACGGCAGCCTCACACTTCCGCCCTCTGTGGGTCAGCGTTACTTCCCCATGCAACATGCCAGTGGGCTCTTTAAGAGGAGAGACTCTCCGCATCTGCTGATCTGTCAGCCGGCGCGGTGCCGCCCGCCCTCCCTCCCCGCACGTCCTGCTGCACCTCGGGGTGCCCGCCAGACTCCCCGGCGTAGACAAACTCCGGGTGGATGCACCTGAAGTAGTCAGCAGATCGTACGCTGTGGATGATCGATAATCCGACCTAAAATGCGCCGGGCCCACCGTCCTCGCCATCCCGGGCTGTGCAGGTGTAAAAGGTAACCGGACGGAGCTGCTGGGGGAGGCACGCGGCCACGCTTCATCACCGGATCGCATCATACATGTTTTATGTGTCGGTTACAGACATGGTGTTTCCTAATGCTCTGGGACGGGCAGCTTCTTCTGGTACACGTCTTCGATTTAAATTTTAGTCACGGTGTTTCCTCTGGTTGCTGGTTCGGCCGGTTCAGCTGGTTGGGCGTTTGGAGGAAGCAGCAGCAGCGGTCTGATCAAGTAAGTGAGAGATAAACAGGACGACACCTCACATCACTGAGCCACTCTGAAGCTGGACTAGCAACTAAAGTTTTCTGCACATTCATCCTTACAAATCCCCAAATCTCATCTAAATTCACTTCTTGTTGTAGCTTTATTATTTTACTAATTTTGCTTTTAATTGTTTTTCCTTTTTAATATCATTTTTATCTAAGTATCTTACCCATACATGAATCTGATATATGACAAAATATGTAAACAACACATATTGTATACATGTCCATTCATGTCTCACACATGGATATGAGTATAAATGGGATATACATGTCACACATATGGCATATATACCAGATATGATTGAATTATGGCAAAAATGTCTGGTCTAAAATAAGTCACATATATATATATATATATATACACACATTTCTAATAAATATTAGTACAACTGTAAATGTGTGTTATACGTGCCTAGAATCTTTTGTTTACTTTTTTTTACTGGCTATATTGTAAATAAAGCTTCTACCTTTAAGTTAAAATAAAGGTTGAATGAATCAATTGAAACAAACCAGAGTACACAATAGCTGCCTGTGTATTTTTAGCTTAATACAATAACAGCATCCAGATATAGAAACATAATGTAATCATCAGTTCTAAATGTGTGTTCACTAAGGGAGTGCAGACGCCGGAGCGCAGCATGTCCTCCGTGGTGGTGTCCGGACTGAGTGAGCCGAGCCTGGCAGCGCTGCCCATGGAGAGCTGGATGTCTCACCTGCCATGTGCTCTGTGGGACACCCCCTTGTACCACCTGGCCATCCCAGGTAGGCTGCGATATCGCAGCACACGGTCGTGTTGATGAAGGTGGTGAAGTAGTGTGGATGGTGTGTGTGTGTGGTTTTAGTGTAACCCACAACACAGTGCCATTTAGGGCTCAGCGGAATGCAACTAAACAAAACACATGCAAATGGGGAAAAACACAGGCAAATGATCAGCAGCAGTCTGACAACATGTGAAGCAAAAACTAGAAGTTAAACACAGGACACGTACACAGCATAACAAAAAGTACTGTCAAAACGGCTAAACACAGACTTCTGCATTTGCATTCCTGTTTGTTATGCTGCGTATGTGTTCTTTAGTTGCATGTCGATCTCTCAGGGCCACCACAGCTATTCCATATTATAGTCCTATGTCTAATGATGGTTAAGTGTATTATCTTTGCCCCATTCAGGGAGCCACAATGCAATAACCTACTGTCTGGATATGAACGACAGATCACCCGTTGACCTCACGCAGCCAGACATGCTTCAAAAGTTGGACAAATATATGAAACCCCTTATTCGCCCCTTTGTGTACAAGTGGGCAATAACCCAGGTAATGAGTCATCAAAACATTTCCACTTGTTGTTTGACCTCGTGATTTTTTTTGTATCTTTTTTTTTTTTGTGTGAAATTTAAAGCTAGACCTGAATTCTGCACCCTGTGTCTCGCAGGAGTACACTATAAAGCAGCAGCTGGACTGCGGGGTCCGATACTGCGACCTGAGGATCGCCCACAGGCCCAACGACAGCTCCACTGACCTCTACTTCTACCATGGCGTTTACACCACCCTCACTGTGGAGGTGAAGTCATGACTAGCAGACACAAATGATGTTACCGCAGTAAAATTTTGGCTCGCAACGTTGATGCTCATTTGCATCTAGAGCGAAGACTAAAACAAAACACAGTAAAACGATAACTCAGGAAACACTGACATTAAATCCTCCTGAAAAATACTTTAATTTCACCCGTTATTATTATTTTTTCCAACAAAGCACTCTGAAGTCAACATTATGTTTGTAATTTTGTTTTTTTTAAGATTAATGAAGCAGAATTTTACTCTTAAAGAGATCCCATGTACCTTTTTACCAACCAGTGTAGCTACAAGTGACGATGGTGAATTATAGTGTAATACTTGCGTATGCATTAAGTTAGTGAGCTCACTCAATAGGAGTGATGACTGTAATGTTTTCTATCACTAGCCACTATAAGCTACTGCTACATACCAGGCTGTATCAGCTAAACCACCCATTAATGAGTTAGGGAGATTTTTCTCTGTAATAAATGAATTATATAGTCTCACTTTAAGCAGATACAAAGAGGAACTCGTACATTATCTGGCTGTATTCTTCTGGGACAGGAACATCACACTGTTTTCAGTTTAACATCCAATGTATCAGATGCTCTGGCAATTTTTCCACTCAGGACTTAATCTGATTGTTGTAAATCTTTCTGCATGGCTCTGGAGGGCACGCGTGCAGCTTAATTCCAAGAGAATGCATATTAAAGGTTTTGCTTCTTGCACAGCAATGCTATTTAGCAACCAAAATGACCCTATTTGTAACATTACAAGGAAATCCATGCACCTCACTGTAGTAAATTTAAAAGTCTTTCAGGCTGTTCGTGTGATCAATACGATGTATTTCATTGACCTCTGCTCTCCTGCATAGAGCTGCAATGTGGTGGATAAAAAAATTTAAAAAAAATCCAAATGCATCCAAACCAGCTTTGTTACAGATTTGACACAATTTCCCACCATGTTGTGAACATGTTACAAGTTCACTGTGTGCTGTAATCTCTTAAAATACATCTCCGTCTTGTAAACGGCGTCTTGTGTTCCTCTGGCAGACAGTTCTGATGGAGATCAGAGAGTGGCTGGATGCTCATCCCAGAGAGGTGGTCATCCTCTCCTTCAGCCACTTCCTCGGCCTCAGCCAGGAGCTCCACATGCTGCTGCTCACAACTATACGCAACGTATTCACCTCCAAACTCTGTGACAAAGCGGTACGGCTGGGCTTCCTGTTCTGTACGAGAATTTAGAGATGAAGATGGTTTACATTTTTCCAATGTTTAGCCTTGAGTATTTAGTTCATGTGGGCCGCAGTGCTTCCTTGTTGTACAGTAATTTTCACACAAGTAACATAAGTAATGTCACATAACGTGCGTTACCTAGGTTAAATATGTTATGTAAGTGACTTGCTTTCGTTAATTAAAAGCTTTCTCAAGGACTCAAATACTGGTCTGCCAGGTGAAAGTCCGGTGTTTGTTCCATCCAGCCAGGCCTGACCTGATCCTATTTGGACTTTATCACTCATTGTGCTTCGTCACATGACCTCCTCCTCTGACCCTGCTCATACATGCGTCTGATTTTCACGCCTAGACGATGGCAAAACGTGACACTGACACAGTAAGCTGTCCCATAGTGGACTGACGGGTGTATTGCACACTATGGTGTGATACCAGGCTGCACTGTTGCCCTGGGTGACACGTTCACTGTAGGTTTATTTGAACTCAATCCCACATACACCATCCTGCGGTTGTAAATACTCGCGAGAGCCCCAAATCTGTATTAGTCCGCAGCTCAAAATAGTCCCCAACAAATGCAGTGTTTACTCCTGTTTGAGTAATCTTTGATTAAACCAGCTGTTGAAACCATATACATGCGACTTCTTTTACATAGATTTACATCTTCACTCATAAATAATGAGTTTGTGGCTTGCAGAGTAGAGAATGAAAGTACTTTGAGACAGATTAACACATTACTGGTTCTGTCTTTTCATGGGATTTGTTGTTTATCAGAAGAAAAAAAATATATATATATCCATAAATAAAAATAACAAAAATCTCAACACAGAATGAAACTAAGGCCTTTATTTTGTTGATTCCAGGAAGCGCTAACCCTCCGAAGACTGTGGGCTTTAGGCCACCAAGTGATTGTGTCCTATGAACACAATATTGCCAGCTGCCACAGTGAGCTGTGGCCACATATTCCTTACTGGTGGGCAAACAAATGCAAAGCTGAGTCTCTCATCGAGGAGTTTGAAGACAGGAAACAACACGGCAGACCAGGTATACATCAACAACTTATAATGTCAAACACAGCCAGAGAATAAAATGTGTTTATCACTCGTTCAGTTACTGTAATATTTGTGTGTATTTTCTGTTTTTCAGGAGGATTCTTTGTCACAGGAATTAACCTGACAGAAGACCTGAAATACATCTGCACTCATCCAACAGAGTCGCTGAAGGACCTGGTGATGTCCACGTATCCGACGCTGCTCGGCTGGGTCAAAGAGCAGACGCCCGGCTCCAAAGTGGGCTCCCTCAACATCATCGCCGGGGACTTTGTCACAGAGAGCCACTTTGTACCAACTGTCGTTACACTGAACCAGAAACTCCTGAAATGGTCCTCATGACTTTTCAACAACGAGCATGATTCTCCAAAACAATGTGAATTACAGCATGAAAAACACACAAGCTTGATTTGTTAAGAGTGACGGAGACATATTTAAGTACTTGAATTATTCTTTTAAATATCAATGCACTTGCTGGAGGCAGCGACATGTGACTTTTTGGTACTTTGACCTGCACTTGTTTGATTACGTTCAGTTCACTATTTATGCAATGTATTGTATCAGTTTTCACGAGTCAGCAAGGCGGACAGTTTTGTTACGCTGACCAAAGCAATAACGATCCAACTAATCTAACCTTAATGTAGGCATTTTAGATGAGTAAGCACAAACAATGTATTCAATGAGCACATATGACTGTAACGTAGGATACACTTTTGTAATTATAATATGGGCTGTGAATTCAAGATGTAGCTAAGCTGTATCACCTACAATACACATATTTAACCATAGAGAATGTAGAGGAACTTGTGCAGAATGCATGGAAAATTTAATTGCATGAACCCAACTTTGATTGTCTGACTTAGAATCGACTTCAGCCAATAGGTTCGGCCTTAATTAAAATAATGCTGCACCGCTGTGCCTGTGGAGAAATGCTTTTCCAATAAATATGAGCATTTTTAAAACAGTGATCTCATTTTATTTGTTCAGACAGATTAATATTAACATGTTTCTACTTCAGAAAAAGCACAGAGAGTAAGTGTAGCATGTTAGGATTTTTGTTTCCTTTGAAAACACCTGCACTGTAGTCACAGTTTGAACTGACCGAGGCATTTGCTTCACATGCAGTAACCACGTGTTCTTGGCCACAGGGAATGTCAAACCATGGGGTCCTAAAAGTGCCACAGAGTGGAGAAAAGCTTTTATTTTTCCTTGCTGTTTGTGTGCCTTTTAATGCTTTTTTTTCCCCTACAGTTGTTTTTATTACATAACCTGTGTGAGACATTGCTTTTGTGGGAGCAGCTCAGTCCAATCCAGGTCCATCATAAAAGGACAATGTGATGAAACACAGGGATATTAACCTTGAAGCTACAAATAATAGTCGCTTGTCACTTTTTCAAAATAAAAATATAATGGTTATCTTCAGATAAAGGCTGACTGTCTGAGATGTAAAACATTTTACAGCACAAGGAAAATTCCAATTGGTAGATAACAACAATATCTTTAGTATGAAAGTTGTGTGTGCCAATGAAAAATTATAGACTTTTACTGTGTCCATTTGAATTAAATTGCTCAATTAAAAATTATGTTTAGCCTATATGTTATGAAAAGAATCATAAAATATGTCTCTGTTTCATCATTATTTTTAAAAGACAAATTATAAAAATGGTAAATCAGTCATAAATATGTTTTATCCTATTATGGGTCTTCTATTTTATGGTTAGGTTCGGGTTTTACTGTTTTTGTTCTTTGATCGCTTTAATTTTAAAAAATGAAGTTGACCCAGCAGCATAAATCTTTCTGATTGGTCAGTGACTCCCCACTGCTGCTGCTTAAAAATGATTTTATTTCATTATGCTGGTATTCATTGGAGGTTGCGTTTATAAGGATTCATAGATAAAGGTTAAAAAGTTATATTTCTTCCATTTACCTCAGCGTTTCCTGTCACATTCTATCACATTGATTTGTTTTTTGTAAATGTAGATTTTCTCTATAATTTAAAGCCACAGAGTAACAGGAGCTCTAACAGGGCTGGCAGTTGTTTCCAGTGTTGTTAACAAAGGTAAAATGTGCATTTCTCATCAGGCAGTCACTCCTAGTGCCCTCCAACAGTCTGTTGAGAGATGGAAACTTTATGTTTTTACTACCTGAGGTATTTGAATTAGAGATCAAACACAACTGAGTCTAAATTAGGGTCTGACTTTTAGTTTTTATTGTGCTGTCTATATCCACATACATTTTAAGAGCCATTAATGTTGAGTCCCTTTTTCAGATTTGCAAAAGTAAGTTAACAGATGAATGTTAAGGAAAGTAAAAGTGATAAAGTCTAACATTTGGGTGCAGAGAGCATCGATGCAGTGCTGGGATCAAGTCTGGAACCGACTAACAAAACTAAATGTTTTGTCTCTTCTTTGTCAAAACTTTTTGTGGCCTTTAAAGCATTTTGTCATTGCCATGCTCATGTCCTCTCACTCTTGAGCTGTTTTATGTCAAATGATTAGTTCTCTGGTCTTCAGAGTCCTGGGCAGTGAGTTACACCTGTCAATCCCATAATATAAGTCTAAGGAGAAAGAAACTAGAAAGTAAGTACTGTAATTGTTCCAGTGGCGGTGTTGTATTTTTGTTTTTCTACATCCATTTGGCTTATTTTGGTCGAAAAACAGATATGTACTTCACACCAACATTTCTCCTCTTAATTTGCTCATTTAAAAAATAACAGCCTGAGTAATTTATATAATAGTTCCAGAACAAAATATATAGTGTGGGGAAGATAAAAAAAAATATCATTAATGACCAGTAAACCTCATACAGAAACATTTTCAACAGTTTGTTGAGTACAGACATTATTCAGCCACAAAACAACAGGAAGTTAAAAATAGTTTTAGGGTTACAAGCTCCGCCTCCGTGCTGCTACGTCATTGCGATGACACCGAGGTAAAGGTGTTCGTGTGCTAAACTAGTGTAAATAATATGTGTTTAAATACGCATAACACACAGATATGCAGGGAGTTTAATTCTCCTAAAGTACCCCGTCCCAGCGGCTACACGTGAGCCAGCTGTGTATCCGTCAGTCAACACAGAAGAAACCAGGAAACTATAAGGCTCCACCCCCTCTTCCCCTCTCCCGCCCCCCCGCTGCTACCCCTGCACTGTGGTCGGTCATTTAAAGGAATCTGATGAAGGAGGGGAAAAACATCCATCATATGATGACAGGCTTCAACAGGCTTGTCACGTCTACAGTTCAGACGTGGTTTCGGTGAGTCTCCTGCGGGTCCGCCGGGGCGACATGGATCACAGCTGCCGGGACTGGATGTCAGCTTTACCCGAGGAGCTGTGGGACGTTTCTCTGACGAGCCTGGCCATCCCTGGTACATCCAATACTTCACTTAAACACTGTTTGTACTGTCATTTATGCTCATTAAAACTAGAAATATTAACTGATTCACTGATTTAAAACGGATTATGTTTTTTTCAATTGGTAATCACCTAATGTTCATGTAACTTAACAACAAAAACATCACTGGTGTCAACCTTTAAAATGTGGGCTTCGTTTTGTGGTGTAAAGTAACGAAGTAGGCTATATTTACTCAAGTAGACCACTGTACTTATGAATAATACTTGAAGCTACTGTACAGCTGCTACTTTGATTTTGATTGATACAAACAAAACATACTGTATTATCAGCATATATAATATGATGACTCATAAATTAAAGGCCCTCCGTGCATAAGGTGTTTGAAGCGATGATGGGATTTATATAGCAAGAAGGATTAAGTTGTAACTCATCTGACTCAAAACTAAAAGGACATCTTCTGAAAAAATTACCGGGACTTACAAAATATTATCTCCTGTGAAAGATTTTATTTAAATCACCTTTTATCTAAAAAGGCTTTTACTTTTACTTTTGATACTTTAAGTATACTTCTTTACTTTTACTGGAGGAGGTTTTCAAATGCAGGTCTTTTACATGTAATGAAGTATTTTTACACTGTGGTATTGTTGCTTAAAAAAGGATTTCAGTACTCCTAACATCACATGCTTCATTTATTCAGGAGGTCTCAGGACAAAACAATCACCATCACACAGCGACCACTCCAGTGATGAAAACAATCCAATGTTATTAAAAATGACAGTCGTAGAACCTGAAGTAAAGAAAGAGTGCACAAGTGTTTAGTAAGCAGTTTGTTATCCTCTGAAGGTTTAATGTGTCTGTTCATCCAGGGAGCCACGATGCCATGAGTTACTGTCTGGACATTAACTCGCCCCTGGTCAGATCTGAATCAGACTTTTTCCGCCTCCTGGATGGACTTTGCTGCTGCTTCACAAGGCCTGCCATTTTTAGATGGGCTACCACACAGGTAGGTGGTGTTATAGTGTAAAGTACAGGAACAACCGGACAGCTTGTGCTGATCATTATGTCAAAGTGGTCAGAGTGCAGCTTACTGGTGGTTTCTAGAGTTTTGCAGAGCCTTCAGCTTCCAGGCCCCTCTCCTATGAAACCAGCTCCCAGTTTGGGTTCAAACACTTTCTCTACTTTTAATTTTAGGCTAAAAAATGTATTTAAAAAAAAGTATAATCAGGGCTAACTCACATAACCCTGAACCATCCCTTAGTTATTCTCACTTTAGCTGTCCAAGCATTTGTGTGCCACTATTGTTTGCTATTTCAACATTTCCTTAACATTAATATTTTAATGTGTGTCTATTATTTTATCCCCTGTAATTGGGACTATGTTCCATTGTGATTTTACACTGTAAATATAAATTGACATCACCTGATTGTCGAGCAGTTTGACCTGTGAGATGGTCCAAAGTTTGAAGAGACACGTCTTGTGTTTGTTCATCTCAGATCTTGTATTGACTGGAAACAGCTGCCGGCTGTTGACGAGTGAAGTTGAAGTGAACTGAAACAGGTCGGAGTTTTTGAACCGTAAATCCAAAACAATGAGAAGAAACGCACAAAACCACTCCGTAGAGATTAGAGGAACTGCCATGTCGGGGATGGTTTATTTTAGGTTCCTCATTATGAGTGACAGCTTTCACGCGAGTAGTTACTATAACAATTGATTATTATTGTACTTATCTATAATTCTATTCTCTAAAATTGTTTTACTGGCCCCATGAACCCAACCCATGTTCATTGTATTGTATTTTGTGTGTTGTACGGTATTGATTGTACTGTCTGTCTATGCTGTCCTTTTCTCTCTCCACTCTCCTCTCACCCCAACCGGTCGAGGCAGAACTTCTGAGCCTGGTTCTGTCGGAGGTTTCTTCCTGTTAAGAGGGGTTTTTTCCTTCCAGCTGTTGTTCATGTGGGAACTGTTCAGTTGTTGGGCTCCTCTCTATAATGTTGTAAGGACTTTACTATGTAAAGTGCCCTTGAGACGATTTACAATTGTGTATTAATTTGTTTGTTTCATTCCAGGAATAAAAGAAAAACAAAATTTTCTCAGAATTTATTTGAAATTGACAAAAGTGGATGGCCTCCATAATTGTTTGTTCAATATAAAATAAAAATCATGCTTTTGCTTTTTGATGCAGCAGAATATTTTAGATAATAAAACAAATGAAAATGACAAAATTGATGGGACCCTTAACCTAATATTTTGTTGCACATCTTTTAGTGGCAATCACTGCAAACAAATTAGTGCTGTTGCTCTCTGTGAGCGTTCTGCAGCCGGCAGCAGGTAGTTTCGTTTACTCTTTTAAACTTCTCCAGCTGTCTCAGGTTTGAAGAGTGCCTTCTCCAGCCTGCATGTTTCTGCTCTTTCCATAGATGTTTAACAGGATTCAGACCAGAACTCATAGACAACCACTTCAAAATAGTCCAATGTTGTAGCCACCCTGGGGGGACTTCAGTCATTGTCCTGTTGGAGAACCATGACCTGAACCTGTGACTGAGACAGAGCTTGTTAACACAAGGCAGCACATTTCGCTGCAGGATGCCTTGATAGTATTAAGATGTAATGGTGGTCTCGAGGCACCCTGTGTCAGACGCGGCAAAGAGGTCCCAAAACATAAATGACGCATATTTCTATGAGTTGTTAACAGTACCAACAAATGTATCTGACTGTATGTGATTTGGCGCTATATAAATAAATAAATAATCTCCGAGAGGGAACATTATGTATTTAATTGTCATATAACATACTGACAGTTGTTGTCTCTTCCTTCAGGACAAAAGTGTCGAGGAGCAGCTTTCGATGGGGATTCGCTTCTTTGATCTGCGCGTTGCTCACAAACCCAACGACTCATCCAGGAACCTGTACTTCACACACGTCATATACACACATATAACAGTGTTGGTGAGTTTAATTTACTTTTATTAAATAACTCAGTTTTGGCTTTCATAGTGTGCTCATATTAAATATTCCTCCTTTACAGGAGACCCTGGAGTCTATTGCCACCTGGCTGAAGTCTCACCCAAAGGAGGTTGTCATCCTCGCCTGCAGCCACTTTGAGGGACTGGACGACAGATGTCACGAATCGTTCATTTTCTCCGTGAAGAAGCTGTTCGGGATCAAACTGTGTCCCCGCATGGTTAGTTTTCTTTCGCAGGTGATGCGCGGTATTAAAAACAACACAGCAGCCTGATGGCATCTAACCATCCCTCCACAGGAATCAGTCCTGACCTTGCGGAGTCTGTGGGCATCCGGTTACCAGGTCATCCTGTCCTACGACTCCCAGATTGCAGCGAGACACAAGGAGCTGTGGCCCGCCATCCCGTACTGGTGGGCCAACAAGCGCACAGCAGAAGGAGTGATCAGCTACTTGGACTGGAACAAAGCCATGGGACGTCCAGGTGAGTTCGACCAGGGAGTGCAGGGATTAGGTTTGAAACATGAAAGCATATCAAGTGTATTTTTAAGTTAACAGTCTGGTTTAT
Source organism: Embiotoca jacksoni (assembly GCF_022577435.1). NCBI lineage: Eukaryota > Metazoa > Chordata > Actinopteri > Embiotocidae > Embiotoca > Embiotoca jacksoni. Next base: position 9,354,500 of record NW_027185296.1, on the reverse strand, counting down.
TCGTCCTCAGAGAGTTTCTTCGTCTCCGGTCTGAACCTGACAGCTGATAAAAGTTACATCACCAAGAACCCGAAAGAATCCCTGCGGACGCTGACCTACGGCAACTGGGAGAGTCTGAGAAAATGGCTGGAGGAGCAGATGCCTGGATCGGACCCCTGGAGCCTCAACATCATTGCGGGAGACTTCGTGGGGCCCCTCCCACTCTGCTCTCTGGTGATCGCACTGAACCGAAAACTGCGGCGGAAGAATCCCAGCCAGATGAACAATTATTATCCGTGATTTTACACGTAAAGTGATTCTCAAAACAACCACATCGTACCTCATCAGCTTCTTTCATTTGATACAAATCAGCATTTTCTGATTTTCTTGCATTCAATTAAGGTGTTTGTTTTTACTTCAAATCATTCTGTATGCTTTGTCTTTACCTCTCTTATGTGCAATCAGTGTATGTTTACAAGAAAATGTCTTATTCTTTTACGACTTTGTACTTTCAGATATTTTACAGTAAACAGTCTGTTCTTAAGCTGTCTGTGTCACAGTCTCTGATCATTATCCGCTTCTGTCGTCGTGCAGCAGGATGGATCCCTTCCCTCCCTCCTCTGTTATCTGCCTTCGAAAAGTTTCATGTAGCGCCCATGAGCGGCGGCGCTGATGATGACCTTGACGACAGCAGAGCCTTCATCTGCATTCACCTGCACGTCTTGAACGGTGGCTTCTTTATACAGCCAACTGTGGAGGAGGTTACGCGTTTACTCTGTCTGCTCTTTTATTATATATAAGAACAATAATAACATGTAGACAGGGAACAGATCTCACCTCAGCTGAGGAGTGCTCAGATTAACTTTGAGATCTAAAATCCGTTTCCCTGTCGACTTCACGACCTCCTCTTCCAGAGCCGTCTGCAGCTCGTCGAGGCCTCGCTCCTGCAGGGCAGATATGGGGAGAGCACCAGGATCTGCAGACTCATAACTGACACACACACACACATACACACACACACACACACACACACACACACACACACACACACACACACACACATTCTGGGTTTAATGTGTGAAACGACAATTTACACTCAAGAATAAAGTCACAAGGAAACTTCTTAACAGCAAGTAGCGACTTTACAGTGGCCCCGTGTTCAGTCGATTTTTATGGGTTACCCCTGCTGTGGAGCAGGACCAATCAGGCTGGGCAGCAGTTGGGGTTGGCCCACTGTATATTGTGGCAGGAGTGTGCCAGTGGGAAAGATTTCTAAGTCTAAAAAAGTTAAGTGCAGCATGAAAAGCACACACGTTCTTTTTTTTCACCAAGGAATACACTTGGTGTTATTTTTCACAACGAGAGGTCAGCGAGAGGTTTTCTCTTACTTGTCGATGAGGTCAGTTTTGTTGTGGACCTCGATCATGGAGCTCATCAGCCTGTCGGGGATCTGCAGGTTCTTCAGGACGTTCAGCACGTTCACCTTCTGATTTACCGTCTCTGGATGACTGATGTCTCTGACGTGAACCAACAGATCCTGGAAGGACGACAAAGATGAGCACCGAGTCAGCAAATCTACTCCCAGACATACCTAAAAAATATTTTTTCATCAGTAGATAAGATCAGCTGGAACATATCTGCACTTCTGCAACATATGAGATCTGTTCTTTTTATATATATATATATATATATACATATATAATTATAAGGGTCCATATTGTAAATTACTCTATTCTGTACACATTACATCTATTGTATGTCTGTTGCCCTGGGAGACGGATTCCTCTTCTGTTGCTCTTCTGGAGAATCCTGATGTTTTTACCTGTTAAAGTTTGTTTCATCCAGTTTGAAGCTTTAAGGACGAAGATAGTTTTATACAGACTGTAAAATCCCTCTGAGGAAAATGTGTGATAAAAACCTGACTTGGCGACATACAGAGTGCTTAATATCTTCCAGGGTGGCGGAGAAGGAGTCGATGAGCCGGTGGGGCAGCTGGGACAGAAAGCCGATGGTGTCCACGTACAGAACGGTCATGCGGCTGGGCAGCTGGCCCGCGTGCACGGTGACGTCCAGGGTCGCGAAAAGCTGGTTCCTGGGCTGGAGGCTGACGTCGCCGGTCAGAGCTTTGATCAGAGTCGTTTTCCCTGGACAGACGGAGGCAAAAAACAACAAAAACAGCATCGTAAATTTCATAAAGTTAAAGACTTCAACACTGCGAGATCAAAACTCTGCACACTGGACCCAGTCTCTCACCACAGTTGGTGTATCCCAACACGGAGATGACGGGGAACTCCCTGTGTTTACGCTGAGATCGCAGAAGGTTCCTCTTTCTCCGAAGTTTTTCCAGCGCTGAGCGAATCTTCATCTCTCGCTCCTTCAGCAGCCTCTGCTGCACCTCGTACAGTGTCTCACCTGCAGGGACCAATCAGAGTTATGGATCTTGTCTCCAGCAGGGTAGGTCAAGCACGCGTGTTTGATTACCTGAGCCGCCGATGTACCTCGCTCCTCCGCCCTGCTGGTCCAAGTTTGACATTTCATTTTTCAGACGAGATCTGAGATGACATTTCAAGTGTGGTTAAATACAAACAATAAGGCGTCATGACATCAGATGAAGACTTTTTACGACCTCTGTTAGCTGGCAGTGTAACAAAAACAAAGTCACAAAATGAAAAAGTATTTGAATGATGGGAAGTTTCAGGCAGTCACCTTAACAGAGGAATCTCTGCCAGCGAGATCTGTAACTTGGCCTCTTTGGTTCTGGCGTTGCAGCGGAAAATGTGGAGGACTACCGAGTATCTGTCGAAGACTTTCACCCCCCAGGTTTCTTCAAACTCCCTCTAAATACATTTAAAAAAAAAAAAAAAAAAAAAAAAAAGGAACCATCAGTGCATGAAGCCTTACATACACCACAGCCAGAGATCTGTTTTCAGACGAGCTCACCTCAGACAAAGGAGACAGACGCTCAACATTCACAAACACAGCAGTGATTCCTGCTGTTTGTCTGATTCTCTCTGAAGGGAAAAAAAAAAAGCACAGATGATTACTATTAATACATTCAAAAAATATAGAAACGCAACACTTAAGTCTTCACTTCAGGAGTTGAAGTAAAAGATCTGAGACTTTTTTTATGGACACAAAAAGCTTATTTCTCCTAAATGTTGTTGACAAGTTAGAATCCATGTTAGTGAGCACATCATCTTTGCCAAGATAATCAATCCACCTGACAGATGTGGCACATCCAGATGCTAAATAAATGCATGACTGATGCACCTTGAACTCGTCTCAATAAAAGGCCTTTGAAATGTGTAATTTTAGTTTGAATGAATTTCCACATATGGGTACTGATGTGCATCTTGTGCTGCTGTCTGTCTCGGCCCGGACTCCCTTGAAAAATAGATATTTAATAAATAAAGCTTAAAACGTGTGTTTGTGGAGGAGTGTAGGGACAGTCAGTATTTGCCTCATGCAGTGCTCCTTGACATGGAGTTGATCAGGTTGGTTATTGTGTGCTGGTCCTCTCCTCTTCAATGGTTGTGCCACGTTGCTGGATATTAGCAAGAATTGGAAGATGCTGCAGTACACGCCGATCCAGAGCATCGCAAACATTTTCAATGGGTGACATGTCTGGTGAGTCTCCAAGCTGGGAACTGGGATGTTTTCAGCTTCTCTGGAGTTCTGTATAAATCCTTGCAAAATCAGGCCTCATCAGCATTATCATGCTGCGATGGTGACGGATGAATGGCACGACAACGGGCCTTAGGAAACCACTCTCCCACACAGCTGCATGCACGCTGCCTACCATCTGCCCACTGCAGTGTAACCCCAGAGTCATCTGTGAAGAGAAACACTTCTCAAAGTGCCAGACGCCATCGAGAGCTTTTGCCAACTCAGCAGCGGATGTGGTGTTCCTGGGCTGAAGTGGCTGCATGTGGTGTGTAACCATGTTGAGGCGGGTTGGATGCACTGCCAAAGTCTTATGCAGAGAAATGAACGTTCAGTTTATGAACAACAGCTGTGGTGGATATTCCTGCAGTCAGCATGACGACTGCACGCTCTCCCAAAACCTGTGACATCTGTGGCTTTGTGTCGTGTGATGAACTACATATTTTAGAGATGCCTTTTATGCAATAATCATGCAGTTTAATCAGTATCTCGATGTGTCAGGTGGATGGATTATCTTGGCAAAGGTGAAGTGCTCACTAACACGAATTTTAACAAAATTTGTGTACAACATTAAACGAATACAACTTTCATGTGTATAAAAGAAGTTTTAGATTTAGTTTTACTTCCATTCATGGAAAATGTGAGTAAAACCAAAACCGTTGAGGTTTTTTTGTTTTATTTTTGCTGAGTGTGCATGCATGTTGGCTCGATGCACAGATTCCCAGGTGGATGCTGGGAGCGGATCGTACCTGTGAGAGACTGGAAGTTGCCTTTTCCAAATATCCTCTTCTTCTCTGGTGTCTTGGTGGACAGGATGATCTTGTCCACCACTCTCCAGTTGTCCAAAGTGTTCACAAGCCCCACAGCCTCGGCCATCATGAGCTCAGCTGCAAATGTGACAGTTGAAAATGTGAAATGATGACCTTAGGAGTGATCAGCAGTCTGATTTATGTGTGCTTGTGTTGTTACCAGTGGTCAGATGCTGCTTCCTGCTTCCCCACTTCACATCAGGGTGGACAATGAACACCCTGTGCTGTCCCTCTCCGATGCCTTCAGGGATCTGCTGCTGAAACAGCTCCTCCACCTCACTGTCCTCCAGGAAATCTTCATCATCACCCTCCTCCTCCTCCTCTGTGAATCCGCTGCTGCTGCTGCTGAGGTCGTCTGTGCTCTTGAAGCTGCACGCAGACAGTCCAAACGCCCTGGACTGGAGGGTGGGTGCTGCTCTCTGCCAGGGTGGTCGGGAAGTGTTGACTGCAGCTGCATGCTGGGAGGTGTGGATCCGTCTGCAGGAGGACGGGGCTGCACCCTGACGGCTCCTCGCGCAGGGTCGCTGCAGCAGCGGGAACCATGAATGGAGCCTCCTCAGGGTGGTCATGTTGCCTCAGGAAGCTCTCTTCATAGTGCCATCAGGTCTGGAGTTAGATCTCACAAAGTCACAGGACAGTATTCATGCCGCAAGTGACAGTGAGCCGCTGCAGCTCACCCACGAGCACTGTTTACGTCCTCTGCTTCTTCTTACCTCCAGAAAGGTCACAAACCAACCAGGAGAGCTCACACGGAAATATGGCTGTTAAACTGTCGAAATTATTACTTCACTCAGTAAATATAACAAAAGTTTCATAGTGGCTATATAGTCTGAAAAACACAGCATAGTACATGTGCCACTGTCAACGCGCTGCAGTGTTTTTAGTTTGCCCGACTCCAGTCCTTCTCCCTGAAGTTTGACTTGCAGGCAGTACTTCCTCCCATGCTGTCGACTATTTCTATCTCCAACCAAACGTTTCGAGCTACACTTGCTTGTATGGTACATAAATCAAATTTAGCACTGATCGGGATTCGTCTTTGCCACGTAATAACTCGCGAGGTAGTATTGTTAAAACCACATTGAGAGGAAGACACTTCCTGGAAAGCAAAGATCAGGGCTAAAACAGATGAGACAATATGACTGTTTACGTCATTTCCTTTCATAAACAGTTCACAGTTTTTAACGTTTTAATTTTGGAAAATTTGAATCATACACGAAAACAATTAGTACAAGAAGATTTGGATTTCTTATAAAACACATTTATAATACAAAAATACAAGTTTAGAAAAGATTGAACGGTCTGACGGTTTGCTCCGGCCCCTGGTGGATAACCAGCTTACTGAACATTTGGGGTTTAATGTCATTTTCAGAATACATTTTTGATTTGTTGATATCTTTATTGTAGTTGCGCCATTCTTACTGTTGCTCAGCCACCTTCATAGGAAACATATTGTCATACTTTTGTGTAATTATATTTCAGATTATTTTGGAAGTTACTGTTCATTTAAATGTTATTCCAGCTTCACTATGCACGGATATAATAAAGTTCTCTCATGAACTGGTGTCCAATCAGAGTGCAGAAATAGATCTGAATATCGCACTGTTAAAAAGTCAAAGGTAGAATGAATCAGAACCCGACAGATATTTTAACGTCATTTTAAAAGGTTCAAACAACTTTCTGAGAAAATAACGATAGTTTATGATCATACAACTGAAAAAAAGTATTCATTATTTAATTAAAGAAAGTAGAGTATACATGTCTTATAAGTGTGAACTTTTTTTTAACCATTAATTTTAGGCTACCATTAATAGCCTACTAAGTGTTTTAGAAAGATGGCCAATTGTTTTGGAAATACTTAAAATGATATGATTATATTTATGCATTTCTGTAACTATTTTTGCCAGGTAAATATTTGTCCAATATTTGTGTCCTGCTTTAAAAACACCATGTTCACTAGCCTACTGAAAAGTTGTTGTTTTTTTTCCATTTCAAACACATCTGCTACACGAAAATCAGCAGCTCATCTATATGATACCAAAAGTGCCACAATTAATACTCAATATTAAACATCTGGTAAAAGACTTAATGACACAATCAAATTCATTTTTTTTTGGTATTCTTTGGGGGAACTGGGAACGTGTATGTTGACGATATTTAAAGTAGGTGTGCCCTACCCTACACATGTGCTGTATGTTGGCTGCGGTGCCATCTCTCTTTAGTGTTTGTGGGTGTGTGCAAGAAGTCAAACAGGTCGGACCGATCTCTGGACTCTGAACCGGCTCTCTGCTCAGACACGGACAAGTCTCGGGTTTTAAAGTTTACTCACGGTATATATATTACTGTTTTAAAATCACGGCGGTATTTTTTTTTTTTAATCTCATTTAAATCAGAAGATCCGGGATCGACAGACAGAATGCAGGTACGGCAGAACAAGCCGCAGCATGACTGGTAATGAAATCCTTCAGAGTGACGGAAGGTCTGAGTCGGACGAGCAGAGGAGGAAATGAAGTCAGCCGGGCTCATAACCGACGGAGTAATGGACGTGTCTTGGTTCTCTAAGTTTAGGAGTAAAATGTCTTTGAGTCGTTCCTCGGTGTTCTGCGCGCTAACGAGCCCTCAGCGGGAGGTACCGGTGGCGCTGTGGCGCGCGGGACTGCTGCTCAGCTTCCTGTGTGCCTGCAACTGTTTGGGTGAGATGACTGTCTGACTGCTCGAGAAGATCACACACACACACACACACACACACACACACACACACACACACACACACAGATAAGTCACATTAAAACTTCCCCATGACTTACATGTGTGTGTTTCTCCTCAGAGGACGGCTGTGTTGTCGGGATAGTCGGACTGCCGGTGTCCCTGCCCTGCTTCTCCCGTGACCTGCTGACCTTTGTGAACTTTTCCATTGAGTGGAGGAGGGAGGATGAAGTGGTGCTCAGGTCGGTGTGGGATGAGGACGGAGATGTGAAGACGTGGAGCGTTAAGAACGCCACAGTGTCCACTGACGCCGCTCTGACTGGAAACTTGTCTTTGGAGCTGCCGGCAGTCGATCCCACGGAGGAGAAAATGTATTTCAGTCTCTTCATCATTTCAAGGGAGAACCACAGCACCCTGCTGTGCGACATGTGCCTCAGGATAGCAGGTCAGTTCCACACACATAGGAGGTCATCAGGAGAGTGTTTAAAGGGACTAACTGCTGTCTTTGATGCTTGTTTGCAGCCAGTTTCAGCCCCCCGCTGCTGCAGCGGGAGGAAGTAGCGCAGGGCGATGAGACGGCCTTCCTCTGTCACTCCAGCGGCGGGTATCCTCGACCCGCAGTTTACTGGCTCATCAACAACACCGAGGAGCCCCCCGAGGGCTCGGTGAGGACCCTGGCAGCCTCCCTCCCCGACTCCCACCTCTACAACATCACCAGCCACCTGACGCTCAACATTTCCAAAGACTCCAGCGTGTCGTGCGTCATCGAGAACATGCCCATGAACCAAAACCTGACATCCACAAGCTGTGAGTCGTTCATCGGTGCTCAAGTCGGGCCTCAAACACACCGGCGGGTCACTAATCTGTGTTTCTCGTTGGTGCTCAGATGGAGTGCAGAGCGGCCCGGTGATAGGCCGGGCGTCAGAGGCCATGTGGATCTTCAGCACGGCTCTCTGTGTGGTGGTTGGGCTCATGGTGATAGCCGGGGTGGTGTATCAGATCCACCTGGACCGGATAAGTAAGAGGAAGAAGAAGGAATACCAACAGTCAAAGAGAGGTAGGCACGTCACACACCACGGAGGGATGACGTGACTGACATCAGACAGTACAGGGAGGAAACCGTAAAAAAAAAAAATCCTGTCATAAATAGTTTGTATTTGTCAATTTATTTCATATAAAATCCAGTAAACAGAATATCCTCAATCAAGTATCAGGTGACCGTCTGCTTTTCAAGCAGCACCTGGTCACCTCAGTACACCTGCCTGCAGGTTTTCAAGGCTACTGATTTAGGTTTTCTCAGTTGCTTCTTTCTTTCCTTGTAATCCATCCTGACATGATGATCTGCTGAGTAAATTAATAGTTCTTTATGACTCATACTACATACTACATACAATATACTGCTCGTTTTGCTTTTCCAACCCATCGCTGTTAAATTAAATATACTGGGAGCGATTAGTGCAGATTTTGTTTCCAATCCAAGGATTCATCAGTTGTTCTGGGAAGTTTGGAGAAAGTAAAGTTCTTCTATTTTACAGGATTATTAGAGGAGAGCTCGCAGTGGAAGCTCAAATATCACAGACATAAACACCAAACTTTCTCATGTTAGATTTAGAACATTTCCCGTGTGTCCTTAAAGTTCAAGTTTTATTGAAATCACAATTTGTTTCTCCCTCGTGTATATTTCAGTTTCATGTCATCGTCAGTAAGAAGCTGTTTAAACAAAGCACATTGAACTGTTGATTTAGATATTTTTAGGGCCCTATTGTATTTCGTAAAAATGTTCTTGGTCGTTCTTCTCCTTACGTAAAGTGATTTACCTTTTTGGAGTCTTTATCATCTTTAAAAACTCATGAAAGTGGAGACACATTTGTCTCCCGGCGAAACATTTCATATTCTAGTGGAGTCGCGAGTGGGCGTGGCCAAACGCCTCTAGAGCGCCCCCTACAGAGATGCCCCGGTGGCCACATTTACCTAAATTCACCAAATCCGGTGGACACGTGTGTCACACCTAGACGAGCAAAAAAGTTACATTGGACCGTTACTTCAACTCGACAGGAAGTCCACCATTTTGAATTTAGTCGCCATTTTGGGCGATTCTGACACGTTGTACTTTGTCGAACTCCTCCGGGGGATTTTGTCGCCCCGACTTGAATTTAGTTTCTATGGATAGAAAACATGTTTGGGATTAAAAGTTGTATAAATAATTAGTTTCCATCGATATGTGTGCCCGTAGCGTGGTGGCCATTTTGAGGTCTCGCCATGAAACTACGAGTTTCTTTAAATCTTATGTACATGGACCGACCTTCTCCAAACATCACAGGTATGATAACAGCCCCGCCCCGAAGACCCCTGTGGGGTAATATTTGCTCATAGTCATAGCGCCCCCTGGTGGCCACCGGAAATGACACTTTTCATACTTTCACATTCTACGTCGAGCTGGTTGATCCCATGAACGTAAAGTCGGGTCACAATAACCTGAACATGTAGTTGATGATATATTGAGACATTCGTTCGACTTTGTCAATGGGCATCGCCGTGACGATGCGGCAAAGTTGGATGTCTCGCCGTGACACAGGAAGTTGATGTTTAAGGTCAAAGGATGCTTGAAACCTCACGAAACGTGTCACATACATCCGGTGTGGTGAGACGATACATGTGATACGTGTTTTGCGAGTGGGCGTGGCCAAACGGCTCGCCAGCGCCCCCTGCTGGAGACAGGAAACGAGACAAAAATAGCAACTTTAAGCGGGTATACCCGGTCCCTCGCGGGCTGCACCAGGGAGACGGCTTCGGGGAGGAAGCGGCGTGCTGGAGTGCGAGGGCCCGTACATCACTGCTTGCAGTTTTAATTGATTTTGGTTTTATTCTAAGAACAAATCTCGTGCTTTATCTTTCTTGCCTGTAACTTTGTGAAAACTAAGAAATTTGGCACTAATAATAATAATTTGAATTTCTAATATGCAGTCATTTATTTCTAATGAAGTGAGTGTGACCTAAAGACTTGTCCCCACAGCAGGTCAGCTGAACATTAAATAACTGGAACTTTGTGAAGAATAACATTTCCAATATTTTCTGAATAATTAAATAATATTTACTTTGCTTTAAATGAAGCTAATTGAAATACATATTTTACTTTTCTTTAAGACCATATTTTATATATTTTATTTTATATCCCAGGAAAGGGTCTGAATCGTGTTAAATCTGTTCTGGGTGACGCAACCAGCCAATGAGAACAATGCTATTATTTAGTTAACAACAGTAATGAGTTTTGTTTCAACCTGAAATAACCTTGATCAAGAAAATCTCATTTAGAGATCCCCCATTATAAAACACCCTCAAACCCTGCACTTTACTGTAGCTGGAAAACCTGAACTCCTGTTAAAACTATTCATGTAGGTCTTATAAAGAAAACCTTACAGACCTTAAATATTTCAAGAGCTTTTGTGACCTCTAAAAACATCTGAAAACACATTGCTTTCACTGAAATTATATTTGTCATCAACAGGACACAAAAAAATACGTGCGTACGTGGAGGAAGCAGAGGCGATGAAGCTGCAGTCAAAGGAGACAACAGTGTGACATCCAGTTAATAAATCCTCATTAACTGTCACTTTTTTATTTCTAAGCTGTGAGGCAGCAGAGCACTGATATGTAAATATGTATTTGTTGTGATCACCACTTCAATATTCAGTGTGAGTGGGTTTTTAACACGGCATGTAGATGAGAGCCGCATTCTGGGTCAGTTTTATGTTGAGTGGTCACTCTTTATTTCCTCACAGGGAGGTGTTGTATGTCAACATTTAATAAACATTCCCAAACATCTACCTGAGGCTTTTTTATTTCACAGAAACTTTTACAGCTGAGAATTGAAAATGTTTTTTACATTTTAAATATCTGAAGTCACAATGAACAAAATCTTATAAAAAGTGAAATGAACGAAGACCAATTAAATGACAAAATAATTTTTAATTCTCTAGAGATGAATGATTCCAGTATGGACAGATGTACTGTATTTATTAAAACATTTTAGAGCTCCGATGTAGAAAGACTTTTTTATTGATTCGTTCATCAGAATGTTCAATTAACAACTGGAAACCATTTAAAGAGGTACATTTTCACATTAAGCTATAACCAGTATATATAAAAGGATTTCACTTCTCATCAATACTTGAATCTCCTTTTGATCAACAAGGTGTTTCAGCACGACACAAAAATCATAGTTCATAAGTGAGCAGCGGTACATCAGGTGTTATCTGAAAGTTATTGTCCAAACTGTATCTCTGTTCCACTAATAGGAGCTTCACAGGGAGATAAAATGTCACGCTGCAAAGAGATCTGTTGTGTTGTACCTTTGTCTCTCCGTGGCCTCGTTCCCCATCTGTAAATAACCGAGATATCCACACTAGAAGGCTGAAAGTCTGACATGAGTTTAGATTTTTGGTTCTTTGGAGCAGCTTTCAAATTAATCTGGAGTTGTTATTAAAATTACAGGTTTAATAACAATCAGCTGGATACAAATAGTTTGCTTTTTATAGATAAAATGACAAAGTGTTAATATAATCCTGATTTTAGATGAGAACATGGTTATTGAGAAATCATTATGACCTGTTGATGTATTTATCTTAATGGCCTATATTCATATATGATCAAATATTAAACTAAATGAGCTGAAGGCACTCCTATCTAAAGATTCTGAGAAATGCAGCCTGAACATCTGGAATTTAATTTGACATGAAAATGAGAAGTTATTATTTGAACACAGAATCCGATTCAATGATAAACGGAAGAACTCACTTTGCTGAAAGTTGTTTAACAATGAAAACACGAAGAACAAAACAGCAGTAAAATGCAGAAATGAGACCTTAGTCTATGAATCTATTGCCCCATTGCATTCTGGGGGGGACATACTGTACCCACCTCATGTCAGTGCAAATACAAGATCAGCACTTTTCCAATCAAATAAATGAAGTGCACATATCTTCATCCAAGATGAATAAATCAGTCCTCAAACTGCTTTAAAGAACCAAACGATCTGGATGAGAATCAAGGATCAATCGAGGATTTCAGCCTGAATCAGTTGAACCACATGATGAAGAAGAGGAGGAGCAGGTCACAGCGCTCATCTTCATCCTTCCTGCACAGACGTCACTGCGTAGAGGTCATCGCGGCGCTGCGCTGTGATCGGGATCTGCTGCCGGATGTCGGCCAAATACTGCAGGTCTGAAACAGGTGATAGATGTAGAGAGAGGTTTAGTGCAGATATACAGACACAGCAACAGTTCGACCGGTGCAGGACAACACAACACAAAACAGGTGACATGCATCAATCAAGTGTTCTACGAGGTCATCTTCAGTCTGTTGTTGCACTGTATTGCATTATACTGACAGGTGTCCATTTTATTTGACTCCCCCTGTAGATGAAGGACTACACGGACTATGACCTCTCACTCAGGCCTGAATACTTACTGCAGAGCTGACCTGCGTTTACTCTGCCCCGTCTCACCATCTCCAGTGATAAATAATAGCAGAGTAAATGAGTTTGACTAATCTTAAACCTGCAGTGCACTTTTTTTCTCCACCTTCTGCCAATGGAGTAATTAAAAAAAACACTGTTGACGTGTGATTATGCCATGAGCTCTGCAGTAGCCTACTGTGGCTGGAAAACAGCGGAATAATTGGGAATAAATTATATAAAAGGCGTCCCAACCAGACAAAATCACTCAGAATTTGATCCATTTGGTCTCGTAACATTTGGAAAGTCTAAAAGACCCGCGCAAATGAATTATTTTATCTCTATTCAAATTAGCATGAAGCTAAACTGGAAGTTAACCAGCTCGGCAGGCAGTAGCTTCTGGTGCACATACTTCATGTCCAGTGTGCATTAATTCGGCCAGAGCGGGAATGTCTCACCAGACATCAGATTTAAAAACTCGGATTACTGTGAAACACAAAGCGATTTATACGGTGACGAATCAGCACTGTCTGTCTTGAATGTAACGGACGATCATTTATATGTAAAAATCCTGCACTATAGTTTAAAATAAAACTTGCATTTATTTTTCTGACAATCTGATCAAAGGTGTCTCAAGTATCATACAAGACATGAACAATTAGATGATGTGGCAGCCTTAATGTGCGCAACAACAAAAAGCATAAATGCTTCATCATCAAGAAGTTTTGAGTGACATCGTGCGGCAAGTCAAGACCATCAGGTGTTTGTTTAGTCTGACAGAAGTCGACCTGCATTTGTAACTTTCCTGATCAACAGTCTGCAGAGACAAACAAATAACTGTTACTCACCGATGTCGGCATAAATCACAGCTTCCTCTGGTCCCGCCTTGGAGACGACCTCTCCCCTGAAACGACAGGTCGCACAGTTCAACACCTCAAACATCCACAGACAGAACAAGATGTAGGGCGACATTAGTGGAAAGCAACTTGTTGTTGTTATTGTTTCACAGCTCATTAAAGAAGAGCTGTGAAGGCCGAGACAACATCTGGAAGAGAATGAAAACCTTCAGATTAAACTGCACTTCTGTTGCAGCGACTGACTGCAGAGGAGCTGCAGGAAGAGTTCAGCTGACTGGAGTGGTGGAGCATCAACGCTGAGCAGAGGCGTCAGACAGAAACCTTCCCTGTGACCTCATCATAAAAGTCCAACATATGAAGAGTGGTACAAGAGAGTGTGAGACTGAAAAGAGTCTAGCATTCACAGCAGGACAATGATTCACAGCAGGCCTCAAAACGACTTCAAGAAACACGAGCTGAAGCTTTAGGAGCAGCAGGCTCGATCCCCTGACGTGCACATCACGGAAAATCTGTGAGGAGATCTTAAACAAGCCGTGTGCGAGATAGTCTAAAAATAGGCGAGAACTTGAAGTGATCTGCAGGACGAGTGGATGAAAAGTCCTAAAAGAACAAAAACAGATTCAACTGGATACGTAAAGTGTCGTCAAGCTGAGATGTCTGAGGAGCTACGACGTACTCACTTAACTCTTGTATATACTATAATTACTGTTCAATTCATCTTTCTTTTTTTTACGTTCATGATATTAAAAAGCAGCAGTGTTTTACCATTTGGAGAAAGAATCCTTTTTAATGTGTGTTTACTGCAGGCTTTGTATTTACTACTTTCACTTATATGTCATTTGCCCAAACTTTTTAATTCAAATATGAATCCAGCTAGCAATATATAAAGTAGTTAGTACTTAGTATCAAGTCAACCTGCTACAACATTAAAATGTTATTTCCAAGCAACAAAATATTGACAAAATAAACAACTATATAACTCTGAAAGGAGGCAAAATAAATACTGTTTTGTGGTTTTGGTGAATCTTGCAGATTCTACATCTGTATTTCAACTGAATTTTGAATGCAGAACTTGCATGTCATTAACAAAGTAGTTTAACCTGAAAAGATCTGAATGTTGCTGGTTTTACTGACACAAGTTGTTCGTTTGAAACGACCTCCCTTTCTTTCCCTCTCGGTTACTGGATGTACAGACAGTCCCACTCCTCCTCCGCTCATGTTTGCTCACCACGGGTTAACCACCGTGCTGTGACCCCAGGCCACGTAGGAGGCCGATTCATCTCTGGCAGGTGATGCTGTGGCCACGTACACTTGGTTATCCAGCGCCCTGCAGAACAGACAACAAAGTCATACACGTCAAATTACACAGCAGTACAATACAAATCATTTTTCAGAGTCAAAGAAAGAACTTCAAGACAGCTGTTAAAATGAAAAAGTACTATTGATGCACATGAATCAATCATTGCCATGGATATGGTCACAATGAAGAACAGGGTCTATGGTGCTGCAGCAGCTGTATTTGGAAAGTACTTCAAAGTATGAGATCCTAAAGTTGACAAACTTTATTTTCTTGCTATTAACTGACTGCATTGAGATTTCAAAAAATGGTATCACAAATGTGCTGCTTTGTTTTATTTGAGTCTACAGCTTTTGAAAATCAGTCTGGATAATTTTAACTCTTGACAGAATGTAAACTTTACACAAGTTATTTCACAGGCATAGAAATCTACATTAGATACAGAATTTAACAGTCGTACTGTTCATGATTACCAGATTTATATGGCACAGATCATTTTGGGTCCCTTCATGTCACGCTAATCATATTTCACGGTTGTAGGTTGTATTCAAGCCCAAAGTCTGGAATATCTGGTTGTCTTTTAGATGACGTAACAGATGAGTGACAAGAGTCAACCCACATAGAAGATATCTGCCTGACTGATAAATATAATAGGTCTTTTTGGGAGAGACTGACGGGGAGTCTCAGTCTGACCTCCCCCTCTGCAGCAGCTCCCAGTGGGCCGGGCCGGTCGTCATGTTGAAGGCTCCGGGGTAAACCAGCAGCTGGCAGCCTGACGGACAAGAACACAACCACATCATCCCTCCACACCACCACCACCACCACCACCACCACCAGTAGAAATGATCTGAACACTCATCGCAGCCTCTTACCTTTCCTACTGTAGAGCTGTGCGAGCTCTGCGAACCTCATGTCATAACAAATCCCCACACCAACTTTACAGAACGCTGCGGGAGAGACATCACAGACCGGAATCAGATCACGATGATGCTCGTCCACACAGCGGGGGGGACAAAAGGAGGAGACGGGAACCGACACTCACGTGTTTCAAACATCGACAGACATCCTCCCGGGCTCAGCGTCTCGGACTCCTGGAAGCGGATTTTCCCTGGAACGTCGATGTCGAACAGGTGAATCTTGAACACGTGGAGAGATGAGTCAGTTTATGAGGAGGCTCCTCCTCTCCTGTGAGTGACACACACACACACACACACACTCTCACTCTCACACACACACACACACACGTACCTTCCTGTGTTTCAGAATCATCTGTCCATCAGGGCCGAACACCGTGCAGCTGTTATACAGCTTCCCCCCGTCCTGCTCAGGGATGGATCCTGTTCAACAACAAGCTGCAGCGTTAGTTTCTCCACCCTAAAAAGTGGAATGGGTTCAGATCTTTGTCTTTTTAGTTTAGTGTCCCAGTTTGTTTACATCCTTTACGCCACTGAAATCGGCCCCCTTTTGAGCACAAGGCCAATTCATCAGCTGAGAGATCAGAGCCAACGACAACATGGGTCTCCTCTGCACTTGTTTCAGTCATAATTCACATCTTTCAATGTGACTCCAAACTGATGATGACGCAGAAAGTTTGGACTGAACTTGTCTCAAGAGTTAGTCTGCTTTATCTACTGCCGAACAATCAGTGCTCACAGGGTTTTTTTGTTGGTGTACAAAGAGCACAAAATATAGTCAGGTAGAAGCAACAAACCATTTTGATTGGATACTTGTAAAACTGTTTTCATCCGTGACAGTCAGTGTTTTCTAGTAATTGAAGATAATCCATTTTATGGTTGCGCCAAACGTGCTTTGTCACATTATTTTCAATAACACCCACAAAATGAGCTTGTTTATTTGTATTGTCAACAACACTGTGACATACCATTACAGGAAAAGCACGGGGGTAATCAATAACATTCTGAGTTTATCTACTGACTCTATTGAAAGCCTGTTGGCTTTTAACTCTGTGGCTCTCACACTACGCCACGACGATATACACGGCTTGTACTGCAGTTAAAGAAGGGAAAAGTAGCAGGAAGCGTCACTCTACGGTCATAAATAAACTTGTGACGTCAAGACAACGACATAATAGAAATAACTGACATTTAGAAAAATGAAAATACAGGGAAACATCTGTAACGTGTGGTTATAATGACACTATAGTCAATATATTAAAGTGACAGAAATAACACACGAGGACATAAGAGGTTATCGTTACAGGTAAACTTTAAAGAGTAGAGTTACAGTTTTACAATGCTTCCCTACCTCCCACCAGATACACCTTGTTCTCCTTCGCTGCCTCCGACAGCACCTGTGTGGATTCTCCGGGGATCTTCTCTGCATACGTTGAGAAGAAGCCGGTCCCGTATGGAGAATTGAAGCATTCCTGTGTTAAAGACAGATGGGAAATCAAGTCCGTTTTTAGTCTCTTCATTAATAATCGAGGCCTACAGGCAGACATCGTGTCCAACTAAGTCAAAAGGTCAACCAGGGAGTCTGGCGTACAAGGGCAAAACAGCTGGCCACCTCTGCGGAGACCTGGGTCTCTCCCTCCACCCATTCATAAGTGTTTGTTGGTGTAGTCAACTGATGTAAACAACAGACCTTTATCACAGCAAACATGTCAGCCTGTTTTAGCAGACAAAGCACAGCGTGAAGGAGAAACATTCAAAATGACTCTCTGCCTCCCATTCAGATCAGCTGGCTCCGGGGTCCTGGAGTGTTTTCAGTCAAAAGGTGTCAAAACATTTGTTTAGGTAAACATACGGGAATGGAAATGGTCATTTAAGACGCTACAAAAATGCAAACATGTTTTTACAAAAATAATTTAAGAAAGGAGGTCAACAAAAAATATTTTAACATCAGTGAACATTTCTTTATCGAGTTCTTTAACCTTTTTTTTTTCCGAGGCAGTCGTTTTCACCGAGCAGAAAAACTGACAAGGTTAAACAAACGTCGGCTCGGTCCCGTCACATGTCCCCTGAAGCACCACAGAGAGCTGCATGCACATTATTCCGACACATATGCCCCCCTCTACCCCCACTCCTCCTCCTCCTCCAGCCTCCCCCCTTGCTCTCCCCTCAGTGAGCCTCCTCCTCACCGGCAGTAGCACCACGTTGCTGCCTTGCTCCGCGGCCTCCGTCACCAGCCTCCGGGCTCTGCTCAGGTTGTCCGCTTTGACGCCGGTCACCTGCAGCTGGACCACAGCCAGGCGGAACTCTGTCAAAACCACACACCGTCACCGCCAGAGACAGACGGAGGTCTCCGGCCACTGCTCCGGGTCTACCACCGCAGCAGCAACCACGACTGAAGCACACTTACAAACTAGAATTACACTCTACAACTTTACAATGTTAACATGCAGTAAAAGAGCTTTGTACTCACTGCTCATTACTTTTCCTAAAGTGGACATGAGCGCAGAGTGGACCGCTCAGTCCTCAACTCCAGAAGAGGGGGGGCATGTACTTCCGGGTGGCTGCGTGGTTTTCAAAATAAGAGTATATAATTAGTGTAAAGTCTTGTCACAGGCTTTTTGACCTCAGGATATCTCATGAACGTAATTCTACACTGTGAGAAATAATAATGACCGCTTGAAAATGTAAATTTGATTGTTGTTTAATCTCGAAGACATGTGCTTGAGTTTATGTGAAGTTGAGCCTTTAATGTGAAGTTTAAGGTGATGTGACGTCGCGAGAGGTGGGTATTTCTCGGCCAATCCGTTTTCAGTCCAAGATTATGAAACCTTCCTCATTGTTTAATCAACAACAAACATTGGCTTGATATTAACATGCTTGACAAAAAAATAGCATATTCTGTCTTTTTAAGGGTCAAATAATAAACATGTGTTAGGGATAAAACAGTTTTGAATGGGTGGACTCTGCACCTTTGCTGTATTTGCAGACATTTAGAAGATTTTAATGAATTTTGTCTTCTTCTTTTTTTTTTTTACACATTAATATCATTGAAGAGATTAGATTATCATCCAGATGGTGAGAAGAATATCTAGGTACTGTCGAAATGTTTTTCAAACATTGCAGATAAAACGTTTTTTTTATGATACATGATTCAGTCAAATGTTCAATGAAAGCTTCACCTTTGTCACTTTAATTAATAGAAGGCTCTTTTTACCCATTAAATAGTGGTGGGAGCAATGTGGAGGACATTAGGGTTGTTACAGATTTCCAGATTGCAGTTCCTTCACCACTGGAGCAGGCAGATGATAATAACATTATACTTTTCTTATTGAGCCTTTGATTTAAAGTCATTTTTTATGTTTCAATAAATACGAAGGTTCAAAAGGTTTACAGAGTGTAAATATGCTGCAGACTTATACTAATTAAGGTGAGGGCAAACAGGACTGCAACAATTAAATTGAGCAAACTCTTCATATTGCTATGAGCTATTTGCATAATGATCTTTGTTCAAACATGAACACAACTTCCCAGTTGTGGTAAAGCAGCTGAACACATCCACCATGAAATTCCAGTTTAACTCTTCACTGGTTTACATGAAGGAGTTGCTCTTCCTATTTCTACTTAAACTTCTGCTTTTTCAGAAGACAGATGAAAACTACTACTACTACTAATAAAGCTATATATATACATATAACAGTTTTAATTTACAGACTGACAGACAGGCAGTTAATTACCTCATTATGATTGTGGTATTGTGCGTGCTATCATCATTATTAAAAATCTTCCAATGAGTGTGTCCACAGTTGCAATCCAATAATCTCCATTTATTAAAAACAGAAACGCTTAGAAAATAATAGCAGTACAGTAAGGTGCAAATTACACTTGAGACATGTTGCATTTTCGACTAGTGGTTGACATCCTTTGCCAGAGATGTTACAGGGTAATGCAAAGACTTCCAATCAACAAGGTTTCAGTCAATAAGAATACTGAAAAATATCACAAAATTACAAATTACAACACAATGCATGGGTTACACAGGAATGCTATGAGGCGACTGGAGTGGAAATAAGACCAGATTTAGAGTCTTTAATTAAGGTTTTAGGTTTTGTTTTGCCCATATTTGAAATGTGCCTCAGTTTTAGTCAGGATGATGAACCCTCATTTTAATTTGTAAAGATAAAGACGCTCTCTGGACTGACAGGTCAGCTGCTGCTGTCATTAAGGAGGCTCTGATGCTTCAAACCCAGGCTGCCCACACAACTAGACTTCAACGCAAATGAATAAGTAAGCGAGAACGAAGCGAGAAAAAGTCAGAAAGAAGAGTTTTAAAATTAGAGGATAAGCAGCGGTATACTGTGATATGTTGCCACTGCTGGTGTCAATATCACACATCACAGGCATGAGGCCGAAGGCAACAGTGGCAAGCAAACTAAAGCTGCTCAGTTTTAGACAAATACACCTGACAGGACGGACTGATCTGAAACATAGATATATTATAACTTTCCTTTAAACACATGAACATTTCATTCCTTTTCTGAGCTGTGCTTCAAAGTGCACAGTCCTCGTTACAGCGACCTGATCGGAGAGGCGTCGGGACAGTTTCATTTAGGTTTCTGGGGAAAATCAGTTGCATACTGAATCTGTGATGGAGTGAAAAAAAATACTGAGGTGCTCAGGCTCTTTGAAACTACAATCACTGAACCTCCCGTAATTCGAATGTAGTCCAGAGGGGCAGCGGACAATGCTTTCTGAGAGCTACATCAGACTGCTATGAGATGAGGTTAAATCTTCATTATAAGCAAAAGCAGAGAAGAAACTCTCTCCCAGAAACACTGTGAAAGGCTCACTGTACTCGTTAGTCTGGACAGAAGGGGAACTTCCCACCGTGGGAACCGGTTCAGGGGCCACGTGAAGTTTCACTGCATATTATAACAATCAGGATATGCTTTTCAAAATGACATTGCAAACGTCTGTGCTAATATAGAGCGGTTTTCACAATATATACATTACATATTTACGAACACCCTCAAATAGTTTCTATTTAAGGCTGCCAGTTGGAAAAGAAAAGTTATTAAAAAAACATTTGTTAGTGGTAGGAAACCTGCCTGGTGTGCCAGCACTGATTTGTTTTGGGATCTTGATGTGCGAGCTCGCTGACTCATGCTCATTTCCTGACCAGAACGATGGATGTTAAATTTACTGCACGCTTTAAAGAGAAATGCAATACTGTTCACAACGGAACGACCGGGTCAGAACCGAGATGCTCAAGTCAAAGGACACAAGTCAGTCATGTATGGATCGAACATGTTTTGCCACTGGTTGTTCAGCCGCTACGTTAAGGCCAGAGGGAACTGCACTGTCATGACATCCCGTGTTTTACTAACAGTAAAGAAGAAACTACACTATAACCGATATTTATTAACGTAGTGTAAAATAATGGTTGGATGACTGCGGAGCACCTAAGTATTTCGACATGCTCATCTTATCCCACAAGTCTGCAGTCAGCGGTGTGCCCGCATGTCCCGAAGACAGACACACGTGGCTTCACAGTCAACACTGCACTGGGATCTGTCCGGGAGGGAGGACACCCGAGGGAGAGCGGGAGACGGTTTCACTCTTGGCAGACAGTTCGCGTCGCAGGGCGGTCGCCACAATCTCCCGTGATGACCCCGCCGTCTCCGTTTACGAGCTCTCTAGAGCATCGAGGACTTTCATGATCTGCTGCTTGATGACCTTCGTGGCGTCGCCTGCGTTTGGTATCAAATATCTGAGAGGGAGGACGGAAAGAAGACGTTAGAGGAAACCAGGACACTTGAGATTCATCTGCTCCAAAGAACTAACCAACAAAATATTCTCTGTCAAGCTTCTGTAAAGAGTTTCATACATTTGTATAATGTTGTAACATAATTAATGTCGAAGTCTAACAAAGCCTGTTGCACTTTATTGTATGCGCATGTCAAAACGCTTATTTAAAAAAATCAATTATATAAATTGTAAATGTAGTTTTTAAAGAAAACTTTGGTGTTCGACACCATTTGTCAAGAAATATGCATATTTCCATTCTTGCCGACTTCCATTGAAAGACTCACACCACTTTCATGTCTGCATGCTAAACAGAAAGCTGGAAGATGGTTAACTCTGCATACCAGTACAACTCACTAAGTACCACAGTATATCAGATGTTGTTTAGTTTGAAAAAATAAAAAAGACAACTTGGGCTTTTATTTTTTGATTTGGGTGCAGTAACTGAAGTCTTGTCATCACCGTGCTGCAAAATGTCATCTGTAGTTTCATTATTAATGAACAGATATATGGGTGGTTTCAATCTTCACACCCAAAAGAACAATTTCGAAATGCCAATCTATTCCTTTAAGCCAACCCTCTGTACTTTTTTCATTATGTAAAAAAATGACTTCTTGTTCTTTCCCAAAATCAACTACGATAAACTGTCACTGAGACTATTGTTTTAACCTGTCGCTAAAGTTACAGTTGAGGTTTTTTTTTTCCCAGTTTAATGACATTATAAACCTCATAAACAACACCAAATGACCAAATTGACCCAGAAGTAAGACGATATTCTTTTCTTGAAATATATTTTAAATCGGTCAGAGTTGTCTTCTATTCTGCCAATACTGTAAAGAACAATGCAGCTCACTGAGTTCTGCGAGCACCAGATTAAACATTAACAAAGAAAAACAAAAAAAATTCGATCCCAAATTTAAAGTCACACGAGATTAGTTTCTCATCAGCACAATACACAGTACGTAGACGGTGTGTAAACAAGCACCTCTCAACCGCTGATATCTCCACTCCAGCAGAGTTGTTGCTCCCAAACTTGAACGTGATCAGTTCTGGGTGCTTCTTTTTGGAGGTGATCTTCACCACAGAGTTCAGTGCTTGTCTGGACTGGATGTAGGCAAAACCTTTCCGTGAGGCGATCTCTCTCAGGCAGTACATGTGAGTCGCTGTGATCAACAAGTGACTGCGAACAAAAAAAAGAGGAACAAACAGAGATTCGGGGATTGTTGCTGCTTCGTTCTTTCATTTTTAACAAAGTGGAATTAGGTCATGTTTAAATGCAACTTCCCCCATCCATACACCCATGAGCCTGGTCAGATGGGTGTCAGGGTGTCATGTGATAGATATTTGTTACACTCATTACCAGATTCATTCAAACTGTGAGCTGTCTGACTCACCTGGGGAACATGTGACCCGTTTCTTTCACCTCGTTACATGGAATGTGATGCTTTATGTCTGGTTTGTTTGTCCAGGTCTGAATGTTGACGATCTCCTTCCTGTCGTCGTCCGACATGGATGAGCTGTCAATCTCATCTGGGGGAACATCACACGCAGGTTACTACTTTGTTTTTCAAAATAAAAGGCCTCACATTCCTTCAATATATTAGTCTCAGTCTCATTTTCCAACTGCAGCTGCATTTGATCTGCCTTTACCTGTATCATACTCTTCCTCATCACCAATACTGAAAACAGGTTTCACCCCCCGGTAAGGTTTGCCGACACGGTCGCTGCTGCTCACGTGTCTATTAATGGCAAACAACAAGGAAGGTTTGAGTGTCATTTCAGTGAAGGTTGTGAAGAGATGTTAACACCTGTGATGACATCATCAAATGAACACAGAGCAGACAGTTTGCACACACGTAGCGATGACATAAAGACGTCCAGGCTGCAGTAGAAATGATTAGCCCACTACTGCCACAGGTTACGCTGTTAAATCTAAAAGAAGGAGGTTAGATGAGACACTTATCAGAGTAGCAGATTAGTCATTTTATGATATTCAGGGCTATTTGGAGCTAATTATAATGGTGTTTCTATTTTTTGGGGTCGTTGTATAGCCCTGACTATCATCTGAAAGAACAACGATGAAATGGACAGACAGACTGTTTGGTGCATCTCCAAGCAAACACAGGTGAAGCTGAGGTTCGCTCTAAAACAGTCGAGTTGTGGAAGTGAAGATGACTCGGTGTTTCCTAAAAGGCTGCAGCAGCTCCGACAGTACAAACTGAACAGCAGTTGAATGTTGTTAGTGAAAGCATGAAAAAAAAAAAAAAAAGTTCAGAAGAAACATCATCTTGAACGCAGCTCGCCCAAACTGCGCGGGGAACGTGTAGCGCTGTTACATGAGTGAGCGGTAGAGGCAGAGATGCTGGTGCTAAGCATGCGTTAATGCGACTCCAGTGATCCCGGGGACCGGTGCGGGTCTACAGCCAGTGGGGCATGCTGGTGACAAACAGCTCGATGGTTGGGAGCTCTTACCGATCTGGAATCACCTTCTCTGGCCAGGGCAGATTGAAAGACATTCTAGTGTGGAATAAGGCACAAGGGACTTCATTTCAGTTCAATTACACCAAAACTGCTAAATTAAATGTCAGTTACAGCCATCAGAACCACCTAATCACTGTAAATCAGTCCTGGGCACATACTGTGATCATGTTGACCCTTCAAACATTTTACATAGTTCACAATGAATGTGTTCAGTCAGGCGGAAATGTGTATTAAACCCAAAAGACAAAAGTTGCAGCAGCTTCTAATGAAAGCAAAATATTTTGGTGGGATATATTGTGAAAAGACCAGGAAGTCTTCCAGGGGAGTGATTTTGTTTTGTGTTGTTGTTTTTAGTACTTTATTTGTAAGGGTGAAATCACACATTTACCATTGTTGCCATATTTTAACATTCAATTGTGGCTTTACAAATCGAAACTTAGGATTTAAACCTAGAAAATGAGGAAGTGACGGGTAAGTGTTTGTTTCAGTGGTGAAGGTTTGTTAAAGAGGAATTTAGAGGAAGAACTGGGTTCCCACCTGTCTACAGGGGTGGAGGTGTTCTCAATGAAGCTGATCATCTTCTCCTTTACGTTGACTGACTTGGACTTGAGAGCAAACGTCATTTTGTTGACCAGCGACTTGACTCCTTTGCCGTCTCCTGGGCTGCTCAGAGACTCTCCCTGTTGTTGTTGGAAAGCAGTTCATGTGAAGAAGGACAAAATAATATAAGTTAAACAAGTTAACAATTCAGTAAGTCTCCAACATGGAGCGTAGTGCGTCAGCGATGTTCATGATAAACTGGGCCGTCTGCCTCTGGCCACTTACATCAGCGGAACAGAGGCTGCTGTGAGATCCAGATGTGCTGACGATCCAGTGGACGTACGAGGAGTCGAGTCCTTCGATGTTCATGTCGACCAGATGCTGCTGGAGCGCTGAAACCACACAAACTACAGTGACTTTTCCCTTCTCACCGATAACAGATACTTCACAACGAGTGCACACACGTTTCTCTGAAACGTCTCTAATAAAAGAACATCGTTGAGGCTGTCGGCCAGTTTCACTCACAGGAGGGTTGTTTTTTTGTAAACATTACGGTGATTCTTTCTTGTCTGATCATCTGTATTTTGTTAACATTCATATCCTATGTCTTTTGATATGCAAGTCCATGCAGAGTTTACCTTTGTTTAATGTTAACCATCATGTTGTGACAGCTGATGATGGTTTACAGGGACACGTGATGAATTAATGATAAAGGGAGCTATAAACAGCCACCGCAGTGCTGCTGCTCTGACACTGTGTTTGAACCTCACTCTTGAAGTGATATGAAAAACTGCACTACTTTTTAAATTTTTTTTTTTATTGATAAGTCTAATCAAGGCTAAAGGTGGCACAATTCTCAAATACAAAAACAGTGATTTTGTGGCTAACTGGGGGGGTTTCCGTGTGCACACACGGTTCCACAATTTTAGAAATGTAGAAAAACACATCTAGACCCAAGACTGTGCACACTTTTAACTTCTAATATATATCTACTTACCCATGAAACCTCCTTTAGCGATGCTCACATATTCTTTGTTTTTCTGTAACAGAAAGTCTTTAATTAGCAACAATGCTAGCATGTAGCACATGATATGATGAAACACCGATAATTAAATCGTTTGTGTTGCCAAACAGGAAACAAAGGACACACCAGGAACTTTTCTCAATGTCTGTTCAGTTGACCTTCCATATTTAGATCAATCGAAAGAAAATTAATCAGCAACTGTTTTGATAATCTATTACTAATTTAAATAATGTTCAAGTCAAAATTAAAAACATCTGCCTGATACAGATTCTCCAATTTTGATTTGTGTTACTGTAAATTGAATTACTTTGACATTTGGTCGGAAAAAAACTAAAGATTTTCCGTCCTTTAGATTTAAAAAAATAAAAAAAACCCGCCATGGCCATGTTTTAATTGACGCCCTACTTTCACCCCTCTCTGTCCGCGCTGCTCACCTGTAGAAAGTGTGCCAGCACCATGTTCATGTACATGTCCTCCTCCTCTCTCCCGCTGCCCATGAAGCACAGGTGCTCTCCGCTGGCGATGGAGCCCGACTCCAAAGACTGCTTCTGTGCTTCCAACAGGGATTTCACGGAGAGAGCAAACTCAGAGGGGTTCTGGAGCATCTGCGGGAAGATCGGAAGCAGATTTATTACATTTATATACTCTACAGAGAGTTTTATACATAATCAGTACAGTCAATATCTCTCACCAGGTCAGAGTCCAGGTGGAAGGCCGTGGACAAGTGTCCAGCGTTGTACTGCTCAGCAGGCCGACAATCCACCACGAAGAAACGTACCCCATCCTACAAAGGAAAAACCTCTTTCATCCCACATCATCTTCTCTCCTGCAGCTCACATGGTTTATGTGGCAAAAATCAAGACTTTTCTTGTTGTTTGAAGTATTTAAACTGACCTGCTGCAGCTGGTTGGCCTGCAGGATTTCAGGAACGGACACGGGGAGGCACAGAGCCTGACTCAGGTCCGTGTCTTCCTCTTTAAGAGCCACCAGGCTGCTACCAAACAGATTCTGATTCATCTGCAGGGGAGGAGGCAGGAAACACAAAAACTGTTTTTAAACAAGGACTTTTTTTAAGCTGCCCTCTTTGTTAGCAGTCTTGTTTGTTTCAGTACGCTTCCAACTCTTTTACCTTTCTGAGGGACAGAGGGGTTTTACTCTGGTAATACTGGGCCAGTGAAAACAAATCTTCAATGTCCTCAGCTTCCAGGAGAGAAGGAGACGCTTCCAGCATTTCTGTAACGAACAAGGTCTTTTTTAATCCCAGCTCATAAGATATTGAGCAAACCCACAAAAAAGATGTCAGGAAGTGAAACTCACTGATAATGTCCTCTCTGCTTTCGCCCTCTTGTGCAAGGATGGTCTCTCTGTCGGGAATCAAACAAAGACAAAAAAAGGACATTCAGAACAACAAAAAAAGGAGTTTCTAATAGGATCACATATCCATATAACGGTTTGCGTACTTGGCATTGACGAGGATGATGAGCGTGAGGAAGAAGACGAGGAAAGGGTCAGCCTGCTGGAGGTAGGAGTCCCACAAGGCCTTGGTCACTTCAGGAAGGCAGTGGCTGGAAAACAGACTGCCCAGCTGTGGAGGACAGAGAGACACAGACACACAGTTCAGACGTGGACACACGCAGTCGACTGTATGTGGCAGGACGGTTAATACGAACATACCCAGTCGATGGCGTAGGAGTCAGGCGTGATCTTTTTGGTGTCTAAGAAGGAGCAGAGCTCTGGCTCGTGATACTGCAGCAGTAGTCTGTAGAGGTGGAAGGGCCGGCCCTTTGGCACACAGTCCCTGAAAGGGACGCATTTAACAGATACGGCAGTTAGCGTTTCATGAGTGGGATGAAGAAGAGAGTGTAATGTTGCGATGATTCACCTGGGGATGTATTTGTTCATCACAGCGTAGAAACAGTTGTAGAGGTCGCTGCGGGGAAGCCGAAGGCCGAGCAGCGGTTTGAGCAGGTGCGGCCAGCTGAGCTCCGGGGTGAAGCTGATGTTGCGCGACTTGCAGTAGAACGTGATGACCGACTCGACATCGGAAACCATTTCACTCCTCTCTTCTTCTGAAGCTCCCAGCTGGTCTGAACATGGCAAACAAGGAGAGAAGCGTTAGTCACGTTTTTCATACACGCGTGTCCATCCACACTTAACATCCAAAAACAAGAAGCAGAAAAAAAAAGAACAGAAAGTTATAAAGAAAAGGTTTTTACAATAAAATATGCGTAAGAAAAGGTCTCTTTCTGTTACTCCTGTAGGTGTGGGTGTCTCGTTTTTATTCTTCATAAGACATTTTCTATTTTGAGCGCACCAGATCAGGACAGCAGACCAATCAGAGTCCTTTCTTCCTCTGAACTCCTGAAGATTCATCAGAACAAGACAGTGGCTGAGACTCCAGCTCATCTTTCTTCTTTCTGCTGCCTATTATTATTATTATTGCGTGTGTGTGTTTGTGTGTGTGTTTGTGTGTTCAGAGCGAAACTGACACACAACAGCTACAAGACGCTTCAAGTC
Organism: Embiotoca jacksoni; assembly: GCF_022577435.1. NCBI lineage: Eukaryota > Metazoa > Chordata > Actinopteri > Embiotocidae > Embiotoca > Embiotoca jacksoni. Next base: position 9,326,462 of record NW_027185296.1, on the reverse strand, counting down.
GTGCTTCAAAGGAATATTCTCATTTAAACCATCCACATTTCAGCAGATTAGCTGCACTTCATGCGTGCAGCATTAACTGCACAAAACAATCACTGCAAAGTATTATTTTCCATAAAGACAAACACTCTTCTTTGTCTAACCACAGACTATTAGCTAAAAAATGTGATGACGTTGTTTGTCTTTTTTACACGGCACAATTGATTCAATTATAATGCGTACTTCTGATTTCACGGATCTGTGGATCTGTGCACCACAAAGGACTTCAATTCATTCTGTTCAAGTATTCATGATGGCGACGTACTTTTGTTACTGCAGGATTGTGTTAAACAATTCAGAGGCACATCCATTTACTCACCGATCAGCTGTTGACCGCGGTTGTGAATGAGCGTCTGTTCTGGTAAATCGAGGACGCCGTCCCAGGGGGACAGGCTGTCTCCTTTTCCAGAGACATTTAAAGCAATCTGCCGACATAAAACAAGGATTGACTGCTAAACATGGAGGTACTGAGTGATGAAAAGAAACCTGATAAACACACAACAAATACAGTCATCAGTCATCTGCTGCTCCACTAATACACAACAAATTGGTAGAGATCAAGCTTGATATATAATATAATATAATATAATATAATATAATATAATATAATATAATATAATATAATATATAAACTGATGATATTATTATTACTATTCAGAGACAAAAAAAACTGAAATCTTTACAATACCAGGAATAACTTTTTAACAGAACTATTTGCTTTAGTTGTTTACCAGATGAGAATAATTACATACAGAAACAATTTGTTATCTAACTGCAACATTTGACATATTTAAGTATCAGGAAATGGAGAAAATACAACAGATTGTTTTTTAAAAAGGTCACAAATACACCTGTGTATGAAATTTTGGGCAAAATGGTCCCATCTTTATAAACATTCACCAAAACAACAGTTAAATCATAAAGATGTTTTCATCACATTAGGTGGTGTTAACATTGCGACTGGACTCTACAGAAAACTTAATCAATGCTTCCGTCCATTTATTTGTAAATAAAAACCTGTTGCTCAGTTACTTAGTTTTACAAATGACTTTGACAGCGAGACATGCACCAATACGAGAAGGAAAACTTCCTGCCAAGTATTTCACTTTGAAATCGACCCAACTGCATTTACTCATGTCATCAACTTTGTGAACTGCATACATCTTTAAATACATGTCAATTGGTAGACTGAAGCTCTACTTGACGTCGTCCCACTGCAGATATCAAACAGCTTGTTTGCACACACAGCTAAGGGTAAAGTCCAATCATCGTTGTCATCTTTACGTCAGTCAGCTATTTTTTTTTTATAGCAGAGAAATAAAGTGTTAACAAGTAGAAATATAAAGCGGGTAAGCGGCACTTGTTCCCATACTTTACATGTGAAACTGTTTGTAGGTGTGTGGTTCAGACAGAAGTGAAGGCTTTCCTCTGGGCTGTCAAGAAGCAGACTCAGCTGCTCTGATTGAGCGTGACGTCATCATTTGAGCTCTTTAAGCGTGACGTGCTGGTCTGTCCGGTCTGTTCACGTCTTTCCGGTCTGCTGACGTCTGTCCACTTTTTAACAACAGTCTAATAATAGAAGACTTTCTGTCTCCATTCAGATGTCGATGATCTTGTTCAGTTTCAATGTTTAAAACTAGTCTTAACATTGGCGGTGATTGAACAAGCTCCTATACCTTCCACATCTTCGCTCTGTGTTGAGCTGAGTGCTCCTGGACCTGGACGATGCTCCTCTCCATCTCCATGTCCGAGCCACCGGAGTCCAGAGCCTCAGCCAGATCCTGGTCCCTGAACAGGGACAGACACGGGACACTTACAACAGGGACACGTTTCCCACAAAGTAGAAGCGAAGTTGTCCGTCGTGGTCACATTTCTACACAATACTTTGGACCCGCAGCGGTTTTGTCGGGATGACTGTCTGTTTTTATAAAGTATTAACGTGATGAGACGTGTGATAAATAATCAAAGCTTGGTCCAGATATCTGTGGACAGTTTTATTAAATTCCCAATGAGTTGTACTTTTATTATTATGCAGTGACCAATCTTCAACATATAACAGCTGATCACAGACACACACTCATTGTTATCATTATTATTATTATTATCATTATTATGAGAACCTCGGTGACATTTATCATCGTTATCTGTTGTATTTGTTGTATTTGTTGTATTTGTCCGTCTGAACTGTAAATATCTCACAACCGACTCGGCTAACCGCCGTTAGCTCCTAGCTGACGGTACCGGACCGGGACGAGCCCAACATCCACCATCCAGCCCAAATGTCCCCCCCACGGCTCCTCTTTCGTTTCTTTACGTCGGATCCTTTGAGATGAAGCCGACGCGACTGTCTGACACTCAACCAGGCGCCTCTGAAAATGTTATTCCGACAATAAATGGTCTCACCAGCTGCCCTGAAGCGCTTCCTCCACGGCGTCCGCCATTGTTGTGTTGACGGGGACACGTCAGAAGCCGTCAACACGGCCGATGTGTCGCACAACGCGTCGGCCCGGAAATGGACAACCGAGACTGCCTGGTGAGTGCAACTAGTTGCCCATGTTAAGAAATGACCTGACCAATGACTTGAAGCTTTGATTTGTGGCACAGAATAAATTCTTACATAATAAACACCGTCTTGGAAAAACATTAAATATTATAAGGACACACGTGACTTGTGTCTTTAATAATGGAACAATTATCTTTGGTAATGTAGAAACACGTTTACATTTAAGACCTTTTTTTTTTATTAAAGTAGACTATGGCAGGAAAAGGTGTCATTAATAACACAAGCTTTAAGGTTGATTTTTTTTTTTTTTTTACTTTAATCAAACTGATTTTGATTTATTTTCCTACTGTGACGTTTCAAAATGTCTCACTTGTCTGATTGTCAACAGCTTTAGTAAGCTTGACATTCAGCTTAATTGTAGGTCTGTTTTAATGTTAAATACAGATTGATATTAGTTTTATCAAATATTTCATTTTATCTTAGACAAGTGAACAGGAATCAAGAAAGTACAATTTCTTCAAGAAAGCCAAACTACAAAGTGCCATCAGTAAGTGTCATTTTAAGTGCTATTAAAGTTCTACTGTTCAAGGTAAAGTCTGAAGAGGTGTGTTTTTAGTTTGCGGCGGAAGATGTACAGATTTTCTGCTGTCCTGATGTCGGTGGGGAGCTCATTCCAGTTTTCAGGTTAAAAGCAAATTCTACAAGAAGCTTGTTTTATAAACATGTCTGAAATACAAACACCTGTCTACAAATCCATATTTAGCAGTAGGCACATCAAAGTTAATACAAGAGAAGCGATAAGGTTTATTAGCACATTAAAAATAAATGAAAATTTAGAATAGAAAACAAAATTAGGTTTTCTAAGTGATATCGAGTTGTCTGCATGACGCAAGGCTCAGATGTTAAATTCATTCAGAATTCAAGAATTATAACTTTATTAGGATTCATGTTTTCTTTCACTTTGGTCACCATACATATTGTTGATGAAGAATGTCAGTGTGATATCTCATCAAACAGACAAGATTTAGGTAACATCTATTTTTCAAAAGGTTAACCAGTTTATTTCTTAAGTTTGAGACAGAGCTGACCAGCTGCAGCTGGAATGCATGATTTGGTTCTTTGGTATTAATACACATTCAGTGAAAATGTGCCATCACTGTTGAGATGAATGAACGTGACAGAGAACAGGAGCATTTCAGTTTACTTTTCTACAAATTGAAGACGCTCCAGACGCACAAACACTCAGCAGTGGTGGCTAATTTAATTTTTTTTTTAACAGTGTACGGATGCTACTTGAGAACCAAATCATACACTGTACCAAGAGATTCTCAGGGCTGCATGTAGGCTGGAAACAATAAGGCTCGGGTTATGAGAATAGAATTTGAAGAGGAGAGAAAATTAATAAAAATAAATCAGTTTTAAGTTCTCTGTCAAAACATGAAACCAAAAATAGCATGAAAAATAAACATTCACAATAAAATAGAAAATAAATCATGTTTCTTAATAAATGTAAGCCAGGAAAAACTACTGAATAACCAATCCCTTGTGACATATCTGAGGAAATTCAAAAATAACATCTTCAAAAAAACTAGAGACATAAAGTTGGCTATGTTTGTCTAATCGAAAGTGTTTTGCCCAAAGTTAGGATTTCCTAGTGTTCAAGACAGCACGAGCGTTGCATTTACATTTATTTATAAAGTGAACATGCTGCACAAAGTATATAAAAAGAAAAAGAAAACAGGCAATCCCACCAATAAAAACAGGATCCTAAACCAAGCTCTCTGCAGGCCCGTATCCATGGGATCAATTCCAGCATTACAAATACAGACATTACACATTTGACTACAATTTCAATCTTGCATTCAGGACTGGTAATGTGTTACAATATGGAAGTAGCCGGGCAAAATCACTTTAGATCAGCATAAATTAACAAGTGAACAATCCATTAGAACTATATAAAGCTCTCTCAGTATTTTCTGTAGATTTCAAAGTTGTCACAAAGCCTTAATGTCAGTAATTGGTTCAACAGACTGCACACGTTTCAATTCTCTTACATAACGACTATTATTTTCAACAGGTATACATGGCCATTCATGTAAGTTTATCTCTCTAGATGACATCCTTTCTCTTTATTCTGAGGAAAGAAAATAGATATGACAATGATATCATGGCTGAATTAAATGTCAGCAAAGGGCTGTGTTGGTTAAGACCCTCCTGGCCACCCCACACCCGGACAAATCACTGAGTCTACTCGAGGCCTGGATCACAGCCTCAGCTTGATTGTGAATAAAAATCCTGTTTCCATGACAAGAAACCCCTTTAATGGGATGTAAACACAGTAAATATTTAGGGTTGTTCCTTGTTTTCCTCATAATCAGTACTCGTTTTTTCTTCTTAAAAAAAAATAATCTAAGTACTCTTTTTATTTTTTAACAAATCAAAGTTAAGTCAGACGGTTGCACTTTTAACACGGTTAGATTCAGCAATGCAGACTGAGACTGGCGAATGATTGGCAGAGAAGTTAGAGTGTCGGGGGTTTCAGGCCGTACTTCCTCGCCACTTCTGTCTGGGCGTATGCTGCGTCACATAACGAGTACAAGTGGGCCATCTCCATCTCTGACTTGGCTAGGTTGATCGCTTTGTTGAACATTTCTATTGCCTTGTCCAGATTGCCCCTGTGAACAAAACACTCTGGTTATGTCAAGCACTTTAAAAAGACTTCTAATGTGTGGATTTGATCAGTCTGCTGCTCTCACCTTTGAACTTCGATGGTTCCCATAGTTTCATAGGCAAAGTCACATTTGTTGTCAATCTCAATGGCCTTGCTGATGAGCTCCAGACCCAAGTCAAGGTCCTGTTTCCACTGAAGCTGCAACAAACTGAACACATATTGATCATTTACCAACATGTTGCATTTACATCAATCACGTGAATTATGAATGAATCAGAAATGTTTTTTTTTGTTTTTTTTTTAAATCAGTATTCCTAAATGAAGGGGATAAATGCCTACCCCTTGTGGACATATGTGGTTGCATTGTCTGGTTCCAGTTCGATACACTTGTCATACATCTCGTCAGCTTTCCCAAACTGCTGCTGATCAGTCAAAGCCTGAAAAGATAACAAAATTATCATTTGTTGAACACACCAGCAAGACTTAAAGGCCCGACTGTCTCTTTCCAAATGATAGTAAACAGTTTAAGAACTGACATAAGTCAGTTTTCCTTTCAAATGTCGTAAGTACTCAAAACTTTGTGGTGCCAATTTTCAGACAGGTGCTGTTAAACCATTGCAGATGAAGAGGATACGACAAGATGAAGTCCACTAATGACTCCACAAAGATGATGTTTCATCTGTCACATTATTAGCTTCTCCACTGTAGCTGAAGCTTTACAGGATGTTGAAGTCACACACTTCCCTTACATCATGACTTTGCTGCATTTTGCTTTTATCATTGCACCAAATATTTCCTCTGAGAAAAAAGTTCACTGCTTTGATCAAAAAGAAAAATCAAGTTTTTGTTTTCGTACCTGAGCATAAAGAGCGTAGCCTTCAGCACATTTTGGAAACCTTCGAATAACATCCTCAAAGCCGTCCATGGCTGTCTGTACCTGTGACGGGTTGTTCCCAGTGTATGCTTGTCTGTACTGAAAGACACAAAAGAAAAAAACTCTTACCAGCTGGTCATATATATTGTACCAACCACACATGGTTACCATGTAAAAGGATAAAATTCTGAAAACAACTCTAATTATTAATAAATAAAGTAAGGTAGTAGGTGTTTTCGGACCAGAGGAAGTTTTTCATAGCATTAAGAACTGTTGCCCCCTTTTTTTTATGTCCCCAGTGCAAGAAGCGAGGACGATCCTAGCTCTTAGAATGACATCTTCAGGGACTACTTCAGGGACTACTTCAGGGACTACTCATGTCAAGTTCTTTTGCAGCACAAGAGGAACTGTAGTGACGCAAGTGTACAGTTATTGGTTCACCGTTTTATTTTTCTGTCAGAAAAGCTCCCCCACAGAGGAGCTCAGCCGGTTACACCGCTCTTCAAAGCCACCAGACTCCCTTGATAAAAAAGGTAATTCAATCTCAGAACATGGGGGCTGCTGGTTGACCGCTGCCTTGACTGGTTGGTTGGTTGGTTGGTGTTGTACTGAGACTTTGGTGGTGTTTTAACACATTAGTGTGGATCTGAAGTAACACCAAATGTCAGTCACACAAACGAACTAACCGACCATGGCAGCAGTAGACCAGCAACTTCTGTCTTCTGCAAAATAATATTTGTGTTTTTGTCAAGGGAGTCTGGTGGCTTTGAAGACAGTGACGTAACAGCTTCAGCTTCAGCTCCCTGTTGAAAAGGGCTGTGTGATAGCTCAGTAAAGCAGTGAAAATATTCTAAATATAGTGTGCACTTTTTTTTCAGGTGCAAAAACACTTCATTTCTGAAGTGGTCTACAGCAGCAGATTGCTTAGCGTCATGTGGGTTCAGCTGCTTGCTTCTCCAGATTGGAGACGTGCCAATGCCCATCTACTGCATGTAATAAAGTGACAACTGATATGCACCTCATACAATCCCATTTCACACAATCCAAACTATCCCTTTAATCTTTCTCTTGAACAGAACATGGACTGTAATTATTGTTTTATGTCGTACAGGAGAGACTTTGCCAACCGCCTTATGTCACTTCAACATTCCTATTGGTGGTGCAAATGTACACAGAAAAACAACCCATAAATGTATGAAGTTCGTAATGATGCTCCCCAGCAGGTAGTTCCTCTGAGGGAGTCCCCAGAACTGATCCGAAAACACCTCATGTCATGTTCGTCTTTAGTTGATTACTCACGAGGGCAAAGCACTTCTGTGCTTGAGCCAGAGCCGAGTCGGGCCTCAGCAGGATGCACTCATCAAAGTCTCCCACCGCCTCGTCCACCTGGTCCAGGAGGATCTTCAGCTGAGAGAAAACACGGAGGACTCGTCATGAGGTGTCAAAACATGTCCAGCATCACATGATCACGTTCACTTTGCACTACAGCAGAGACACCGCAAACATAAGATAGTTGTCAACTGATAAATGAACAAGCAGGCGGTAAAGGAAACACTCCTACCTGCCCCCTGTGGTGATACACGTCAGGGTTGCGTGTATCGATCTCAGCAGCCATGTTGAAGTCTTGTGTCGAGAGCATAGGCTGCTGCTGCTGCATGTACATGCTTCCGCGCTTGATCAGAGCATTGGCTCGTAGCTGTGAATGTGGATGACAGTACAGAAAGAGAAGCTGTGAGGTTGTAGCTTTTGATGAGGATGTGTTTGTTGCACACAAATCATTAGATGAACCCAGAAATAGACATGCAGTGAAGTCACGAATGATTTTTTTTTTTTTGCTCGATTTAAGACCAATATGGAGCACACTTGATGACAGTTTATCAAGAAAACCTTTCCAGGAACTACACTAGAGTTACCAAAGACCTTGTTTGACTCCATGAAGGAATGTGGTGCATTAATCACAAGACATTGTACAGTAAGTTTTCTCAGTTACCAAATCCCAAAGATTGGCCGATACAAAGGAGCCTTAACATATTCTACTAGAAGCTAGCAGTCTTGTAGTGTCACTAATCAACTATCCCATGTCTCCGACAATCTTGACTCAGAGCCAGTTTATGAAATATGCAGTCTGTACCTTCACATTGGCGTCCTGCATGTTGATTACCCGGTCCAGATCAGGTTGAGCAGCATTAGCGTTGCCAATCAGCAGGTAGAAAGTGGCCCGCAGCAGCAGAGCCTCAGCAGTGTATCGGCCTCCTGACTCGATCTCCTTGGTGCATTCACTGATGATTTTGTCATAGTTCTCCTCCTCCATGTACTGCTTTGCCTTCAGGTAGCCGGAGCTAAGGAAAAGAAAAAAAGAAAACAACAGATGAGGAAAAGAGTTTATTTTCAGGTGTTTGAAAATTACTTCTCACCAAATGCACTTGTTTAATTGCATTTAAATATTTTTACTAGCACAAAAAAATTTGAATGGATTTTAATACTAAAGTCATTTTGACAAAAAGATGAGCAAAGCACTGTCTATTGATTAACACAGCACAAAGCATTGTAGGCACTTTCTGTAGTTTTAAGGTACATAGAAGGGGTCATTTGATTTAGACTGTAAACTCATCCTTGGTCCGTCCTTTGGAGGAAGACTGAATCTGATAAATAACTGACTTTTCAGTGGATCAACATTTCCAAATATCCAACACTTTCTGGATATGATACCTTAATCATGAACATGATTGTCCAAATTCTCAGCAAAAGATGAATCCTAATAAAATCTATTCCCTTAAATTTTAATCCAATGCCACAGTGAGACTAAAATTCCCAAATGTACACAAAATCTGAAGTATCTGAACCACAACATCTTCTGACACATTCAGTTTAGCTTGTTGTACAACTCCTTGTGCTGAATCTGAGTCTTTGTGTGAGCCTACCGATTACATTTCAACCCTTTTAGATAGAGATGCCCGTTTTATTAGCCGATAGTGGCTTAAGACAGATACATTGTTAATGGTGTATATGCAGGCCAGTAAATAGTAGTACTTTTTTTTACAGAACATAATGCAGAAAAACATGCTCGGTGTGGATTAGAAATTTCTCTATTTGTATTTTTTAAATAGTTATTAATAATTATCAAATTCCCAGTGAAGTTCACCGTTTCAGTGCAGTGATGTCAGTGTGGACAATAAACATGTAAAACATCCTGACTATATTACCAATCTGTCACAAGTGTCAAAAGTGTTTAATAACCACATTTGAGGGATCAATGCGAAATACGCGTTCGTATAGATTGTTTACAGAATATCGGCTGATATATTGATATTAGTTATTGTTACTCCCTAATATCAGCATGGGCCCCAAAAACCCAGTGTCGGTGAGGCTCCAGTTTTTGTACAAAAAGGGATACAGATTCCTCTGGACCATCACCAGCATGTTGTTCTGTACCACTAGTCTCTCTAACTCTCCTGGTAGAACCACAGTTAATGAATGAAAATAATATTTAGAAATGATTCTGACCTCTCTGTGACCTCAGCTGCCTCTCCCTCCTTGTCCTTGTCTTCATCTTTCTTCTCGCCCTTCTGCAGGGGCTGGGAGATGATGTCATCGGTGAATGAGCTGAAGTAGGACTTGATGAACTGAGGAGAAGGCATCATCGGCTCTCGGTTCTGAGGAACAAAGTTAAAAAATAATTACTGTGACAGTTAAGGGAAACAGAAGTAAAACAAAAGGTTATAAAAGTGGACAAACACCTTGTACTTGTCTTTGGCCTTCTCCTTTCCCAGCTGTTTCAGCACTTTGTCTGCTAGCAGCATGCTCTGCTGGTTCTGGAAGGCCTCAAGAATACACACTGCTGTGACATCTGGGAGATACACAGAGAACAAAACAGACCGTCAACGAGAGACAAACATTTTAAGTTAGGATATTTTTGAGAGATAGAAGAGCGTCTCACCCTCTAGGCACTCCTTCTTGTTGTCTAGTTTTTCCAGGGCTTTAGCCCTCCTGAACAGAGCCTTGACATAACGTGGATTCAGGTCCACAGCATAAGAGCAGTCCTGCACCACCTCCGTCCATTTCATCTGAAATCAAAGGTTCAATCTAGTTATATTCTAAAACAGTGCAGCCCAATTTGGGGCACGCAGTCTAAGTTTGGCCCTCACCTTCATTGTTTTGGCCCCCTACAACATACGACAAGCTAATGCTTATTCTCTTTATACTTAAGTGTTGTAAAATCCTAACCACATCGACTACAAACCGTATATTTTGTGCAGCCAAAGAGTATATAATATGGGCTTTATAGCAATGTTGAGCTTTTCTATTAAACTACATTGGCTGGTGTCTATAAAGAGCATAATGGCTTTCTCTCTCTCCTGCTTATGCCTATCAGCTAATTACTTATTAGTATGTCGTACATTGCTGACTGAGTTGCCAGCCAGGATCAGAGATTGAGGCAGTGGCACAATGACAAAATAAAGTCAAGAAAAAAAATTGGCAAGACTACTGATTTGACAACAATTTCTGCTAAATAATTACACATTATGCAAATTAGAGTGTAGGGTTTTATGTATTCTGAAAGTTTATTTTAAATGACATTTTAATGAAATGTAATTTCACATAACACTGGCATGTATTTTTGGCCCGCAGCTCTCCATCCAGATACATGTTTGGGCCTTATAGGAAAGGCTTTGGGCACATCTGTTGTAAAACATGTCTGCTGCATCTAAACGGGGGTTGGTATAACCTCTGGAAGGGAAAACCTTCAGTCAATCATGAAGGAAAGAAATGTTGATGATTTGCACAGAATCTGCAACACATTGACCAAAGAACAGTTTTACCGAGACATGTAATCTGTTCTGGTTTCAGGCTGAGAGAACAAGAGGATCCTTAAACATACACTGAAGCCGTCTCATGCATTTTAAGTTTAAAGAAGATCAAGGTGTTGTGATGTACAGATATCTTTTTGCAACCAGTTCAACCCAGGGAACATGTCTGGGGACAATGTTGTACTAAGAGTAATAATAACACTTTATCATACAAGTTGAAAACACTTTTAGTAGTGGGGGCGGAGACTTCTGGACCTCATTGTATAATTTGTTGTTTTTACATTGCTGAACACACCCAGCATCAATCATAGGAACCACTTCTGCATAGTTTAAAAAGAAAGATGTGCCGACCTGCTGTTCGTAGGCTGCTGCTCTGTTCTGGTAAAATGTTGATAAATCAGCCTTCTGCTCTGTGGGACACAGACCGATGGCCTCTGTGTAGCACTGGATGGCGTTCTCGTACTTGCCAGCCTTGAAGTACTTGTTGCCCTTGTTCTTTGCAGCTTGAGCCCGATCCAATGGGCTCTAAATGAGAGAGAGAGAGAAGGGAACCATTATTGATTAAGTACTCTAGATGGACTAGATCAACAACTACAGAGCCAAAACTCTGTTTGCTTGTTTTTTACAAACCCCGTTTACAACAACTCTGCCTAAAGTAACCACAGATTTGATTTATTTCTGTGGTATTAAGACTGCAACAATATATAAACTTCCAACTGCTCGTTGAACTGCGCAATGGTTAGTAGAAAAACCTGTTCACTGCCACAGCAACCACAGCCTCCCAGTGTATGCTTGCTATGAATTATGATGCCTGCATATCCGTGTATGCTTATTCCAAATGCATTACGTCACATTAATATTACCCAAATGCTGGTTGTTATTTTTTTTTTTTACTGTTTACATTTCCCTTTTGAGACAATTTGAATAAAGAAATGTATCGCGTGCATGCACGATTTATGACAGATGTTTACGAGCATGTTGGCCAGTCTGTCTGACGACAATCTTATTTTGCTGCAATAAAAATGACTGAAGTGAGATTTACTGTCAACAACAACTGAGGCAATTTATTTGATCAGATAAAACGGATGTTGACAAAAATGTACCTTATAATAAAAGGTAATTTATCACAACATATGTTGTCACAATACTCAGCATATCACAAAATGTTTGAGACTGTGCTCTGGTAATAATATTGAAGTAAAACCGATAGCAGACATGACCCGTGCATAACAGAAAGAGGAAACTGCTCCTTCGTGAAACAGACTACATCTCCACCCATCTCCACCTCCCGGATAAGCACGCCCCCAAAACATTACAATTATCTACCACAATGTCGGAGCGTAACACAGCGGGTTGTTTGTTTTAAATATTTGAATGACAAACACGCGTTATTCGTCAGCTGGAGGACCGCTAGCTCATTAGCTCGGGCTAATCCACCAGCTGCTGCCGGCCTCGCTCTCGTGAAGGTGTCCGTCCCGGGCTCGGTAACGTCGGGTGTCCTTGACCGGGCGGCGTCGACCCGTTCAGTCATTAAAAAAGCAGCTCCCGCGCTGCCCTGAGGGGGAGGGGGGGGGGGGGGGGTTATATGAACAGCACGGGCACGAGGAGCGTCCCGGCAGCGGGGAGCTCACCGTGATGTCCGGCTCGCGGCTGGCCCGAGCTGCGCCGTCTTGGCCCTGCACGGGACTGGCGCTGCCTTCTGGGGTTTTCCGCTCCCCGGTTCCTTTCCCTTCCTTCGTCCGGCTGCGGTTCCAGAGGTAAACCGCGCCGACTCCCAGCACTATGGGAGTCCCGACCAGCAGCGCCAGCTGCCAGCGGGGTAGTCCGGTACCGGACTGCGGCTCGACTGGCTTCGAAGCAGCCATGATCTCCAAACCGATGGTTAGCACCGACAGACAGCGTGAGCGAGCTCCGCTTCTTCTTCCCGTGCTCCGCGAGGTCACAGCCTCGCGGAGGATTATGGGATACCGGCGGTGAAGCACGCGGGGGGGCTGTGTGGTAGTTGTAGTTCGCGAGAAGCATTTTTGTAGTCCAAAGAAAATCTCAGACAAAATGACAGATAATCATAAGGCTTCATTTAATTAACATGTTGTCCTATCCTGGAATACATATGACCATATTTACAAATGAGTAAGAAGTAGGTTGATTAAACACCAGTTTGATATCGACTTCTAACCACAATGCACCAATCACAATGTTAACTGAAGTTTATGATATCTGCGATCAGATTTCAATTTCAGATTTGCTAAATCAAATTTGATCAAATTATTAAACCAACAAAACATGTTAAACTGCCCTGATAAATTCAAAGCTTGATGTCAGTGAGGAAGCTATCTGACAGTCAAAAATTCAGCCATTGTGGTTAAAGTAGGCTAATAGATTTAAATGCTTGAATAATCTGTTATGTTTTCACTCAACCGAAAATTTCGACCGGCTCCAAGGTGTAACACACAGACGACTTTTCAGATTCCCTGTTTTACACTGTGCGATTCTGTGCTAGGTTATGTTTACAATAATACAACATATATGTATGCCATATCATATTACTTATATATAAAGTCGTATTATCAACTATTAATCCTAAGGGGTAGACGAAAGGCTGTGTTTGTGAATGAAGGTGTAGACAAAAGGCTGTGAATTAAGGTGTAGACAAAAGGCTGTGTTTGTGAATGAGAGTGATACTGCTGTGCCAAACCAAAAGGTCACAGGAGGAGGTCTGCAACCTTTGGGGTCATATTCTGTTTCTCTTTAAAGTACTGTGCCAAACCAAAAGGTCACAGGAGGGGGTCGGCAACCTGTGGGGTCACATACTGTTGTTCTTTGAGGCATTAACAGGAACAGACGGCTGTCTGGAGGACTCCAGGGTGTGAAGGAAGACAACCACCACCTCCACCAACCAACAAAGGACACATCAATACACGTGACTTTTTGGTGTCTGGACTATAAGAAGACTGGGTCAGGGAAAGTCAGGAGTTCAGACTGTGAACTGACACATACTCTGTTGCGGTCAGGGAAACATAGTCTGGACCCAGAGCTCTGTAAACTGATTATTCTGCGGCTGTTCAATAAATATCTTGAAGCCTGACATCTTCTCCTGTTGCCTCATTAAAGAACACGCAGGACTGGGGGCTGACACATATTGGCTTTGTACTAGCAGGAGCCCAAGTCCAACAACACTTAACGTGACTCTTCGTCCAGTTTGAGTTTTATTTGTGAAGAATAACAGTACATTTTTATCTAAAAAAAAAAAAACTGAACCAAATTCCTGATGTGTTTGAATTTTTAAATTTGTCTTTATGTTTTTATAGCCTATATTTTATGGTCTATATGCAGTCTCACTGCCGCCACCAGGTGACAGTGCTGCTGCTCGCCCCTTTTTACATAGTCTATGTTATTGTACTGCAATAACCTCTTGAAAAATGCTGTGTAAACCTCTGCATACACATTGTTGTTTGTTAAAAACATTAGAGAGAACTGTTACTGCTGCCATGAAATCAATGTGCTGCAATTTAGTAGGATTTGTTAGATAATAATAATAATAATAATAATTAATAATAATAATAATAATAATAATAATAAAGGCTGTTTTCTTTTTGTATTATGTGGGTTTTTGATCTGATCAATGTGTCCTTTTGTATGTTTGCCAGCTTCAGCCTCCTCTGTCCCATTTCAGAAGGTTAGTGCTGGTCTCTCTCCACTGTGCTGCAGCAGGATCACTCAATTTGAGCCTGAAGCCATGTGTCCTCAAACAGTGACCAGCTCTGAACAGTTTTCAAAGTCAACTGTATTCAGCTGGTTCGAGGGACGCCTGTGTAATAAAGACCCTTGTAGTAACAAACAGCTTTGATGGGAAAATGATTCCCTCATGAGGTACTCCAATGACATGCTGCAAATGATCTCACAACTGATTTGTAACCTAGTTACACAGTCCTGTTGTTTCTTTCTGTTCATGAACTTTTGGAGAATTAAAAAGTTTGTATCACAAGTAAAACGTAAAAACTGAGTCTCTTAAAACATGTTGCTGCCCTCAAAATGATCAATGCTTGTTTTGAAAGGCAATAAAATCAATTCTGCCACCAAACCACAACACGTGATGACACACAATAACCTTGTATATGTTACATGTGGCGTGTGTAGCTGCAGTGAAACACTACAGTCACTGAGCTGATGTTGCTTTAAGAAGGTGAAAACGTTGTACGGATAAAGGTTCAACTACAGATGTCTGATCTGTCTATTGTTAATTCTTTGTAATGTGCCTGCTATTGTTAGCACCTCCTGGCGCTTACTGTTCGCTGCTGCCACCATATAAGTTTGTTAACCTGTGACCACTGAGACATGCTCTGAAAATAAACGGAGACAGCGAGTACTTTGAAAATGTAAATCTTTACAGAAAGAATACATGAATGCACCAAATTATTCCAGTTAGATCATTTTATCTGATTAATTGAAGTTAATGCAGGTAAAAAAAAAAAGATTGTAGCTGCTGTTGCTATGGTTTCGTCTACTTATAAACTAGCAGAATCAGGTTTCAAAGTATTTTTGTAATACTTTTGTATACTTTTTTTTTTTCCCAGTAATTGAAAAATTAAGGATTATTTGCATTGAAATTTAAACATTAGAGTATCTTATTTTTTTCCATTTGTCTCCAGGTGGAACCTTAACTGCCCCTTATTATAGGCTAAAGACAGATTACTGTAATCTCATTTTCAGGAGAGAGCAGATTTACATTACAAGCAGCATGAACGTCTCACAACAGTGCTTGACCAGATTTGACATCTGATTTAAACCGTTGAGATGATTAGCAGCATTTTGACCCTTTCAGTTTGTGAAGGAGTGGAGGAAGATTTGGTTTGTGTCCAAATTTCAATTTCACTCTCCACTGAAACAACCAGCTTTAAGTATGATTTCCTTGGACTCTATGTGGAGTAACTAATACACATATGCAAAGTTTTCCACCTGAAATGTGCTTTTGTAAAGTGGTTTCCTTTCTCATATCTACTTTGCCGTTTATACGTTATTCCTATGTTATAATTGTGCTTCTGTGTGCAAACTAAAAACCTATTATGTACACTAATATCAGTTTTTCTTACTCAGATATTTACTGCACAGTGTATAAACTGTACCTGCGATTTAATTTGTGTGCTACTGTATCAACCTGACCAGAGAAAAACTCCTTATGGTGCAGTACAAGTCAATGTGCAGATGTGCTTCTGTACCACAATTGTTTCTTGTCAAGTTGTTCTTATATTAGTCCATTCTTTGATTAAAGAGCGCAACACAACAACAACAACAACAAAATGACTGTGTAATATGAAAAGATGCTTCGCCTCTGTCCTGTATCACACAGGCCCCCAGGCTCTCAGCACACAGTAGACAGAGCTGCCCTCACTCCATAATTATTGACAGGTTTGATGTACTCAGCGAGTGGAAAGTATGGGGAAATTGGAGTTTCAGTTGTCTGCCCCCAGGCCCATGACTGTAATGGAAAGATTAAAAGCAGCGGTCACATCGCCCACCCAGCGTCGCAGCTCCACGACTCCCGCCTCACTGTTTATTCCCGTCACCTCCATTTTTACTTTCTCCCAGCGACGTTAAATAGATTATGGGGGATTCACTTATTTAAAGACCTGAGCAAAAGCTTTTTCATTTATTTTTGGATCATCCAAGAATAACACAACTAGAGGAGCTGTGCACGGGGCACGAGAGGCATCTAAACGAAGTAAGTTACATTTGCCGTGTGGGACAGCGTTGTGTGGTAGAGCAGACAGTCAGCTACATACTTAGTAGGTCAGCTCGGTGCCGTCTTTACTCTCTGAGCTGGGATCCCACTTTCATCTGTTGCACCGGGACGTGCTGCACCAGGAGGCTCCCTGCACAGCCCCACCATGTCTCTCAGGCTCCTGCCTGCGATCCTTATGGACAATGACGACGATGATGATGGTAACTTCACCAAATGGATGAGCAGTTACTGGGGTCACGGAACAGAAGCTGGACACTCCAGAGAGAGAAAACGCAGCTTCAGAGGGCCTGCGAAAACACACGGTGATCGAAGAGCATCCCTCCCGACTGTGGTAAGGACCACCTGTATTTAACAGATCCATGCATGTGACCGTTTCAGCTCTTAAGTGTTTAGTTTATATTTGCACTGACATATAAGCAGAAGATAAACACTTACATAATTAGGTACTGCCAGCTCTTTAAACCATGTCTGCCAAATATTGAAGCCTTTTTTAAACTGATGTAAACTTGTTGACACAACCACATTTAGAGAAGAATTACAAAAAACAAAACAAAACAAAAAATGCACCTCAACTAATCAACATCCAATATGTCAGTATGGAACATTTATAAAATCTATGAACACTTTATTCAAGTAATAAAGCTGAAAAAGAATAAAATAAAGCATGGTTATCTTTATATTTGACAGGCAATGACAGAAGGTTAATACATCTATACACTCGTCACACATGTTGGTATGAGGACTAAGTATGTTATGTAGATCTGTTATCCTGTTAAGTAACAGGATATCCTGACCTGCGATTTGTCTCCACACGTTTCACATCAATAACGTCGGCTGATGCACGAGTACGTGACGCATCCACATCATAGAGACTCAAACACACACAAAGATGCAGTTAAATATGGTGTTTACAGCTGATTGTATACTTGTGCTAAACAACAGAAAAAAGTTTGTTTCTTTCTGTACTGTTACATAAAAGCCTGCAAAATACATAACTAGTAATGCTTTAAGTAACAAAACTGGTTTCAGATATTGTTATAACTAACCACCTGCCTTTAGTGTCCTCTATTATTTTACATCACTGTGGTCAAATGTTGCAAATGCTCTGCCACATGCTAACTTTAGAGTCAGTTCACTACCTCACTCTGATTACAATGACTAAAAAACATCCCAAAATCAGTCAGTAAATGCAGCAAAGCTTTGAGGCCAAAATGAACACACTTGGGCTCTGTAGATAAGGGACATTTGGGGAAACTTTGAAATACAACGCAGAGTGCGTCTCCATCACCAAGCCAGAGTGAGATCTGAAAAAACTCCAGCAAAAGCGGACAATTTAACCTCCATCAAATCAAAACTGTGACTTGCTCTCAACTGCAACTCTACCAAATCTGATCCAACAGAAATGAGGCACAACAAATGCTGTATCCATTTTCATTATATCAGTAATGGGCGTCCTGTCTCTCTCAGTGAATCTGTCACGCTTACTAACCTCAGAAAAGTGGCGCCGCTTGTGTTTGTCTAACAGATACGACCTGGTCCTCGTGAACACAATGAACGCAGACCTGGTTGTGAGTCTGGTCTTTGTTCTGTTTCCATGTTGATGTCTACAGTATGAAAGTTTTTACAGATTTTAATCTTTCTCCAGCTCAAACAAACAAACAAACTAACAAACCCTCTTCTCAGAAATAAAATATTTTATGAAGATACTGGATCTGCTGTGTTTTCAGTTGCGGGCTGTTGCCTGTCAAAGATCTTACAAACAGCAGCCACGTTCTCCATACAACAGTGTTCTACTTTGTTTGCAGCCTCCTGCCAGAGGGAGGTCAGAAGTCAACGCCAGCTACACAGCAGCACACTTGTAGCTCATAGAGAGGGACAATTTATCAACGTGGATATTTACCAAAACGTAAAAGTACATTTTGTACTTTTAAGCTGTACTAGTGAAGAGACAAGCAACAACGTGTGTTCGTAACTAAATTTGATGTTTTTATATCCTGTATTCATTTCACTGACGAAGGTTGAATTTCCTGGGATGTTGCAATGTCTCGTGATGGATGGAGTTTCTAAACGTCAACATTTTTGGTCATTTATTTAGTAGTGCCGATGACACATTATCATGTGACTTGAGTTGCACTTAATTTTAGATTTTTTTGAAGTCTTGAGTTTTAATTTTTTAGAAGCCAAAGGAAAACCTCACAGATCACCGGCAACTTACGTGAAACTAAAGTAGCTAAGAGGAGATAAAACAAGTGAACATATAAGTCGGCCTCCACATGGTGTAAAACGAAGCACTGATGGCCCAAATAATGCAGCTCTGTTAAAAATGTTGACGTCTGTCAGCATGAAAGTTCGTGTTTCAGCCAATACAGATCCACCGGAGGAGCTTTGCTATCATGTTACTTAAGGTTATTGGTGAGCGAGTGATTAACCTCACTCACACACAAAAGCTCAGCATGGTCGTCTCTCTGTTTTAAACTTCTCACAACCACTCTTAAAACTTTCAGCTACCACATGAAAATATCACATCACTGTCTTCATGTCTGCTAAGTTTGAATCAGTGACGACAAGAATTGTGGCAATTGTGTGATCCACAGTCCCAGCTGGATGCCATGAAGTTAAACAGGCTCCACGTGGTGGCGATGGCACCCACACCCAGCCATGTCAAAACCAGGGAGGAGAAGGGGGAGGTCCTGCCCCACCAGAGAGCTCGACGGGCCTCCTCGGACGACCAAAGCCGACCAAAGACAGCCCTCCGCATCTCCACCATCCCGGAGCTCACAGAGTCATTTGAGAAGAGACTTAACCTCGATGATAAGAGGACCATGTCTCTGGTGAGCAGCAGTACTATAAAGTTCATTAAAGGATAACCATTTCTGACTGGTTTTTGTACTAGCTCACAGTGTTATAGATCATCCAGTTAACTCAAACAGATTTGGTGTCCTCTGACTTTCTCCAACAACGTTTTATGAAGCTCTTAAAGATTACAGAGATCTTAGAGAGTATTAAAAGGGCTATTGAACTGCATAACACAACCTAAAAGCTTATTTTAAACATTGATATTATCAGGACTTTCAGAAAAAAGTACAGTTTTTCAAATTTCATAAAATGGCTAGATTTCATTTATATTTTGATCATGTGACATTTAATATTTTTTTTAACGGTTTTGTTTTTTCTTGTAATCTTGGATTACTCTCTATAATTAAAATTGTTTTGCTTTAATTTACTTGGAGTCACCGTACTTGCACTCTACAATGCAACATTAGACAACATTGCTAATGTAAACATATTAAATACTACATAGAAAACATTTACTTTAGGTCAAAGGCTGAATGAAACAACAAAGCAGATGTTGTGTTTTACAGACTGAAGATGACAAGTTGTGCCTGATCTGTCATGAGGACATGCGAAAGAACGGCGGGCGAGTTCAAGAGCTTCACTGTACACACCGCTTCCACAAAGAGGTGAGACAACACACACGTCAGATCTATGGCATGTCTCCTCTCTGCACTGTGTTCACTCCGATCCCAGCATGTCACACATCAGATCTGTGGTGCATGACGGCAGCTCAGTCCTGGACAGGCATGATGTGAACTGGTATGAAAACAGAAACCCACCTCTGTAGAAGCATGGAGCGCTCTGACACTCTGGTCCTCCTCTCTGGTCCTCCTCTCTGGTCCTCCTCTCTGGACACTTACTGACTGTGATGTCTCCGTCTCGTGGGTGCTGAAGGCGGCTCGGAGATTAGAGCAGTGTCGGCCCTGCAGCAGCAGCGAGGCGGCGGCTTGTCAGGCGAGGAGGCTCTCGGATGAGAGGAGGAAGTCTATGGACGGACCGGTTTCCATGGAGAAGGAGCCGTACACGTTCCGTCGTCAACTTTCCCTGCGGAGACATCGTTGATATCATTCTGTGGGAGGGGGGAACTCGTCTGTAAAAAAGATGGAGGAGTCGCACCCATTAGCCAAACATCAGGATCCTCTCCTGAACTTTTATTCAGTGTGACATTCAAGTGTTCAAAGCAGCTCAGGGCCATGACTCTGCTTCACCTCCTCTAAAGCTGTCCTTTGGATCCAAACACTGTCAGCTTTCCTTATTACAACTCTTCCAATAAACAGTCAAGATTTTTGAGGATTTCTACATAAAAGCATTTAAAATGTCTGAAAAAGCCTGAGATTGTGTTTGAAATTATTATTAGGAAAAAAAAGCTTTTTAACCTTTTAAAAACACACCTATTTTTTAGGCCTCTGCTTGAAAATTGCATACTCATAATAGAAAGAATATATCTCTGCAACCACAATAAAAATTTATATATAAAAAATATTTTTTAATAATAAAGGGAACACTTGTGAGATTTGTTCAGATGTGTAAATATCAGCATATATGTCCATATTTTAATAATAGTTTTGCTAACTCTTCTTCCTGGCCCCCAATTGGGGACCTCTAGAGCTTAAAGGGTTAATAGTTTATATGTAAAAAGAATTACTGGAAATGTCCTGCTTATATAGGCATGTATTTACCTGCTGCCATACTGAAATACATGCTGTACAGCAAAACTGGCAAAGAATGGATGCCTCTACATAATACCACTTTTATAAATGAGATATATAATACATGCTTCAATAGTTCGTAAAACATGTAATGCTCAGTTAATATCTTCCTGGTTAAATTCATCAAATGGTTTTAATATCACACAAATAGAATATTTTCAACTTATACAGGAGATGTAATTTTTGTGTTTCTGCAGCGACTGTGCTAAATCTTTCTCTTTAAGTCACTTTATATGTTGTACAGCCTGTAAGACAACTTATATAATATTGATTGATTTGCCGGTGCTTTAATTAAGTGTTTTGTGTTCAGTCAGAAGTTCACTGTTAATATTTTGTGTTGTAGCAGGCTATTTCAAGAGTTAATAAATGAGGAAACAAATCATTACATTTAAATTAATCTACTTTGGATTGTACCTGCTTCATAACTTTCCGGGCTCCTTGAACAACGGAGTCCTCACAGCTCTGGGTGTCGATCCTGTTGTACTTCCTTTACAGGCCAGCATGTTGGAAATGACCTCCTGATGTCAGAGAAGAAAAACACAACCTGCAGAAATTAGAAATGTTAGAGCTGAGTGAAAAATAGTCACAGTGGGGGGTAATAACTTCTTTTAAAATGTGTTTCAGTGCATGGAGCAGTGGCTATGGAAGAAACAGACGTGTCCCACATGCCGTGTCCACGTGTCCATGCCAAAGCCCCTCTATTGGTCTTCGTCCCGCAGCACAGTCCCATAACCGGTCCTGCACCTACACCTGCAATGCTTGCGTGCCCATGTGACCCACTGACCCCGAGCGCTCCACCACGTCTCCAAACCTCGGTACTTCTGCATGCTCACCTACTGACTGTCTTCTGCGTGGAGGGCCCCGGACCCTGTGTGAGAGTTAAGAACTGCCCAACGAGAGAGGAACTGTTATCTGGTGCTGTCTCTCACTGTTTATTTATAAAGGAGTCGGTTGTTCTGTCTGAATGAATGCAAGAAATTATTCAGACATTCTGAGGACTTTAATAATATGCTAAATTTGTTATATTTCTTGGTAACTCTTGGTTATTGCGCTTCATGCTGCGTTTGATTCAGGTTGAACATTTCCAAGTCGAAATTTCTTTGTTTTAAGTTTAAAATCGAACGCAAATGCAATCAACACCATAAGAAACGAGTCTTCCTGTGACAGGCAGCATCATCACTAGAGCTTAATTCAATACATCAACAAAACGGAAGAGGTTGAATGACGGAAGTAAAAAATATTTGACATCCATATTGCACTGAACATATTACAAATGATGCCTGGCTAGCTGTTTGCTCCTGATTCAGGTGTTTATGCTGAGCTAAGCTGGCCGTCTTCTGGCTGTAGCTTCATATTTAGTACACAGAGACGGGAATGGCGTCAAACTCACCATCTAACTCTCATCAATAAAGTAGATATTTTCCCAAATTATAATTTTAAATGAGATGTTGAGCAGATTACCTATAAAATTTATACCACATTTGACATTTCATGGTTACTTCAGGTTCTCTAGTTTTGAAGAATAAATATCTTTCTGAACATCAGTAGTATGTTGAGTATTTCCACACTCAAATTAATTGTGGCGGGTGTATTTGGGGATTTTGTATTTTTGTGTATCAGTCCATGTTGTGTTGACAACAGAATAGTCGGAAATGATAAGACTTACAGCTTCATTAATAATTGCATTGCTGATCGGAAAGCGAGTCTGCGCAATCACCTGTTTAATGCCTGCAATTATGATCTTTTCTCTGAAGTTAGAAAAAGTTAATTCCTCCTTCTGAACCAGTCATATCTCATCTTCCATCTGCACCATCTTCCTGCCCTACCGATATGTTAATGTTTTGCATGTAAAAGATTTTGCATGTAAAGTCTCATTGAATGTTGTCTGTACTCTGTTGAGCTTTAAAACATCTCTGTTGTGTTGTGTCACAAACGAATAGTTTACAGCGTGTACTAAAAGTCCAACAAAATCTGACTTCCTGTATATATAAAGTATTTATTCATCTTATGTGGCTCATATTGCAAAATTTCTGATCTCAATTTAATAACTAATCAGTGAATGCCGGTAATCTACTGTGAGGATTCTTGGCTTTATGGTCAACCAACATGAATCTGTTTACGTTCTGCAGAGTAGGTAGAGATTGTGGGGTTGAGTATAATTTTAATGTGGCCGTCTTTTTTTATAACAACTTTGCTTTAAAGGCTGAAGTGGCACTAAACAATGAGCGCACAACAAGCCAGTAGCAGCCCAGCTAAAAATGACACAATGTTCCAGGAATGTTTTCAGTCTGTTCTTAAAGGTTTGATAACTTTCCCTAAAAACATTCGAAAACCCACTAAAAACATTTGAATACTGTTCCCACAAAACATTTGTATAATGTATTTAAATGTTATCCTACTCTAAAGTACTAAAACTCTGGAATTCATTAAAGAACAAACCATGCTACCGAAAAGAATCAGCAATAAGAATCAAGTCAAAATGTTCTGATAATGTTATGAAAAACATTTGAATAAATTTTGATATTTTTTGAATGTTTTTAGAAAAAACTTTATTCAACCTTTAAGAAGAACATTATGAGAACAAAAGAAACAGAACAAGAGCATGTCGTAATATCCTCAGAACAAAACAAACTCTATCTGGGAGCATCAACCTTCAGCTGCTGTGTTCACTGTCCTCTGGAGAACCAACAGACTGCTGTGTTCTCCTGTGACCGATGTGACACACCCTCGTTAAATGTGGTTTGGATTTCTTTTCAACAAAAGCAAACTTGTCTCTCTGATGACACATCATTTCTTATTTACTTATGCTCCCATTATACAAATTATAACACTGCAGCTTTGAAAAAAAAGGTGTTTGAATCCCATAATAGCACTGCCAACATCGCAACAGACCTTTCTCAAGACAGACATTTTGTATGAACTATAAAAACACAGGCGTACGTTATAATACGATGCACAGCTCCATCCCATTTAGATGCAATCAAAGTCGTGCCATCGTAACTCATGTTATTACTTGCACCTGAGTTTAAGAAATTGAAACGCGGTTTGTATTATGTCTACTGCAAGTTGTCTAGATGATAATGTGTGTAACTCCCTGTTTCAATGTTGCAACGCCTCTTGTTGTGTGATTGTTGCATGTAGATTTTGAATATGGAATTAGCTAAGAAGCACATACTGTAAATACAGTGTAGTAATGAGTACTGGATCTTTACTTTGGGTTTGGTTTTTCCCATTTGAATTTTGTATGAATTAAACAACTGAGATAAAACAGCTTTGGAGGTAGTGGTGAATGGATTTTGTTATGTTTTGACAGAGCCAGACCACAGTAGATACAAACAAATGTATCATCTGCTTGTAAAGGGTTTCAATCTTGTGAAAATGTTTACCTATTCTTTTTAATGCCACCAACATAATACATAAAGTAAGGATTTTGCACTTCTTCCTCAGCAGTTTTCTGTTTCCAATTGAGTAAGATCAACCTTCTCGCCAGTAGGATGACATATTAAATCATATTACCTTCCATGTTATTTTCATTCATGTTAGGATCTAACAAGGCAAGGATTGCCCCCTATAGGGTCCAAGTATATCGGTCTTTGCAGGATTTTTGACAAGGTCCGGAAGATTTTGTTCCAATAATCTGATATTTTTGGGCAGTTCCAGAACACATGGTCCAAAGAAGCTGGTGTCAACACACAGCGGTTACATGAGGGATCTATCTCTTTTGTTTAGACTAATGTAAGCAGTGTATTATCTTGAATTGTAGGAGGCCATGTCTTGCACAAACTAAGTACTGTGAATTTAAAAAGAAAAATCTTTTACCTTCTCAGAAGAGGTAGGCAATTTTATCTTTTTGCACACTTCACAAGTGAACGGATTAAAAACCCCTTCAGTAAATTACTCCATTTAGTTAAGGTTGTTTTAAGTAAAAGCTGCCACATATGACAGAGTGTTTCCTTTTTTCGAGTTAAAATAATTGATAATTTGTATTCTGTTTATTGTGCTGGCTGTTTGCTGACAACCCTCTCCTTAAATTATATTTCTAAACGAGTGAGCGGACGGACTAAACCTCCTGTCAAGGGATAAAGAAGCCTCCCAGCTGCTGTGTACGTGCAGGGGCCCTTGTCCCGGCACGGCCTGGCCTGCCTGGCCACAGAAAAGCAGCGGTTTCCTGCGAGCAAGGGAGGACGGAGCCAAGCACCAGCGGGCGGAGTGAAAGTGCACACGTGGACACGTGGGACTGGCATGAGTTTCAGCCAATGACTGTGCGGGCTGGTGACGCCGCTCGCGCCGGCCATCCAATGGGATGGTTTATTGGAGAGCCTAAACTGTTTAGAGTCGGAAAAATTAAAAGGGAAAAAAACGGTTGTGAAACGGATCCAGTCTGGAAGCTGCTGGGAACCAGACTCGGAGGATTTTACAGATGTTTGCTTCGTGTCTCGCTGACGAACAGAACAGAAATCTTTCTTCTCTGCCTTTGGAAAAATAATTTGTGTGATTGGAAAAATGAAGATGCTTTAATTTTTCTGCGTGACTATACTTAAAACAACTTTTCATATCCAGAGGCAAACAAACTTAGGTAAGACCTCCATATTTATTTTACAATGAAGGAATGCAAGACTTCCTGTACAGTAACTGTGATTTACAGCCAGGCCTATTAGATGCATCACTCTCACTTCTAATACACTTACTGCCTTTACGTCTAATAAAAAAGAGTAGAAAAGTTTCCATGTACCATAAAACTTTCATTCTGTGTTCTTCATGTTCAATTCTCCCTCAGAAAAATACAAAATGAGTTGCTCTTAAGGTTTGAGACTGTTTAGGAAGCTTAGCACTGTCTGTGTGTCTTATTTCAGAGAAAAAACTAACTCAACACAAACGTTTTTGAAAGCCCGGTCTCTGTTTTTCAAACAGCTGAGATGTGTTAAATGGAAAAAGCCTCATCATTTCTATCCCCTTTAAATCCGTGAGGCCAGCAGATCCAACACTAGAGTCTAATGTTCCCCAGAGGGAAGTTCATGCTGTAACCAGCACATTTAAAAAAATACCCCTACCCATAACTTCATTTCATGTTCTGTTTGGTAGTTTAAGTTAAAATGAAGCGTGGCAGTCAGTTAGTAAAGTAATAAAGATGCAGTAAAGTGCAAGCTGGACATACTGAGGTGGAAAACCTCAGAGTTTCTCTTTACTCCATTACTTGAGTGAAGATACTTCCTCCTTGTGCTCTGATTAGAATATTCATTTATTTGCTGAAATCCTTGTCATAGAGAAGTGACACCTGCAACCAAGACGGCGGAGATGTTGTTGTTCATTTTGTGAGTAAATTGGCCAAACATTGATGGGTCTTCCAGTGGCACTCGAGTGGCATGAGAGAGGGATGATCGCCATGGCGACTGAAGTGTTTTCCTCAGCCTGGAGGGCCTGCAACAGGCAAAGGGCCGTCTGACACAGATGAGCTCAGTTTAACATCTCAAACAATCTGTTTTTTATTGAAAGTCCTCCTTCAAAAGGTTCTCTTTGTTGCTGGGCAGAATATTTTCTGTCATCTGCATCACAAAGGAGCGTACAGCCATGCACCTCATTAATATTCTCTGATCACGATTGATGTTACTCCTGCTTTGAGACTTTACAAATCATTACTGAAGGGGACTAAAGTGTAAAGCTTTTTTCAACTCTTTAAAGTCACTTCATATTTACAGTTAAACTGCGAGGGAGGTGGAAGGGTTTGCAATGTCAGCCGTTTTATTTGGAATATTTTTCTTTTACTGGACTTTTCTTTTTGTGTAACGTGTAAATATAAATCACAGATGATGACAGCATGATCTTCACCCACAGACCGCAGCCCATATAAATCAGGTGCAGGTTTAATTCTCACGGAAATGAGGATTAATCATTACCAAGAAGAACCTGTAGTCGGTCAGATGATGCTGCACGCCTTTTCATGTCCCAAATGAGAAAAGAGCTCTTTATAAAAGAGCGCATGTAAAGAAACTAGTTTCCATTTTTACTTGTAAAGGTACAGGTTTCCTTCACCGTGTAAACACCCTTCTACAAGGTCTGCTGAATGGCTGTTGCCAACACACACACACACACCAATTATGTATGATTATGCTGTTTAACTTAATTACAGACACTCCTCCACTTTTCCATTCTTATTTCTTATTGCTTATGTCTAAAAGTATATCACCATTCCTCCTTCCAAGGTATAAAATACCTGCCAAATTGTAAATAAGATAAAATTATCTTGTATGCGTGGATACATTTCCTACTACCATTTCAAGGAAACTATTTTGATCCAACAGTATGTGGGAAATTCTCCGTTATAAAACAAGAAAACATGTTTTCAGGTCTGGAGATCGTAGATTAAATCTCAAAAACTATGGAATTGTGAAGAACAGGTGCTCATAGATGTCTTTCCTCCTGTGCTACAGGTGTCGTGAGTCATGGGCAGCTTCAAGGGCCATGCTCTCCCTGGCAGCTTCTTCCTAGTAGCTGGGATTTGGTGGACAGGAAAGTTCTCTCTCTGGTACGCCACCCGCAGGAACAAGAACATCGGTTCCACTCGACTGGCCAGCCGAGCCTCACAGCGACGCCTGGAGATCATTGAAAGCTCGGTTATGCTCTTCTTCTCCTTCGTTGGTGAGCAGGTCTCTCTATTCCTTTGCTAAAGAGAAAAAAAAGCCTCGTAACTCGTGCTTTTAAATGTGCATCGGAGGACTCTTCTGCATATGTCCAGCACGCACCGAGACAATTCAGAGTCCTGATGTATTCAGTCTTTACTGAAGGAGATGTGAGTGTGTCCTCTGCTGTGCTCCTCAGGGATGCTGGCAGAGCAGTTCGCAGCGGATGGACCGCGGCTGCAGTTGTACGACTTTGAAGAGAAACACTGGGAGCATCTGATGAACTGGCAGCACGCCACCATGTACCTGTTCTTTGGCCTAGTTGGGACTGTGTCTCTGGTCATCCACACCACAGAGGCAGCTCCTCTGGCCCTGGACAGGTTGATGCTGGCTATCGCTTTCTTCAATGAAGGTAAGAAGAACGATACATACTGTATATTTTTTTTTTATCATCAGTCCCTTTGATATTATTCATAGTTCAGTGATTCTCTAGCTTTTATTTGAAGACACCCTTTGCCACCACAGCCCCACCTGATCCCCACCTGTTCATCACCACCCATCATCTTTGTTTGAATTGATTTTAACTGGATGTTAACAGTATTTTTTTCATCCATTTGAACTGTCAAGGTTCACTTTGGTTTTATTAAGTTTGCATGTGTATTTGCCAGAAGCTGTGCATTTTGATAATTTATCTATTAGCCTACTTTCTACTAACTTCAATGTATTGTTTTCTTTTAGCTGTTTATTTTAACTGTTAACTTTAGCTATATTATTAATTCTTTACCCTTTACTTTTAGATAACCATTTCAGCTTAGCCATCTGTTCATCTATTTATTCATTACTTTTAATGAATGTTAACTGATTTGTATATCCATTACCTTTACTACTTATTTCAAGATAGTTTTAGTAGTTAGCTAAAAGTACCTTAAATTGCACTCTTAGATAACTACTTCCATTGTTTATTCATTCATTTTTCTATCTGGAGTTATTTCAACCATTAATCCATAGCTAACGGTAATTTGTTTAAATCTATATTAATCACTTAGCTATTTCAAGTATACAGCCATTACTAACCAGTTTAACCATATATCCATAACTTTTATCTGACTTTTTGAACTGCACTTTGAATACCATCAACTATGAGTTTTCAATCATTTACGAACTACTTTT
This sequence comes from Embiotoca jacksoni, assembly GCF_022577435.1. Classification (NCBI taxonomy): domain Eukaryota; kingdom Metazoa; phylum Chordata; class Actinopteri; family Embiotocidae; genus Embiotoca; species Embiotoca jacksoni. The sequence goes on along the minus strand of NW_027185296.1, from coordinate 9,297,499 downwards.
AGCAAGATTCTCTGATCATTTGATTTTTTTACAGACTGTCCACTCTTACTTGTGATGTTCAAGTTACAGCTAACTGAATACGTCGATATACAGTTTATATGCAAATAGAAATGTCTGTGTGGTTTTTTTTTTAACATATTTGCAGGTGTCCCCTGGTAATTGCAGATGTACCTTCAAAGGTGCAATTACCTCAGGTTGAGACCCACTGATTTATACCATGGACAGAGTATATCTTACGTTTTAGAAGGCTATAGTTTAGTAGCTCAGGCATCTTAGATTGGCACATGAATATACGGCTGTAACTTGGGATGAAAAACTTAAATGCAGTGAAGATGCCATTTGACAATAATGACAATAAATGCATTAAAACATATTTTACATTGATGCCTTTCATGCGTTTTTTTGTTTTTGTTTTTTTTGCTTTCAGGATTTATTTTCCTGTACCACCTCCACGGCAGGAGCATGCTGGATGTCCATGTGCACCAGCTCCTTCTCTATGCCATCTTTGGCGACGCTGTTGTTGCCTTCCTGGAGGTCTTCCACCGAGGTAACATCATCCTGGAGCTGCTGCGCTGCACCCTCACGATCCTGCAGGGAAGCTGGTTCTGGGAGGTAAATCCGAACAGGTGCCGATATATAAACAGAAGTTCATGGTAGTACCTGTACATTAAACTCCTGACATCCCCTTCTCTTTGGCCACAGATAGGTTTTGTTCTGTACCCTCCTCGTGGCCCAAAGTGGGACCTGGATGATCACAACAACATGATGTTCGTTACCATGTGTTACTCGTGGCACCTCGCCTTCGCCATGCTTGTCGTGAGCGTGCTCTACTGCACCGTCAGCTGGTGAGAACCTGCTCCACATCTGCTGCGTGTTTATTTGTCCTGGAAATCTTACAGATTTCATCCATCAACTTGAGTACTTCCACTAGCGCTCCCTTACAACAGTTTACGTTACGTTTGACTCTGGTATTTGTTGTACCTTCTCCCTTCAGCGTGGTGCGCTCCAGATTGAAGAGGACTCCTCCAATGGAAATGGGACTCCTGAAGACCAGAGAGCAGGATCCAGAGTCCGAAGATGAGATTTTATGAAGAGGACTGCTGTGCACCGACATTGTGGCTCATGAATATCACAGTTAAATCAGGGATGTGATGCTCGCTGTCTCAGTGGCAGCAGTGCGACTAGAATAAAGGCACGCAGACAGAAAAGGGATATGGACGTGATTTCTGGATAGAAATATATCTCTACGTCTGCTTTATCAAATCAGCTGTAAATCCCCACTATCCAAACTCTCATTGTTCGTTGCTTTTTATTGTACAGTGACTTCATACTTTTCATTTACTGTCATATTTTTGTTATTAATTTGCACATACAGTACAAGTGGACATGAACATATAAGAGTAAGGTTTTTATGACTCATCATTTTGGTGTTCAGTAGTGCCATATTGTGGTCAAAACAATCATATAACTTATATTTCTGGAAAGCACGTATCTACATTTTTTTATGACTGTTTTGTTGTTGTATCATAATGTCACACTTATGAGTCAAACCCAAATGCCAAAGCATAAAAATTCTATTAATCCATTTTAAATATTTATATTTTTCTATTTGACACCAAATGTATTGTTGTTGCTTATTCTTTATGACGTATGTTTCTCAACCCAGAGTTTATAGTAAGCATCATACACTTTTCTGTCACTTGAAAAGTTATGTAGAATTCATGCTTTGCTGAGAGACATGAACAAAATCAATGTTTACATGTCCCTATAAATGTTATTATCATTCATGAATCACATAATCATCTAAAGGATGCAGTAAAAGTATCCTAAAGTTGATAAATTGTTCCTACAGACTTGATTTTGTCAGGGCAGGACAACGGATTACACATCTACTGGCAACAGGCTTGAGTAAAGATCTTCTATGTTAAATATGATGTAACACTCCATGCTTAAAAAGGAGGCCGTGCGTGTGTGTGTGTGTGTGTGTGTGTGTGTGTGTGTGTGTGTGTGTGACTGTTGCTTCAAGACCGAAATTGACTTTTTCTGCAGGTTTACTCTGATTATACCAATCGGGGTGGTTTGTTGAAGATGACAGAAAATAATGAAAAAATATTAATCAAATGTGTTGTTTATCTGATTTAACAGTTCAAAAGCCAAAGATATTCTATTAATTATCACAAAATACGGGGAAAAAAACAGCAAATCCCCACAATTAAAGTATCGTTGCATAAAAATTATGCCACCATCAAAAGAGACCCTGATTATTTATTTTTTGAGTGATAAACAACGAATGAGATAAACATACGTATGCTACCAGACATGATGTAGGATTGATCTAAAATAAGTAATTATTTTAGATCTTATCATTATTACAAGTAAAGTAAAACATTGTAGTTTTCAAAAATAATTTATTTAAAGTTGCCTGCTTGCTTTGGTCAACTTTTCCCCATTTGTGCAGTAAAATTGATTCTCATGGCTGAAAGCAAAACAAAAATCAGAGTGGGACCTCTGCTGCTCCTCTACTCAGGTGTGACTAACATGAAGTCCCCCTCCTGGCCAGGTGAGGTACTGACAGCTCCTCCGGCTCACTGCCGGCTACCACGTGACGTTGTTGTCAAGCCACACATATTTAAGGAAACCCGACAAACTTTCTGTCAGTCCAGGAAACAAATCAGGCTATTTATCAATCCAGTCGGCTTTAAAGGATCTTCGGCCATGGATAAATTAAAATCGGTTTTAAGCGGTGAAGAGGCAAGCAGTAATGACCGGACCATTTTACAGGTAAAACTAAACTTTTACTAAAGTGTGATCCCAGCTGGGTCTCTTAACTGATCATGAACTCAAACCTCTCCTGATGCAGAATGTGAATGAAGCCTCGACTCTGGCCTGGGGTACACGTTTGAAGGGATTCATCGCCTGCTTCGTGGTGGGAGCCGCGTGCACAGTTTTGGTAATTATCTCATTTATTTATGATCATTTCTACAACGATGTTCTGTTGCTCCCCACAATGAGGAAGCCTACAGGGAGAGCTGAGGTGGACTTACTGGTTCTTCTTGCTCTGAGGAATGTTGAAGATGTTAATTCATTTGGCAGCACTAACTCGTCCTGCCTTCACGCGCCGACTGCAGCTCACAGATGAAACATTACATGTGATCCACCAGGTCAAGAATCACCTGCCTTCATGTGTGTCTTGCAGGGAGTGTGTATGCTCTTTATCCCCAAGATTGGGCTCATTCTCTTCGTCGTCTTTTACACATTTGGAAACGTAGCTGCTCTGGGCAGGTCAGTTCCAACAACAACAACAACAACAACACCTTGCATGAAAAAAGTTACATGTAAACAGCTGATGAAGAAATTGATGGGTTTATTTTAAGGAAGACTATCTATTATATTTAGTATTGATGGGGACATATTGAAGACACATTTAAAAAGACATTTTTACACATTTTTATTTTGCCCAACAGCACAATGTTTCTGATGGGGCCAGTCAAGCAGCTGAGAAGGATGTGTGACAAAACAAGAGCCTTGGCCACCGCCATTATGATTGTAAGTGCACTTAAATAACGTATTTTTCATTCAGAAGGCTTTTAACCCTGTAAATGTATCTGGCCTCATTCACTGACTTCCTGAAGAAAATGAATGAGGAAACTGTTTTGACATTCAGGTTGACTAAAAACGGAGTGATCCTTGTATACTCAGGTAGCGTACTCGAGCACAATCATATGAGGGGCACAAAAGTCATAAAAAATGTTTGATAACAAAAGATGGACTGTGTTACTTTTATCATATGAGTTGAGGTGATAAGAAGTAAATATACTACTTAGAATTTAAAGTTTACTAGAACCACAGTGGTTTGAAGACTTTAAAAAAGTATCGTATAAAGGTGTGTTTCATAGAGAGGGGCAAAAAAACCTATATATTGAATTATAGAAAGTTGTCAGCTTGTTTTTCCCAGATTTGTTCCAGTACTTATCATATAACTTAAGATATCCTTTCTCTCTAGCATACATAACACTTGGCTTAAAGCAATATTAAAACATTAAACTTGACAATGATTATGGATTAAGTGCTAAATTAGGGTAGGAAGATCATAAACAAGATGAACAATGAATATTTGCAACAGTCTATTCTTAAAACATGCATTGCTGTCAAAGGTGTCTTTATCATGATCTTAAAGCAGCAGTGTGAGGACTGTACTGTAGGGGAGGAGGATGTGCTTTAAATGTGCTTGGAACATGACATTATAATGCACCTTATCCAAGCTCAAGAAATTATTTTTAAATGTACAGCTCAGGTGTCAAACTGTAAGAAAGTTTTGCAACTTCAAATTTTACACTACATTGGTACAGTCACACCCAATAATCTGATATGGCTCTGCCCTGGTGTGAACAGGATGGATGTGACTCCTTACCTGTGGTCAGTATTAAATATGAAGACCCCCACCTGCATACAAACAGTCATAGTTATATATTTTCTTGGGAAAAAACTTGAAAATGTGCAACAAAAGCAAACACAATGTTCCATCTGCTTTCTGGCAGTAAAAATGGAAAATCTCAATGAACCGAATAAAAGACTAAGAATGCAATATATATATATATATATATATGTATATATATATTATGAGCATGATTCCCTTTATTTGTTTTTTTAATGAAAGGCCATAAATCAGTGTCCATTCTCTAGAAGACAGTGTTGTTGATTGCATTTGTCCCGTTCTTGCTCCAGACCTGCCTCGTGTTGACTCTCTGCGCAGCCTTCTGGGTGAGTGAATCACTTCTCACTATTTTCTGTGTTAGCAGCTAATTTGTAGAATGTTTTAACTTCAGTCTTTCACAGCGATCTTGTTTTCTTTCCTCACAGTGGAAGAACATTGGACTTGCTTTGTTATTTTGCGTCTTGCAAATCTTATCATTTTCATGGTGAGTCACTATTCCTTGTGAATTTGAACTGATAAATTACTGTTAATTTGTGACATAAAATGTGTTTTGTTTGCAGGTACAGTCTGTCATACATCCCGTGGGCGAGGTTTGTCATTTTAGTACTATTTATACAAACCGTCTGCAGAAACATTGAGTATCAAAGTGTCATTCAAAGCCTGTCTCTGTGTCTGATTCATGTAAATTACTTTCCAGGGAGGCCATCATGAAGTTGGTGGCTGTCTGCGTGAAGTGAGCCTGTGTTTGTGGCGACGGATCCGGCTGGATGACGTGTTTTTAAAGAAAGCGGCAGGTCTCTTCTTTAAGTTACTGAAACAGCCTCCTTGTGATTCTGCTTCAGAGAGTCTGGGACTCTTCTGCTGCACGGCCACCTCTGTTTACAGGAGGAAAATCTCCAAAGATGTTTCTGTTGTCTTTTTATGTTTCATTAATTAACTGATTGATTTTTAGAACTGTACCTTCCAAATGAAACTGATTTGAATAATTGTGTGCTTTCTTTATATTTGTAATAAATCACAATTTTAAAGGTTTTGTAAAGCAACACATGACTGTGTCATATAGAGGATATATGCTAGTGAAGAAAGTGCAGGTTTCAGCATGTACCGTATTTCCGTGAGTCTTTTCTTTGATCAATTGTTATCAATAATCTGAACAATATTTATGTTAAACACAAATATCTTGGTCTTAAAACAAGTCACTAACACTGCACAAAGGTTGGCTTATCACAAATTACTGTATATTTAAAGACAAGTCACAGATCACTGTTCTAATAGCAAGCAGAGTTAGACTGTGGCTCCTGATAGTTTCTATGGGAGTTATACATTTTAACCATTGTTAATTTTTACAGTTTTAAAGCTATTTTGAATTTTACAAAAACACTTCTTTATGAGGTTAAATTGTTTTTGTCTGTTATTTAGTAAAATCTTGTGTTTTAGTGTTTCACTTTTAAATGAATCTCCTTTCCAGAGAAAAAATATCAAGAAAACTTTATGTTGAAGGGATTGCACAGAAATACAAAGACACCTGTTCATGCTGGGGCCTGTGTTTGTCATTATCTTTCTTACCAACTATTAGTGAACTCTGCTATTAATCCATCTAATAATATGGGTCGACCTGGAACAAAAACGTTCATTACTAATGGTTGCATCCAAACAATTCTTTTTTCTATCTGACTTGTGTGTATTTGTACAACATTGCATATTTATAGGTGTGCATAAATGAGACAAGTTGAGATAAATTATCAGGGGCCCATTTGAACATCTTAACAGGTTTTGGTTTGTGCTGGTATTCCTGTTCCTGTCCCCAAACAGATCTGTTCCCAAATCAGTTTTAGTGTGATGTAGGACAAAAAGCCAGAGTCCAAAGTTTATCTGAGGTAAATAGGAAGCTTGAGCTGTATGACTCAAATCAAGTCAAGTCCGGAGGATATTTTCTGAAGTAACAGTAACCTCCCACTGCAGCTCAGCAATTGATTAAACGTCACCAAATACAGCCCCAGGCAGGCCCTGAGCCCCCAACCTTGCACCGCCATCCTCTCCTGGAGGAAAAAAAAGTGGCGTCCGAATCCTTTCTTTGTCTGGTCACTTATAAATTATCACCATCAACAGTACAAGTTGCAATTTCAACCATCAATCCCGACCTTGACGAAGTAGCACCTTCACCAGATGAGCTAACCTGCCTGTTAGATGAGAAAATAAGAAGCTGCAGTCACGTGTGATCCACCTTCATCAGCAGGAAACAAGCTGATTGACTCTTTGTACCTCCGACTGTAGGTGAAGTGAATCTTCGTCATAACAAACCTCCGTCTGCCTCCACATCCTCCTCTGCACGGCTGCAGTACTGGACTCTGTGTGAACTCTGTTCCTGTTCCACTTTCTCTGCCGATGTTTGATCTTCAGCGCTGAAGATCGTCCAGCGGTCTTCAGAGAAAGAAAGGAAGACATGTGGGCGGGAGTTCGAGTCCCGCCGAAGGTTGGAGGGTGACCTCAAAAACAAATTGCGTATGGGAAATGAACTCACACTGATAACCAACAAGAAATCAAAAACGCAAAATCGATAAAACCTCAAATAAAAAAACCAAGCAAAGCAAAACAAAAGCTCCAGCAATAAACTGTAAAAATATTAATTTAAACAATAATAAAAAAAATCCACAAAATAAAAAATAAAAAATTTCTTGCAGCTTTCAGAGACCTCAAGTCACAGCATAGCGGTGCAAACAATTATAAAATAAGTAGACCTCACACTCTGATGGTTATTTGTGAATTGAGAAAATTATAATGTAATATTAACCCAAATCTGTTAAACTCAGACCCTCATGGATTATTCATTAGAGTTCTTTAATCAGACAGGATTATTTCATTGTAGCACAATTATTGTGGCAGAGTCAGTAAAGCGCTTTCCTATGATGTAAAATGTCAGAGGTTCATGTCCTGCTTTAAACAAAAATACAGAATATTAAGTGTCACTGTTTATTCTTTATTGTTAATTTTAATTTGAAAAGATTACACTTTTTTTTTTTTTTTTTTTTTTTTTTTTTTTTTTTTACCATTTGTGCTTTTAAGTTATTTAAATTGTATTTAATATTGATCAATTTACAACATGAGATAATGCAGCGAACCTCAGTTATTGTTAATTGCCTGAGGGTGGCAGCAGAGGATCATTTATAGCCTATAATGATATAAAGTATATGCTTTTGTAAGAAAGAAAGAAAGAAAAAAAAAAAACGTATGGTATTCTACATCACAGGAGGGCTGAGTGGTCTGATAGCCAGGTGGGCAAAGCAGAAGGTTGCTGGTTCAAATCCTGTCATGCATAAAAAGTCTCAAGGATCTTTCAGTGTTAGTAACTGCCTTTTAACTGTTGAAAGTAGTTCTAGGTTTAAAAATAATTTTCATATTTTTAACTTTAGGTTTTAAAATAATGAACGTTTTTCTAACTTTTACAGGAACTCCAAACTACTGGCGGTAAATATATTTTTCTGTCTGTCTTTTCTAATGTTCTCAAAATAAAGATATAAAATCAGGAGCTGATTTGTGGGTCAAAGCTGTAAGAATTTCCTCTTTGTTTCAGAGAATGGTGGAGTGGTAAAGGTGCTTATGTCTAGACACTAGTATTATTAGCAGAAGGTCCCAGGTTTAATACTGAGCTCAGTCAACTCTTCTTGCATACAACATTTATACAGTGACAACACATGGAGGCCTACTCCCTCAGAACATGTGTTTTTACATTGAACCTTTTCCTAACTTTTATGCTTTAACCCTGGTGCATTTGTTTACACTCAGGAATTTAGAGCACAAACATGTCCACATCAAAAACATGCCATAAAATATTAAATGTTGATAACATTTTCACTTAGTAATTTATTTGATCAAAATCTGACCTTATCATAACCACCAAATATGTATTCAATTTTGGTAAAAACCCTTTTCTGAGGGTATTGTTTATAAAAAAAAAAAAAAAAAAAAAAAACGAAAAAAAAGTATAAAAATATATTATTATTTATAATTACGAAATATAATTCTGTCTCTTACGATTAAAACGTCTGTAAAAGCGCGCGCCTTTCCTTTACGTCACGTGACACAACCAGGAAGCGCGGTTGCGCACGATTCTTTTACGACAACAACTCTCGAGGGCTCACTTGTCCGTACATGTCCGCGGGTCAAGATACTTCCCTGTGTGTGTGAGAGTCCTTGTTTAGTCTGCAAACATGACGGACCTTTTGATAAAAATAAGAAACAGCGTAGCAGAGAAGAAGAAGAAGACGGCTGTCGTTCAGAGCGACTTGCAGCAGTGGGGTTTAACAGGTATGGAGGAAGTGACTGACGTCATTCACCGTGAAGAGTCGTTAACCACGTCGTGGTTTCAGAGGAGTTTAAGCTGCTTTGAGCGTCTTCTTACCTTTGTTCTCTGAGGAAGACGTTCAATAACTCTCCTACTTGATGTGTTTGATTTACATATGAAGTTGATATCGTGTAAACGAGACCCGGCTGTGACCTCGTGTCTTGCAGGGATCCAGCTGAGAGCCTACCAGCTGGATGGTGTGCACTGGTTAACTCAGTGCCTGAAGAACCAGCAGGGGTGCCTCTTAGGAGACGAGATGGGTCTGGGGAAAACCTGCCAGGTGTGCGATCCACCAGTCAGCGTCATAAACTGATATCAGATATTCATGACAGTATTTTTTTTAGACAGATATTAATCCTTCCAGTGGTCTTAATATGTTAATAACTTAATATCACGCTGCTGTACCTGTTACCTTTCCTGAGAGTTGCCGTAGTTAGTCGTACTGAGCTGGACAGCAACTCGCTGTTTTTCCAATGCATGCAAAATAAAAGGCACAGGCTAATTCAAAAAGCTGTCTTCATATTGTATGTGAAGACGTCCTGGTCCTGATTTCTCCCTCCAGACGATCTCTCTGCTGGTCTACATGTCCGGAGCTCTCGGGGAAAAAGGTCCGTTTTTGGTGCTGAGTCCTCTCTCTGTCCTTGAGAACTGGAGGAAGGAGCTGGGATGGTACTCTCACGTTCATCTATGAATCCATGTTTTGATCTCTTCTCAACGCTTCCTTTAAAGTGTGTACTTAAACTTCAGACCTCTGTGTTGCAGCTTCGCCCCCTCTCTCACCGTGCTGTGTTACAAAGGAGACAAAGAGAGACGGGCTGAGCTTCAGAGGGAAACTAACACCGACGACTTCCATGTTCTGCTCACCACGTATGAGGTCTGTGGCTCTTTATTGTAAGCAAAATGTCCTCTGTGTTGACACTGACATGTTTAATCATGTCATTTCCAGCTGTGTCTCAAAGATGCTTCATTCTTGAAACGGTGAGTGTGTTCTGAGTTACACAGATATCATGAGAAACATTTAGTCACAGCAGGAATTTTAAATTAGGTTTAATGAGTAAACTAAAGCGGCATTGGACCAAGTAAATCCTACATTGACATACTGTTGGTGCGTATGAATGAAATGACGCCAATACACACACAAAACATCATCTAACAATGTGTTTGTGTGTAATTTTCTCCATCATTTCTTATCCATGAAAAGATGCTGGCAGTTGTTACTTGGTTTATTTATGTATTATTTACACAGTACGTGGTGTTGTTAAAAGATTTGACAAAATGTGTTCACTGAAATTCTGTGAAGAAATGTTTCTCATCATAAGAAATAATGTTATGATTAGTTTTCATAAAGTTTTCATAAGTTAATTCCATGTTTCCATGTCACCACTGGGCTCCTCAGGTGGAGGTGGAGGGTGCTCGTGGTAGACGAAGCTCACAGACTGAAGAATCAGAACTCGCTGTTGCACAAAACCTTGACAGAGGTACTGAACTGCACCTAGTTTAGGCTGTCTAGTATTCCTTTCTTCATCTTCTCCACTCTTATATCTCTTCTTTGCCTTTCATTTGTCCCCTTAACTCAGTTTGTTTGTGTATTTCTTGTGCAGTTCTCAGTTGGTTTCAGAGTCCTGCTGACAGGGACTCCCATTCAGAACAACCTGCAGGAGCTCTACTCGCTGCTGAGCTTCATTCAGCCCAGCATCTTCACAGCAGACCACACGGACAACTTTGTCAGCTCTTACTCCAATATACAAAGTCAACCTGCTTTGGGTATGATACATAATCATCACAAAATATATATAAGACTCTCGTGTTTGAATATCCATCCACTTATTCATGGGAACATTTTGAAAGATGAGAAGGTGGAATATATTAGTCAGATGAAAAGTGAGAAGGTCTCTGTCTTTGTGTTTCCAGCCGCTGAGCTCCAGAGCGTCCTCGAGCCTTTCCTGCTCCGTAGAGTGAAGTCAGAGGTGGCTGTCGACCTGCCCAAGAAGACGGAGCTGGTGGTGTACCACGGCATGTCGGCTCTGCAGAAGAAATACTACAAAGCCGTCCTGATGAAGGATCTGGGTGAGGCTTGTGCTCTGCGGCGAACACCTCAGCAGAGTGCTGTTTTTTTATTTGAATAAACTCAGTCTGCTCATGAAGCTCTGCTTTCAGAGGCTTTTGGGAATGAACAAGGCAACAAGACCCGGCTGCTCAACATCTTGATGAACCTGAGGAAGTGTGTTGACCACCCGTACTTGTTTGACGGTGAGATGTCCTGATTGTAAATGGGAGGTTTTAACCACTTAATTGTGATGCATTTAGTCGCTGCTGTGAAAATGAGATATTGAAGCATGTGTTGTATTGTAATGTTTTGTCCCTGTGTCTCTGACAGGAGTGGAACCGGAGCCCTTTGAGATGGGGGAGCATCTCGTTGAAGCAAGTGGGAAACTTTGCCTCCTGGACAGCATGCTGACCTTCCTGCACTCAGGGTCAGCAGGTTAACTTGCTGTTTGGCTCCACCTGGTGGCGGCCGAGACTCAGTCAGACTGACTACTTCACTGTGGTGGTTTGGTAACTCTGACACCACCAGAACTAGACGCTGACACAATGAAGGAGCCCTTACTTGCACTTTTAAGTCACACATTTCCTCCTTAAACTGAATCTGACCTTGTGTTTGTTTTCACATCTGTGTTTGAAGGGGCCATCGGGTCCTGCTGTTCTCTCAGATGACGAGGATGCTGGATATTCTTCAGGACTACATGGAGTACAGAGGTGAACGAGGGCCATTATTTTATATCTTAACAGTCCAAATCTTTTCCACAACCTGCTTAAGGTCCCTTCAAACATTGTGAGAAGAAGCTGTAACGTTTTAAGTTCACTGGATACACTATTCTTTATTCTACTTCCTAATGTTGAAAGTGAACGGTATATATTTTATTGTCTTTTCTGTTCAGGTTATAGCTATGAACGTCTGGATGGGTCCGTCCGAGGGGAGGAGCGAAATCTAGCAGTGAAGAACTTCAGCAGCAAAGACATCTTTGTCTTTCTGCTCAGCACTAAAGCAGGTGACTGAACGGCTAAAGTGTTTACAGGAAGACTAAGCTGAATCCTTAAATGAAACATCACTGTGTCAACAGCGTTCACTTTTAATGTGTCAGACATGCACAATTTTTAAAACAGATTTATTTGTAAACTGAGAATATATTCTACATAAAATTTCTTTTAATCTGAAGTTATGATCAGTCGTCATACACATAACAAACATATTGATCCTTGCTTTTTAATTCTACTGCCACATTAGTTCTATAAATTGTTGGTCAAGGTAAAGGTTGCATCTTCCACAAACTGTTGGCAAGTTTTTATGTAACACACTAGTTCTGTGTTTTGTAAGTCAGCTACACTTGCAAACCTTTGTGCATATCTGAGCCTTCATCAGAGAGAGGAAAGGAGGCTGATCATTAAGAGATAGAAGCTGCAGCAGAACGCGATGCTGGTATCTCTCAGGGCAGCAGCAGTAGGGAGAAAGAAACCTTATTTCCTGTCGCAGTTTATCACTCTATAAGATGCACACGGTAAATGCACAAGTTCACCTGCAGTACATTGTACATAAATAAGTGCACACTGTTTTCAGGTACTGTGACTTTCTAACACTCTGTTTCTGCAGGGGGAGTGGGCATGAACCTCACAGCTGCTGACACGGTCATCTTCGTGGACACTGACTTCAACCCTCAGAATGACCTGCAGGCCGCTGCACGCTGCCATCGGATTGGGCAGAACAGGTATGAAACATTACTCCAAGCAGGAAACTTTAATTTGATTTATCAATGGAGCATGTCAGGTTACTCAACACAAAGAGCTCCACTCATCCTGTGAAATCTGCTGGATAATATCCTCATTTTCCTTGGGGGAGCTTTCTAAAACCTGAGGAATAAATCCAACTGTCTGTAGTTAGGTGTGAAAAAGTACTCCCATGTGTCATTAGACTTCAGTAACACTTTAAGAGAAGAATCAGACGCACCTCCTCCTCTCAGGGTTTTGCTTTATTTTGACTGTACTCTACATTGTAAAACAGCATTGAAGACATTAAAACTATTAAATAACTCTAATTGGATTATGTATTAACAAAAAGTAAACAAACAAAGATATCTTTTGCGTGGTAGCCGCCGTTTGCTGTGATAACATCTTTGCACACACTCGAAGTGTTTCCTGCACTCCAGCTTATCGTAAAACATCTCAGTTGGGTTTATTTGGGGTGAGAGTTGAGGCCAAGTCATCCGGTGGAGCACTGCATCCTTCTGACTATTAGTCAGTCAGCCCTGAAGACGTCCTCATGTGAGCCGACTTCATTACATTACATTTAGCTGACGCGTTTATCCAAAGCAACTTACAATAACTGCATTTTAACCATGAAGGTACAAAACCCAGAACAAACAAGAATCAAGAAAATACAATTTCTTCAAGAAAGCCAAACTACAAAGTTCTATCAGTAAGTGCCATTTTAAGTGCTACTAAAGTTCTACTGTTCAAGGTAAAGTCTGAAGAGGTGTGTTTTTAGTTTGTGGTGGAAGATGTACAGAGTTTCTGCTGTCCTGATGTCGGTGGGGAGCTCATTCACCATTTAGGAGCCAGGACAGCAAACAGTCGTGATTTTGTTGAGTGTTTAGCTCGCAGTGAGGGAGCGACAAGCCGATTGGTAGATGCAGAGCGAAGTGAACAGGTTGGGATGTAGGGTTGGACCATGTCCTGGATGTAGACTGGACCCGATCTGTTCACAGAAAGTACCAATGATTTGAAATGGATGCAGGCAGCTACTGGTAACCAGTGAAGGGGGCGGAGGAGGAGGAGGAGGAGTAGTGGGAGTGAATTTAGGAGGTTGAAGACCAGTTGAGCTGCTGCATTCTGGATGAGCTGCCGAGGTCGGATGGCACTAACAGGTAGACCTGCCAGGAGGGAGTTACAGTAGTCTAGACGTAAGATGACCAGAACCTGGACCAGAGCCTGGTTGGAAAAGATGGAGAATAGCTTTTTGGGATTGGAAAATGAGGATTGAATTCTGGTTTGGTAGAAAGAGCTTTTGGCTGCAGAGATAGAGGCAGAGAAAGAGGAGAGGAGAGATTGATAAGTGAGCAGGTCATCAGGGTGGTTAGATTTTCTCCATTTCCTTTCTGCTGCTCTCATAGTGGTTCATCACACTATTGGATGTTTTTTTTTTGCGACTGTATTTAAAGAAACTTCAAAAATTCTTTACATTTTCCCACTAATTGAACTTTGTGTCTTTAAGTCATGATGAACTGTCATTTCTCTTCTCTCAGTTGAAATAGTTGAATGGGTCTGTTTGCTGAATACCAACAAAACCTCGACACAACATGACTCAAATGCATTTTAAAAGGCAAGAAATTCCACCAGTTAACTTTTGACAAGACTCACTTGTTAACTGAAAACCACTTTAGGTGCCGACCTCTTGAAGCTGGTTAAGATGCTGACAATAATCTGTGAAGCTCTCATCAAGGCAATGAGTGGCTGTTTTGAGAAATCTGAAACATATTTTGTTTTGTTAAAGAGGTTTTTGTTCGGCCGGTACGACATCATCTTTTTTTAATCAAAACTTTCCTCCGACTTTACCTTTGATTCAACCACTCAAGTGGCAGTTAATGTAGCCTCAAGCAGAGATGCAGAGTGGGCTATGAAGGTCTGATAGGATGATCACTTCCTTCTAACTTCACACCTCCAGATTTGATCATTTTTAGTCTTGTAGTGTTTCAGTTGAGCTTCACATCACCTGCATTATAAACAAGGCTGCTGGACTTTAAAAGATGAGGGATTGAACAGGCAGGAAAGCTTCAATGAAACAGTCGTCGAGCAATCTTTAACTTAAGAGAAATGCAATGCGAAGCCGCTCTAATCTGTGACTGTGATTTATTACAGGCCTGTGAAAGTGATTCGCCTCCTGGCCAGGGACACTGTGGAGGAGATCATGTACTCTCGCGCTGCATCCAAGCTGCGGCTCACCAACACTGTGATTGAAGAAGGACGCTTCTCGTTACTGGATCAGGCTCAGTCAGCTGCTGCAGGACTGCAGGTTTGTGAATAACAGCATCGTCCAAAGTGTCGCCTCTGAATCCAGCACCTCCTGTGTCCATGTTAATTCAAACCATCTCCAGCTGTCTTTGATTTCATCCCGTCTACTCACCTCTCATATTTCCTGTCCCACACAGCTCAGTGAGATCTTGAAGTTCGGGATAGACAAGCTCCTGTCATCAGATGAGAGCTCTGTGCAGGATGTGAAGCTGGAGAAGATCCTCGGCCCGTCACGTGACGGTCAGTGGGTGGATGACGACGACTCCACCGCACTCAGGGAGGAGGAAGAGGAGGAGGAGGAGAATGAATCTGAGTCTGAGTCTGACGGGCAGAGTAGGTTTCACTTTGAAATCTCAAATCCCTTCAGAGTATTGAGTTTGTAATGTGGTTAAGAATGCAACAAGTATGGTCTTTTAAACCGGACGTTCCTGCATGTAAACATCTCACTTTTGGTTTTCACCCTGCACACTTAGAAAAAACACCCCAGATCTCATACAGGGTTCATATTTGCATCTCACGTATCATAAAAAAGCCTTAAAAGCTTTTATTATCGGGGAATATTTGTGTAATTGCAGATGGATTGTTTGTCTATTATGTTCATCATTAAACTTAATGTGCAGGTGATGTTTAGCTCCACTCACCATCATGCTGTCCCATCCTTTAGACCACATGTACTTCTTCGAGGGGAAAGACTACAGTAAAGACCCGAGCACTGACGACCAGACGAGCTTTGAGCGTTTGTTGGAAGAGCAGCTGGCTGAGTTTCAGAGCGCTGCAGGGGACGGACGAGCTCTCCGACACAAAGCTGGAGTAAGAGTTTATCACTTTAGCTCATTCCAACCTTGTGCAGGTCTACAATCTTGTCCTCGACGTCCTTAGACAGCTCTTTGGTCTCCATGGTGGAGAGGTTGGAATCTGATTGATTGATTCTGTGGACAGGTATCTTTTATACAGATGATGAGTTGAGACAGGTGTCTTATATACAGTAACGAGTTGAGATTCGGAGTACTTTCTTAAAGCGAAAGGACTAATCTAACCGATCTGTGGGAGCCAGAATTCTTTCTGGTTGGTAGAGGATCAAATATTTATTTCCCACAATCAAATGCAAATCAATTTCTAACTTTTATATAATGTGATTTTCTAGATTATTTTTTTTCAATAATCTGTCTCTCACTGTTAAAATAAACCTACCATTACGATTATAGTCCGTTCATTTCTTTGTCAGTGGGCAAACTTACAAAATCGGCAGGGGATCAAATAATTCTTTCCTTCACTGTAGATATGACATGTCCCAGTTAACTGTTTCTTCTGATCCAGTGTTAACAGATGAACTGAGATTTGTGAACTAGTAACGTAACGGAAGCTGACAGAAAATTTAAAGGCCTCGTTTATTTTCTCCAGTGCTCACAAAGAAATGGTTTGGATAAATGAAATGAGTGTTTAAAGTACCAGTGGACTGAGAAACTCGACAGACTCGATGTAACGAGACGTTTAAACTGATTTCTAGGATTGTGTAATGTTGTAGAGCTCGGGCTGGTGCAGGCTGAGTTGATGTGTTAACCACACGTCAGTTTGCCTGGAAGTAATAGGAGACCCTCCTCTGAACATTGTGTGGTCTCGGTGCAGTTGTGGGGTCATTGACTGCATTTCAGAAACCAGAATAAAGTAGACCCGACAGGAAAATGGAGATGGTTACAACACACAAACGGCATCTGAAGCATCGGGAGCTGGGATTGAAAGATACGTGGAGTCAGAGCAAGGCTGCAGAAACCTCAGATGTGTTGCTAGTCATCCCAGTTATGGTGATTATGATGTATATATTTAGCAATGTTGCTATAACGTTGTAATTTTCCCCGTTGCGTTCCCAGGTGTCACTGTCGGTCGCCCTCGAGATACCAGCGAGGAAGAGGAAACCTCTGACTGAGGCTGAGCTGAAGATGAAGCGGCAGAGGAGCGAGGAGGCTGCGGCCAAGAGAGCCAAACTCCAGGAGGACATGAAGAAGAAGCAGCAGGAGCAGAAATACAAGAAAAAGTAAAGATCTGTCAATGGACTCAGTTTTTTTTTTTTTTTTTTTATGAAACTGTATCATCCATTTGAGCTCAGACGTCTTTATTTTTTTATATTGTACTCTATCAATCCCCGAGGGGAAATTCTTTCGCTACAGCAGCATCCCGAGGGGGAGCTGCTGCAACAGGCTGCCACGACCGCGGCGCCAACTAACCTGAGGTGCATGTTTTGGGTGTTGGGAGGAAGCCGGAGAACCCGGAGAGAACCCACGCAAGCACAAGGAAAACATGCAAACTCCGCACAGAAAGGCCCAGGACCGGATTTGAACCCAGAACCTTTTTGCTGTGAGGCGACAATGCTAACCACTGCACCACCGTGCTGCCCCTCAACACTTGTGTGTTTGTTTCTCCTGCAGGATGGCATGGTGGGAGTCCTGCAGCTACAGGTCACTGTGCCTTCAGTCTGTGGCCAGTGATGAAGAGGAGGAAGAGGATGACGACGGCAGCATTTGCTCCACAGACTCTGACAGCACTGATATCCACTATGTTCTGGGAGATGTCACTCATCCTCACGCAGCTCAGGGAGACGCCGTCATCGTCCACTGCGTTGGTACGCACTCTGTGCAGCAAGATTACCATAGCAACAGGCCATGACAGACTGATAGACAGAGAGGTAGTGTATCTTCAGAACATTTTCTATAGTATGTTGTATTTATGTAAGTAACGATTTGTGTGTAGATGACTCGGGGCGGTGGGGCCGAGGAGGCCTGTTCACAGCGCTGGAGGGGAGATCTGATGAACCACGAAAGCAGTATGAGCTCGCAGGGAAGATGAAGGGTAAGATTCACCATATTTAGAAAGAAAATGAACGCTCATTGTGTTGGACATCTTTATCTTTGGGATCTCGATGAGAAAGAGACACATAGGTTCCAAAATGCATGTGTGAACATATTGTTTGTTTCAGATTTGGACCTTGGAAATGTGCTGCTTTTCCCCATCGATGACAAACAGTCCCGACTGAACGGCCAAGATCGAGTACGTTCTGTTTAAATGAAATTGGCGCTGCAGAAACAAACACGAAACTCTCGTGCCTGGAAATGCGCGTCTGTTTCAAGAATTGTTCGACCCTGTGATACAGCTTGTTTGGTTTCGTGTGTGGTAGCTGAATTGCAAAGTTGTGGCAAAGCAGCAGCAGATGATATCTTAACCTCCTTCGATCAACTTCCTGTCTCCTCAGGTGGCTCTGATAGTGGCGCAGCAAAGAGACAAAGCCAACAACTTGTCTGGGATCTTTCTAACAGCGCTGGACGAAGGCCTGAAGAAGATTTCTGCTGCAGCCAAAAGAAACAAGGGTACAGTTAAGCACTGAAAATTGAATTAAAACACACGTGCACAATCTTTTTTAATGGAGTCTGTTCATGGTGAATATGTCAAGGCATTTTTAGGGTCATTCTTGCTAAAATCTCTTTGCCAATAAGACTGATAATTAAGGGTTGCCTGGATGGGCACATTGACAGCAGCGTTTAATTGTTATAAGACTTGACTAACGAGGATCTGCAGGACGTGTAGGACGTGCAGGACGCGTAGGACGTGCAGGACGTGCTGTGTATTATCTTGCTGGTGTTGCTATGTGTGCACAAAGTCTTAAAAACTAAATTCCTGAGCAACAACACAAGACAGGAATTTAAAGTCCCGCTGGTTATTCAGCACAATAAGATGAACTGATTATTGGGCTTTACACTGAAATGATCTGCATCTTTTCTCATTTACTTTGCAATGTTTTATATATTATTGATGGAAAGCTGCACATCTTCCTGAAAGACTTTAGCTTGAGGAGAAAATGATCATTATACATGCAGGAGGTTGTGACGGTGACAGTCCTGTCTTTGCATTTTCCCCCACAAAGCCGGTGTTCATCTCCCGCGTATCGGCCACTCCACCAAAGGTTTCAACTGGTACGGCACCGAGAGGCTCATCAGGAAGCACCTCGCGTCCAGAGGCATCCCCACATTCATGTATCTTTTAACGTGTTCAACACAGGAGCTCTGAAAAGTAATGATATTCATTCAAGATATTTTCCCTTAACCTGAGTGACAAGATACTATCACAGCAGAGCTGTCAAGAAGACGGCTGCAGCTCAAACATCCACCTCTGCAGCCTCCACGTCAACATTCTCCCCTGAATCACAGTTGCGTAACGCTGACAGGCCGACCGACGAGACCGAGGCAGAAAACCGGGGCCCCTCGGCGCCGCTGCAGAGCCACGGCCCCGCAGAGCTGCCCAGTTTCATGAAGGGAGTCCGTGTGTTTTTCTACAACTTGGCTGCATCACAGAGGAAGAGGCTGGCCCGCTACCTCATCACATATCCTTTCAGAGGCAAACAGCTCTTAGTGTGTTTACAGCTGCAGCAGGTTGTGTGAATGTGTGTGCTTATGTGGAGTAAAAAAAAAAACACAGCAGTGAAACGCGGATGTTTTTCGGTCACAGTTCCTTAGCTGAATTGCACTTATGATGGCGATGAAGAGGAGATCATGAGTCCGGAGGTCACCCACATAGTAGCGGAGGTGGAGAACAGCATCCACTCACAGGTTAGTGTCACGCTGAGGTTCACTGATCCACATCAGACAAGCAGCATCTTTACATTTAGACAATGATTGATTTGGGCTGCTAAAAGAGTTTCAGGACGCTTATCGTGAAGCAGGAAAAGTTTCCCCGTATGTCACCTTTAAATTTGCCTCTGATTTGTGTGACCCAGGAGCTGCAGGATCTGCTGTGTCGGTACAGTCAGGCTGTCCCTGTGCAGACGGGCTGGCTGGACTCCTGCTTCTCCAAACAAAGGAAGGTCGACACAGAACAGTTCCTACATCCGCTCAGATAACCGTGTTTTACTGTTATTTTAAATCAAATGATTTAATTGTGCTTTCTCACAAGCCTGAATGAACTCTGTTGGATGCTTGACAAAACGCTAAATGCCAAATTATTTTATTGTTTTCTTTGGACTGCTCAATTTAGAGATTCTGGTTTAATAACATGTACTGTTGGATAGAAAACATCCAAAATACACATTTAGATGTTTGTTTTAGTCCACTGTTGCTATTTGTGTCTCTAGATTTTTCCTTAGTTTACCAATATGTGTTGTATTACACACCTAACAAATATATCCTCTACTGTTGTTGCTCTGGGTTTGAAGATTTTGTGTCTGTAAATACGGGTTCCATTTAAAAATAAATAACATAAATACATTTTACAGTACTTATCTTTAAAGGTTAATTTTTTTTTATTTGTTTTTTTCTCAAACTCTGAGCCAGAAACCTCAGTACCACGAACACTCACCAAACTGTCCAGCTTTATTCCTTTCTATATGATGAATTCTTTTACAGAGGGGTTTCTTTATAAAACATTTTCTTGGCAAAAGGAGTCTTTTGCTGTAATTTAAAGAGATATCCTGAATCCTATGTAAAACTTTTGACTCTAATATGTCAACAAAAAGTAAGTAGAAGTTTCTGGCACAACTTCACATCCTGACAAGGTGTCAACAAGCGGAAGCAGAACTTTTGACTCAGCTTTATCTAATGTAGAGATTTATCTTCTGGAGATTTATCTAAATTAGCGCATATTTAGTTAGATGAAGCCTCATTTGCCTAAGATGTAACAAAACTTGTAATACTTGTAGTACTTTTTAATGCATGTTATTTGATTTTTTTTTTTTTTTTTCAATTGTAGTGCCTTGCCTGGGATGTATTTATTTAAATAGATGAGTGAATAAATGAACACCTTTATCTTGTGCTGTGTTGACACCTGTGCTGGAATTTGCTACTGAAGTCTTAAACACAACACAAGCGGAAGCACTGTTGTCTGTGTTTCTTGTTTGTTTAAATATATATAAAAAAAATATACATATATATACTGTACTGTATATACTGTGCATTTTTATATTTCATATTTTTTTACTGTTATTTTATTTCTTACCTGTATCTATAAATGCTGCTGTAGCGAAATAAATTTCCCCTTGGGGATTAATAAAGTAACTATCTACCCACCTACTTAAACAGTCAGGGTTTAGGTAATAAATCGTGCGCGTGCACAGTCTCGCGGCAGGTGAAGGTGGAGTCTCGCGGCACACCAGAGAATAAAGTAGCTCGAGCTCGTCCGTCAGTCATTTCCATGTCTTGTGGAGACGAAGATAAAGACAGCTGAGAGTTTTGTGGCTTTTTTTTCGTTTCGTTTCGTTTCGTTTAAGGTAAACATTTCGGTTTTTATGTTTAATTGAACACGGCAGCGGCGGCGTTACCTGAAGGAGGCTCGGTAACGAGAAGAAAAGACGGTAAGTTGACATGAAGTTATTACTCACAGCAGGTTACACGTTGCGCTTTGATAAATAACTTGTGGGCTATTAATTAACGTCGTATTAAGCTTATTGTAACGCTCTTAACAAAACATCGGCTCATAAGTTTGCGGTGTTTAAAAAAAAAAAAGTTCTTTATGTTTTTTTTAAGCAATTAACCTTTAACGTCGAGATCTATATAATGTACCGTCCGTGGTTTATACGTGAAGTGGGGAAACATGACGCTTTGTAACTCGGGTAATAGTCTTCAAGTTGATTATAGCTGATTACTGGAAGGTCTTATTTATTTACCTGTGTGTTAAAATGCATGAAGTCAGCCCGAAATAAGAGTAGCCGGAGAAATATCTGGGTCAGCTTCAGTCTCGCAATGGAAAGAGCAAACAGCTTCGTGTTTGTGTGACCACAGAAAGACTGCTAATGAGTGCGGTGTACATTTACAGGAACTACCAGGGCTGAATTGGAAGACAAAGCCACCTAAAATGAGGTTGCACGGGTCTGAAATCATACTCAGCAGCTCCAGTTGTACGTGAAGAAAGTGTGTTGGAGAAACACGAGTGTCTGAATGAAGATTTGTTCACTAATAACAGACCAGTAACTTCACTGGACTTAACTCTATGTAAATGTATTGATGTGTTCATGTTGGTGTAAATGATGCCTCGAAAATTACAGCGAGATTATAGAAATGTATGATTGTGTATCAAACATGTCATTACTCAGCGATCCACTGACATGTTTGAGCTTTAGAAAGTTTAGTCTTTGAATTTTCCTGTCAGCGTGAGACATCATTTCCTTTTCCCCTGGTTGACTTGTGTCCTGAGCATCAGCCACCTAACATTCAGAGAAAAAAAAGTCCCTTGTGTGGGTGACACCTCGTCACACACGAGTGGGCTCTGATGGAAAATCAACAAGACACTTATGGCAGTGTGGGCTGCTATAAAAAAAAAGAAAAGAAAAAGTATTATGTATCTCTGAAACAGCTGTCTTCATACTTTAAATCAGATATTTGGCCCCGCAGGTTTGTTTAAACTGACACCCTCGTCCTCAACGGACGTTCAGATGCAGCTTAAACCAGACACACATGGACGTCAGCAGGAAAATGATGCTGCCCGCTTCAGTCCGCTCCGTTTCAGCACCAAATAGGTGAGACAACAGATACTAGATTCTGTAGTGCCCGACCCGATGGAACGTGCTCCCTTTTTGTCGTGTTTACGTGCCAACTTGCAGCAGACGTCTCACTTTGATAACAAATTATAAAAGCTAGTTGAAAATGCAGGAAGTGTGAATTAGCAGCTCCACTAAAGGTAGATGACTTTCACCAGAGTTGGGGAGCAACGAGTTACGTGAAACGGCATTACAAAATGTAATCACAAAATAAATGGAGTTGTAATCAGTTACAGTTACTGAGAAACAAACATGTAAATAAATTACAGTTAGTATTCAAAATGTTGTAGAAAATAATAATCATTCTGTTGCTTTGCATCATCAGTCATCAGGCTGCATTCATGTGACAGCATGGGCTCAAACTGTTATTAGTCTTTTTTTGAGTTTTTTATTGTCTTTGAATTTGTGCCACCGCTCTGTCAATCAAAGCGATGTGCATTGCTCCAGGCAGTCACGGCCGGGCAGTTGGCCATATTGCTGAAAAAGACGAGGATTTTAGTTTCCGCGCTTCTATTGAGGTTATGGGAACATTTCTCCTTCACTGCAGTCAGCTGTGACCGACACACTTGTGATTTGTTTTGGCGTTTGTGCTTTAAAATCAAAATATTTCAATCCTATTTCAAATTGTATGAAGAATTTTTAACTAAAGTTTGACAGTGATCGTTGTTGAGTTCTATTTACATGTTGTTTTCAGAAACATTTGTCAGAGAAGTAATCAAAAAGTAATGAAATATAATCAATTACATAACTTTGATGAAGTAATTAAGATAGTTACATTGCTTTTTACAGTTTTAAATGCGTAACTTGTAACCTGTAACTTACTATATTACAAAAGTAGCCTTCCCAACACTGATCTTGACCAATATTAATTTGCCTTTATTGTATTGATTAATGTGTTTCTTGTTCACAGTCACATCAGCCTGCTGAGAAGTCACCTCAACACACCTGAAGAGGACGATGAAACCATGAGCACAGTGGAGCAGGAAGCCAGCGCTGTCCACAAACAGGACTCCACCTCCGGCCCCGACGGCCACCGCCCCCCCCCGGGCCCCGCCACGGTGGCCGATGACTCCCTGTTCAGCAGACAGAGGCTGGACGGGGAGCAGCAGCACAGACACTTCCACGCACTCCCCCAAACCAGCTTCTGCTCGTCCCAGTCCCTTCGCAGCCTTCCGGCTGGGTACGGACAGCCCACTCCGTTCCCGAGCCACGCCGACGGCCCCTGGCTCCACCCGAGCTTCGCCAGCAGCTGGTCGGAGTATCCCAGCAGCCTGCCGTCCTGTCTGAGCCACAGAGATTACTCCTGCTGCTCCGGAGAGAGCTGCCTCTCCGGGTACAAGTTTCTGTCCCTGCCCGGCAGAAACAGCACCAACATGAGCAGCTTAGAGCAGCCGCTGTCTCTGCGCACCAACCCCCCGTCGGCCGAGCTGGGCCACCACACGTTGTCTCCCTACATGTGCTCGTCGCAGGGAGCTGCTTGTTGCGCTCAGTATCCTGCAGATGCCTTCAACAGGGGGCCGGTAGCCAGAAAACACCCCTGGCCTCCGTACCATCCGATGCACAGCCCGTACCGTGAGTCTGACGATCTCTTCGTTTGAACTTTATAGCATTCACAAAAGCGGTGAAATTATAAAAATGACTTATCTGTTAGTCTCGCTGCGTCTCGGTGAGCCCGTAAATGATTTGTCTTTATTTTCTCTTTACTGCCTCAGATCCAGGAGACTACAGACTTCCTGGAGCTGGCTTCACGCACATGTGAGTTCTTTTTTTTTAAATGGTGATTTTGTCTCACATCTCATGTTGCATGTTCGACTGTGACTGAAATGGTTTCTACCTTCGTTCAGTGGCCACCGAGCTCCCGCCAAACAGAAGCAGCCTCCGGACAGCATGCCGCTGTCTCTGGAGCAGAGTGAGTGTCGACCGGCAGATCAGAGTCACGTCACCGACTTCATCGCCGGTTGAGTCCTTTACATCTGTGTTTGTTTCTTTTGAATGTAGGGAGAGTGTTCGTCACGTATGAAGCGGACAACGACAAACACGTCAATGAGATCATCAACTTTGTTGCTCTGCTGCGACACAACGGCTTCGACACACATGTAAGTACAGCAGGGAGGGATTTGCTTTTTTTTTTTTTCCTCATTAGCAGACCCTTTACCATCCCGCCAAGGGAGAGGAGTAACTGAAGAAAAATATCAAGTTGAGGGAAGAAATGTCATTAAGATTCCTTAATGTCATTTCATTATATATATACAAAATTTAAAAAAAAAATCACTGACATAAACTTCAGGGAATATGAGATGAAAATAAAAATAATCAATTTAGTTTTTGGTTAAATTACATAAGTTAAATCTAGCGTATACCATTATCATTATCATTATCATTATCATCATTAGTGATAATAATAATGTTTAATACCTTCAAATGAATGTAATATATAGTAAATATAAATCAATTTTATAGCTTGATGCATTTAAATATGTGATTTAAAAGTATCTTAACAACATCGAATACTCTCAGCTCAGCGAGTAACTTTGATTTTGTTTCATCAGGAATAGTTCAGTTGTTGTTTTTCTGGAGTGGATTCAGCAGCTGAAGAAACTAAAAGAGCGAGCCGTTAGTTCGGAGGTCGTAGTGAAGCTCGCTGTGGCTCTCCAGGTCGAGCCGGAAGCATTTTGCGCTTTTGCTTTCAATGTGTTGTTGACTGGTTGGTTTGTTGTCTTGCTGTTGTTTTCTTTGAAATGATCCATTTCTAAGGCCTAAAATGTTTTTATTTGATTACAAGTCAAATGTTCCTGATTCGGGTTTTGTAGTTCAGGCGAACTCCTTACCGGCTGTAATTAATCCACTGTCTGACTAACACCTTTCTTTGTTTCAGATTGACATTTTCGAGCAGCAGTTCAGAAGTATAAGCAAGATTGACTTCATGGAGCGGTACCTCAGCGAGGTAAAGATTCACCACACCTTTTTAAATGTCTCATTGACAAAAGGAGAAGATAATCCCTCCAAAACACGTGTATGTAATAATACTAATCGAGCCCATTGGGGAAGTTGTTGCACCAATTGGAGCTCTTTAACCTGCAGCGAACATGTTTTGTCAAGAAGTTTAGTAATTACCAAGAATGCAAACGGATCACCAACAGGTCGTTATCGTTTCTTCGCGCACAGAAAGAATACCTGATCATCATCATCATCAGTCCCAAGTACTACGAGACAGTGACGGCCTCCCCGGTGGGGCTGGAGACCGACGAGAGGACCTTCAACACGGTTTACATCCACAAACAGGTCAGAGTCCGTCACCGCTCCACCTGCACATATTTACTTTACATAATGCTGAGGCTTTAAACTGTGTGTGTGTGTGTGTGTGTGTGTGTGTGTGTGTGTGCGTGTGCGTGCGTGTGTGTTATTTTTCGTGTGTGTCTCTCAGCTCCAGACCGAATTCATCCAGAATGGAAGCAAGAATTTTAGGTTCATTCCCATTTTGTTCCCCGGGGCCAAAAAGGTATGTTTTATGTTGAACGACAGGAGGGAGTTCATGGAAAGTATCTCGCTTTCAGTGAGACATTCTTTCATCTTTTATAGTGTGAAACACGCGCCGGACGGAACCGAACCCCAAAACGTAATAATCTCCTCTCTGTGTTTCATGTGATCAGTGTCACGTCCCAAACTGGCTTCAAAACACGCACGTTTACGGATGGCCATGGGGTCGGGACGACATCCTACGGCGGCTGATGAGGGTCGAGAAGTACATTCCGCCTCCCATCGGAGAACTTCCAACCATTGTTTCCACCCCTATATAAGAAACCCGGAGACGCACTGGACTGAAATCCAAAGCCTGCTTTTGTGGAGAGCCGCCGCTCGTTGTCGAGGTGAACGGGAGCGCACGCACCGTGTCTTATTTTACCGGAGTTGGACTGCGTAGGTGTTGTCGGGTGAACTGTTGCCGTACGGGGATATACTGTGTGAACTCATTAAAATCAACATTCAGAAAAATGTTGCTGCGATAAGAAGGCACAGAGACGAGCCTTTTCTCGTCACTGTTGTGTGTTTACCGGTCGCAGCCGCGGGTTTCATGATTTCACAGCCGAAAACAAACAATTTGAACACGCGTTATATGATTAAAAGCGGAACAGATGTGATGGATAGTCTGACGGATTGTGTATTTACACTTTCATACACATGTAAACATCGACAGACTCAGTACGCACTGGCTCTCAGTACAGGAGCAAACAACTGGACACAGTAACTGTTGTGTTTTAGAGTAACAATGACAGAAATATACTCGTAGTTTAAAGTAGTGTCTGGTTTATACAGCCTGGTGCATAATGTGGAAAGAGAAGTGGCTGGTTACCAAAACCATTCAGTTTCTTCTGATTTTAAACAAAATCAAAGCTAAAGGAATTTATTCAGCATCTTTTTACACATTCCCTTTCTCAGAGGAAGGTTTTCCAAGTGATTCACCAGCCACTGAATCTGGATGTCAACATGTTTGAACATTGTAGCCCTTTAAAAAAAACAAAAACATCTCCAGCAGCTCAGAGCAGCTCTCACTAATGTGAAGCACGTTATTAGAAAACAAGGAACTAAGACACAAGTTCAGTTCATGGATGTTTCATGTTCTAATATTTAATAAACAATGCGATATCATTGACTGGTGTCTGGTGTGTGCAGCCGTCTCGTCTGGGAAACACTGGAGCGAGTATTTGCTAATTGGCCCCCAAATTTTACAGTTAACCGCAGACAAGTAGAGACCGAACCTGATTTGCCTGCGGGGCCGCGTGGGCACTTTTTCTAATCGTCGGCTGCATTTTTCTGTTCGCGAGTGAGACATCAGAACGTGAAGGTTTGAAGCGTGCGTCGCTCCGAGCTGCAGACGCACCAGCACGCCGCCGCGTTCCCGAAAGGTCGTCGCTCCGGCTCCGGCGGAAACTCGGCCGAGCCGCTGGTCTCGTTTCACCGAGGCCTCGGGGCAGAGGAGGAGGAGGAGGAGGAGGAGGAGGAGAGCTGGCGTCGAGTGACACGCCGCCTCTCTCCAGGTCACGGGGGCTTACGTGGAAAAGCTCAAACAGGATGTCGTAGCGAGATAAGAAGCTGACACAGCTGCCTGCCTCGCTGTGCGGTACGGAGCTTCTCAAGAATCGGCAAATTTGCGCTGAAGTGGGTCATCGCACGCTGCTTGCGGTGAAGGACAAATCACGTGCAACACGGTGACACACTTACGAGAAAATGTTTGCGAGCGCAGAACCTGTCGTCCTGAAATCCTAAAACACGAGCGATAAAAAAAGCAGAGTGCGGATTAATGGTTTTATCTTCACAAGAGGTAACACTGCAGATGTTCATACAGACATCATAAAAAAAAAAAAAAATCTGAATACAGTGTGTCATATATTCATCCATATATTGAAAAGTACATGAAATAATATTAATTTTTAATAACAACAACAAAAGGACAATGACATCTGTAATAAAAGTGGATTACAAAGTGACATTTGATGTAAATAACTCTTAAGAATTAGGTAACAGAAACAAATCAGACAATAGTTCCATTTTACTGTATGTAAAAACACTGAAGTGCTATTTGTTCAAAGCTACAAAATACAATTAAAAAGCAGGAAGCGTTTTTTTTATTTCCTTCAAGGAAAAGTACTATAAAATAAGTTACAGTACAGTGAATTTGTCCAAACCGACTTTTGTTCCCGTCTTCCAGCCTTTTTGTAAGCACAAACAGAAGTAACTCATACAGGAGTAAAGAGATATCGTATTTCAAAGTCAGTTTCCTCAAAAAGGGAAATGAACAGCCGTGCTGTCGTCCATAACCGTATCTGCTGTGTTCGTGTTTGGAAAAGCCGCACGAATGCCTCTGAAAATGTGAAACCTTTCAATGTTCGACATCGTCTGCACGTCACCTCGCCGGTGTCCTTAGCAGGAACAACGTTGTACTTCATGAGCTCAGAAAAATTACACAAATACTTCATGTTTAGTCACATAACACAGAGGCGGCGGGCCCTCATACGTCGTCAGCCGGCAAAGGAGGTATGTTGAACCTTGGTCTTGTGAAAAAAGCCATCTTCTCTCTGCAGACAAAGAACGCAACTTATTAGTACGACTTACATCCTGTTTTTTATTTTGTAAAATAAAAGTTTACAACATAGAAACAACCAAAATGACTCTGAATATGATTTTTGCATCTAAACTTCAGAAATCGCTCTCATATCTGCCTGATAAATCATCATAATGCTGAGTGTGAAGGGGAAATGAATCCAATCAAAGCGGAGTGAATCCTGCCCATCATATATCCTGTTGATCAAATAGAAGACTGTATTTCTGCTGATGTTTGATATTTTGCACAAAATCAGATTCTCCCCCTTTTAATGCAGAATACTTGTGTGACACCAGCTCCTACAGCGGGTGTTGCATCATGGGTACCATGTTGCTTTAAAGGTTTCCTGTGGAGTTTTTCCATCACCGGCAGTATTCTTTTACAGGTAGGTCCACATTTTGTTCGTCCACGTGCACGAGCATTAAATATAATTTTACACCGATCCAAATAAGTCGCCAACAAATGCAGGAAATATGACAGCTGCTGGCAAGCAAACATGAATGTGAACAATGCACAGTAATACAAAACAACCCATGATTTATGACTCGTGATTTACGATTCATGATTTACGAGTCATGATTCATACACCCAACATGTTAGTTAGATGTCAGTGCAGGTTGCTCTTGAGAAACACTGAGTGTCAACAGAAATTATATTTACAAGTGGATTCCACGGGACACCTGTAATGTTGCTTCATTCGGTGGTTTCAAGTCTGGAATTTCCATTTTGAGTAACGCTGTGTGCTGCTGCCACAGAATACAAGTTAAAATGGGTTGAAAGCATTTCTTCATCTCTTCGGACTGCCCAGAATGATCAGTGTCCCAATAAAGGGCCGGAAAAGGTTTGAAAAATGTGAAAATATAGATTGTTTATATGTGAGCCAAGACAATAAAACTACACTTGACTGTTTATTAATGTAGTTTGCAGAGTTTTATCTCAGTAAAGGTGTGTATCTGACCTTCATCCTCCTCCTCCTCCTCCTCCTGACCTATGACAGCGGAGGGGTGGGGTGGGGGGTGGGGGACTTTTCTGATGAATTTCTGATGACATCACGCCGACATATCTGATTTACTTGAAGATGTTGCTGTACTTCAGTGACAGACTTCCCTTCTCCTTCACCGTTTTGAAATCAGTGTGTCAGTAACGTTCCCGGTAGAGTGGGAGAAATAAATCTGACTGTGACTCAGGATATCCCCGACCTGAAAGTCTGCACCGGCAACGGCTCCTTCTGGCTCTGCCCTCTCATCTGCAGCACTTCTTTGGAAGCCTTCCTCAGCCTCCTCTCGGCCGCCTCCTCCTGACGCTGCTCCTGCTTGCTCTGGCCGGCCTGCAGAGCAGAGAAACAGTGAACTGCGGCCGAGTCCCGGGCGGTCCGCCGGGCGGCCGTGGCGCGCCGTGCCTCCGCTCTCACCTGTCTCTGGGCCTCTCTGAGCAGGCAGCGGAAGCGCTCGTCTCTCAGGGCCCAGTGCGGCAGCTCCGTCACCTCCCTGGACTGCGGCTCCTCCAGTCGCAGCTTCAGCTCTCTCAGGGCGCTCAGCTCCTCCATCAGCTGCCGCTGACGGGTCCTGCAGGCCTGAAGATCCAGCTCCAGGTCCAGGGAGGTGCGTGTCGGCTGCTCGGCCAGAGAGGAGCGGTACGACTGCTGCTCTCACACGCACACGCACACCAGATATACAATCAATTAAAACACTCCTACAAGCTCGTGACCAACAACAACAACAACAAAAAAAGAGACCATACCTGCTTATATCGCAATGTTCTTCTTTCCAAAGTGTTTCTGACAAAAGGAGATTTCTTTGGTAAAGTGGAGCTGTCACTGTCACTGCGATATAACTGAACAAGAGAAGAAACCGGTCACGTCACGTAAAGAGAACAAACAGTCAGCACCGACATCAGCCTTAAATCTTTCCTTCTTCTTATTTGGAAAAGAAACCCCTCACCCTGCAGACATACTGACTCCGAGCGCCCGGTGAGAAGGTCTGAGAGCGGACGATGGTGCTGCCCCGCATGAACGGGGAGGCGTGGCCCCAGCGGCCCCCCCTCTCTTTAGGCCGGACTCTCACCGGCTCCGGGAACAGGCCGTCTGTCATGGTGGCCTTCTCCAGCTGCAGCAGTGATTGAGCTTAACGTCAGATTCTTCTGCCATGGGAGAGAATCTATCACACCTAATGCTGCGGACTTTACCTTTATAGTGGAGAGTTTGCTGGTTGTCTGGTCACAGCGCCCTCCGGTGGTGATGCAGATGCCCTCAGCGCACAGACCCTCCGAGCAGGGAGCCGTGAAGGCGGTGCTGTTGCTGCAGCCGCTGTCCACCGACTCCGCCTGCCAGCTCCTGCAACACACGTCCTCGTCATGAAAACGCACAAACCGGAGGACTTTACAAGTGGACTTTGTACACAACACCACCAAACTTATCACCTCTCAGACGCCGCCTCCCCCGGCTCATCCTTCTTCTCCAGCTCCGCGTCCCGCTCCTCCAGATGGGTGGTGGTGGTGGAGGAGGAGGTGCGTGACAGCAGAGTGCACACGGTGTCCTGTAACATCACAGCAAACTCTCAGACACCATCTCCACGCTGTCAACACGGCCCCTCCCTCCTCCCTCCTCCCTCTTCCCTCCTCCCTCCTCTCTCCTCTCTCCTCCCTCCTCCCTTTTCCCTCCTCCCTCCTCTCTCCTCCCTCCCCCCCTCCTCCCTCCTGACAGTTTGAGTTCACGTGGGCTGAAGCTGCCGTATGAAGGCTTGTTTGGCTCGTGGGACACATTCTTGTCAATTACTCGCTGCACCCCTGCAGACTAAAAGCTGCTCAGCAACACCGCGAGGAGGAATTTGGCAGGATTTACAGCGTAAAGGTGCAATATATAACATTATTAGGATTAAAACATTTAAAAATATATAACATTATTAGGATTAAAACATTTAAAAATATATAACATTATTAGGATTAAAACATTTAAAATTATATAACATTATTAGGATTAAAACATTTAAAATTATATAACATTATTAGGATTAAAACATTTAAAAAATATATAACATTATTAGGATTAAAACATTTAAAAATATATAACATTATTAGGATTAAAACATTTAAAAATATATAACATTATTAGGATTAAAACATTTAAAAATATATAACATTATTAGGATTAAAACATTTAAAAATATATAACATTATTAGGATTAAAACATTTACAAATGAACCAAAGTGATCCACGGAGTGTAAAGAAACTGCAGTTTTGACATCAAATCAAAGACGTCTATTGCGTTGCACCAGCTAGCTCCATCACTGTCCTGCCTCTTAACACCATCCTGCACCTCCACAGGGAGTCACTGTAGGTCCAGTCTGCCCTCAGGCCAACATTAGAGGTGCAAGTAGTGTTATTCTAACCTCTTTCTGTGATTAATACAAAAGTAAACAGCTGAAACTCTTGAAACGGTGACGTTAGAGCAGCAGAGCTCATAATGTCACGGTCAGCAGATTCAGGTAAAAAAAAAGAAGGATTTTCTGAAGTTTGGGTTCAACGTTTGTCCATCAATGAATTGAATTTGAGCTTTTATTGCACTTTTATTTCAGACGTTCACCTCATGTCTCAGGTTGTTGGTGCACAGAAACTCAGTAGATAACATGATATTTTTTCTTTCGAGATGAATCTGGTTGGGTGGACAGCAGAAACATATATAGATCTGGATACGTTTGTATTTGTATTGTTGTTGTTTTTTTTACGGTTTGTGATGTCATTAGCAGCACGAAAGATCCTCATTGAATATTCCAAACAACATTAATACACCCGGTTTGTCTGATACATAAATGTGTTTCATTTTGTTGGACGGGTCGATGAATTAATAGAGCTAGTGACGCACAGCTCTTGTAACTCCAACTGGTCGTTGTCAACAAAACAGCTGTGAAGAATGACAAATGACCCGCTGAATGACGAATACGCAGACAGGACCTGTAAAGAAGCAGGTTGACTACGTAGAAATAGCTTATAAAAGGTGGCTAACTGGAACATCAGTGGTGAACTGGCCACCGGGAATACCGGGACAAATCCTGGTGGGCGGGCGGACCATCATTACAGTTTTTACTGTAAACTTCAGGCTTCACCGATCCACGACTCGAACTATCAAACAGTAGGGCAAGAACATGTAAATTCTACCAAACTGAACTGGACGTTACCGTGACTCACCATCACTTCTTTACAAGACGGGACTTCAATCTTACATTTTGACCGTTTGAACCTGACACGTGATGAAATCAGTTTTTTTCTGGTAACACTTTAAGATCACTTCCTTTTTTAGTGACGATCCAGCAGGTTTGAAGACGCTTCTCTTTTTACCTTGAAGTCCCATCTCAGGTCCAGAATAAGCTGCTCCTAACTCTGTTCTCATTCGGTAATCATTGTGTGAGCACTCACTGTGTCCTGAGGTCACCCGACACGCGTCATTCAAATGAGAAAACGTGCGTGTTTGTTTACCATGGCTCTGGACCTCTGCTCGTCGTCCTGGCCGTCGTGGTGTCTGCGGAGGATCTTCTGCTCGGGCCTTTGTGACTCCGTCCCGCTCAACATGTGGACTCGCAGCCAGTGGTAAACCATCTCTGCGCTCCCCTCGCAGTCTGCCAGGCTCACCTGGGAGGTGCCCTGCAGGAGCACACGCACGCTTTCGTCAGTTAACCGCAGATGAGGAAAACGTCCGTCTCCTCCGGCGGTGAGGTCGTCGCCGCTGAGGCCTCGGGACTCACCAGTAGCTCCTCCTGAGCCTGCGGTCCCAGCGAGCAGACGGACAGCTGCAGGGCGCACACCGCCAGGGCGGTAGCGGGGACAGGAATACGGAAGCCTTCGTTGAAACTCATCTGGCATTGTGGCTCCAACGCCGTACAACAGTAAAACGCACAGGCCCGGCCGGCGTCCAGGGGGATCAGGTGCACCTTCACGTACCTGAACGACAACAAAGGAACAGGACGACCGTCATAATCATTTCTGCTTATTGATAAATACGACACGCTGCCTGAGTTAGACCGCGGATTTCTAAGAGACTCGGTATAATGGCTCCGTCACATCTCCAGTTTACTAATTTACATGTTTGTATCTTGTTTGTTTAATCCGTTAAAAAGGTTGTTTTGTCTTTCTGAGGCTCACATGTATGAAAACTACATATTCTCTTTCCATATTTTTCAAACCTATCAAACTCAGTGCGTCAGTCTCTGTCACACTAATTAAAAGAGCTGAGAGGTAGATTATTTAGGAAGTAGCCAAACTTTTGAAATTGAAAACACTGAAAATTGCTCAAATATTGGAAAACCACCCAATCTGGCAATGATGTTTTTTACCTTTTTGACAAAGCCAGGACAGCTGATAACCATGAGAGGTCTCCCGGTTATCTAACTAAGCTTCTGCTTTAACCATCAGAGCTGACAGTACTCACACTTTATATCCGTCTCTCACAATTGACCTATTTAAATTCTTCAGCTGCAGCAGATGCAGTCGGAACGACTGAGAGCTGGACTCCCACCTGTAGACAGAAGAGTTCAAAGAATACAGAGTTAACACACATACGAACGGGGAAGGAGCCTGTCACCTACATACAGTTCAGTACAACAGTTTACTCACAGCAGTCCCAGTTGGATCTGAGTGGACTCGCTCACAGACGTCAGCTCTTTCATGTACGACATCTCATCGAACTCCTCGGCCCTGAAGGAGCAACGACAAAAAAGAAAATGATCAAAACGTTTTCCTCTTACTGGACCCAGACTTGTATATTCACGTGAAGATAGCATGATATACATTGTGTTAATGCAGTAAGAGCTATTTCTATATGGATGTGATGTTACCTACAGCGTAACTGAATTCTGATTGGTTCTGGTCCAAATCCTCAAATGAACCACAAATGTGACATATCACAAATGACTGGGACTAAGGTCATTGGACAAATTTGAATTTCCCAGCGTGCATTCTTCCTTTGTAACTTTAAAGAATAAGGCAACCAAAATGGGTCAAAAATAATATTAATATTTAATAGTGATAAATAAAAAGGGCTATGACTCACAATCACAGGTGCACAAGGTGGGAAGGCGGTATATATACCCATCACAGTCAGTGTACCACTTCTGTAGCAGTGACACACAAACGCCTGTCCTATAAAAATTCACGGGCCTATAGTTATATCTATAGTCAAAGCATTAAATATTACTGTCTAATTTCATGATAGTTAAGATCTTAAAACACATATTTAAAATGTGAAAATTAGACGTTTTTCCTTCTTATTTTGAAGACACTGACGGCATCAAGTCCCACAACAGTCAAAGCTGTCAGTGGTTTTGGTTTGAGGTGTTGCACTCCTCTCCTCTTTCAGCAGGAGGTGCCTTGACCTCGGTGTTGTGTGAGTGTTGTGAGGGTGGACCTCCTCCCACCTGCGGCCCCAGGCCTCGAACACGCCGCTGTCAGTGGCCAGAGCGTCCTCACAAACCCCCGCAGAGACTCTCCTGGCTCTCCTGCCACTTCTGTTGGCGCTGTTTCCCCTCAGTGTCACTCCTGCAGAGACGAACACCGTTAACTCACACGATTCATCAGAGAGCCGTCGGTTTATGGGGAGAAAGGTCAGATCTCCTTCACTTGCCTGTGGAGGTGAAAGGCGCCTGAGCGCCGCTGTCTCTGTGAGTCTTGTTGTCCAGTTGGAGCACGGCGGCGGGGCTCACCGGGTCCTCGCCGCTCAACATGGCAGAGTGCGACAGGGTCTGGGACTGAGCCCGCAGCCCCTCTAACAGGCCGCGGCCCGCCTGCTCCATGTACTCCTCCGTCATCTGGGTGAGGGGGCAGTCCTGGGGGGCGGAGTGGTAGGGCGTGTCCATGGGGGAGCTGGGCGGCGACAGGGAGGAGAGCGAGGAGCGGGAGGAGAGCGAGGCCAGGGACTGCGGGGTGTCGTGGGAACGTTTGGTTTTGCTCTGGCTCAGCGGGTCGGGGGTGAACATGGAGCAGTCTCTGGACACCGTCTCCGGGGGAAGCAGGTAACGGAGGTGGGGGTCCAGGGGCTCTCCGGCCCCGTCGTGGCGCTCGTACTGGGGCAGACCGTAGATGTCGCTGAAGCTGATGGAGCTGAGGGAGCCTCGGCTGGACGCCAGCGAGCCGCGACTGGAGGCCAGAGAGCCGCGGCTGCTGCTGGACGACACCGTCAGAGAACTGGCCGACAGGCTGCAGGAGAAGGAGAGAACGGCGGGTAAGAAGAGACACACACACCGAGTGAAGAGCGCACTTAAGGAGGAGTGTGTGCTGCACCTTTTCAGCTGGGTGTGCAGGTAGGTGGTGATGCGTGTCGCCTCCTCCAGCTGTCTCAGCAGGGCGTTCCTCTTCTCCTGCTGCAGGATCCTGTCAGGAGGGATGAAATGATGCATTACAAACGCACAGAGCAAAGTTACAGGAGCACTTCACCTTCTGGTCTTCACTGTTTGGAGAGAAATTAGACTCAAAATGTTCAGATATATATTACATGAACAGTTTGACACACCTCTATTAAAACACTACAGAGGAGCCCTGACTTGTACCCTTGACTGTCTGATTTCCAGCAGAACAACAAGTCCACCAGCAAGCAGGAACTTTTTTAAAGTATATATTTATATTTACAGGATACTGTAAGGAGTCTGTAGTTGGTAAATGTATGCATGTGTCCTAATTGAGCGGCGATTCTCCCGAGAAAAAAGACTTTGAAATTACACATAATTTCAGCAAAGTATGTTTAGACAGTTGCGTACACAGGAAGTGTTTCAAAAACAATCATATCTGTAAAGTTCAAAGCTCATGACAAATATATGTTATGTATACTTTTACTTTTAGATGTTTATCTACAAAAAAAAAAAAAAACTTGAATCTGCTGCATAACATGTTGAGGTGACACTATTCATCTCAAATTATGCTCATTTTGTTTTAACAGAAAATAACCTTCGACTTTATTTTAACATGGTGCTGTTGACATTTCCTCATTAATAATGTGACATTAACCAGATGTGGTCAAGGAATGATTTCTACTGTGCTGCTAATTATTTAATGACTATTAAATTGACAGAGGAAATTATTGATAGTATCGTATGGCTTTAACTGTATTATTGCTGAGTTTAAATGTGTGTGTGTGTGTGTGTGTGTGTGTGTGTGTGTGTGTGTGTGTGTGTGTGTGTGTAGCAGCCGTTTTTCTCAATGTTGCAACATTTATATTAAGGTAGTAATAAGGAGGAACTACAGATGTCATCCTAGAAGCCCAGTTAGGAAGTGTTCAGAGAGCAGCCCGTCATCATCGTCGTCACTGACCTCTGATTGGCTCCCTGGCTCTGGGAGCTGTGGGCCCTCTGCACCTCCTCCTCCAGCCGGGAGCGCTCCTCCTCCAGCTGCAGCAGGGTCTCTGGCTGGTGCTGCTGCTGCTTGCTGACCAGGATGATCTCCTGCAGGAGCGCCTCCTTCTCGCGCAGGAGCTGCATGAAGTCGCGGTCGCGGTCGGCCTCGGCCCGCCCCGACCAGCTCTCACTGTCCAGCTGTGCTAGCTGGTGCTGGATGCTCTGCACCCTGAAGAGAAGATTCAGAGGGAGGCGGGACCGGTTAGCACATTCAGACCCGGCACTGCCATGCTGACACGGACACAGCTGACAAACTTATAGGCAGAGGTGGGCAAGTGCACGCTGTGTTCACTTGGTTGTGAACATTTGTTTACATAAAGTTTGCTGGAGCCAAATGTGCCTGTCACTCTTCATCCAGGAGAAACCGCAGAGTTCACATGGGACAAGAGACAAAAAAAAAAAATCTGGAAAAAAATTCCTCTTGCTCACATCACCCACTTCATAATATACTGACCAACTTACATATACACATTATTATATTATATTATACCAAAGTGGCATAATAAACAGTTTTAAATAGCATATTTTTTAAAGGTGGCAATCACAGGATAATTCATGATAATATTATAATATCATCAAAGTATGTTAGTCAGTATAGCAGCTCCACCAGACAGTCAACAGCCATGAGTCATCACATCTGTTGGGAACACTTGTGAAATAGTAACTCACTAAGCTCTCTGTTGGTTTCCAGACATCTGATGATATTTTTAACATTTCTTTCAACACTTTATTATTACTGATAGTTTTAACTTTAAGTCCTTCGTTGTACAATGTTTTTGTTTTGACGTTGACATTTTAATGAGGGGGTTCTTCGTTTGTTTGCACTTATTGTTTTAATATTTCCTATATTTAATTGCCTTTGTTTTTTATGTTTGTAAAGAGTATCAGGATGTTCCATGCTATAAATATAACTGAATTGATATGATTTGAGTAAAAATATCTTCTAAAAGAAAAAGAACTGGTCATATAGTGTTTTTATTCATGACATTACAAATTGTTTTTCATTAAAATGTAAAAACAGCCATAAATCAGCATCAGTGTGAACGTAAAGAGAGCAGAAGTTTCCCAGTTCAAAGTACTGCATCAACAAACTGCAGGTTTTCAATCAGAAGACAAGGAATGAAAATAAAACTATACTGATGATGTTTTTTGTTTTTTTACATAAAAGGTACCTTTGATATTTTGTAGTTGTTATACAAAGATTTATTTTCATTGATGGTTTTACAGTAATATGTAGTCAACTCAAAATGAGCTTATTTGCCAATAATTACATGAGAAAATTGATACGAGAACCTGACAGATACTGAATGATTGAGGCTGACGATGATAGTAGGAAGTAAAACATTCTGATATCGATATATTAACTGAATGGTCTGTATAGCGCTTTATCACCTTTTGGTCTCCAAGCGCTTTAACATGGTTTTCCCATTCACCCATTAATGAGACAGATCACCATGCAAGGTGCTGCCATCAGGAGCACATTCACACACCGATGGTACACCATCAGGAGTAACTTAGGGTTCAGTGTCTTGCTCAAGGACACTTAGGCATGTGGACAGGAGGAGCTGGGGATCGAACCACCGACCTTCTGATCACTGGAAATGTAATAATTTTATCTAACTATCAATTTTTAAATAACGCATTATGTTGTGTAAAAAAATGAATCAGTTTTATCATATAACTGGCTTTGCAAAAAAAGAGGAAGAGTTCCTTTCAAATTAGATGTTTTAAAATGACGCTTGATAAAGCTGACTGTGCATTTTCTTCATGAAGTCACTTTCTACATATTCATATTTGCATAAATTCTCCGTGCAGCTTTACACACAGCTTCTGAATACTACAAACATGTTCATATCTCCACTGGAACATCAGCTCCTCACGTCTGAGCCCCGCATGGAGCTTTAATGCTGCGACTATAATAACAGCATTCAGCGGGTCATCTCTGCCGGAGCTACCTGCTGCATCAACCCGTGGTCTGTCTCACAGCTGAACATCAGTGACATGTTTACTCAGAGTTAAATAGGAGCTCAGAGAGCGAAACCTCAGCGCCGATGAAATAACTGTGTTTGTGTGTGCTGCAGTTGAGACACAGTGACTCAGTGACAGAGCATTCAAGTTTCCACAGGTCTCCCTTCTCTCTCCCTCCCTGATGTCATGCTTGGCATTGCTGCTGCTGGGTCACCACAGCAACATGAATCTTGTTAAAGAAATACAAAAAATAAAAGTGTGCGTGCAGTAATAACACTGCTGCAGCTATCGTCACACTGGAAGACACTCAGTCATACCTTGAAGGAATTTCAGGCTCCATCCAGCGTACAATTCAGCCTGTGCCATGGGCTGAGCTGGGATATATTTAACCGCACTGTGTGTATATTAAACCACCTTGCGGAGGAGCAGGGTGTGCGTCGCGGCAGCCTCTCTCTGGCTGCGCACACAAAGGCTGCACACAGTCAGCAGCAGCGCGGCCGGGCAAGAATGTGACCACCCAGCTCATTCTGCTGGCCAGACATCGCTCAGCGGCCGCGGCCACCGGCCGCAAATACTATTCATAACACATCCTCCTACTCTCCTGCTGCATGACGCGCAGGGCCTGAGGTGGTGGGGGGGGGGGGGGGGGGGGGGGAGTCAGTGTCACACTACTACGACTCACAAACAACAAACACTTACATTTTCTTGGCCTCCTCGTACTGCCAGTTGAGTTTCACTTTGTCCACCAAATGTGAGGAATCTTGGGAGCCAAACTTTAAGGACATGAGAGTTCAAACATTACAGGTGGTTTGACGGCACAGATTACAGGAATAATATCTAGTCATTTCAGATACATGAAGGGAGTATGAGGAGCTTCCTGTGATGTAAATCTGATCTAGTCATGATATTAGGAGGAGACAGGGAGGAGCAGCAGCGTCTCCTACCTCTCCCATGATGTCAGTCTGACAGCCAGTGTCGCAGTACTGCTGCAGGTTGCACGAGTCGCCCGCCGGTCCGGTGCCGCTCACCATCTCGCCGGTCGAGTCGCTGATCGACAAGCCGCTCTGGAAGTTAACCGTGAGCTTCGCCAGGCTCTAAAATAAAAACAGTGATCGACACAAGAACAGGGAATCAATAACACAGATGTGTCTCAGGAATACCGCAGCAGGGCGGGACAATATCTCAGTGACATTTGTTGTGTCAAATTATCATCACATTTAAAATCATCTGGCTTCAGTGTGTGCACATGAATAGATTGTGGCACGGGCAGGAAATATCTCTGCAAATGTGGCCCGACAATCAAGACTGAGTCACCATCTTGTTACGGCTCTCTTATTCAGTATTTATCACTACAGTGAATATTTTGCTTTGCTGCCAGAGTCGGGTGACGTGGTGGATGATTCAGGTGGAAATGTGATTTATTAAAAGACAATGAGGAGAAGCAGCAGAACAGTAGAGCTGAGCAGACACTAGAGGTCAGTATGGAATATCCCTACAGCTACAACAACAACAACAACAGCTGGATCAGACATGAAGTTCTGATGGTGATCTTTATATGAAATGAATGAACAGCAGCTACCTGGATGAGGTCCTGCCTCTCCTTCTCGCCTGTGGTGATGGCCTTCTTGATGCTCCGCAGCTCGTTGAAGATGGCTTGAGCCTCGTCCAGCTTGTAGTTTGTCTGGCTGCAGGACATCTTCCTGTCAATCCTGTAAGACAAAAAAAAAACATATTGAATTGAATGTAATGCACTGTGTATAGTGTATGCTGAGCGGCTGTGGTTCAGATAGTAGAGTGGGTTATCCACTAATTCAAGGGGTTGGCAGCTTAATCGAAGTGTCGTTGGACGCGAGCACCCTGCATGTCAACTCGGTCGCAACTGGTGTGAGAGTGTGTGTTTGCGTGTGTGTGTTTGAAGGGGTAAATGAAAGGCAACAATTTGAATAATGCTTTGTAAACTAATAATGTAAAAAAGCGTGATAGAAGTGCAGTCCATCTATTGAATATTTAACCGTGTGTTTACATTCTTTCCTTTCAAAATAAGAGGCTGTATTGAGTTGTCGACTTAAAAGTTTGAAACTAAAAAAACAGGTAGAAAAGATGTCGCCCTGAGCATTATATCCTCATCTTTTATTTACAGTTTATGCATATAATAAGTAGGTTTTGGCTTTTTACCTGGATTTGGGGCTAAATATGGACTCCCCAAAATAACCAAATGTAGTTAATGTGGCGTTTAAGGAAATTATATAAAATAGATTGTATAAATAAAATAAAGCTTTATACTTTTCCTCAACCCTCCAATCAGCTGTCAAAAGCGCTATTTTAACTGTTTAACAGTTTAGGAATCCAGGCATCATGTGATTAAAGCATCTACTGATTATGAAATTAAAGAAAACCACAATACACAGAAATCTGCATACTTTGTTTCTTCTAGTAAATCATCTTGTAGCCTTCAGTGTGTGTGTGTGTGTGTGTGTGTGTGTGTGTGTGTGTGTGTGTGTGTGTGGTTGGGGGGTGTCGGCTGCTTGGTTGCGAGCTGGAGAAAGGCAGCACGGTGCCTCCTCTCCTCCATCAGCGGGCCTGGCACGTGGCCTCCCCTCTCACCACAGCCCGCTTCCCTCACCCTCCTTCAACAGCAGGTACTGTTCATCCAGCCGACCCTGCCTCTTCCTCCCAAAACAAGCCCTGCTTTGTTCCCCCCGCCCCACTGGCAGGGCCTGGGAGTTTATACGTTTATATGCTCTGCAAAAAAAAAAGAAAAAAAAAAGGGGCAGTACCCACCCCTCTGTGCCTGCCTGTATTGAACCCCGACCACCCCTTTACCCCCCCCGTGTGCTGTATTTATGCTCACATTTTCTTCAGCCAGGTAGGTACTGGTTGGGATGATCAGGAGATCAGTGAAAGATAACTTTGAAAAGTTTGTCGAGATAAGATGGAGCACAGATGAGTACAAAAGAAACTGGTCTGAAAGAGATGAACTCCTGACTCCGACTCTCGAGCTCTTTAAGGAGGAGGGCGGCGAGTAAACGGTTTGCTTTATCTGATGCGACATGGCGTGGAGGACAATTTTCTATATTGCTGACAACAGCTGAGATTAGACAGAAAAAAAACAACAGCCGGAGGGTCCGTCGTGGGCAAAAACAAACCCAGAGGGAACAATAGGACGCGCACACACGCAGACAAACAAAGACACAAACACGCGTGGCGAGCACCCGTACACACACACACACACACACACACACACACACACACACACACACACACACACACACACACACACACACACACACACACACACACACACACACACGTGAAAATCTCAAGGGGAGGATGCTCCGTGTTTTCTCCAAGCTGTGTATTCTCCTGCCTATTCTGGGAATCACTTGAGTTGTGCATTATCTCAGAGATAAGGGACTCTCTGCCAGGACTCAGGAAGTGCAGAGGAATTTGCTGCCAGATATCTCTTGTGTTTTTGAAACTGCTTTGGAGCCCACCCCCCCTCACCGCCCACCCCCACCTCCCCCCTGCTCTGCAGAACAACTTCCTCTCCAGGCTGAGCCTTGGCTCCCTGCACTCCACTGGTGCATCCTCTTCCTGAGGTGGAGTCCCCTTTTCCATCAAAAAACTCCCTCCATTTGCCATTTTCTCAAACGCTCTCTCTCTCTCTTCTTTTTTTTTCTCTTTAGGGAGGCGGAGCTTCTATTTCTAACATAAAATTTTGGAGCTGCTCAGAAATGTTCCCAGCACAGAAAGACAACATGTATGCGTCTGAAAAACAACACAAACTAAGGAAAGACGTGTTGAGAAAAAAAAGGGAAAACTTCCTCTAAAATATGAGGTTTAAAAGTATCCTCTTATTTCTTCAATATCCTCAGTTTCTATGTGG
The DNA here is from genome assembly GCF_022577435.1 of Embiotoca jacksoni. Classification (NCBI taxonomy): domain Eukaryota; kingdom Metazoa; phylum Chordata; class Actinopteri; family Embiotocidae; genus Embiotoca; species Embiotoca jacksoni. The sequence goes on along the minus strand of NW_027185296.1, from coordinate 9,254,822 downwards.
TTCAAAGGGCTTTTTGATCCAAATCTTTCAAACATTTCAGGACATTTCTGCTTAGTTAAACTGAATAATGTCTACTAACATCATTAAATTGTATTGTTGAGCTGTCTGAACTGTTTTAAGAGGGGTTAAAATATTCAAAAGGGATAATGTGAATGTGAAAACCTGTAAAACTACATGTAATAGTTTAAAGACAAAGAGACGTGGAGAGGAAGATGAGAAGAAACACAAAAAGTTGAAACATAAAGGACCAAACCAAACGCAGAGGGAGTGAAAAAGGGAAAAGGCGGCTGGGTGTGGAGCAGCGGGGCCGAGTGTTGGAGGAAGGAGAAGGGTGGCCGTGGGAGGAAGGGTGGGCCTGGGACACACAGAGGCAGAGGAACACTCACTCCTGCAGGGTCTCCACTCCCATTTCCTTATACTGCAGCTCCTGCTTCACCTGGGCCAGCTCCTGCTTCAGCCTGGAGAGCTGCGGACACAAAGCGAACACCGGGTTACCGTGGATCACAATGGGCTTCTCTCACCACCAGCACCGGCCAAAACCGCCTAGTCATGACTATTCACATACAGGAATGCCCTGCCGTGTTTACACAGAGGCATGTATGCGCACGTGTGTGTGCACGCGCACCCGCACACACACACACACACACACACACACACACACACACACACACACACACACAGATTAATGTGAAATCAGCCTCTGCTGCTTTGTTTTTAATATGTCTGATATAACTCTGCCAACTTTATAAAGGTAAATGTAAATCAATGGAGTACCTCATTCAGAGGTAGTGAAAATTACTGATTGATCAAAAGTTGTAATACAACTAATGATTGATGTCTTTATTTAAAGGCTTTGTTGATGTTATGTTATGTTACATTTTATTGTAAAGAACATCAAACGATGATCCTATATATAATCTTGCATACATTTTATTTGTACTTTTATCAGAAAACTAAATACAGTCTGACCTGTGGATTCCACCGGACTCGGGTTTATCAACTCGAATCGTTTCAAACATTTTGCTGATTTTCCTTGACTTTTGTGTTTCTCTGTGTGTAAGTAGGCTACGCTGTTAAATTGCTTATTTTTCTGTCTGTTTTGGGTTTATCGTTTTCATTTCCCCTTTGTTGTGCTGGAGCATTCAGACATAGTAAAGCCATTTGGTTGTGTTTTAGTTGCTAAAAAGAAAACATCTAACATACTAACATACCAACAATGCCTGTTAGCAGGAGGATCTGGGTGATAGACAGTGATGTCGGAACTCAATATATGACTGGGAATCCGCACAGCGTGTTTTATTTTCAAAATTGAAAAGATTTTCTATGTTGTTCCCGCGTCGGACTTCTTTCAAAAGTAGACAGTCGGTCTCGGTGGAATCAAGTCTTAAGAGTGAACAGCTAAGCTAACAAGGGCAGTGCTAACATGCTGGTGCTCAGCAGGTATAATGTGAAGGTTTACATGCTTGCACTTAATATAAGACCTGATGGTGGCGCTAAATGAGAAGTTACAAGATCCTCAGATTTATTAACAATCAATTTACCTGAAAGTATCCTATGATACATAATTGATATAATCATATGAACATTTACCAAACATGATCTCTCAACAGTGAATTTTGACTGACTAAATTATTTTAACGAAGTTGCTGACTACTTCAAATGAAAAGTGCTGATTTATAGGTATTACCTACTTTGTTCACACGATCCTCTAAAAACAGTTTGTTTTGGTTTGTTCCAATTGACAGATTTCTATTGTAACATAGACGTAAGACGTAACATGACAGTTACGTCTTCCTCGAGACTTCAGGTTAAAATGTCCCTCACCCTGATCTCAGAGAAATGTCCAGCTTGGCCCTGTGAGTCAGGGACCTGGCCCCTGCCTGACCCTTTGATGATGATCTCATCCTCATCCCCTTGAGGCCCCGGGCCAGAGCCACGGTATCCTGTAGGGGCCACACCCCGGCCTCCTTCCCTGCCCAAAAGGGCCCCTCACTGCAGCCCATTGTTCTCCTCCTATAATGACTTACCCGCTCTCGTCTACAGCCTATTTCCACTTTGATTTGGTCAGGGTCGTATTTCGCGTTCGAGGACGAGCCGGAGAGCGCTGTGAACACATAAAGAGAGAGGGACAGAGGGGGATCAGCAGTTAGTTAACAGTGAAGATTTTAAGGTTGTAGGGAGCATTGAAGGGGGATCCGGTGTCATCTCCCAGCCTCTGCTGTCTCTGGACGGCCCCTGGATGCTTTGTGTGTGACAGCTGGCTGGAGTCAGAGGATGAACTGGGTGGAGGTGGTTAAAAGGGAGGGTGGGGTGAACAAGTAATGAGGATTTGGAATATTTTCTATAGATCTGCTTCCCCCACCAGTTCTTGAAGGGACATCCGCAATATAACGTGTCCCGGACAGAGAATTAGGTCAGCCAAGGTCAAGGTTTTTGTTCTCATGGAGCCTCAAGGTTCACACTTCTCCTCACACTCCATCTATCCTCGTATATGTGTATTTTTACTATAAAACACAAAGCTGTGTACAAATTATCAATCAAGTAAGAGGAGTCGGAGGTGTTTAAGGGACACGAGCTGGACTTTAGTGTGACTTACTGCTGGTGATGGAGCGGTTGTCCTCAGAGAGCTCATGGAAGAGCAACATTTCCTGCTGAGCCAGCTCCAGTCGCTGCTGCTTGATCAGGTACATCTCCTTCTTGGCTTTGAGGGCCTCCTGGGCCACCACAAGGTACTCCTTCAGCATGCGCTCCTGCTCCTGCCGCCACTGAGTCCGCGGGTTCTCGATCTGGGTGGTCTCTGACAAAAAGGACAAAATTATCAGCGAATAATCAAAAAATATACGCGTGACAATATCAATCAGAAAAGCGGTCGCATGTATGAGCAGCCCGTTCTCATTCGGAGGGGTTGGATGGAATAAAACACGACGTTCACCTGGGAGACCAGAGTTTGAGTCAGAGACAGCAAAAATAGATTTCATTGAAGTCATTGAAGTTATTTACATAACAGGTCAAGTAACTTACATGACATACAGGATGTTACGCACCGAAAGTGACTTATGTTATCCAAGCTATGATCTTTTCTTAAACCTAACCGCATGGTCTTTGGTGCCTAAACCCGAAGCATCTAACTTTTCATGCCTTGGCAAAGCAAATTGTGACACAAGTCCTCGGGTGGACTGACTGGTGGGATACCAGGGTTGAATATTCAGTGGCCGTTCAGTCAGCAGCAAACCTCACTGAAAATGAGTTGCAATGAAATCCGGTATTTGTAATATTATTTGTATTATATCCAGTATAATTTTTATAGTGTGGAGACAAAGAGCGTGGGATGCACTCACTGTTAATGTGGTCGATGTAGTAAACTCCAATTTGCTGGTCATAAACTTCCTCCCACCCGAGAGGCAGTTCATCTCCAACACAGTCGGCAAACGTCAGCGGTTTGGTGATCCTGAAAGTATTCAGAAATGATTCAGTGCAACAGAAAAAAACTAAGAGATAACAGCTTCAGGAATAATATCCAACACTCCTGACTTTTTGACCAATATTAAGATAATTTCACCCATTAAAATGATTTTCTTTCTGATGTAAGACTGATAGTTACAGCAGTATCAAGCCGAGAACTTTCAAGACCGTATTTAAGCTTTATTGCATTCCCATTGTGAAATTATGTTGAGCTATTCAATTAATATAATTTTACATTCTCCCCACGCAAATCTGCTTTTGTGTCTCCCACATTATATACTCTTTGCTGTTAGCCTTCTTCCTGTTAACATTAACAGGTCTGCAGGGTGCTCTGCCTCATTTAATGGTGTTTTCAGTGTCAATCGAGGGGAAAGAAGCAAAAAGTGAACATTCACTCTAAAGAATATTCTCTCCTCGAGCACCCCGACACTCAGCAGTCGAACCAGTCTTATGGACTACAGCTGTACTACTCTAGAGATGCATTCTCTATTAATATCATTCATCACGATGAGGCAGAGCTTCTTTTGACTTGAAACTATTCCTCCTGTGTTGTTGATTATGAGATTTAACAGATTGCAGAAGTTCTCCTTGAGGACAGAACAGATCAGTTCAGGTGGTCACAAGACCAGACTGTGGATAGTTCTGAAGGAAAGAGGACAAAATAACTTGGTTTCAAGTGTTCAGACTTTTTAAACTACAAATTAAAGCACGCTTTAATTTCCTGAGACGTTCACAGGACATTTCAAGTGCTAAAAATCCCAACATGCCGCCTAAACCGAGGAACGACATGTATTTTGTGAACATTAAAACTTAGTTAAGTCCTGAGTTTGACATGACTTTTTCACATTTTTACGCCATATAAATTAAACATTTTATAACAAATAAAGTATATGTGCAGTTACAGCAAAATACAGCCCAAACCCAAGCAGTCAACTACACAGCCAAAGAAAGAGCCAAAATTCAGATGATTCGAAGATGGTAACAGCTAAATTAATAACAAGCCCATCTTAACCTAGCAGCTAGCTAACCACGCTCAGCTTTTGATCTCCTGATCTTTTTACTTGAATTCACAATTTGGTGCACTTAACCTACTTTAAATCACATATTTAAAATGTACTCAATTGTAAATTAGAACATTCATCTTAATACTTTCAGCCTTTTTTTCCTCTGAGAGCTTTACTTTGACAATATGAAAGTAGGATATAGTCACTTAGCTGAGCTCCACCAAACCAGCTGAAAAAGCTTCTTTTATGTTGACCATAACAAATTAAAACTCAACACACACATACTCAACCAGGAGCTCCAAAGCTACTGGTTGGAGACCCTCACTTTAAACCCTTTTTCTATCGTTACTTCTCTCTGCTTCAGTGGTGCAACAAACTTCAGACATCATTTCTTTTGTTATATATCAATTATGCAGTTCAGATTTAAAATCAATCATTATGACAATTTGTTAAATACAGAAGTGATTTCAAAGTGAAAGTACAGCAGATGCAACATGGCTCTTAGATTTGTGAAGATTTGAGACTTTCAATCTGGATTAATACTAGTTCAACTGGATTTGTAAAACCTGCATATTCATTTCATTGAATTAAAATACAAGAAGTAATTATCTTTTACTGCAATATTAAGGCTTCATAAAACTCTTATTTAACTTCTCTCTAAACTTGAATTCGTAGTGATTAAATGTCAACAAAAGCTACTGTGTGAAAGTGTAATGTGTGATTTAAAATACAGAGGGCCTGGACGTGAGCCCGTCTGCACAACCTGTGACATGCTGCAACAGTGACTATGACGGGGCAGAGCTAATGACATCAGGCTGATACACAACTATCTCTACTAACCCAACACGTACCAGAGTGAGCTGTGACCCAGCAGGTCTGATGACAGCACTACATACAGTCACTGATTACCATCAGTCAGCGCAGACAAAAGGGGGGTCCGGCCACAGTGACCCCTTCCACCACAGTATGCTCACAATGCAGACGGTGCATGAGTGCTGATCCTGGAGAGGAATGCATACAACGAGGGGACGGCCCGGAGAGAGTCGCCGAGACATTCTGCACCGCATTCCTCAGGAGACGGACGCAGCAGCTCTGCACACAAACTCACTTCTTTAGATCTTTTTAAAAGTCATTTTTAGGCAAAATAAACAGTTTTCAGGTCAAATGATGATTCAAATTAGAAGAAAACACAGAGTTACTCCTCCACTTAAAAAAAAAGAAAAAAAAAAAGCTGTCATCAGGGTCTAGAAGATGTTCCAACACAAACATATTGAGGCCGTATCCGAGCTGATGATGAATGACATGTGCCTGTCAAAACCCTTCAATACCTCAAATTCAATGAACTCCTTTTGTATTTCACACACTTTGGGGGAATTCTACATGCTGCACGGCTAATGTGCAGCTTTGAATGTGCAGTAATGCAGAAGGTCAAATTGATTTTATTGTTCAGCATTTCTTCGTATGATTCTCATACGACGAGGGAACTCGTACTGAAGTCTGTCACTCATTTACTCACTCTCAAATACTTTCACAAATAATAAGATTAGTGAGAGCAAATACACTTATTGTGAAGCTGCAACTAACAATATTTTCTTTGTCTCATTTTCTCAGCCTTTGTTTGATCTTTTAAATCCTCACATTAGAGAAGTCAGAAAATGTTATGACATTTTAACTTAAAGAAAGACTTTAACGACTAACAAAGTATCAAAACACAACATTACGTTTTTGTCAATCGATTAAAACAAACGTTCCCGACCTTTTTTAATTGAAGTCGTTACGACTCATCACTTCAAGCAAAGTGTGATTTTTGTTTTTTACCTCATTTGATAGATATTGAATAATTTCCAGGCATGAAGAGGTCAAACTATTCAGGCGTTCAGTGGAAAAAATGCTAAGTGACAGAAGATGAATATCATAAAACATAAACATAATTCTAGGAATCAGAATATGATCTCTGTGGGGATAGATGATTAATTGACCAATCGTTTCTCAACATCAGTCAGAGCTAGAAACACAGGTCTTTGAATGCCACAACAAATATTCCCACTGAATGGACCTACAGCAGTTTCTTCAGTGACTTCCCAGATCCACCACAGACAGGCAGCAGCATGGTGACAGCGGGTTAAATGGAGTCTCGCATGAACTATGTGCATTCAGTGCCAAACACCAGGACAAGCAAACACGAGCGCACTCCCTGCCTGCCGCTGCCTCAAGTGTTTGTTAAAGGTAAACAAATGTCCAGACACTAACTGCACTTGTAAATACTTAAAAAACACTCAGATGGGACAGTTGCACCTTTATGTCAGGTTTTATGTAAACACCGACTGAAGGAGGAGCCGTGACGAGAACAATCAAAAAGCATTAAGTACAAGACAAAGCGAAAAATCGGCTCGTACAGTGGTTCTGCTCTATTTTAGATAGAATCAAAACAGTCGTAAAAACAGAGAGGACGACCACAAGAAGCTTTTGGATGGGAAGCTGTGTGACGTCAGAGGGAGGTTAGTCCTGAGCTGCCCTCTGACCTCCCCAGGGAGAATTTTTTTTTTTTTTTTTTAAATGAGACAAGAGGGAAAAAACATGTCCTCTCACAGATTTGAATATCTGAATGTTTGGTTTGTTACGCAGTCTTGTGACAGCAGCCACTGCTTTTCCAAGTCATGTCTTCTTGGTCTGTAACTGCTGCACAACAGACTCACACAGAGGAGGACACACAGCAGAGCACAGCATTCACACAAAAGAAAAATCTTTGTGATTCAATTCAATTCAATTATATTTTATTTATATAGCGCCAAATCACAACACAGGTTATTTCATGGCACTTAACGCATTTAAAGTCCTTACAGCAGAACTTTACAATATTATACAGGGAAACCCAACAATTCAACAAAATGTCTGTCCATCAGTCCGTACACGTCTGACGGAGAAATAATTGTGTCATCAGACTGACACAGTGACCCTGAACAGGCCTGTGTCCGCTGACACTGTGAAACGACCAACAACATGCCGAGAGGAACGCAGGTCTGACACTGCGTGGCTTTTTAAGGCTAAACACTTATTTCTATAGTAACTATATTCCTATAGGATTATTTTGGAGCTCCAATGGGATTACTGTAACTCTGCAGCAGGTGCTGGCACAGATGACCAGGGAGTTTTTAGCTGTGCAAGCAAGTGTGACTCTCTGGATGGAAATGTCAGTCTGTGGGTTGGCCCGTCCACCACTTTGGTCCCGACTGAAATATCTCAACAACTACGGGATGGATTGACATGAAAATCATTACAAACATCAGAAAATCTCCAGAGGGTAAATACTAATGACTTCAGGCATCACCTGACTTCTCCCCTCTCGCACCACCATGATGTTTATATCTGCGGTTCTGACTGAAGTGCCTCAACAGCTATGGGATTGATTGTTAAACAAAGCTATACTTTCATTAATGCTAATTAGTGCTAAATTTGAGCATGCTAACAAACTCACTAAAGATGGTGAATATGGTAAACAGTATTTTAGATACATCATTTTGAGCATGTGAGCATGCTGGCATTAGCTTTTGAATTAAAGCACTCTAGTGGCAAAAACTACTCGAGTCGACCGATACTGGATTTTTTTTTTGGGGTCGATACCAATATAAGGAGGTAAAAAATTCAGATATCGACCGAGACATTTGTGACAGATAAATGTATGTGTGACAAGTTATGTAATGGAGGCAGATTATTTTACAGTTTAACAATAAATTCTATTGTTCAGTAAAAACATTTGCACCAATACATCTGTGTATCTGTGTGGCTAATATTGGCCAATATAATCTGCCAAACGATAAATCGGTCTGGCTTTACTAACTCCACCAAACAGATGCTCTAACATGACTCGACCATGATCGTACACTCCTGGAGACTCACTCCTGTTTCTCTAAAACATTGTTTTTGTTTTCATGTATTTCTATTTCTCTGCCATGCAACAAACTTTGGGAAAAAAATTAAAAGCAGACATCAGGTTTAGTTTGTTGAAATTTTAAGAGCTGACCCAGGTAGTTGATTGAACAATGAAAATAAAATTGTAGGATTTGGATCAGCTGCAGTTTTGATCATCAGTTATTTTTCGAGCAGAAACAACATTTGGCTCCAGATTTTCTTTCAAAGTGAGGATTTTTTTCTCCATTTCCCAAAGTGGATATCTTTAGACGATGGCTGATGGCAAACTCAGGCCTGATGGCCAGATATGGCCCACTTTATATTTTCTATGGCCTACGAGTAAATCCCTGTCTGGTTATAGTTTCACTGTTTCCATCTTTAACAAATACGGGCGTGAAATTGAAATAAACACCTGATGTCTGCTTGAAATCGTTTTTAATCGTATCATAAACAGACCGGAACAGTTTTAATAGGTTCATCTTGTATTTTGCTGTCTGAGATTAAAACCATAAAAAGGGGGGGACGTGATTAGTTTGATCCAGGTGCTAATACATCTATTAATATTAAAGAGTTATTTAATTAATTGAACAGAACACAGGCACTCACAGATCAATACATTCCAGTCTATTGTGGGCAAAAACAGATAGCTGAAACGGTTTTAGCCACAATAAACTGGAATGTATTGATTTGTGAGTGTCGCTTTTCTGTTCTTTTCGAATTACCACTACATTATTATGCGTGTTGTATTTCTTGATACTTTAGTCATTAATTGATCGAATATTCTGTGCGGCTCTCGAGCCTCCAGTGATCGTCCCACACGACCTTCTTGCTCATGAGTTTCAGTAGCCCTGCTTCAGACTGCTGATCCAACAAAGCAAATAATCTGAAGATGTCACAGAGAACACTGAAATTAACCATTGGTTGCAGCCATTGTTCTTACTATATTTTCACTTTTGTATTCATCCTGAACATAAAAAACAATGAAATGACATCGCGGCATTAGGAAGAGAAAAACGCTGAAACATCACTACATAAAAATACTGGCGTGGTTGGTGAAGCTGCTCAGCCAGCAGTCAGTGAATGAGGTTATTATTAAACGCCCAACGTTTTGTTCTGAAATTTTACACATTCTCCAGGATCCACTTTCAATCTAAGAGGAAACAGAAAATGAGACAGATATCGGAAATAGAAAGAATAGAGACCGAGAGAATGACAAGCATGCTCAGCTGTGGAGGACTGAAATGCTGCAGGGTCTGCTCGTGTCCTGCAAATTCCCAGCAAAATATATTTAGTTGTTGAAGACATTTGCTAATTCTAGAATAATCTGTGCCATCCTGGGTTGTCCCAGAGGATATTTCTATCCCCCTTTGCATGGGAAAGGCATGTGAAACTGGAATCTGGGCCGCTGGACCGGGTCTGGTTGGGTCATCCCAACCCGCTCCTTCAGCCTTTGTTCCTGGGCTACAACAATTAAGATGTGCTGGCGAGAGGACGGCACGTTCCAGTAAAAAATAATACTGCTTCTTCCACTTCATTGCAGGACCCAAGAAGCTGCGTTTAATACTCTGAATTTGGGTTGTTCTCCTTCAGCCTGATCACAATGAGCTCACTAAGATTTGACAGCCACATGTTTTGAAGCAGCTCACAAAATTCAAAGGGGCCGTCTGTCATACGGTTCACTCGGTTCACATTAAATTAAAAAACATGCAGCTGATTACTCCTCCGACTGTTTTAAATGAGACAGACATTAGACAGGATGCGACATGCAATACATTTTTGACACTGGTGTTTGATTGTGTGATGGTTCACTGTATAAATACACCAAACAGCAGCGTGATAACAGAGCCGGAGTCGACCACAGCAGAAGACTGTAAGTAAGCTGCGCGCCTCAAATCTAAATCACAGTGACAAACTTATGCAGCCACTAAAAGCCTTTTATCATTCCCGCAAACCAGCTGCTGAACCCCACAAATAAGACTTGAGGCTTGACCTCTGGATAACGAGCATCTCATACGTGACCAGAAAAACACCAAATGTGTTGACAGCGACACGATGTCGCAGACGGGCACGAGGCGATAACAGAAAATTATGCATGTTCCCCTTTTAACTCCATTATGTGCCACAAATGCCACCTGCTTCCATTCTCGTATTGTTGGCGGGTGACAGACGCTGGGAAAAAAAAGAAAAGAAAAAGGCCACAAGTGTTGTTGGCCTGAAAATTCCTTTCTGTGTTAAAAAAGAAATGTGAAAACAACTTTGGGAGGAATGCCGTTTACGTCCGGCCTCTCTGAGGGACGGTGCTGCATTTCAGAGCAGCTGACAGACGGACCGACAGACGGACCGACGGACGGACACCCGCTTCTCCCATTATGCGTTGAATATTATGAAAATAGGTGTCTATAATTAGACAGAGATTCCTGTCTCTGTACACATTTAGACAGCGTCTGGACACATGGACGGGGCTTGTCTTCTTGGGAGTGGAGCAGAGTTTTAAAAATGTCTGGCTCTCAGGAACTCTTTAAGTCTGATAAAACTCAAATACAGATAGACTACTATAGACTCAAATCTGAGTCTGGCCAATACTGGACTGATACCTTCCAGTGCCGATACCGATATCGGGAAGTAAAAAAAATATTTTGCTGTTGATATATCGGCCAAAATGTGAGAAATATAAAAATGAGGTAAGATGTTTTACTTTTTTGCCCAAAATGACATCTGTGCATTCAAACAGTGAACTTCATTGTTATTAGTTATAACTATGATAAATATAAAAATTGCAATAGAATAATTTTACAATTACCCCAAGCATCTTTTTCTGAATAAGTTTTGTTACATAATCAATGCGTATCAGCCAAGATAAACGCACATACTGATAAATCTGTGACAGGCCAATAAAATCTGTCACCAGAAAAATTGGCTGGGATCTAGTAAAAACGCTCAAGTAGCTCATTAAAAGAATGCATTGAATAATACAACATATGATCCGTGTGAAGGAACCAATGTAGCATCATAACCATAATCAATTCAAAATGAATCCCTCCAATATCTATATTCACAAATGCTCGTCATGGTGGTGAGAATCTTCTTTATGAGCATTCAAGTCTGTTCCTTCCCTTTCCTGAATCAAAACACTTCGTTTTAAAAGAACAGTTTGATATTTTTTTCAGTGAAGAGTTGGATGAAAAGATTGAAACTCTCATGTATGTTCGGTAAACTTTAAACTACAGCCAGCAGCTGGTTAGCTTAGCTTAGCAATAAGGCTGGAAAAAGCTGTCCAAAAATAACAAATCCAACCGGCATGTCGACGTCTTAGTAAATAATATGTTCCTTATCTTGTTTATTTAATCTGTACAATACCAAAGCGTAAAAATTACAATGGCGACACAGCTGGAGTCTCTGCTGGATGCCCGCTAGCAGCATCATGGTGACAACATGACCCCAGGAAGTAATTGTCTGGTTAAGAAATACTCTCGCAAGTAACTCCCTATGAAACCACAATGTGCCGTTTCCACACTCCACTTATTAAATTAATCAAACAACATGTAACATGTTAATCAGTGACCTTTAGAGGTGTGGCTAGATGGATGTTTTTTTTACGAGGACTGAGCCAGGCTCACCTGTTGACCTGTTTCCAGTCATTGTGCTAAGCTAAGCTAACCAGCTGCTGGCTGTAGCCTCATATTTACTGTACATACATGTATAAATCATTTATACCTCCCACAGTGTCAAAACACTCTTTTAAAGCTCCCACCACCAGCCAAGACCAGGCAGCAACCCTCCCATTGGTAAACTGTAAACTGCCTATTTAAATCCTCAGTTAAGCATTTTGGGTGCCGCCAGCCAAAAGTGACCATATTTGGAGGAGTTGGGGAGGAGGGAGGGGTGGATCTGACAGAGAACCCAAAGACACTACACCTGCCCACCAATACCAGAAACCTGACCGCACCCGAGGCATATCAATAAAACCAGACCCGTCCCCAAACATGCCGCTTTTTGAGGTCTAATATCTTATCAATCTCGGAGTTATATTCATAAGAACCACCGCAGGTGGTCCCTCTCTGAGGGAGAGAATTTAGCGACTGACACTATAATGACTCGTAGAAAAAAAATGCATTAACTTTGTGTTTTATGAAAAAAGTTGACTCTTTTTCTATACAAGTCCAAGGGAGCCAGAGGTTTAGTGGAGCCAGCCCCTAGTGGCCTTTGGTGGTACTGAACCTTCAAATATTGGCTTCATGTTTCTAACACGGACCCTCACTCCATTTTTATTTACAGTCTGATGCCAAAATTAAGTGCCGCTGTATAAACAAAAGATGAATGACTGCATAACAACACAATTGCAATAACGTAAATTAAATCTTCATAGGATAAGTAATAATGGTTGACAATTACTGTACATTAATAAACACTTAAAAATTACTACCGTGTCTACATTTAAAAATCTTTATAAACTGCTTATGAATTAAAAATTAAATAGTTAAAGTGCTTATATTCGAATGTTGACCACACTAATCTACCAGCACATAAAGATCTGCTGAACTGAAGTAAATGGAGAACTTGTCACCTCTAACACGAACTCTCAGTGATTTTAAAAACAAGCCGTAGCGTAGAGAAAGTTACACACCGAGCGGTAGAGAGTTTTGTCAGCTGCATTTTTCTTTCTTTTTGAATATGAATTGTGCAGATATGTGGAAGGGGGGAAAAAAAACAAAAAAACAATGGTGGCCTACAGCGCGAGGTTGGTCCACCGAGTCTGGCATGTCCTGTTTAGGTTGCATTCTTCACAATATACACATAAAACACAAGCAGCCTACACGTCTGAGAGTAGCTGCTGAAGAAAGAGCACCAAGGCGCACTGAGAGTTGATGTAAAGCAGAATCTAAGCTACTAGTGAGCGTTTTTCTTGCTGTAAATCATTCAGAAATATATCATGTAACATATGATAAGCTGTTGGGGAAGCTGGACATCAAAGGGGGTGGGTGTAACCCTTGTAACGCTAACTGCAGGGGGAAAGTGGTTTGAGCTTCCAGAACAAGGAGCGAGGTGAAAGCTGAAGACAAACATATTGTCTCGCTTGTGAAAAAGAACACAGAAAACACATGGGGCCAAATGACACCGGATCAAGCAATGGCATGTTCGTAGCCTCCCCCCAGCAAAAAAGACAAAAAAGAGCCATCATAATGAAAACACTGGGGGAAGCAAAATAACAGCGGGGTTCAGCGCATGTGAATAACCTTTCGGCGCTGGAAACACAGCTCACCCTTTCCAGAATAATTGAATTTGGTGTGCTTTGTGACCAAGTATAAAGGCCTCCCTTTGCCGAGCGGCAGGCCGGCCATGGCTGTTGCATAACAGAGCTAATAAAGGAGGCCTACAGGGCCGTGGATGCGAGGAGGAGGTAGACACATGGGAACTGCCTCTGTTCTGCTGCTTTGTCTGGGGCCGCGAGCAAGCAGAGCCCCCGGGCATTAGTGTAGGCATGCCGAACATAACGCTCATACCGCAGCAACAAAAAAGCCCCACAGAACTGCTCGGCTTCTCTGCAGGGGACGGCCGCGACCTGCTCGAAGTGTCCACCGTCCTCAGAGGCACGAGCATCATCAGGAGGGACGTCAATGGCCTACAAACTGCAGCGGTTTAAAGTGTTAAAGTTTCGTCATATGACAGAAAGGTAAACAGTAGGGCCTGCATTTGTGTGTCAGAGCGAGCTATATGCTCAGAGACGCCACATCAGTTCCTCAGGTGTCTGAACACTGCGTTCACACATCCATCTCATTTTTCACTACACGCTGCCACCTCCCCCAAAAAAAACCAACATCTCCAGCCTCCCTCCCGCCTGCGGACGTCCAGCGCACCAGCAGGAGCGAACTTGAACTCCGGCTGATACGCAGCTCCGTTACAGCACATCATGATCACCACTGACAATTAGGCTTCAGCTCAATGGCTCTTGTGTTTCAGTGATTAGGTGATAATCCACCCGCCGGAGGCCGCCGCGCGGGCGGCGCGACACACCGCGTCCCAGGACGGCAGCGCCTGCGCTCACACTCACGGCGTTCGCACAAGCTGCTGTGCTTTTGCTTCCTGAGCGTCAGGAGTTCAACAGGAGCTCCTGAGTGTTTCCACCTCAGGCAGATCACACTATTACATCACAGCCAAATGAGGCACGTTTCAGCCCCCTAAATCCCACAAGTGTTATCAAGTGTATTTATTACACTTAGACATTTCATAATAAACTCATATTTTTCTTTGGTCCCAAAAAAACTGTGAAAGGACGAAGACCGTGAAAGATGTTTTTTTTCTTATAATTGCAAGTGAAGAGAAATTCTGACAATTCATATCGGGCCAATCATATAACAATAATATCACCAACATAAGGAAGACTTTACATGGCTTTGTGGTCGTCAATATTGCAACGTAATTGTACAGATGGTTGGTGCTTTCACAAAATATTTACATAATTAAATTTACAATAAATAATCCTCAGTAATGTGGAGTTATTGACTAGGTGGATAAAGCCAAATATAGAACAGGTTGAAGGGTCTGTTATGTTCAGAAAATGACATCACGTTACTGTAACGCAACCTTTAAAACCTGGAAAAAAAACAACACTTATGCGACATCACGATATCCAAAATCTAAGACGATTTCTGGTCTCATGTCATGGAACAATATTATGTTGATACATGATGGTCAAAAATGTAATATTAAACAATTTTGGTCACGAAGCCCTTTACAGTTTGCTCCACATTCACACACAAATGGCTGCTGAGCTGCCATGTAAGGTGCTCGCCGGCCGTCAGGACCAACTTGGGGTTCAGTGTCTCATCCAAGGACTCTTCAGCATGTGAGCAGGAAGAACCACCAACCTTATGACTAGTGGGCAACCAGCTCTACCATCTGAGCCACAGCCGCCCATTTTTGCTGACTGATTGTCATGTGAAGTCATTTAAATGACCAATTATCAACATTAGTGTCATAAATCTTAAAGATGTGCTGCTCTGTTTCATGTCACTGTAAGTTGAATATTTTGGACTGCTGGTCTGACAAAACATCAGTTTGGACTCCAGAAAACTACAATTATTAAAAATGATTTTCTGACATTTTTGAAGGCCTAATTTGTCAATCGCAAAAATAATTTCAAGTTTAATCAGTAATGAAAAAGATGGTGCGATCAGCTCACACCTCGCTGCCTGGACAGAATCTGATTTTTTTTCTTCTAAATCTCTGGCTCCTACATTACATCATGTTGCAGTATTTCACCTGCAGTTCAAGCTTGTATCTCAATGAAGGCCAATAACAACATGTGGCACACAGCAGTCCTCAAAGTATCAGCTTCGGATTTGAGTTAAACAGAGCAGCTGTCAGACAGGGGGAAGTACGAAACTCATCATCTCTGCCATCCACATCAAGCGGCATGCAAACAGTCCATTTATCTGCAGCCGATGGAAAGATCTAGTTTATTTTTTTTTAAAGAGTGGCAACACCAAATGAAAAGCTGACACCTTTTTGTATCTATTGCCCGTTAGCAGTTTTAGCGGTGTGATTTATTGGAAAGTCAGTATCAGGTGGTGACAGAGGACATTCCTCGGGCGAGATAACCTATAAATCACTGAGCAGCACCAGAACGAATGCAGAAAACATTCTTTAGTCATGCAAACGTACAAGCCCACAGTCCCCTCCCTCGCTCGCTGACGACTGACGACTAGAAGATCTTGTGAAACTGCTATCAGCTGCACACAACAATGGGTTCATCAGCCTGCAGGGAGGAGGGGGCCTTCAAGGAAATCAGGTTTTTCTGATCTAGATTACATGCAGCTACTACATTCCCACTGCTGAAATCAGCTGCTAGAAATCTGGCGCAGAATGTACTTTACACATTTCCTTTATAAAACAACCAGAGACTGAAATTCAAACCGGACTGGAGACTCCTGCCATACTTGAAGCCTTGTTTTTGTGAGTTTCTGCCTTTCTCTCATTATACAGCAGAGTTTAAATACTTGCTGTAATTCCCAGTAATCTCACAAAGTCTGCTCTGAATGCCTGATTGAGCCCGTTTCTGGGCTGGTGAAATCCCAGTCCCCACAAAAGCACATCCTTGCAGCTTTCCCAGTGGCCCAACTCGCATTCCTCACATAGTTTCACAAAGATTTCTGGGAGTTGGAGTTTAAAGCTCCACTACGCTCCTGTCTCAAACAGAGCGAGACGCACACATTGATGGTCATTTTGGGGATGGCTGTGACATTAAAGAGGAGACTCAGGGGCTGTTCTTGACACACCGCTGGTCACAAGGAGGTGTCTTTCTATGCAAAGGAAAGGGGAGCTGGATAACAATAGCTCTCTGTATTAGGTGTGTGAGCCAGGAATGTTTCAGGTCACTGGAAGTCATAAATCTGCAGAGTTTACTGATGAGTCTGAATGACTGAGGAGTGAACCAGACATCAGGTTTTGTCCTCTATGACCAAGAAACAGATCAATCCCTCAGGTGCCACACTGACAGGCTTTAAAGTGCCTCCCTACTGCTGGTTTGGTGCTCTGTAACACAACAAACCGGAAAGGCTGAGCTGCTGTCTGATCCCATGTACAAAAAAAAAAAAAAAATACATAGCTGTCAAGACTTTTAAGTTTGGAGGGGACATATTGGAAAACTGCGAGCAGCTGGTCTGTAGGTGACCATGGGCGTTACATCCCGTGTTTTGCATGACAACTTCTCCAGGCGCTGGGGAGGCCACGACCGCTGCCAAACCTCAGCTGATCACATCGGGTCGAGGCGACATTATCCACCGCAACCTCGTCTCACATCAGAGGGGACGGAGGGGAATTTACTGCCCTGCTCCTTAAAAACACAAGCTGCCTTCCCCTGTAGTCCTCCACCCCCCTTCCCCTGCTCCCTCCAGCCGCCCTGGCATCTCCCTCCTGTGAGTTACGGTAGTTTGTAAAGAAGACTTTTGTTGTATTAACGTGACTTTGTGCGTGTGTGTGTGTGAGAGAGTGTGTGAGCCCACTACTCCCAGGCCTTTAGCATACCTATCTCTGGGGTCAATCCATGAAGTTTGCCGGGTGTTGTGGTCGATAAAAAACACTCTGCCGTCGTAATCCCGGGCTTCCTCCCAGCCCGCGGGCAGCGGCAGCTCGGAGCTCTCTCGCCGCTTCCCGCCGCTGACCCACGGCATAGCGTCGAGACGGTGACAGGGCTGGAGCCCCCTGCCCTGCTTTTATCCCCCCCCGGAAAAAAAAAGTCGCTCCTCACTGCATTACAACGAACTCGGCCTCGACACACGGCACATTGGAGACGCAAACACAAAACTTTCCAACCCCGAGGTTGTCCGCTGAAAAAGCCCCGCCGGAGGTACATCCACTTTCTTCCTCCGAGCCCCCAGAAACAGTGGCGCGGCGCCCTCACGGTCCTCGGTCCTCCATGTTCGCCTCCTCCACCATATTTCATTCCTCCGTGTCCATATTCGGGAGCGGATTTGCATAAACGGTCGGACGTACGCCTGAACGAGCTCCCCTGTCCAATAGGGAAACTTCAGAGCTCCACACTTTCATTAAAGCTTATTAGCGCGGCCGAAAACACGGTTTCTAAAATATATTCAACGTTTCCCCTCAACTGTGATTAAACACGATAAAAGCGGCGACAAGAAAAAAAAACAAGTTATCCAACAGCTGCTGTTTGACTTTCAAACCGCAACCTGTTGATTCACAACTATTCATTTAACTTCATAAAACAAGCTCTTATTATCGTCATATAAAGAGCGGATATGACGCAAACTAGTAGTTTTATAGTATTAAACTTTGATTTAAATCCACGGACGAGTCCCCCTGAACACACCGACAGACCCGTGGTTTGTTGTTGTTGTAGGACACTTCCAGTGGGACGGCAGCGACACCTCGTGTCCACAGTGGGTATAACAGCGCTGTCCACACCACCTGCTGTCACCAGCGTCGCTACAGGAGCTGACAGCTGTCTGTCTACCTGAACTGTTCTCCTATATTTTGGATCTACTATTAAAGCGTTTATGTTTACACTGTGCATTATGCTAAATACATTCGTTTTTTAATCATATTAAAATACATTCACCAACTAATATATACCCAGTCGCCCACTTTATCAGGTGCACACACTCAAATGTAATCTTATAATAAAATCTGTAATAAAATCTCAGTTTTTATTTATACTGTCCGTAGAGGTGTATTTAAATGATATGTTTTAGCACAGAGTCGGTGTTGTACTGGACTGCACTATATTAAGAGGTATTTCTACTATTCTGACCCCCTCATGTATGCAAATAGAAAGGACAAAAAACTTAGAAAGACCTCAGAATAAAGTACCTCCTGTAACTCTGAATTCAAGAATAAATGTATATTTGCAATTTACACATTTTCCAAAAATGTCACAAAAAAAGGTACAACTGTATTATGACAGGACAGTTGTATTGGCCTGCATTAGACTGACAGGTTAAAAGGTCCACTGAGTCTTTATACACAATGAAGGAGATAAACAGGGAAGAGGTGAGTATTACCCCTTGTAGGTTAATCCAACTTTATGGATGTGGGGTGTGTGTCCTGTCAATCTCTAAAGTTTGGTCAGATGTGGCTTTTAAGGGCCCAAAGTCCAAGATCCTCAATTTAGGACTGCTTATGCCCCCTGAAGGCATTTAGAAACACATTGGAACCAGTATTTGCTCTTTGTGGCCAATAAATCAACATATAAACAGCTGCAGTAGTAACTTACAACGACAAAATAAAAGCTAAATGTGTACAGTTCAAGAACCACAGTGGTTTCTGTCCTCATGGCCAAACAGAATGAATAAAATGATACAGAAATAAACATTTCTTTACATCACATGCATTGTGTTTATGTTTGCTTGAGTGACAGATCGGTGCACAGAGTTGGAGCTGGATGTTTTAAATGATCCAGGACCTTTGTCGACCTCTGTGTATGAAGGAAGGAACTGCAACAACACTTATTTCCTCATACTTTCCTTCAAGTTTCTGGTGCAGTGACCAAAATTCAGTCTGACGTGAGTTTCCAAAGACGGGGGGGGGGGGGGGGGGGGTAGGTGAGGGTGGGAGGATTTCTGTTGCCAAACCGGTCGCTATTATCACAAATAGCTTCCTTACACCTGAATCATCTGAGTGTATTTCCCTCTGAGGCTGTGTTTCTCACACTGTGCAGATGATAGAAGCTCATTTTTCTGGCAGAGTCTGGTCCTGTCAGTTATCCCGAGAGTCTTTGTTGAGACATCAGTCAGCAGTCAGCTGAGAGTTTTCTTCTCCAGAGGAGGAGGAGGAGTTTGGTGATTTTATCTGTGCATTTTTGTTTGTGTGTTTGTTAGTGGTTTGTACGAGCGTCTTGTGTGTTTATGAGTAGGAAACATTTTCTCACATCGCAGCTTTGATCTATAGCCTCCCACGATCATTTCCCACAGGCTGTGTAGTGTTCATATCAGAGCACACAATAAGCTGCACTATGTGTTTCCAGCTTCAGTCACATGCGGCCAAAAGCCTGACTGTCAGAGCAGCCAGCCCAAACTGGTAAACATGACAAAAATGTCCATGTATCATTAAGTCACCTGGTGTGACCGTCAGAAAATGTCACTGTCTGAGGACCAGCTTTATTTTCCACACATACTATTATTTCATGGATGATGAACTGAGGCCCTGGCTGTCCTGTGAAAAAGTGCCTGAACTGCTCATAAGTTTACAGGATGAACACTTTGAGGACAGAAGGGAGTGCTGGAAAAATAAGTTCTCATCAAAATGAATAAATAAAAAAATAACCTGCAGTTTTAAGTTGGCCTGTTTCATTTGTTTGCTTATTCATACACAGTTATTGCTGTGTCTCTCAGAGGACGCACAGGATGCCAAAAAATTGACATCATGTAGTTGATTTTTTTTTTCAGCATAAAGTGCTTGAATAAATATCCTGTCTACATTTAATGATGCCCCGTGTGGCGCACAATTACAGAAAAGCATTTGACAATGGTCTTATCAAATGGTGGTCATCTGTGCCTCTGCCTCTGCTGCCCATTGGCACAGCAGCAGGAGCAGGAGGACCGCTAAGGGGAGGGCCGAACGGGCCCCCTCTCCTTCCAGCAGCAGAAGATGTGTGCTCCTCTGAGTGGGAACTGTTTGTGAACGAGCTCCGAGTCCAGAGGAGCGGTCGGCTCTAATTATCAGGTGTTTGTGAGCAGCTTCTGTCCCGACCAGACGCCGGCAGGCCTCTCCATCTGAAGAGCAGCCGGAGAAGAAGAACTCTTGTGGCTCGGTGAAGCGTGGAGGCCAGAGAGGGAGAGACCGAGAGAGAGAGGGGGGGGGGGAAACATGAACACATGTGCCTGCGCTCTGGAGCTGCTGGGGATGCTGGTCTACGTTGGAGCATGGCTGTGCGCTTTGGCGACCACCATCCTACCGCAGTGGCTGACCATGTCCACCGCGCTGCTGCCGGTCGAGAGCTACGAGCTGGGCCTGTGGGAGACCTGCGTGGTCCAGGATGTCGGAGGCATGGAGTGCCGGGCTTACGACAGCCTGCTGGGCCTTTCCAGTGACCTCAAGCTGGCCCGCATCCTCATGTGCGCTGCCCTCGCTGTGGGCATGCTGGGAATCCTGGTGGCTATACCTGGACTTCACCTGGTCAACAGCTGTAAGGAACACGGCGGCAATCGCACCAAGAGGACTTTAACCATCACAGGAGGGGTGCTGGGGATGGTTTCTGGAGTGCTGTGTCTGATCCCCGTGTCCTACATGGCCCATTTAGCAGTGATACATTTCTTCGATGATAAAGTGCCCGACGTGGTGCCTCGGTGGGAGTTTGGAGACGCCTTGTTCTGCGGCTGGGCGGCGGGATTTCTCCTCATGGTGGCCGGGCTGCTCATGGTCACCTCCTGCATGTGCTCGCAGGTGGAGCCTCAGCCTGTACTGCAGCGGAGGTACCAGGTGATGAGTGCAGATCCTAACATGAGGAAACGCTCAGAGTACGTGTGACGGATGAATTTCTGGACCTGCGTAGAAACCGGCAGCACAAACACAATCACCTGTAGAAGTGCACTTCAAACTGCTTCACCAAAATGATGTAAATATCTGGTCTGATACCAAAGACAACATCCTGTTTAATGGTTACTTTATCAGAAAAAAGGATTTTGATCCGAGGCTTTGCACCGCAGTGAAATTGATATCATGTTTCAGCTATTTTTAATGACTCACCTACACAATCAGACACGACATGTTAAGACGACCTGCTGTGATCAGTAAAAATGAATATTTTTTATAAAGATTTAGAGTTTTATAAAATGCTTATTCTGGGATGACTTCGGGATCCTTCACTTATCAATGACAAAAACAGAAGATGTTATCATTTCATGTCCTGTTTTACGGGACTCTTAAGCTTTTAAAATGCTGTGATTGTAAGTTATTCTTAATGCTAAAACATAGAGATTACTTCTTGAAGCACAAATTATTCTGTGTTTGCTTATGAGCTGTATTGTGCAGCATATTCAGATGATTCACATAAAGACTTCCATTGTAATTCTGTAGAAAAGCTGCCTCTTTTTTTCATTATAAAAGGTCGTTTTCTTGTGTTAATATGTAATCTGTAATAAATAAACTGAATATATTATATTTTGAAGTTGATAA
The DNA here is from genome assembly GCF_022577435.1 of Embiotoca jacksoni. NCBI lineage: Eukaryota > Metazoa > Chordata > Actinopteri > Embiotocidae > Embiotoca > Embiotoca jacksoni. The sequence goes on along the minus strand of NW_027185296.1, from coordinate 9,232,815 downwards.
GATGAAACTATGCTCGTCTTCAGTTATGTCAGAGGTGGAAACATGGCTGCTCTTTCCCCGCCTTCACCCCTCCGGTCGTCTGCGAGTCACAGACGACCGGAGGCGGCGAGTGGACCAAAAACAGCCTTTTGGGTTTGTCAGGTGTGTCTGCGGCGGTGGAAACACAGCTTGAGACTAATTCCATCAGATTTCCTGGTCACTCGCTGGGCTAAGCTGTGTTTAATGAACGCTTTAATGGGCAGTGCGTACTGTGAAGAATGTAGAACAAGTTGACATAATTACAGAAATTTGCCCAGGTCGGAGGGCGGCACCGCTCTCTGCACTCCAAACCTGTCTGTATCACTTACACACACGGGTACGGTGACATAAATGTGTTATTGCATGGGAGGTGGATGATTTACAAAGCTTCCCATCCTAATCACGGTACTTTCAGTGGACTCAGCTCTTATAGAATGAAGTTAATGAGAGATAATGATGTTTTCATAGACGCATATGTTGCCTGAGGGGCCCCCAGACATGCCAGACTTTACTTGTATAAGTGGCTAACAGTGGAACTAACAGTGGAAGTGGATTGAGAAGGCGCCCTCCCATCCTCTGACTCCACACAGGCTGCAGGGAGGGCCTGCTGTCTCCCAGGGTGAGGGCGGCTATCAGCAGGGAGGCACTGAAAACAACCGCCGAGATATTCTTTTTGATTATCCCCACAGTCCAGCTGGAAATGGCATGTCCTCTTCTCTAAATGCAGCCGACTGCAAACAAACAAACAAACCTGCGCCGAGGGCTTGATAAGCAAACTGCTGGAATATGTTGTTGACATTCTTCCCAAATTTATCATCTGTGGAAATGAGTGTAACATAACCCGCTGTTCAGATCAAAAGCAGATAAACATCATATGATGGCAGCTACACTCCTGCGAAATCAGTCTTCCGTTACTCAGCAGACCTGAACACATGTCGCTCTTAAACAATCATGATAACACGCCTAACCCCGACAATTTTCCATATGTTACCCAAACCTATCTTATCTGAAAGCTGAAGGATGATAACAGTTATCTTTCAATCAGGTCTTTTCATGACCTGCAGAAACAGACATTTTACCGACGGTTTACAAAGAGATGTTTGCAGCAAGGCAGGCTAATCTCAACATTATTTCAACTGTTATCTGTTACAGACAGCAGTGGAAGAAATCCTCAAACTCTCTACAGAAGTATCGGTACCACAATGTTTAAATAGTCCATTTACTGCATTCAAAATTCAGAGGCATCATTATCAAGAGTAAACAGTAAAAGTGTTTCTTCTGCAGAGTGTTATGACATTATTTGATTCCTAATACTGATGCATGAATGCATAAATAGCACTTCATATAATTTGGTAGATTAACCCAGTGATTCCCAACCTAGGGTTCAGGGTCCCCCAAAGCCTCGCCAGATAAATCTGAGGGATCATATGATGAGCACCGGGGGAAGTAAAGGTTTACGGCAAATAAAAGGCCATCAGTTGAGCTAAAATTTCATCCAGCTCTGTTTGGCTTTTGGTTGAATGCTAATCATTCACCTGACTTTCATTGAGCCTTCCTATCAGTGTTCCTCCATTATACATTATAACTGATAGAGTAGATGACTTCTCATAACAGATTAGATAAAACATATTATGGCAGGCCTATCTGCAGAGGGGAATGTGCAGGAGAGGTGGGAGGGAGATGAAAACGCAGATGAAGGGATGGACGGGGAATTACTTAAATACTTTCTCCAAATCTCTGCTCTGCTCTGCTCTGGAGGAATGTTTTTCAATAATATTTGGCTAAATTAAAATAGGGTGTTTTTCTTTCTTTTCTTTTTTTAAACGTGTAATAAAGCACCTTACCACCTTTCTGTAGTGGTCAGAGAAACGTCTACCATTCATCCACTTCTGAGACTTGTGTTTTTGACAGAGAGCTTGTCTGAAGAGGGCCTTTTGTTCTTCAGCAACTAGCCGCCTCCACGGAGGTGCAGCAGGCCACTGGACTCGTGTGTGTGTGTGTGTGTGTGTGTGTGTGTGTGTGTGTGTGTGTGTGTGTGTGTGTGTGTGTGTGTGTGTGTGCGTGTGTGTGTGTGTGTGTGTGTGTGTGTGTGTGTGCGCGCGCGTACGTGCGTGCCTTCCCTGGCAACAATCACCACAGTGAGGCGGCCCCCTCTCCGTACTCACATGCCTGCTCTCGTCAGCCTCCTACCCAGGTCACATGAGCAGGGCCCCCGAGTCAACCTGACCCGCTGAGATCCCTCCTCACATGCGAAGCCCACACCTTGGCATGTCACGTCACCTCCTCCGGCCTGCGTGGTGATAACCCCGATCAGTCATTACAGGAACGCTCAGGTTCCTGAAAGGCAGCACAGCTCCATAACACTGGAGAGATAACGTTTATTATAACGTACTGTGAATAAGCATTTGTCCCTGAACTTCAATCCATTACAGTTTAATGAGCAGCATGAGTTTAAAATGGAGATTTGATTTGGATTAGGCTACAATAAAATATCATAACAGCCGCAGCTCGCTAACATTAAAAGTTTGTTTGGAGAAAAACAAAGAAAAGTAAAAAAAAAAATGCAAAACTCCAAATAAATACCATTGTTGCATCATATCTGTTGGCTAAAAGGAGAACATACATTAAACGTACATGCATCAGGTAAACACAAATAAGACTTGTTGCTCCACATTGGCTGGATGTGAAAATAAGCAGGTGTTTGCCAATAAGTTCTTAACTTAACAAGTGATGATATAACGACGCAGTGTTCACAGCTTGTTTCTGCTGCCCCCCAGTGGTCACAAATCCAGTTAAGGCAGGTTAACAAATGGACTCTGATGTAGACTGGCCTACTTTACTTGCAGGCTTAGACTAAATATTGCTCAAGATGAAGAAGGTTTGAATTTCACACAATCAGTGTTCAATCCTACACTGTCTTTATTGAAATCCTTTTCTCCCCAAGCAGTAGCTTTTTGTTTTTCACATTGTAGTTCAGTGACAATGAAGTAATTTGACTGTCATTCCGGATGATGTTTTTTCATCTGGCAACTTGGATTAACGTGTAGCTAACAGTGTCTTTAACATGTTATTTCACAGTATAATTAATAACTTTCTTAATACAACTCAAAAAAATCAATAACAAATTTTTGTTTCAGCAGCATTTTTCTCAAAATGTTTTTTTTTTTTTTTTCAAATTAAAGAAAACAAATGTAAAGTCAGTTTGGCACATCATGAGTTTTCTTCACTGGTGAAGGCAGGGTTATTCCGGCCCTGGTAGTCTCCATTTGCCAATTCAGACTTCTGTGACAGTGTTGTTATTGTCCAGGGACCATGCAGCGGGTCCCTGGGGGCCTCCGAGCTCAAGGCCCGCCACACGTACCGGTAGCTGAGGAAAATCAGGCTGCTCATGAGCATCAGGATGGAGGCGGAGATGCCCACTCCGATGGCCGAGCCCACCTGCTGCCTGACGGGAGCGGCGGGGAGGTGGAACTCAGGAGGGAAGTGTATGGTGCTGTTGTGGAGCACAGAACTCATGTTCCACACCAGCGGCACCAGGGAGAACGTCCCTGTGAGTAAATACAGGGCCCCCGCCAGCACGAAGACCAGCCTGATGTTCCTGCGGTCCTCCACAGAGAAGTAGACCATCCTCACGGCTACAGCGGCGCTGATGTTGCCGACTAGGCCGCAGATCACCGCCAGCCCCATCAGCACCTGAGCCACCGAGATCTCCACGGGAACGAAGGCGTCTGAGATGCTGATGCTCTGACAGTACTCCGCGCTGGGAAAGGCGTGGCTGTAGAAGCACGCCCTCCAGATCCCCACCCAGGCCACGCCCGCGGAAATGACGGACACGTCGTCCACGTACCACAGCCGCCACTCATTGAAGCCGGCCGTACAGATGGTGAGGATCCATGCCAGGACCCCGACTACCAGGCCCAGGAACTGCTGGTGAGCTGTGTGAGTCAAGTAAATCATTCCTGTCTCCTGCGCGACCGCTACTTCTCAGAGAGACTGATCGATGAAGAGGTCCCAACAGCCATCACTGAAAACATAAACATAAGCAAAAACATAGCTTAAACTGCTTAAATGGCTTCGTACCAAAAGTACTCAGAAGGAACCTTTAAGGAACCAGTTCACCGAAGTGATCAAAAACATATTCTCTTACCCTTTTACCTAGTGGTAGTAAGCCATGTAGAAATATTTATCTGCTGATGTTGTGAGATAACATCTTTAGAGATTTCTGTCTCAGGCCCAATAAACACCGGATGAAAATTTACATCGTGATACTCAAAGAGGAAAGAAAAAACCCATTCGTTGCCAAACTGGAGTGTCTGGATTACTCTGGATTACCCACAAAAACTCTGTGAATAGTTTTCATTTGAACTACGTTACTTTCTTCCTACTAAAGAAATAACTCAGATCTTTACACCCGCTTTAAAATACTGCGGCTAGTTTATAAAGCACTGAGGACCAAAATACATTTGTGATCTGTGTTATGAACCATCCCGACTCCTCAGGTCAGGTCTGTTTTCTGTCCCCAAAGTCAAACACGGAGAATCAGTGTTTGGTTTTTCATGCTACATAAATCTGGAACGAACTCCCAGAGGACTGCGGGTCTGATGCAACCCTCACATCTAAATCAAAGCTGAAGACTTTTCTGTTTAACACTGCCTTTCATCCAATAAAATAATTTCTTATATGTCCTGTAACTTTTACTCATGTCTTATCACTCTATTTTAATTCTTAAATTTTTTTTCTAAATGCTTTTTCGTGTGTCTTCTGTCTTCTTTTGCTTTCACATTTTGTCTTAATGCCTTTTATTTTTTTCTGTAAAACACTTTGAATTTGCTTTGTTGTTGAAATTAACTGTACAAATGAACGTGCCTTAAAGCTGTTGAATTGACCCTTTAAGGTGTATTTAGCTGGTAGAAAAAAATACAAGTGAATGAAATGCAGATTAATGTCTGAATGCAGAAAAACACAACAATGTACTTTAGGTTATTATTCCACTGTAATCAGTGAAGCAGATTTATTGTCAGAGCTGGACTGATGAATCAGCTGCGCTGGCAGATATGAACTCGTGAATATACGGTATCATGTGGTGTGTCTGGCAATAAGAAATAGGAAATCGCAGAATAGAAAGAGATGCTTGATTGGTTTTGTAACAATGTCTCTGCTAAGTGTGTTTTTACACTGTAAAACTTCTCACTAAAACACACAACTTGGTCACTGTGCTTCAAAACCGGGATCCAAAACATTATTTACTGTAAATTAAAAAAACATTTTTGCCAATGTTGGCCATGCATTTCATTAGTCCATAGTTCATCTTTATATTTGTACCTTCAGTATAAAACGAGTCTTACACACTTAGTTCATCCTGAACTGTAGAACTTTGTGTCTGAAATACTGCTCTCACACCAAATTACAAAACCTGATCCACAAATCAAACAGTAGTGTATTATTTCTACCATAAAGAACAGAGTATGTACATGTCACTGAAGAGTGCGCTGCACGTGTAACAATGTACTGCGACCATCACCACAAAAATATCAGCTGACATGATGTCTGTTATCGTCTGTCAGCAGTTATTCTTTTCATCTTTCAGGGAAAGTGTACATTTAATAATCTGTCTGTGTGAATATGAATAAAGATTCAGATTAATAACACTGAAATAAAACCTGCTCTAAATAAAACAGTGTTTAAAGTCCTCTTTTGTCGCATTATATCAGCATTTCATTCACTCATTTCTGGGTTCTCTCAGAGAATTTCTTCAGCACAATTACCAAATATGTAAAGTGTGTATGTAATATATCTGTAAATTCAATATGTTGAGGAAAAAGCTATTGCCTTCAGAGGTTGAAAAAAATAAACAAAATAACATCAAAGGAGAAACTTGTCAGTTATTTTGAAATTTCAAGGAAAATGTGGTGGAAGCTTGTTTTATAGTCACCGTATGTTCGAGCCGTGTTGTAGTAAATGATTGTCTGTTTAAATCTTTGCAGGTTATGCAGCAAAATAAATCAACCATCTGTTGATCTATTTCGTTCATTCCCTCCTTTTACTCACCTTCAAACTTTCTTGTTCTCAATATTCACCGAGTCGTTCCACAGAAGTCCACATTTTGCTTCGGTTCTGTGACAGGAAGGCTGCGACACCTCACCGTTAGAGATATTCCTCCTAACCTCAAGGTCTTTACCTGCATTATTATCAGCAGAGAGAAGGGTGCGGTGAGGTTAATGAGTGACAAGAGGACAGCGATTTCAGCACACTCTTTATTTGATATAAAGAAGCTGATAAAGTGTTACGAGTCGGGATGTAGCAGTGGTTGAAAGCGTGTGAAACGGTGACAAACATCATCCAATAGGCTTCATGACACTGATTTAATCCTTAAAAGTTCAAGCTGGTCAAAATGCTGTGGAATGATTCAGCTCCAGATTTGGTTGCAAAATGACCAACTTGAACGTTTTCTACGTGTAAGTAACAACGTGGTAACTATGCACCGTGAAAAAACAACACAGTGAAGTAAGAAGACGAAACACAGCAACACTTGGTCAACTTAAATGTGGCAATATCATAATCTAGACAGGATTTTTCTGGCTGTGAATAAACGCGAGCAGCACTGCAGGAGCGAACGGTGACGTCCTGCAGGCACTCCACATGGAGATTTAACAAAAAAAAAAAAAAAAAAAGTCTGGATGTGAAGTGCTTCTAATGTTCAGTGAAGTTGAACAAGTGCTCTTTAAAAAACGGCCAGAATCTGCACACTTCCTCTCCGCGGGTTCAGTCACATCCCTCCAGCTTCTTGTTGTGTTTGAACGCAGAGGAAAGTGAGGAAAGCGAGGGCACAACAATCTCAGTAAAAGGCCACCAGTTTATATGCAAGTTAACGAGAGTTTACTGAAATATATAAAAAAAAGGGGTTCAGAGTAAAATTATTTAAACGTGATAAATATTTGATTTGCTCAGCGTGTCTACACACAGCAGGCTGCTCCAATCAGTTGAAGATAAAATACTGTTCCCTCCTGCAAGGATTCAAAAGGCTACAATAAATTACTAAAAAAACCGTAAAAACAGAGCAAAAAAAATGGCATGTATGACATTAGATACAGTGGCTGGTTGACGCCAACGATGCTGTCAGTCACGGTGGCGTTATGACGGTCCAGTTCAAAAAGCGTTTGGGGTCCTTTGTTCCCCTGTTTACACCACGAGAAGTCAGAGGATGCACCAGTTCTTCGTCCTTACAGTCCTCGAGTTAGTTGTTGGTCTCTGTCTCCCTCTGCTGGCCACACGACTCAGGTACACTTTGGAGCCTCATTCAGAGTTCGAGCTGCTTCAGACCCAACGGTGTCCGTCTGCTTCACAAAGCCAGCCTCTGTTCGATGGGCAGGCTGTCCGTCAGACATTTGAGCTGCTCCTCGCCCAGTTTGATCTTGTCCTCGAGCTTGCGCTGCTCGATGATGAGCGCCGACTTCATCTTGACGAAGTGCTCGTAGTCCGTAAGGCTGTCCTCCGTCAGGTAGCTGGCCAGGATGTCATAAACCACACGTTCCCGGCGGTCCAGGTTTTCCTTCAGCTCCTTTGCGTCCTCGTGCTGTCGGATCAGCAGCTTCCTCTTCTCAATCAACGTACGCTGAAGAAGAAGAAAAAAAAAATCCTATTTTAATTTGATTGAAAACACCAAAAGACCTACTTTTAAGTATCTTGTAGTTTTCCAACTCACCCTCTCCTCAGGTGTGGCGTCCTCCTCCAGACTGTTGAGGGCGTTCTCCACTCTGGCCAGCCGGCCCGACAGCGACAGCAGCAGGCTCACCACCTTGTCCAGGTCCCCGACAAACATCCTGAACTTGTCCAGCTCGTTGGATTTGCACACCTGCTGGACTCGGACCTCCACCTCGTCTCCCAGAGCGTTGTTGTCCAGGACGTCCTCCTGAAGGCTCTCCCTGGCCTCCCGCAGCACCTGCAGCTTCTTGCTGAGGCTGTCGATCAGCTCTTGCTGCGTAAAAAAACAAAAACAAAAACAAAACAGGGATTAGTACTGTTGACTGGCAAAAAAAGACCTTCAGTCTAAAGTAATATGACAATAAGTCTTTGGTACCTTCTTGTTGGCCAAATCAATGTCCAGCTCATCTTCAGAGTCTTCCTCCTCCTCCTCCTGCTGCTGCTCCTGCATGTCCTTCATCTTGATGAGGAGCTCAGCTTTAGGAGCAGATGTGCTGTAATATGTGGAGCTGGTCACCATAGTGACGGCTGCTGCCATACTGTCCTCCGTTTCCCTGAAGGTGCAAATGACAAGTTTCTCACATCATCAAACAGAAACAAATACTTGGTGTTTTCCAGCAAGTGTGAGCTCAAATCTCAGAGACGATTAACAGAGATTAACATATTTTTTAAAATCCGTTTCTCGGTGTTCATACGTCGACAGGTCAGACAAGGTGCGTTGAGCAGGTACGTTGTGTACAAAAGTAAAATGTGTCTTCAACACCGCTGCACTACAGTTTTATTTGGGGCAAGTTTGAAAAAAGAAGCACAGCTACACAAAGATTACTTCATGTTTTAATGTGGACTCTGCTGCAGATCATTCACATGTAAAACGTTGAGAGGCTGCTCCTGATTCACTCTGTCCACACGGAGCAGGAGGAAGCCATAACCTCCGCGGGTGCGTATTTCAAGTTTTATTGTTTGATCAACATGAGCACCTGTTGCACACGTTTTTGTGATCACTGATACGTGTACATTTGTGATTTCACCGCAGACTTGAGCAAAGAGTTCACATCCAATTTGGAGAAGACCAATTTAGAAGTGGCAGCAGAAACCCCTGAAACACTTCAGAAACTCTGCAGCAATAAAACGAAGCGCCCGACGAGGTTGTTTGAGTAACATTTGCGTTTCAAGAGGGGCAGAAAATCACCGGCCGACGCCGGAGAAGGTGCGTCGGGTCCGGAGCAACCAGGCGGGTTTTCTCTTTGGTGCTCGCAGGGTTGCGTGTCGTGAACTCATCTCCCAGGTTGAAACTGTGACGTTCAGAGGCGTCTGAGGGAAAACACTCGGTGCAAACAAAGTTGGGTTCTCCAACATGACAACACACCGCCTGCTTGCAGTTTCTCACCTACAACAACACGATCCCTGATAGGCGATAGTCTAAAATCTAACGCGAGGCTCACCTCTCCTCAGCAGGTCGGGAGTTGGTCTGTTTCGTCTGCACCTTCCTGCGCTGGTGAGCTCCCTCCAGCAGCTGCTCCCCCTGAGGGAAGATCCCCTCCATCAAGTCCATCGTGGTCTTCATCTTGCTCTGATCCAGAATATCAGCCAGTGATTTATCTTTCCCCATGATGTCCCTGACCAACTCCTCCCTCTTCTGGTCCTCCTCCTCGATCAGTCCCGTGGTCACGGCCGGCTCCTCTGCGGGCGGCGGCTGCTGACTGTTGGAGTTGGTGTGATCTCTTACGGTGGTCACGCACGCGTCTCTCTGGGCCGTTTGTTGGGTGTTGTCGGGCTCCCTCTGCCGGGTAAAGGCACAGAAGACCGAGTCCTGCCCTGCAGCCACCAGACCGCCGAGCCGGGTGCCTCCGTGCCGCTCAGCTTCAACGGCAGGAGCGTCACTGTGGCGCAAAAACGGACAATTCTCCTTCTCTGTGCTTCCCTCCGAGTGCACGATCCTGATGGGCACTTTTCTCGCTGCTGTGTTTTGGTTTTCTATCACATGCTCCATCCTGAAATATCAGAGAAACAGACAATCTTAGAAAAAGACGCTGGAAGAAGTTTCCCCCTGAAAGAAGAAAATCTCGAGTTGCAGTCATTCCAGCCTGATTTCAAGTTTCACTGCATTATGGCAACTGAGATTTTTTTCCATGCCCAGTGTGCTGGAATATCCAAGACATCTGGACTCCTCCCACCACTTTGGTTTGTGCTCACTGTAATGATCCGACTGTACAGTCAGAACTTGAGGACAGATGATATCAATTAGTTCCGAATCAAGAAAATGAACAAACGGCTTCGTGTTTGAGGCTTTAGAAGTACATTTTACATTTTCAGCATTGAGCAGAATTATCTCTAAACCGCAAGTGGCTTTGATAGAAATGCAGAGAATCCCTCTAATTTACTGCGGCTTGATAGCACTCACATGTTGGTTGTAAGGCAGCGGCTCTCAATGAGCTCCTTTGTACATGCAGCATAAAGACACGATGAGCAGCAGCTACAGGGAGCTCGGTCCTCATGACACTTCTGAATAAATCGCTTCACTGATTAGACGTAAAAACGTTACCTGCTTGATTCTTCATCCTGGAGAGAGACGGGAGGCTTGTCGCTGAGTCTCTGTGGAGAAAACTGTGGAGATGGTGAGCGCTGCCCCTCCATGCTGGCCAGCCCTGAAGGTCTGTAGGAGGAAGCCGGGGGAGAGGAGGCCGGCTGAGGATTGGATGTTGATAGATGATGCACTGCCCCTTGTCCTTTGTCCACAAGTCCTTTGCCCTGCTCAGAGTCTCCCTTTGCAGAGTGGGTGGGGTCAAAGGCGGAGCTGGGATCAGTGTGAGGAGGGCAGTGGGTGAGGACTTCACTCTGGGAACCGGTGAAGGATTCGTGGGAGTCGACCTCTGGGCATCTGGGCGGGGGAGGCTTCTCCGGCGCGGAGGGCTTTCTCCTCGGTCCGGACGGCAGCTCCACGCGGCTGTGGTCGTCGGGCCGGGGGGGGGCGGGCTCCGGGAGGCTGTGAGAAATAGATGTGGGTCTGTGGTTCACGGTGGCCGGGGCAGCTCTGTGTCTGCAGTCGGGTTTGGCTCCTGTCGTGGGCGGAGGCGGTGGAGCTGAGTAATGTTCAAACTCAACTGGTTTTTCTCTCACTTTACAGTCACCTGGACCGCTGTCAGAGAACCTGGGGAATACAACAGAAAGCTTTTAATTACACAGCCAGGCAGCACGGACTATCATCTGCAGATCTATCAAATCACACACTGAGGCAGAGGCCTCGTTCGTCTCTCCAGCAGCCACTATGATTATGCCAGTATGACAAGACGCACGTCTCCCTCTCCTCTGCAAGCCTCCGTCCTGGTAACTGTTCAGCTGGCAGCCTGAAGAAGAATATTTCAGTTCCCCACAAAGTCTGCATAGGAATAAATAATCCTGCAGTGCAGAGAAGAAGACCGGATCACTTTTTCCTGCCTCATATTTACAGTTTAACTCTTTGGAGGTAAAGTTAGGCAAAGAGAAGAAAAAAAAAAGGTCAAAGTGTGGAAGTCTCAAGACTCATTAGAGGCCTGATCATGGTCTAAATTATAAATAGATTTGAACCCGTAGAGCATAAAGCAAAGCTGTCAATAACTGAGCCACCCACACTATGAAGTAAAAGCATTCAAAACAGTCTAAAACTGTGTTTTCATGCAAACAGATCACAGCTCTCATACATGTTCAATTAGGAGAACTCTGAGAAGATTAACAAATAAATCACGCAACTTTGATTAAAGGCATAATTGTATTGATTCTGCAGTCACAAGATAAAATATGGTGACTTGTGGACCGACAGACGCTACCTCCCAGCTGGGACTCTTACAAGCTGTGACAAGTTGGCCGGTGAACAACTGCTGGCGGAGCTCACACCTTCCTGGAGCCTCAGCTTCAGCTCAGCGTAGTGTGAGAAAGTTACCTTCCTGAAGCATGAAACATGATGCCACACATATTACTGCAGTATCCAGTAGGAGGGATATGAGTTACAGGATATTATCATGATGTAGGTATTCAACTGGTGACACATTATTATGTCAAATTAAATCATTCAGTGCGACCGGGCTGTAATAAAACTGTCCATGTCAACATGATAAAGCAGTTCTTGAGCCTCGCTGCCCATCACAGGTGTCCAAACATCACTGTTTACTCTGAACCTCTTACTGTGTACACAATATTCTTTGTTAAACAAGAGAACGTAACTTTTTTTGGGGATGTTTTCCGTTTTTACAAATGTTAAAACTGATGAGCAGCCACAGAAATATTTAGCAAATTTAGGATTATAGAATATTTAAATACTAACATATGAACGGACTCACCCTGTGCGACGCTTTAATCCTGTCATCTCTACGGCGCAGAGCTAAAAGCGAGCGTCCTGTCCTGTCTGTGTGCTGGCTCCCTATGACAGAAGCCACCTGTTGATGTCTCTTTCCACCTGTATCAATAACACTATCTGGGTGGGGCATTGGCTCACTCAGCTCATCTCAGACTTTTCAATGACAATAACGTCCTTCACACTGTTGTTGTAATGCAAACGTGAGTGTCAGACTGCTCAAACAATGAGATTGCTCAAGATCAGATACTCTACACCCCTCACCGAGTTTCACCTGTGAGAGTTTAGACAGAACAAAAACACTCCTGAAGAACTGGTTAGGAGCCATGAAGTCATATTGACCATGTCACTATTGATTGCTTAAGAAGGATTTTAAGTAATCAGAGAAATGTCTTAAAACTTCCGGTTATCATGCGGTTATTAAAAAGTTGGCATTTTTAAATCTTGCTTTTCTCAAAACAAAAAAGTTAGACTCCAAAAATTCAGTTTTCCATAAAGTTAAGTGACTCAGAAGAAAGACAATACAATAGAAATCATCAAAACTGATTCACCAGACTTTTATTCTCTGGTATGGGTGAAGCTCCAAAAACACTGGATCCTACATTTCCTGAAATGCAACTATTTCGTATCTTTAACTAGACCCTCCCTGCTTGTTAAATACCTACTTCTTTCGCTATGCTTCAAGTGTAAAATTGGTGGAATGCCCCTTTAATTTCAGGAAAAGTAAGCCTGACTGGTCCAAGACTGGATGTAGCTCAACGGTGGAAAAAACACTAAATAACAAGAGCACTACATTTCAAAATAAAGGGCAGCACGAAAGAAAAGAGGACAGATGACTTCGGACTCAACATTATAAAATGATGTTTCTATATGACAAGAGTTCATAGAGGATCATCAAAGGATCACGTGAAATCATCGACTGTTACCTGTAAACATACCGTGTCCACAAAAACAGTCACCGACCGACCAGCCAGCTTTAATCTACTGTGACCAAACCACTTTATACACACAGACAGTGTCACACCGTTGGGAGGGTTACACACACACACACACACACACACACACACACACACACACACACACACACACACACACACACACACACACACACACACACACACACACTTTCAAACAAAGCTGGAGTTAATATTTCCATGCTTTTCTCTTGTGACTAAAAAAAAATGAACTGTCTCACAAATCAGGATTAAGTTAACCTGCACGTAGCTGGTTAGACCCACTTACTGTCTGACTGGATGCTCCGTAGCAAACAGCAAATTATTTTAAAGAATTGAATTTGAATCTTCCATAATTATTTTCTTTTTCAGACGCAAACACAAAACAAGAGTTTAGAGCCACGCTAGCAGCTTTGTGACAGCAGTTTGAACTAAATGCTAACAGTAGCATGCTAACATGCTGATGTTTACTATCTTATTTTAGTGTGTTAGCATGCTAACATAAGCTACGTGGCACGAAACACCACTGAGGCTGATGGGAATGTCAGAATTCAGAAATAGTGATCACAATTCATACTCGGAGGAACATGAATGTCTGAACCAAATTTCATTGCATATCCAGTCATCACCAGGAGATTTTACTCAAAAGCACAAATGTGGATCTCACTGGTGGCGCGAGACGAAAAGTCATTCGGATTCTTCTTCTGCTCGACACCACGAATGTATAATTGGGTAATAGTTGAGATATTTCAGTCTGGACCAAAGTGGTACACTAAACACTATTGCATTCCACAGAACCACCAGCATGGATCAAATCCAACTATGCAGAGCAGCAGATCTCACTGATGATAATGTCAAGCCTTCAGGCTGGCCCCCGTGAACTTGGGTCCCCGTTACAGATGCCTCGCCTACACCACCAGGCCTCCAGGACACAAAGCGCAGCCAAAGAGACGGCTTATGTTGTCACAGCTGCTCCAAGGCAGTGCCACTGTTATGCCTTAGATCATAAAGACTTCAGTGTTCCTCTACAAGCGCACCGCCCTCTGTCACTGATAAACCCCCGGAGCATAAAAACACCACGATATCACGCTATAACATGCTGATAAAATGAGGAGGACGCTGGTGCAAGAGCAAAACCATGAACAAAAAGATCAAAAAGAGAAATGCTCATTGTAGTATTAGCATTCAACTTACCCGCTGATGACGGATAATACTTGTAGACTTCCACTGATATCACTTAAGAAGCGACAAAGTATGAAACAAGCAAATGCAAAAACACGGCTATTTTTGAATACTGTACTGTATGATGGATGAAAGAAACCCCACAGACATTGGTGTTCCAGCAGGTTCCAGCAAATGAGATTTACTCACCGTGTGTCAGTGCTGAGCGGTTCAGCAGGTTTACTCTCCGTCTGGGAATATTCAAGTTCAGACTTTCTTGCAGGAACTGGAATCTTCTGTAAATAAAGTTGAGCAAACACAGTTGCACTTATGCAAAAATATCCCAACAATTCACAGAAAAAAGTCTTCCAGCTCCCCGAGAGACACGTTCTTGTCTTTGAATTATTCTAACCAGCTCATGTTGGAGCTTCCTGGTTTCTCACTACTAAAAAAAGAGCTTGAGAGGGTTGATGCCCCTCTCTCTTCCTTAAGCTCAGGGTGTGTCGATTAATATTTGACTTGGCTTTTCCTTTGTTGCTTTCACTTCGTCAGTATGTTGGTCTAAATGAGATGTCAAACCACCTCGACGGCTGGAAACAGTTGGAACATTTCAGAGACTAAAACCAGGGATCTCTCTTTTTTTTTATATATATATATATATATATATATATTTTCCAATAAAATGATTAAGTTATTATGGGATCACCAACTTTCTGACTTGGTGCCTCACCTGGCCGTAGATGTCCGCTGAAGGAGAAGATCGGGATCTCTCGTGCAAACAGGTGCTTTTAGTTCTCTCCTCTGATTCCGGATCTAGTATGTTATCAGCTGACCGGTACCGTCCGGAGGCTCTTTTTTCCGGCGCTTTCTTCTGTATATTCCACCGGGCCTCATACTCAGCGAAGGTGCCCAGTCTTTGCTGGTCCTGGACGGACTGCTTGTGTGCAGAGTAAGGAACTCCGCGGGCCTCCTCAGCTTGATCTCTGCCCGTCATTCCTTTCACCGTGTCCTCCGCTGCGCTGGCGGAGGCAAGATCTCGGCCCGGGTTCTTGGTTTGAAGGGGCATGTGATTGGGGAAACCTGGCTTCCCACTTTCCTTGAAGAGTTTCTGTTGGTTCAGTGAGGAGCTTGACTTTTCACTGAGAGTTAGATCTTCTTTCACCCCGACTTCATGGATTTTGTCCGGTTCGGAGAAAGACCTCACCTTCTTTTCTGCAGGAAAGCGCTTCCGGCCTCCGATGCGAGTTACCTGAGCGCTGGAAAGTCCTGAATTACTCATTACTGACTCCGTGACGGTCGGCAGAGGGTTGATATCTTTACGAGCGTGCGCTGAGGATGGGTAGTTAGGCAAGGCCTCGGCTGCAGACTGCTCCAGTAAAACAGGCTCTAGGTCTCTCCTCCTGAAAGAGGTAGCCTTGAGCACCCTCGCTTGTGCTTCCTTCAGATTATCCTTGTAGGTATTAGAGAAGGAGCCATCTGCCGAGGTTGGGGGGGTACTTTCAGTGGACTTCCGGACATCCTGACTTTCTTCAGTCTCACACTCAGCACCAGGGAGGGTAGCTGCACTCATACTTTTCTGCAGCCTCGCTCTTCTCATCTGGATTTCGTTTCTCAGCGTGGTGGCAAAACGTTCGCTGCGCTTCACCTGCTTGCCTTCGAGGGACTCCTCGGAGTTTGTGCCTCTTGTTTTCTCGACTTGGTCGGCGGCATCCATGGACAGTGAGTGAAGCATCGGGGTTGCCTGGGGGCAGATCTTGTTGCTCACTTGGCTGTGATGTCTGATGTCTTGGGGCGGCTCTCTGTGCTGCAGTGGCAGAGACCTCCGTTGTTCGGACTGTCTGCTCGGAGGGTAACTCGTGCACTGAGCCTCTGTGTTTTGTGAGTTGTGTCCTCTCTGGCCTCCCCTATCATCAGGGTTGGTTTTAAGTACAGAGGTTTCTAGTACGGTGGTAACTTGGTGCTTGCCGTATCCATTACTGTCTTTACCGTATGAGGAGTGTTGCTGTTGTTGGGGCAGATGGTACTTGACTTTGGTGACTGTCTGCGGGCTGAGAGAGCCCCGATCATTTCCAGTCTGTGCCAGACACGAGACGCTCCTCCTGTCCTCCGGTATTCCTGACAGAGACGGGGCGTTGGGCTGGGTGGGCTGGCAGGTAGTGACACAGTAGTATCGGCTCGGTCCGCTGCTCTCAGTGTTCTGATCAGTGGCTGTGGAGGACAGGGAGGTGCTGAGGTTCCTCCTCTGGTTCTGGCCAAAGTGTTGTGTAGAACCGTTAGTGGGCAGTTCCTGCATGCTACTATAGTAACCACCAGCAGTCTGTGGCTTTGGTACGGATGAAGCCCAGGGTTGAGGATAGAAAGTGCCTTTGTCACTGTGCTGTCTTTGATGGTAGGACTGGCTAACGTGGGGGGGTTGGCCTTGCCGAACATCACTGCTGGACAGGGAATACTGCTTGTTTGAGTTGAACTGGTTGTAACTGGATTTATCAGACAAAGTGTAAAGACTGTCACTGTCATTCTTCGGGGAAATGTTGTGGCGGCGATTTTCAGAGGAACCTTTGCCGGGTATGTGTGAGTCAGGTCCTTCCGGGTGAGCAATAACGTGCCCCCTTTCATGTACCTTAGTTGCAGCAAAACTATCGCTGCGTGCAGGTGGAGGTGGAGGAGGTGGAGGAGAGGGGGAAGCAGTCTTCTTCTTTTCAGGGACGTTCCACACTGGTCCAAAGCTGATTCTACTTGAAGTGGAATGACGAGAACCAGCCGAGTCCTCGGTCTGTGGACCGTCGCCGCCTGAGCCGACTCCTGGCATCTGAAAATACATCAGCTTGTCGTCCTGTTTGAGGCCCTCAGTGGCCAGACTCTGGGCGTTTCTACCACTGATGTGCTTTCCTCCAGCATCCCACTGACCGACTTTATAGAGCATGTTCTCCGTCGAGGCAGCATTGCTTTTTGAGAGGGTGTAGTCGGGTGTTCCTGAGCTGGTGGAGAAAGAGCTGTAGGCCGAGTCTCGTTTCCCTCCTCCGAGGTGCTCCATGCTGTTGTTTGACTTGGCAGGCGACAGCTGACCGGCCGGGTATGGATGCGAGACATGTTCTAGACTGTCCATGCTGCCGTGAGAGCTGAACTGGTCGGACACCCTGCGCAGGTTTGTCTGCTCCCAGCCGGTGGAGAGATCAGTCGAAGATGAGCTGGAGGTTTAGAGGAAATTACAAAGTGAGAAAATACAAAAAAAAACTTCTGCAAAAGATGAATGAATTATGTGATCTCATTCTGTGCCGACATGGCCAGTTAATTTAGTCACATTTAGATCTAATTAACTGCAAGCTTTTGAAATGAGCAAAGGCAGATTAAACACATTTAATACACCTTTGTACACAAATCCATGTTTATGCAGGGCTATAGCATGGTTAATGCGAGGTAAGCCTCCATATTATCATATATTGTTCAAAACTGCTTCATGTCTAACACTCAAAACTCCAGAGACAATCTTCAGGATCCCAGAGCTACCTTGCATCATATCTTGTGTGCCAAACTGCCGTGGGCGGAGACTGTGTTTTGGCAGTCTCCGATTGGCTCTCATTGAACTTGGTGGAGTGCCAGGAGTGAGGCCTGCTTATGGGTTCATTCCGCCTGCAGAGAGGGCAAAGAAACACAGACTGGATTAGAGACCGAACCTTTATGGAAAACAGTATGTGCTTCCACATATGAAGGAGTACATCTGGAAGTCACAGCTAAAGCTACTAATGCAACTGAGCAAATTACAAAACCCATGTATTTTTTTTTTTTTTTATGTTTAAATGTAATATTAAATGTTTATGAAGATTGTTGCATCTATTTATGAAAATATATGTACAGGTTAGATACATTAGATATTTTTTTTATTAAATCACATGGCTGTCAGACTTCTGATTAGATTTCTTTTTTTATTCTTTTGAAACGTTGAAAAGCACACTGTTGTAGGACGTTGGAGGATCTATATATTTGTAAGCAAACACAAGCTAAGTTATAAAAATGTACTTTCTATGAGGACAGTGGTTGGAGCTCAGGCTTATTTTCTGATTGCAGTGATAGAGCTCCTGTGTTATACCAGTTATTGTTGTGTTGTAATTTTTTTTTTTTTTAACTCAAAAAAAGTAATTGTTTTCCTGCATCTAGGATGTTTTGCAACATTTCAGATTGACTCCAACATTCACACATAGAAACCGTTTTTAATCTATGTTTCTGCTTAATCATGCATTTACAGTAACATATGAAACATACCCTTTAAAGTGGCTCTTTCTGAGATGCATGTCAGAAGGTAAACAAGATTTAAAAAACATAAACCTGAATCAAATACACTTTTATTTTAACATAGACAGAAAATATATGTTCACACATTACTGGAAGACAATGTATTGCATGCTGTACAAATGGGGTGACCACCATTCATCTAATGATATGAACCACAAGACGATACACAAAAGGCATGCCGATGGGTCAGGTGGTGAACCACAAGAGAGGAAGAGTTTCTGTGAGAGGACCGAAGGTGATATCAAGACTAGACGAATGATTTATATGACAGGAAAGCAGGAAGGAAGGAGAGGAAGAAAAAAGGGAATGTGTGCTACTGATTACGATGAAGCCACAGAACCGTACCTCATGGAACTTCGCAAAATCTTCGTAAGAAAGCTTCTCGCCACATGCACGTCATTCTCTGAGGGCATTTTCTGAGCTACAAAATCCACCATTTTCATATTCCTAGGCAGCGGGAGGAGGAACACACAAACACTAAGAGCTCACCGAGAGTAGACAGGACAAACAGCACCTGACACTTAAGACTGTTGGGTAGTTGGAGGTTTGTGCACACAGAGGTCTCAAAAACTCAGCAGGATAAAGGTTCCCTAAATCTCTTGTGATCAAACTCAATTATGACAAAGTATTCTACTTGACGGGACAGGAGAGTAACTCTACAGCACTGTACTGTAAATGTCTGCTCATATATGGTGTTGTAGCGCCCTCTCCTGGTCAAAATACAGATTGTTCATGTCACAATTTTTTCAGTTTCATGGAAGTTGGGACACGTGAGAAAGGCCGTACAATGTTTGACGGACAGACGAACACATTACAAAACGCAAACACCACAACGAAACAGACTCAGTTTCACTCATCTCTCATTAGGCTCATTATCGGAACAGGACGTCGCTGAGGTGAGCTGGCTGCGCTCAGACTCTGCCATATGGTCCCTGAGGGAAGAGGAGCCCAGCATGGGCCAGGGGGGGCTTAAGAGAATCGAGAATCTCTTACACAATCAGATCAGCCACCTCACCCCTCAGTCCAAGCTGTCGTCTGCCTCCCAGACAGCCTCTCTGTCCCCTATGAGGTTCATAGCTGACATAGTTTGACAGGAAGCAGGGACTTTGGTAGCAGTACTACGTAGTTACACCCGTAGTGATAGTGATCAGAGTTGTATGGAGAGGAGATGAATTGGGCCCCACCCAACAAATTAAGTTTATATAAAGAGGGTTAGTGTTATTTTCTCACAGTCCATGCTTTAAAAGGAAGACATTATATTTGTATAAAAAACAAGCCTCTAATCCTGTTGTGTCCTGATGTAAGTTTCATCAGTTTACTACAGCTGGAACTTGGTTACTACTTTTACTGAGAGGGAACATTGGTGCTCCACTGGTGAAGAATTTTAGACAAAGCTTTGCTTGCTTTCATTCTCATTGGACTCAAGACTTGCCCTACAAAGCCATGAGGTCAGTAGGTCTTGCCCCTTCAGTCACCTTGTCTAAAGGCCTTCAATGATCTGATGACAAGAGGGCCAAACAACAGCTTCCTTCGGATGGAGTTCTGAAAATGTGGTAAATTGAATACTAAGAGCTATTTGCACCTTACACTCCTTTTACAGATGAGAATTTTCAGATTGAGACAGAGATTTGGTTAAGCTCGATAAAAGTGGGACAATTCGACAAAATGAATTGTGGATTAGAGTTAAGGCCTATTTGGAGGACAAAGAAAAGCCAACATGGAGCTCAGTCTTCCTTGTCTCCTCGCAGTCTGTGTTTCTGGGGCACTTGGAGCTAGCCACACATGGCGCTGGCTATTGGTATGCAAATGAAGCGGGTTTTATTAGGCCTATCGTCAGGGCTACAGCTGGGCCAGCACAGATATGCTAGGAAAGTGAATCAGTTAGTTGGAATGGGGGCAGGGGGAGAGTCTGTTTTCTGAGTGATCAGTTTAGAGCCTGATTTCACTTCAAATTTGTCCAGTACCAACTGGTCCACATTCACAAAGAAACAGCCCGCACATACATTACATACAACACCAAACAGAGCACTCATTAAACCTGCGGACAAACTAATGGTCAGTTAATTAACAACACTTTGGGAGAATATTCACAGATTATTTCGTTTTACCTACAATCCTTTTCCTTCAAAGATTAATTTGGTTTTTAAATGCTAAATCCTGCTGATCATGGCTTAACCCAAATGAAGGATGACCTCATACTGAATGATAAGACAAAAGCAATCACAACAATAACAAGAGTATTAGGATTAAAAAAAAAATAAACAAGCAAAGAAGGCCCCAATAATTCACTGACACACAAAAGGCAAAAATCTGCAGGTTTGACAGCGTTCAAACACAAAAGTCAAAAGTTTAAACTATGAAAAATTATTCATACATACAATACATTTCATTCAAACTCACCAAACATTTGGATGGAATTTAGAAAGGAGACAAAGAAGAAATGTGGTATCCCAAAGATACTCCAGCAATACGAGACTGGAGCTCAGTTTGGACAACAAAGTGAGAGGAGTTGCACCCCTGTGCTGGTCAGGCGCCGCATTCCATAGACACTTCAAAGACAGGCCAAAATAAAGAGACATGCAGACCGCCGAGGTCTGAGCATCATCACACAACTCTCACCGAGCACCCTTCCTCCAAACACACACCAACCGACACCTCACACCTAATATTCAACACTGAAATGGCCATTACCAAAACTAAGTTCTCCTGACAGAATTAGCTTGAGCAGAGGGGGAGATTTCCTTCAGGATTACTGGTTTTTTTTTTTTTCCTGAAGAGGGGGTGGAGGAGTGCAAGGAGAGGGAGGAGGGCTATTGTCACAGCCAGTCCCCTTGGAGTATTCCCCTACCTTTCATTGGCTCCAAGGGGCTAATATGCTAATGATGGGATGAAATGCCGGACTCTTCTCTTCCCATCTCCCCCGTTGTGAGGCAGACATGCATTTCAACCATTACTATGGCAACAGGTTGATCTCTAGGGTGCAAGGGCACCCTGTTTCCTGAAAGCCTTGGGTAATGAGCATTGCAAGGGCCCAAAAAGGGATGTCGGCAACACAAGGCAAATACAACTTGGTATAAAAAACTATTGACTTATTTCAGATTGTGTTGTACTTTTGAGTCTGAAGGAGAAAAACTGGTCATACATAGTCATTGATGCTCATTTTCTATTTGGTATATTTCATATAAATCTATATGAGGAACGTATTTTCCTTTTAAACTACGTTAATTGGCTTTGTAGTCAACGTAGTGTGGTGTCAGGTGCCACCGAATTCTGCTGTCCAACTTCCACAGTTAAAACTGACTTGATACTCCCCTTTGGACTTTAAAGCTATCGTATAACTACTGACATGTGTTATGATGTGGTTCCATATTGGAAATGATTAACAATGCAAGAGTTCCAGCTGCTGTGCAGTTTGAAAGAAATAGCCAATTGTGTCTTTTGATTTTCTGGCTCTTAACTTTAGGTAACATGTTAAAGTACAAAAAAAAAAAAAAAAAAAAAAAAAACTCTTTAAAATTTAGAAAGCTCTTTAATCCAAACTGATATTTGCATTTGTTTCCGAGGGGGGAAACATCCCTGCACTACTGAGTGACCAACAAGTGTATTTTTCTTTTCTTTGTAAAACGTGCTCTGGCACACCAGCAAGAGGTCTGGTGAGAGGCAAGAAGATTAGTGAAGAACTGTTGCAACCTAAAGCTGATAGGAAGGCAATAAAATTCACAGTCATCTATTGTGAGGGAAGCAGTCAGGCATACAATCCAAACAAGGTTTTCATTGTGAGAACCAGCGATTGGATTATGTTCCTCACAAGTTTAACAAATGCAACTAATATCATAGAATGCTAAAAACATCTTTAATCTAAACAAATAAAAACATGTAACAACAAGGGGTCGACATTAACGAGTTGAATATGATTTGTCATGCTGTGAATGTGGACAAAAAAAGCATTTCTGGTCTTATTTATTTCATACTTGACTTGAAAAGATGGAGGGCTGCATTTCTCAGACAACCTCCTGTGGTGTAATCGTAGATAGTTGAAATATTCATTAACAACCAAACTCCCAAGTTTTTAGAAATTAATGTCACTCTTTATCATTTTAGCTTCTTGGCCTAGTGTCTTTGTTGGTCGCTATTAAACCCAACCATCAAACTCAGACTACAATTCAGAAATGGAAATTAAAAATTAGGGGTAGCTGCTAATAATCAGCGAGGTCAGTTCACCTATCAAAGTATGATAACGACTCAAAACAAAGCGCAGCATCATGTGCAGTGTTACTGGGCAGAAAAATGCTGAGGTTGTTTTAAGCACCCTACCTGCACTTTTGCAGGTGAGCTGTTGGGTTCCATTTGGTCCCTAACGGGTCCCACAAAGACCTCCTTCAGCAAACCTACAATCAAACCAGTCATGTTTGGGGTGAGAGAGGTGAACCGTGAGCAGCATGTAATGACCGGCACATTCCTGGGCTGAGTGGCATTCCAGCTGTCAAGTCAGCGGCTGCCTGCGCTGACCCATCGCCCACAGACACCTGGAAATCTTTTGTCTGAGGCAGCATCACTGGAAGTCCTCCCTGCATCATCATGTCCGAAACGATGTCCATTTATTACTTTTCAGGTTTTATTGGGCTAATCAATGATGAAGAGCGCAGGCATAAATTCACCAACAACCTATGAAAGCATACAACTGGGCCGCAGCTGAAGAGCGAGACACCAGAACATAAGTGAAGCAACAACAACACATATTGTGTGGATTAACCATAGTAATAATAAAAACACTGACATACTGTGGACTACAATCCATAAAACTATAGCGTATAATAGTGCAAGAGAACATGTACAAAACGGGAAAATCTGTTGTAAAGGTGTGAAGCTATTAAATCTTGATGTAACGTCAGCCGTGACTTGATCTGAACGTCGTTCCCTGAGGGAGATTTTCCCCATAAACACTCCGAATAGGTGCTATGTGATGACAAGATTTGTAATTTAAGATGCTGAATATGAGTGATAAACACCGCAAAGCATAGTGAAGATATCACTGCAACCCAAACGAGCGATCATGGCATAAACAATAAGCCCGACCACGAAGGCAAATTATTAGTGTTTATTTTATAATAAGTGCAAAAAAAAAAAAAAAAATGCACGTCCAACACGGATTAACCAGTTCTTCCAGGAGTTTGCAGAGTTGTTGTGATTGTTGCGATCAAAAATGCTTGATTTTTCAGAAGTTTGTCTCAAAAATTGTGATGTCGTTTGTGGAGTATTAAGTGAGTTTTTTGCAGTAAAATTACAGGAATTTCTTTGAACAACTACCCGATAAAGACTCGTATGTAATCATCTCTGATAATAAGCATGGGGGCGGAGGGGGAGAGCCCTGTGGAGTTATTTTTATTAATAAAGCAGGTTTTGTTTGGAAATGCTACTTCATGCAGTGATACATTCAGGAGAGCTTCTGTTGACAACATATCTTGCGGAAAGATTTCGAGAATTTTGCAAAATTTCGAGCTTTTGCAAATATTGTGCCGATTGCTTGAATTTGTGTTTATTATTGCGATTACAAGATCGTGATGTCCCGGAAGGACTGATTAACCCTGATCATACCTCATAAAATGTACATGTATGTATGTAAATGAACAAACAATTCTTCATGTCACTTTACAGGAAACACAGTTCCAAGCAACTTTTTCTTATTAGACTGCTTAAAAGAAAACTTCCTGTAAAACAAGTGAAATCGAATTCAGTGACTCGCTGTTATCTCACCTCGGTAATGGAACAAACCAAAAAGGATCAGAGGGGTGCAGTCAAGACTATGAATCATTGAAATCTCTAAACTATTAATTCCTCACTTGAGACCGCAACAATTTTAAGAAATCTGCTTACGACAAGAATTCAGTGTGCAGCATTCCCAACATACTTCAGAGGCTTATTTAGTAAAACAAAGCTGCACTGCAACCCTGCTGAACGCTTACACTGTAACTTATTCCTGTAAGCTTTTCCAGGAATAATTGGATTGTGCACTGAAACTCAGTGCAGTCTTCATTCATCTAAAACAGCCACATACATGTTGGAAACAACTCTTTTTGACGCTGCAACAGCTGTAAGGAAGAAACACAGACGTCGCCTCCTGCTACAGTAGGCGACTTCTTTTCAGTGCAAAGTAATGAGGCGTGTTCGAGACTGTGGTGCTTCTGTAATAATGCCAGAAGGGGGAAACCAAATACCACAACAAACTTCGAGCCTCTTGTTTGTACAGTGTAATGGTTCACTCCACAGTTAGTTGCATGCACAGCAAATGCCTTAATGGGAGAGGAGAGGAATCCAAACGGCAGGGGTCCTCGTGGAGAATAAAATCCTGAAAGGCCACAGACCGCAAAAGCAAACAAAATAATGTGAACACATTCTGGAAAAAGAGTTTAACTTTTGTGTGCTTCACAACCTTTTAAGACAACACGGGGCATCCATCAGTGCTTCAAATTGTCTGTTTCTGTGAGCTCCAGGTGTCAAACCGTTTTCTTTTTTTCAGGAAAGTTACAGTTGTAGAGCTGATCCAAAGAGAAGTGTCAGCCATTTACAGTTTGGTGACACATTACTAGCTACTCATTTGCCACATTAACAAAAATAAAACTTTTGGATTTCACTCAGTCAACAATAACAAGCTGGAATGCATTCAAATGTAATGTGGTCATGTGAAACAATTATTAAGTTTCTTTTTTTCTTGCTCTGTGAAGCACTTTAGGATTCATTGTTGTATGAAAGGTGGTATATAAATAAATCTGAGTTGAGTTGCGTTGCCGTGTTTATATGCAGTAGTTAAAGTTGTTTTACACAAATTGTGCATGAAATGTGCAATTTAGCCACAGCTAACACCCTGATTTAGTTTTTAATGCACAGACAGATTTATTGTCCAAAATGCAATTATCTGTAAAACCTATACTTCTTCATTTGACATGCAGGAGCTGCAGCACAGAGTGAACTGTAGTTTTGTTGAGGCATGTGCAAAGGTGACAACATGCTTTCCCACACATAACCACACCTATGTGTTCTCTATGTGACGCGTGACAAGCCTCTCCTCTGCCCCTCTTCCATATGACATTACACCGACTGTCTCCCATTAGTCACTACATGCAAAAATTCATGACTGGCTAAATCAAGCTCCTCCCTTCTGCAGCCTGTGAGGAGACCACACCTGTACACAAGAGCAAGTTCGGACAGCTTTCTGATCTCCGCTCAGCGATCCACCATTATCCCTGACATGCACAGGCACAGATGAAGCTCTAAGCAAACATCAGAGCTCCGTGTGGGGACGGGTAGTAGTGGAGAAAGTTGGAAAACACTTCCAAACCCCAGCACCGGTTTTCTTCTCGACATGCAGACAGGAGTTGGATTGAAAGCAGAAGAAATGGTGCTGGAATTGAAGCTTTGGGGTTCAGTAATGAACAACTATCACTCTGCTGTATTCTAAATCAGACACAGACTTGTTATTGTGGCCTTGGAAAATGAGTGAGTGGAGATGCTATTTGAGACGGACCGAACAAAACAAATTCTTCAACACAGATGAGCAGAAGGAACTACGAGTCCCGGGGGACAGAAAGTCTGTGTAAAACGCATTATGAACAATAAGACTTGTCCTTGTAAGGAAATGTCTTTCTCCATTTAGAGTCCCCAGCATACTAAAATGACAATCTCCAGATCCTTTACTGATCCCGGCTGCTCTTCTGTAGCTCAATCTAGTCACAATTTACTCTGTTTAAAAAAGGGAAAATACACAAATAATGTGAAAACAGACACTTCAGCTGGCTAGCTAGCAAGAAAGTAATTAGCCACAACACTTAGAAATATTAATATATTATATATAAAATATTGTTACTGCATGTGATCCCATTTTCAGTTGATTACTTGTCTAATTTCTCCAAAAAAAATAAATCCACTCAAGATATTTCACTCAAAGCACACTCGTAACTACTTTAGTAAATATGCTAATGTATAATATAAACGGTCTGCAGTCAAGAGGTATTAACGCAGCTTTATAATCATTTTAAAGGTCATAGTTTGTTGTGATGCGTACCCATCCTTCAAACCGTTACCACAAAATTAACTAATGAACCACAAACTTTCACAGGTCTTTTCTTCCTTTTCTTTTCCTCTAAAATGTTTGTGACTCATTTTGAACCAAGAAGCGTTCTCATAAAGCAAATATCCGTGACTACACATTAATATCTCCACCTTTCTGTAGAAATGCAGGTGCGAAAATAGTGGGTGTGATGCGGGTGGTCCACACCGTCTTAGCCACTTCAGTGTGATCTAATCAAATCAGAAAGATGTGATGACTGATACTGGTTAAACCCCCAACAACGTAACGTTATGTTTAAGTATCAATATAATAATTAAAGGTATAATTTAGTTTAGATTTGACTGGCAGTGGTGTGGTCATCATATAGGGATTGAAATTACGCTGAACTCTTGATTGGTGCAGCGAAACATATGACATCACATCTTCCAACTGAGCCTTGCCCACTTTAAACAAGGGGTATACTCTGAACGGACAGGGGAGACCTGCAAGGAGCAGATCATGTGACTAATGGAGGAAGCTGAAGGCCCTAAAACTTTATTAAGTTACTGTGCAGTTTCATTTAGTTGCCTCACTACTTATACTACAAACCCTATTAAACCAAATTGGGCCTTAAAAGACAAATTTGCTCCAAATATAACATTACAAATATGGCTAAATAACTAACATACGCCCTCCGAAAAATGACTATATATATAAGCTATTATATAACATAACATAATTACAGATTTGAATAGCACTCAAAGTAGCTGCAGAAGAAGTTCAAATGCTAACTCGGCTGTTGTATGGTCACTTGACCTGCTCTTGCAGGTCATAGTTGTCTGTCAAGAGTCTCCTGAGAAAAGCAATTATACAGATACAAACACTCTCTCAGGTAAAATAACTATAACGAAGAGTTTTAAATCTGGCAGAAAAAAATGTGTTCATGTGGGAAACCAAGTAAGAAGCTGACAAGGAAAATACATTTTTAGGTCCTTTAAATTCTCCCAAAATAAAATGACTAAGTATACACACATTTGTGATGTTTGTGAGTTTATGTGTACTCTTGCATGATATTTATAACAGCATACGTTGGTCAAATGAAAACAGATTGTTACAGATCGCGAAACGTCCTTGTTTCCAGATCCCACTGCAAGATAAACATGTCTATTGAGAATAAAACACAATAAGTGAGATTCACAGCCTCGTCCTTGTGGAGAGATAAATGGTGAATTGACTTCCTTGTACGGTAGAATTTGTTCAGGGATTACGTTATGATTATGATACAATACAGAAGAAAGACAGACAGAAAAGAGGGACAATGAGACTAGTGTTTCACGCACAATGAGGCCGATTGTAAGACCTCTAGTTGACAAATGATTCATCAGTTAAACAACATATCAACACTAAACAATCCAATGAAGTCAATAAGTCACAAGGACGGGTTTTGACAAAAAGAGTGAATGTAATTATTTGTTGTGGGTTTACTGTTTCTTTAGAATAAAGGGTAAGAAGTGTGGTATAAGTGTTGCTATAAGAGAAAACAATGCAAACGAGATATGCCTTATCATCGAGGTGTGAGAGCAACTGACGACGAGATGTGCTCAACTGATAAAAATGTTTTTGTTTATTTAAATCTCAGCGTCATGTAGCGTTGTTTGCATAATAACTTCCCCTTGTGTGTCCCTGTCACACCTGCCTCCAGGGGATTTAACAGTTACAATGATGTCATCCAAAACCTTTTTCTTCCTCCTTTCAACTTTGTCGTCATGAAAAACTGTCTCAAGCCGTGAAGTCTTGATGACAACAGCACAAAACAACCTGGCAGAACAGGACCATCCAGCTCCCAAGAAATCAACAGTGACAACGCAGAGCTACAGACAAACAGCCACGAGGGCCAGGCTCTCCCGTCTCCACTCCTCCATCACCTTGGTTTGTTGGAGAGGTTACCACGGTGACCTGTTAGGGCTAAGGGGGAGGTGACAGCAGCAGATGCAGGAGGAGAAGAGTGGGGATTGGTTACCTACCTTTTCACCACCAGACTGAGGGTCTTGTGGGAGCCTTTCACCAGGCAGATTGCCTCCTGTCTGAAGCCACTCAGGGGAATCTCGTTGATGTTGACAAGCTCGTCTCCCACCTGGAGACTTACAGCTGCAGCCTTGCTGCCCTCCTCAACCTGGAACACAAACACAGCAGATGATACCTAAATATTTCAGAATACCAACTTTTGCTGCAAGCGACGAGCCACGATATTTAACATTTTAGCAATCTTAAACCATATCAGTACTTCTTTCGGTTGCTTTCTCTCAAAAGTTCTTTCATTCTATTTTGTTCCCATAACACCCATTCACCGGCCGCTTGAATTAAACTCAGGACACTCTACAGAAGAGAAAGATATGAAATGCTAACAGTTGAAATAATGATGTTGTCTAAGCAGTTAGCTGGCAGTGAGCGCCAATATTTAGTTTGAATTGACAACATCCTGATGACGTACTGTGTTTGCTCAGTGAAAGGTGTGGGGATATCGAAGAAGCTACACGACATCAAACTACCTTCATGTACATCTGCCACCGGAAACGTGGACAATACCAAAATGTCAAAATGGATTGTTTCTTTAATTTACATTATGCAAATTATTTGTATTTACAAGAATGCCTGCAAACTTATTCTGTAGAGAATATACAGTTTAAACGTGCGTGCCATGAGACTTGTTAAGGCCACGAGGCTCCTGCTGCTGTGTTGGGAAAGATTTAAGATCACAAATTTTGTAAACTTAAGTTTTAGTTTTGTTTTGAATTATAAAGCATATCTAGGTGCTAAATCAATACTGTGAAAGTGTCAAAATGGTCAGTCCACAGAGAAATGCACAACAAAACACATTTTTAAAAATAAAAAAATGCCCATCTGAATTTTTTCATGTGGCTGATTGAAATGAGTAATTGATTATTAAATTATTATTTTGTTGGTATTACAAAACCATTTATTAAAGAAAATGATGTTACTGATGCTCATCGTAAACTTAATTTCCAATTTTGTAATAGAGGTAAATGCTGAATATTGTGAAATTCATAGTTATCAAATCTTTATGGATGCTGGGTTTTCAAACCAAGAAAAGCTGAACATCAAAGAAAAATGCAGCATAAAGCCACTAGTCTCTGGATGACATGGACTCTGATTTTACAGTGCAACGGTGACAGAAGACACACCACACTGTTTACCATTATTAACAGCAGGTAGGCCAGCTTCTAAAGACGAGAATCAAAGGCTATAAAAATACTTCAAAAAGCTGCTGTCCAGGCCAGTGGCATGATGTAAAAACAAAGCACTGTGTTTGTCTGAGGGCAGACACCTGGAACAACACAAAGGGATGTGTAGTGAACAAAGGAACAGTGCTCTGAACTCAGCAACTCCTCGTAATGATGTACCTCTGGAGGAGATACACTGACACGAAGGCTGACTGGAGATAGAAGATATTAAACTGACAGAAAGTCCAGCTTCGGTCTCTGAAGTGCCAGAAATACCGCGCGTTAAGGTCAGTGCTGTCCTCACTCTGATGCAGAAAGTCAGATATGAGAGGTGCAAGACGGCATGGCTCGGTCTGGAGAGAAAAGCAGCGAGAACTCGCTTGGCAGTTGGCACATTAACACACAAACGCAAAGCTCTGCAGCTGATTATCAGTTCTCCACTCAACCTGTGAGAGGGGGGGCTTGTATGACTCAACTGCAGAAGTATGTGTAGGTTTACAGACCATTACGTCTTATATGGCCTGTATCCTCAGCATGGAGAACCAGAGCCCCACATAGCACTAATCACACTGCAGCCTCTTTTCATTTTTCTGGAGTAGACAGTTCAGCTGGGCTGGATTGGGCATTTTTATGCTGGCTGGCAAGATTCCTGAGCTGGTCCTGATATGGTAGTGTTTCTTGTGAAGAGTCACAGCCTGTTATATTGACTGAGTTACAATGTTTGAAATGGATACAAAACACAGCACGTTTACTGAAACTGGAAAACTATTCTCACCAGAAAAAAAGCAGTTTGACTCATTTGAACTGAGGAACAGAAAAGCAACTGCTAAATTAGTAGTTTTAGATTATGCAACATTAACACAAGGTCTTTAATTCGTGGTAAGGGGTCGCATAATGTTGGTTGTCAAAAATCTAAAAGAATAGTTAGGTGAGGTTCTGATTGCTTAAATGATCTTGACACATAGAAAATATAATGTTTTAGATGATATTGTAAAGCCTTTCACTTTAGGTAGTACACTGGATTACAGTGTTTGAGGCCACATCAGGCTGCTGTGAAAAATCCTTTGGGTTGCCTAAAGAAGTATTTTTACATAAAACAGAGAGCACGTACAGTCAGTAGCGCAGAATAAGAAGACAGAAAAAGTACAATTTATACGAAAAGAATGAGAAAGCAAACGTAACAAGAGAGAAAATAGTGCAGCCAAAGTTCTCAGTCCAAAAACCATCTAATGACAGTACCAACTGTTATCTACAACCTGCTGTGTATATAGTAGATACAAAAGATATATTTTCAGAAGAAATAAAGAATAACAGCAAACAGTGTCACAGAGCAACATAAAAGAAAACAAAAGGGCAAATAAAGCTGGTGTTCATTCAACATCAAGGCAGGAGGTTCACACTGCTTTTCCAAACATTTTTCACCACAGAAGCCCAATCAGCCATGCTGTGGCCTTTGTTTACCATCTTCCTCCAGGCTACAATCAGTCCGACTGCAGCCATCCTGGATTCCTCAGTATCCTCAAAAATAGCCCGATGTCCCTCTGTGGGTCATGAAAGGAAGGATGTGGTGGCAACGAGGGTAAGGAATGTATCTTTTCTGCTGACGGTACTAAACGCAGACTTTATGTACGTTTTTTTAGACGCACACATCACTGACAATGTTCCCTGTAGTTTGACAAGCCACCAGCAAGCGCATAAAACAAACTTACCCACAGCTGACTTTTGCACAACATGCAGTTTTTGTTTTGTTTATTACCATCTGTCCATGTTGCTGTAGACGGAAACATATTTTAAACATTTGCAAGTTCTTGCAGTAAATCATTATATTTGGTTGTAACATAGCTTTGGTCATGCTCACCTGCACATCTGCAATACAGTTCATGACTCTTTTAGTGGCATCTATTGTTGGCCTCACTCTCCATAGGCAGGATCAATGGGTCAGTATGTATGTACTAGTGGGATCTATTGTCAGAAATATAAAATAATACACCATCTATGTCTTCATTAGTGTATAATCACCTGAAACTAAGAATCATTTTTCCGTTATCTTAGAATGAGCCCTTAAGATCTCTCCTTCCACAGAGCGCATCATGTTGCACCACCATGTTTCTACTGGGTCCCAGAGGGGACAAACCAAACACCGGCTCTACAGCATTACTTTTTTGCACGATTCATTGCTACTGTGGATTTTCTTATTCGCTTTGAAGGGAAGGGTGAGATGAGGGGTGTTCAGCTGGTTGCAACCTCCAACGTCGCCAATGAATTTACTGTTTCAGTTCGCTGATGTCATTTTGGACAATACAGATTGGCAATAAATTGTAAAATATCCTGCTTTCATGATACTTCTTTGTCAGCGTACTGTTTCTTACTGTCATTGGCTCTGATTCTGCTGCACCAACAAATGTCTGCAGAGAGAATCGCAGTTGAAACAACAGACTGACAGAAGAAACTCAACTAATCTTGCTGCACACATTACGGGACCTATGCTTCCTCCAGAGGAAGAGTCTGCTGCGTCCCATACACACAGCCTCAGGAGAAGTTAATGTATCCTGTTGTACAGTCAGTCATTGAGTCAATGTCATCTACATGGTACTCTGAGTACTTCCCAGTCTGTGGCATCAAAACATCCCTGCAGAGTCTCACTCTGCTTCCTGTGAACACCTCCTCACAGTCGTCATGGTCGCAGGCTGCTGCTGAACAATGGGTGTGTAGGCGGGGGTGAATGGGGGGAGGGCCGGAGAGCTGTACGCATCCCTACATTTGCATAAAGGCTTCATTTTACGGAAGAAATACACAAATTTATTCCTCAACTTTAAAGGGACATATGCCCTTTAACTTTTGAATGTTCACCAGCTAGTCATTTACTGTCTGCTGCTGTTTAGGTCATTTAAGGAGGCTTTTTACAGCTTTTTCACTGAACTCCGC
Source organism: Embiotoca jacksoni (assembly GCF_022577435.1). NCBI lineage: Eukaryota > Metazoa > Chordata > Actinopteri > Embiotocidae > Embiotoca > Embiotoca jacksoni. The sequence continues at coordinate 9,200,154 of NW_027185296.1, read as the reverse complement.
TGCCAGCTGTAAACAAAAACAACACTGATGGCAGTGAGAGGTAATCACACCAGTAATGACCCCAAAGATATGAGCTCAAAAAAGCTTAAACACATGAGCAGAAAGGAACTACAGAGTTGCATGGTGATAATTATGTATATTATATATATATTGCTTATGGCTGCTTTAAAGTGGGTTTTAAATGCATCCATGTTATCACACGATTGGCTGGTTTTCCCTCAAACCGTTTTTAGTTCTGACAAAAGGGTGTCTGTGCAACCCGAGTTTCAAAAACTGTCAAGTACAAAAAGCTGGAATGGAAAGCCTGATCACATTTGTATTGTACATATTCTTTCATCAGAAATGTTCTGAATTTTGTGTTCAGAGAGAAGGAAACCTTTGACAAGTCTGGTTCATTTTCAGTTTAAAAACCTGACTTAAGTCGGGTATCAAACAGCATTCTTGTTGTAACGGTGCAAAATCTGAAAATGTTGAAAACCATTCCCAGCAGTAAACATAGCAGCCCTATTTCTGAGATTCCAGTAAGACATACACTCAGGTATTAGTTCATAATGTCCGCCTCTGTGAACATATTAATGTTCAGTTTTTACTCAAACTTACAGAAGTGTTGATTCAACTTTATGATAATTTTGATGGATCCAGTTTGTGGCACGTATTACATTATGCAGAGTTGTTTCTGTTATTTGCTCCAGCCTCACTGATATAAATGAGAAACAAATAACCTTCATGAAGGTAGGACGGTGAAGGTGGGCGTCATAAAGTTGTAACTGAGTGTGTTGAAACTTTAAGCTTTCCAGCAAAAAATTACCATCAAACAAAAGGAATTCCAGCTTCCCATAGGAGACTAAAAAAAAAACTATTTTTAAAATAAGACCATGAGGTTTGTCCCAAACTTTAAGGTAACACTGAAGGAGCTTTACAATAACTGTGTTTTATTTCTAATGTAAAGGTCGAACAGCTCCATCAAAGAGCACACGGTGTCTCGTTCCTTCCTCTCAGGCTAATCAATAATCCCTCCAGCATTCCCCATCCATACCTCCAAAAACAACGGTCTGTCATGAAGCCTTTTGCCGCACACGAACCATCATCTCATTTCTGTGAATAATCTTTGCCCAAGGATTTGAGCAATTCTGGGGCGAGCGAACGCAGCCAAACTGCTGCCACACAAAGGATTCAATAATTGGTAAAACCTGTTTACCTGCAGGTGATTTATCACAGCGTGTTAAGAATAAAGACCTGATTGCAGTGGGTCTGGTACTGGTTTTTCAAGACCAAACAATATTTTCTTCCATATAAAATGTGATCCTGGCAGAGGAAACATGTACGAGGTGCATGCCCAGCTGTCTTGTGTAAAACAGGATTATTTAAGTTTATTGAGACGAAGGACTTTAAGTCCATGAAGACCTTGAGTATAACCGGAGCTATGAGAGGAATGTTAAGAATTTTAATTAGATCCAGGATATTTCTTAAACCAATACTCCGAACCTGTCATCAAAGTGTGGACCCTTTTTTTATTATCCTTCACCGGAGCGCCCTCAGAGAATGCATAGAAGACAGAAAACGGCCAACAAAAGTATTGATTTAGGCAGACGAAGGGGCACGCATGTTCCTTGGATGAATGCATAAAATGCAGACATCCTTGCCAAGACCAAACTCTGCTCACCCTTCACGTAGAAAAGCAGACCCATTCGAATTCTAGTTGGAGGAGGAAGATTTTAATTTCTAAAGCGATAAATAGTAAAGTGCATTTCGGCTGAAGTATAAGCAGATATCGGAAAACTAACTCGAAAATCCTCATGGGTGCTGCTGTGTTACATTTCTGATCACTAGGCAGTAAGACGGAGAAATTTGAACAGTTAAGTAATCTGATTTGTCTATATCATAGTGTTTACGTACATTTTTCTCAAGAGCAGAATAAATACAGAGCTTTACTGTTCAGGACAAAATGCTTCAGGTCAGATCAAACCGAACAAATATTATGAGCAGATTGTAGCTGCTGCATTTTTGTTCTTGTACCCATTCAGGCAGGATAGAAACGTTAAAACAGCTCTCCAGAAATAGGACATTTAGGTGCAAGAACAGCCACCAGTATGTTTACCTTTATTTATTTATTTTAAATTGGGAAGATAAAGAGCAAAGTGCACCTCAGTTTATACTGAGTGGACAACTACGTCAGCAGCCTGTTCACATATTTATGTCCTTAGGCAGACAAATGGTGGTAATACGAGACCTTAAACATTTGTTTTTCCATCAACCGCAAAGTAGGGGAACAGTAGGTTTACTTGCATCTTTATCTGGTTTTACAAATAATTCAATGACACACCTTTTATAAATCAGCGGCTATAATCTCAGAGGAGCTCCAAAAGAGCACGAATCACTAACCCCGACTTAATTTATCCCATCATGCCATTCCTACGGGCTTCAGGCTGTCACGGATAATTCACAACATTTTGAAAATCAAACAAAGCTCCAGCATTCCTCCTCCTCCCCCGCTCCTGGTACCACGAGCTACCCTCCGAACTGAAATTTAACCTAGAGCAGAAGCAGGGGAAAGCAAATGTCCAGGTGAGATCTAATAACACACGCCGCAGACTAAGTGACAGAAAACTAAACTCTGAGGCATTTCAAGTCAGCTTGACTAATATGTGTTAAATCTAGTCCATGACTAATTTGCTTTATGAGATTACTGAAAAAAATAAAAAAAAAATATCTTAGTTCCAGCCAGGAAGACTCCGGAAAAACCATGAAATATTATTTCAAAGGAATGTAATTATGCAGATGAAAAGGTGAGAGTTAGAAAGTTGTCAAAAGATTTTAAAGGAGGTCAGATCTCACCATCTGATCCAAACAGCTCCACTTTTGTTGGTCTTCGGAGTGCAGATGTAGCGTTCAGTGACAAAACATTAACAATAAAAAGCAGAAGTCAAGCTGTGCAAATGGTTCACCCCCTCACTATTCAGCAATGTGACCTAGCCATTTAATCTTACAGCTTAAAGACTTAAAATGGCCAGAATGTTAGTCATTTAAATCACATGTTTGCATCGAGCGTCGGTAACGGGGTGACGGAGGTCCTCACTGTGTAGCTCTGGGCCCATATGGTGGAGTTTCGGCCATCTGTGATGAACTTTGGAGCCAATTTGGGTCAATACAGAAATGACGAACAGAAAAAGAAAAATCAAGCAGGAACGCAGCGCCAGACAAACAGGTGCTGCTATCTTACCATGAGAAATTAACGAGCAAGGTCTTTGGTAGTAAATCATTACATGGTCAACGGGGAAATGAGGTTACACAGCTGATCGGGCTGCTCTGTGGTTAGGTACTCTACCTCTCATGGTGACTGACGACGCCTATTAAACAAAGCCATGGCAGAATTATGAGCTGTATTGAATGTTGTGGTTAATGTTTAGATTTTTGAGCACTGACTTTATTACAAATTCAGCCAAAATGTGTTAAATGACCAGAGCTATGCAACATGCTTGGACCGACAGATCATACATGAAAAGAGACGGTTAACACTCTCTGTAAAGAGGCTACATGTCCAAATGCATGAGTGACTGAAATAGAAAAAGAGCCACAGTAACAGCTAATCGAGGCTGCACTTTGGCACAGTTCAGCTAAAACATGCTCATAATGATTTTGCTCATATTGCTAATGTTTAGCAGGTGTAATGTTTATCAAGTGGTACATCTTCATCAACTCTCCTCTCTACATTTCCCTTCAGCACCACCATAAAAGTATGTTTTTGCAATGTTTAAAGTAGTTGTTGAGGTGTTACAATCTAGTTCAAACTGACTGACTTCTACTAGCACGGCTGAAAACAACAGGCTCATATCAGTGATCTCAGTCTGTTTGTAATATTGAAATATTAAAATCACTTGATCCTGTCTCTTCCTCCTTATTTTATCTTCTTCTATTTGTGATGCACAGAAACATGTTTGCTATGTATAATAAGCAGATAATTTTCAGATGTCACGACACTCAGCATTTTGTTGTCATTAGATGACGGCAGCTACTAAAATTATAGTCTTGACTGGTCCGGGCAACTACTGCCAAAACTGATGGTTTGAGCAAACACAGTAGAGAAAGTAATGTTTGACACTGTGAGCCACCAACACCTGCTCCACCATGTTAAAGGACTCATGAAATTGATTTGAAATCATGATTTGTTTGGCATCCTCCACATCGAATGATGTTGAGGATCTTGACAATCGTAGAGACTTCCTTTGAGAAGCTAATGAGTAGCTGATGTTGATGTAATTGTACACAGACAGAAAAATACACGTCTCTGACTCATATTCCTGCAGCTGTTAAATTGGTGAGTCTAAACAATGTCAACAATGGAAAAGATTGAGTGCAATGTGACAATTAAATTTTATTGTATTGGAGAGTTTGAACACGTCGATGTGTGCAGAAGATATTTAGATTGAAACAGACAATTTACAAAAAGGAAAAATTATAAGCTTTTACTATGGCCTAAAAAAGTCTAATAAAATGCATTTCAGCACGCAGTGAAAGTCCTGCTCTCCAACCAGCAGACTCCAACACAACATCTCCCTTCTCAACTATCTCTGACATATAAAGACTGGTTTGAATGACTTACCTTTGTTATGAGCAGAGGCTCCCGATGCTCCAGTCCCCCTCTAAGCGTAAACCCCCAAGGCGCACCTCCCGAAAGAAACACATCCACCAGCTTCCAGGCCTCAACATCTCTGCTCCTCTGATCCACATCTCCTGATTTCTGCATCACGTGCCAAAGGCTCTCTGCTTCTGTACAGCGCAGGCCATCTTTATATCCCTCAGCATCCATTGTACTGTGATAAACATAAAGAAATGAGCATTAAACCATGTCCAGTAAACGCATCATAAGAAGCCCCTCTCCGAAAATCAATAAGTTAAAGTTTAAGAGATGGCACTATATTTAAAAGGCTCAAGTTCTGCCCCAGTCTCCTATTCACTGTATTGAACGCTGACACATTGTCTTTAAAGCCCGTTTTGTTCTGTGCTACGCTGATGACATTCAACTGTACCTCCCACTGAAATCCACTGAATAAACAGCCTGGTAGAGCTACAGCTAGATCTTCACTGGTCATAGCAGCATTGTGACGATGAATTTTAGAAATGATCACAACTTTACTGATCAGTTTCAGTCTCCACTCGTCACAGTCTGGGTTCATGTTATACTGCTGACCTGCTCAAGCCTGAAAAATAAACTGCTAAATAAAATAAAACAACTTACACTCATGAATAAAGTGATCACATGTCAGTGGCTAGACAGCTAAAATGAGGTAAAGACTCATTCGTAGACTGGCTGATTAAATGCTTTATAGTCAATACTGTCTTTATCCTGTTACTTCCTGTCTCATCTTGAGATTTTCTGTTCAGATGTTTTTGTTTCAAACACACACGTCTACCTACCTATGTGATACAAGAGAAGTCTGCTTTAGGCTGGCCTGTGTTTTGGTTTTCATCAGCCAACACTGATTAAGATCATTGCTGTGTCACTGTCTGTCTGTTAATGCGTGACGATTCACCTTCAACATAGAAGCTATAAATTAATAAAAACATTTATAGATTGTACTAATGATTATTTTCAATGTTGATTCTTGACAGAAAAATGGTGAAAAATGTCACCCTGTGTTTCCCAAGGTGGGGCCTGAAACGTCTTGTTTTGTCCCAGTCCACAACCATAAAATATTCAGTTTATCATCATGGAGGAAAAAAGGAACCAGAAAATATTCACATTTAACAAGCTGGAATCAGAGAAATTTGGTCACTTTTCATTAAAAAAAAAACATTTAAAACATTCGGTGACAGCTAAACGATTTATCCACTGATCTATACACTACTTTACTATTTAACACACAAAAGAGTGGTTTGTAATTAAGCTAAATTTTAGTTCATGGAGAATACTGTTTATATTCATTTGATCAAGCAAATAATCAAATATATATATTATTATTACTGCTCCAAACTCATAGCAAAGTTGTTACTTGCAATGATTGCTCTGCTTCGCCATTTCTTCAACACAACAAACTCTAATTGCCCATCATCTTGATCATTACAACAAATCTGTGAAGGACAAAGAGAGCATGAGCATGAATCTGTAAAATTGTTGCAAATTATCAACATAACAGATATCAGCGGGAAAAAACCCATCAAAAACCGTGCATCCCTAGTCTTTTATATGGTGTAGGATTAAACTGGCATCAGTGACAATAATGTCTGGAACAAAAGAAAAATAATAAGAGCGTGGCAGTGTTAAGTGAAATTCAAACATGGGCATTACAAAGCTTTGCACTATAGCTGTGAGCAAACTCAATCTAAGATCACTATAATAATATCAGGGGCAAGAGTTGTATTTGTCAGGAGTATGGATGTAAATGCATTAGGATAAAACTGGCTATTGACAGTTTGAATTTAGGATTATTTTTGGCAATAAAATAAAAAGACTATAGCATTTATGAAATCCTATTTCAACACATGTCTTCCACGGTTAAAGTGACTGTCCGCTGAAGTTACGGTGTCTTAATTTAAAATGAAGTCTCGTCCCCGTCTGTCCTGAGAGCGACTAGTTTGAAACACCTGTTGTCACTAATCAGACATGCTGACTTTAACTTGATTTAAATGAACACACTTATCGCTGTGGAGCAACACAAAGGGAACCATCCTCGGCTGTCCCGACAAATAAGCCCCGCTGAGCCGAGTTAAACAGACCTGCTCTCCTCAATAAAGAAACACGATCCGCGTGCGAAACCAACATTTAACTTCAACACCGTCAAGTCCAAACATTTTATATAAAAACAAGATATTATTAAAGAAAAAAATTAAAAAAAAAAAAGGCACAATGAAACGGGGTGACCTTACCTGGGAATTAAAACTTTTGGACAACCCGGTGAACACGAGAGCTCCGTCGGGTCGACACGCAGCGACGTCCCGGCTCTTCGTTACACATCCTTCATCTCCAGGAACCGGGAGGTTTGTTTGTTTTTTTTATACTCGGAAGGAATCAACTTTTTAGTCGTAACATAATTGTGCAGGACGGCTTCGCGGAATAAGATGAGAACTGACACCGTTTCAAAACGCAGCGGTTCGACCCGGATCCTGCTTCGCGGACACGGACCGAGCGGCACCGACACGCTCCGGGAGAGTTCACGCGAGCTAAGCTACAAGTAGCTCCGTCCGCGGAGAACCGGGACAACGAGCGGAGCGCGACGCGGCTCGCGCGCGTCATCTACCGTTAAGCGTACAAAAGGCGAGATTTCTCCTTGAAGAGTTTACATTTAGGGATGTAAACCCGTTTAAGATGAGACTTTAAAAATAATTAAAATAAAGAGTCTAACAGGAGGGGCAGGTCGTTTTGTCCGCAGTATATTAGTCAGTTAGGAAACTATTAACTTGGTTAAAGACTCGTAGAAGAAAGCGCGTGCGTTGCCATGCCAACTTGTTTTAGCCTAAGGGTCGGCAGGAGGGTCAAACCGAACTAATTCGCGGAAGTGGCCGAGTGGTATAACGTCACCAGCTATCGCCTAGTTTCAAACTATCAGAAAAACCGACATATACAACCAAAAAAATATTACCTTTAGAGCATGCTCATGAACTTATTTGAACTTTTTTTTGACTGGGTGTTTAAAGTATGTTTAAGAATTGGGGGACGTGGCTCGGAATAGAAAACGAAAATGGCCAAGTTGAACAAGAAAGCGAGTCTGTTGTTGGTGCTGATGAAGACGGGAATGGTGGAGTAAACAAAGCGAAGGCTGCTGCTGCTGAAAGTGAGGAGGACGGTGCTGTTGAGAAAAGTGCTCAACCACCTCAACTGCTCCAGAAAGCGAAGGGCTTCAGTGGTGAGTTTGTTCAAATTGATGAAGCTTTAATGTTGTTGTTGTTGTTGTTAGTCGGCTACCAGAGTTGTAACTCTGGTGAAAGTGCAGCAGCCAGCCATCAGTAACCTCAGCATGCTGCTTCTCTGCAGGCTCCATGTTTACTTTCGCCAGCAGTGCCACAAAGAAACTGTCCGAGTCCGTCGTTGAAACAGCACAGACCTTAAAGAAAAGCGTGGAGGAGGGGAAGATCAATGGACTTATTGATAAGGTAAAGAGCTTTGCTGTCAGTTATTTAAATTATTGCACCTCTTCTTTGTACTAAACTGTGTTGTTTTTTTTCCCCCTCAGACCATTTTGGGTGATTTCCAGAAAGAACAAGAAAAGTTTGTTCAGGAGAAAAATGCAAAAAAGTTTGGTAAATACCTCGGTGTTTTTATTTGCCTGTCTATATTTCAACTCATAATTAAACTTGAATTAAAACACTACACGTACATACATTTACATTACAGTAACGACAGGCCGGTTTTCTTTGTTCCCAGGTGCTGCTGTGCCACCATGGGTTGGCTATAATGAAGAGGACACCATACAGCAACAGATTTTAGCTCTCTCAGCTGTGAGTGACCCCACAAAACCTTTCTTTTATATAAAACAAATAGTTCAATTGTGCATCACTATATTGCTATTTGATTTATTTTGGTGACAGGACAAAAGAAATTTTTTGCGAGACCCTCCTGCTGGGGTGCAATTTCACTTTGACTTTGAGCAAATGTATCCCATCGCCATGGTGATGTTGGGCGAGGATGAGCTCCTCCGGAAGATGCGCTTCCATCTGGTTCCCAAACAGTGAGAGAGCTTCACTTACATATCAACTTTGTTGAGCACTGTTGTCAGCGCGTCCATCCTTACATGTGTGTTTATTAAAAACATAGGTATGTTTATTTCCTTCCACTGTGGAGATGATTGCCTTTTCCCTGTGTTGTTCTTTTTTTTTTTTTTTTAGGGTGAAAGAGGAAGTCTTCTGGAAGAATTACTTCTACAGAGTGTCCTTGATAAAACAGTCAGCTCAGCTCACAGCCTTGGCAGCACAACAGGATGCAGAGCAGAGGGACAAGGAGAGAACTTGCTCCAGTCCTGAGGATCCTCATCGTAAGGGTACAGTCGAACCTCAAGTGTCAAACTCTCAGGACATGATTGATCCTAATGTTGTTGTCAGAGAGGAAAATACAGATGTCTTTCAATTTATAGCTTCTTACACTAAATATTAAGCATGATTGAAACAAAAGAGCGGTCAGGTTCAATGTGTAATAAACCAAAGAGTGTGTTAACATTAAGACCTTTTTGCACACAGTATTTTACCTTTAGTTTGTCAGATAATCTTGTTAAGTGTTAAAAGCAGTAGTAGGAGCAACATTATATGGATTATTTTAGTATGAGTATCACTGAAAATGATGTCTAATAACCGTTTATACAGATGTAGCTAAACAGAAAACGTCCTCTGCCATCCACAGTCTCAAACCAAAGTCAAGAGAGGTGAGCCACCTGATATCAAAGTCTAAAATACACAATATAATTCCGTCTAAAGCAGTGTTTGGGAAAATTCTGACAAGCTGACCTTTTGTTTGTGTTATTAAAGGATGAAGAGGAGCTCTCCACCAGTCCACCTGTGTCCGAATTTGTAAGTGATGCTTTTGACTCGTGCAAGATAAATGAGGAGGATCTACGCAAAGAAATGGAACAGCTGGTTCTGGACAAGAGGGAAGAACAACAGGGCAAGTAATTTAGTTCAACTGGGTTATCATGTATTTGTAGGAGTTCAATGTGTGACTCAGCTTCTTTTTCTTTTCTTTTTTTTCTCAGAGACTACAGACTGGGAAAGAGAGTTGCAGGAGGAACTTCAAGAGTACGACGTGCTGACTGATAATGAGAACCGTGACGACAACTGGGACAGAGAGATCGAAGAGATGCTGAAGGACGACAGTTAGAGTAATTAAACAAGCTCCCTCAGCTTGAACTGCTTGAAAGGCACATTTAAGGTCAGGAACTGTGTCGTGATTTATTACAATGCTGGTTCTCCAAGAACTCTGAGAATGGAAAAATGACCACAGAGCATCATTAATATTTCAGCACACGGTTGCTGTCACCCTATTAGTTTTTCAGGTAAATAGATGAGAATAAATCCTGTCATGCAGCACAGGTTTGTATTGTGGTCCTGGGGTAAGTCTTCACAGAAGATTAAAAATCGACCCTAACAAGCCAATGAAAAGGATAATATTAAATACTAGAAGTACTGTTAAGCTAAAGCATAACAGAGACACAAGTAGAGAAAAGACAAAACTGCATCAGCAACATCTCTTACACACCAATATCTATATAAAACATGCAACCATTGGTTAACATTAGCCCATATAAGCTACTGGTTACATCAGACCAAGGGAGGCTGAAGCAACAAAACCAGTGAGTATATTGAGTTGAGCAGGAGTGCAATTTACTAATAAGGGAAAGAATGTGCTATGTCTTCTTTCACAGGTTACATAGGTTTGTTTTTAAGTTACATTTTAGACATTAAAGCGATATTATTGATTATATAGTAAATTCTGGGTAATGAAACTTAAACTATTTAAACCAAAGTATAAAATCTTAGACCGGAGACTTTGATGTGCCTTTCTGGCCTTACTGATGCCAGCCTGTTGCAGAAATAACATGAATTGAATAGCATGAACCAAATCCAGGGACTTTTTCTGGGAGTTCTGGTGGATTTCACGTGAACAGGAAAGTATTTGTTTCAAGTTTATCTTATAACTGAGCCAACTGTTTTCTTTTCCTTTTTTTTTTTATCGATCTTTTCGTTTGTTGGTTTTTAGTAACTTTTGATATCCTATTTTGATATCACTTTTGAAATTCTGTCAACAGTGTATTTCTGGTTAGAATTTAACACAATGTATTCATGGACTTATGTCACTGACACAAACATTTATATTTGTGATCAAATTTGTTGTTTTACTGTAGGATGTTGACATACTTAGTGTCTTAGTGTTCTTCCTGTTCATAGCAGACTTTTATTCTGAAAGACAAACCCAAAGTCTGTGTTGTGTTGATGCTTATGCAAACTGCAGTCTATGTATTGTTGAATTTGATTAAATATCAACTTTATTATCGTTCTGTGTTACTCGTCTTAAACAACACTTTGAGCCACGTCTTCTTTTCACCACTAACACAGGTCGGTGTGCTCCTGATGTGCTGTGTGTGAGTGACAAGCGCAGAATGAATGAGGAAGCCGGCTGTTTACGACAGTCTGTCTGAACCTTGAGAGCTCTTTATTGCTGAACTTGACAACTCATGTAACGACTGCATGTTTCACATTATACACAATATAGAACAGCAGCGATTCTATCAGTCACACTTTTCAGATACAGTAAACAACGCACCATCAATTACACATTAAAATGCTGATATGGAGTCATATAAAAGAGGCAATAGATGAGTTTAGAGTTTGAGTTTGGTTTAAACAAACATACTGAACTTATAATACAGAGTGAATGCCGGTTTATATTAGTACAGTCCTATGTCCAAGGACTTGAGTGTGTACATGTGTGGAAAGGTTCACGTTTTAGGACATAAAAAAAATTGTAATACTCTGCAAGGGTTCACGACACTATTGCTATTCTATGCTTAGTCCCTTCTTTTTTTTTTCTTTTTTTTTAAGTCACAGTAGTTAAACAGGTAGTTTACATGCTGTACAGTGTGTCACATATGGCTGTCACAGGTCATTTAGTTCTGAATAACTACTGGTTTGGGGTAGACAGTGAAACGGCTTCAACAGAGAAAACTGCCCTCCCTCACTCCACTTTCAGGTCGTCTTCCTGATCAGACCTCTGCTCAGGTTGTAGTCGGGGAGAGCTGAGGTTAGAATAGAGAATGAAATGCTGAGTAAAGTGATTGTGTCATAGCATGTGGACAAAGTTAACATGAGGGTGAGGGACTTGTCAATCAAGCTCAGTCTTTGCAGCCCCCAAAGTGGTCTGAATAAGCAAAGGTAAGTGAAAATACATGGTGAGTTGGTGGGGAATACTCAAACAGATGCCTTTGCTTTTAAATGTCTTATTAGTCATTGTTCTGAATGATTAACAAAGGTTTGGTACTGAATACTGTTTATTACAAAGTAGGGTTTAAAGAGATATTTATAGTATTTACCCTCATTTTATCCAATTCATCTAGTTAAACCTAATCCAACTGCATTACGTGTAAATTTAAATGTCTATTAATCAATGTGCATTAAATTCAATCAGTGTGTGTAATAATAAAGGGATAGCTTTTGCAAGAAATCAAAATTCTGTAGCTCTCAGCCTCTTTTTAGTTTATGGTTATGTTCCAGCAGACGAGCCCTGATAAACCTTCCGTGTACAACTCAGCCAGACCTGCAAAATGAGTGACCAGCAGGTGAAGGCCCATTTAGCGGTTACAAATCCAGAGTAAGTCAGGAGACGATGTTAAAACAGAGCTGAAGGAGAGAAAATAGTTCATACCAAGACATGATGTTAATGTAGGCTGGACTTAATGAATCCATAATGTTTCGGGTCTCTTGCTGTGCTCCAAATGGCGTACTTATATAATAACACTCACTACTTTGAGTGCATAAGTGCATTCACACTGACAAGTAGGGAAACTTGCAGTGCGCTACAAGTTGATGCCCTAAAAACGGTCCAAAGATTTTGAAACACTGGACACTTTTCACACTCGATTGTCACCATTTTGGCCACGCAGCGGAACGGTAGGGACCACTAACCGAAATGACTTTCAAATTTCAGCGACTGAAGAAGCTGCAGATCATTTCTGGGTAAAATAATGAATGATGGCAGATACTGTAGGTTGGCAGAGGATGCGTTCAAATGTTACGCTTAATTCCACTAAGTGCAGAACAGCAAGTGTGTGATTTGAGACAACAATTTCAAGTACTACAAAAGCAACAGTCCTACCGTGTAAAAGTACTATGTGAGTGTACTAAGGGAAGTACATCGTTTGGAACACAGCCTTTGTCTTTGACGTCTTGCTTTGAAGTTTTTCTGCCACTTAGTGACCAGAAATGTATTAATTTAGCTTTGAATCAAAAACTCCTGTGTTCCTATGTGAGAATGTACAATACTAATCATTTACTTTAGTGACATCAGTTATGGTTGCATCTTTCATTCACTGAAAGGCTTTAATAAAAAAATAAAAGAGAATCACAGTATTGAACATGAAGAAAAACAACCGTTAACTAGTTCTTGCACATGAAACATAAATAAAATCAATCCAGTGTATTTACCTGCTACATTGCAGTGACATGCAAATGGTTCTGTTAAACAACAGTAATATATTCTCTCTTTTTATATATGGACAACAATCATTGATTAAGGCATTCAACATTAAGTGGGATCTGCCATTAGAAACCCATAGACCAAACAACGGGACTATAGGAGTGATAACGGCCTGTAAACTGAAGGAACCCTCATCATTTGACATTAGCCACTATACAGTCGTTTCAAGTTAGACTGCAGTGGTGCATTACAGTGTTTGTATATATGAAATGAAAGATGTTGGCTTAAAACTATTATCTATGTCTGAGAAAATATAATAGGTGAGATGTAACAACTCTTTGGTTCTATTAATGTAACACTTTTGACTTCCCTTAATAATATGTTATCCTCTTCTGAGGGTTTGACTAACATATTTTTACTTCACAGAATAAAGTGATCACATCGACTTTGGTCGAATCCTAATCAAGCAGAACTTCCCTCAGTACAGCATCTTAGGGAGGATTTGAAAGCAGCATAAAGCTTCATTAAGCTGCGTTTCTGTCTTGGTAACAGTTAATGTCGTTGCACTGAACGAATAAGTAACTCAGTAGGAAATACACAAACACTGCTACGTTGTTTGTCTTTAGAATATAGAAAGAAAGGTAGAACATAGATGCACAGGAAAACCATGTTGGTGTGTGTGTGTGTGTGTGTGTATCAGTGTTATCAGCTACATCCAGCTGAGTAGCTGACATATGAAGGCGTGTGTGGAAAGTGGATGCTGATGAGGACAGTGTTTATGTCAGTCCAATTTCCTCCAGCACGCTGCGAGGGGTCTCTGCTTCCTGTGAAGGGAGAGAAGGACCACAGCTCCAGTGAAGCGCTCAGTGAGACACACACACACACACACACACACACACACACACACACACACACACACACACACACACACTCTCTGACACCACCACTTATCTGCTGGAGTGTCACCACCGCCTCAACGACAGTAGCGGTGGGGAGATATTTTAAGGACATGACAACCATTTAGTTTACGCGACACGTCCTGAATCAGTATTTATGGATTTGAGAGTGCAGTTGAGTTCAAGCTGCACCGATCAGGATTATGGATGGTAACATTGAATAAGAATGAATACATGTAAAGTGAAAGAGGAGGCTTTTAGCGATAAATCCTAAAGTACGACCTAAAAATGTTACATTCATATTTGTTAATGTTTTTAATCGTTAAAGTTAAAGTAGAGTTTTCCTGTAAACATATACGATTTTCTTTTACATTTAAAGTTTCTCACCAAAGTGCATTTAGCATATCCTACAGATCGAATAAATCTGTCGAGTCATCATAACGTTAGTAAATTTGCCATATTTGGATTTGTTCATTGTTTACGTCCATGTTTGCTAACTTGCAGTCTTCTTCTTCACTGTCTTTGTGAGGACATTGATATGTTCTTTAGCTGTTTTTTTTTTTTAGCTGCCACCAACTTTAAACCAGTGGAATAGAGTGAAACTGTCAGCAGGAGTTGATGATCACATGCTTGTGGGCAGACATGTGCATAATATAAACACGACGGGGGCCTTCTCAGAAAAACATTGGTTCAATAGCACGGAGTCCATTTAAAACTGCACTAATCAACATTTTTGATCTTGACGTTGAATGAAATGAATACATGTAAAAGTGAAAGGGTCTCATTGTGATCAAAACACAACTTTGCTATTCAGTTAATATTTTGTGATGTGACACTAAAACACAAATAGTTATGTATGATATGTATGAAATGTATGATATTCATGTACACAAACTTGCAAAAAGAAAATTATAAATTTTAAATAAAAAAACTAAACAAAAATAAGATGAGAGGTAGGTGACCTCAAATGGATTTAACAATTGGTCTTCATACTTTAACAAATTATTTGATGCATGTTTACTTCTGTATCCAAGTTGTATGTTAACCAATGTGTCACAAACTGTGGATGACTGTACACAGGAAATCAGCAGAGCTGGTGGTTTGTGTCAGAAAGAAAAAAAAACAAAGCACTTACTTTAGCATCCTAAAACAAGGTTCAGCACAAAGTAAAGAGTAAAGAGTTTCATCAGAGCAGTGAGACAGAAATATATCTGTATGTTAAGAGGAGGAAAACGACACACTTCTACACAGTGACCTCTGTGGCGCCACGTCGTTTACGCAGCAAAATGTTCAACCCACAACCTTGAAACAAAGACTATGTATTATTCACCAATTATAGACGTCTCACTCGGAGTATTTTGTTGGAATGATGAATCCTTCGCTTTGTATCGCGACAGTGTGTAATACAACCGTCAGTCCACTAGAGGACAGTGTGTCAGTGTCACGGCGTTACCTCGCAAACATGTCAAAAAAAAAACCGTGGTAACGAGGAAAACAAACCACATGGTTACTGTTGGGCATCAACTACCTGCTGAGGAAAAGATGTCTTTAAATAAACGTTCATCTTTTTCTTGTGAATTCAAACCCTGGTTTCCTGGGTTAGTGTCTGCTGTTTTACTTACCCAACAACCACCCAACAACCTCTTGACCTTTATCACGACCTGTCATCTCACTAGCTTCTACTTTTTACACCGCTCTATCTTTCACACCGACATGCTGCCCTCTAGTGAACTTGCAGGTGTATTACACTCTCTTGGTCTACAAAGCAATTGGAGCTGAGCGCAGACACATTCAGTTTGTTTGTGGAGCAGAAGAACACATTCACAGCAAAAAGTACATCAGTTGATGTCAGCATGAACTTCAGAAGGTGCCACATGGAGGGGAAACAACATAAACTCAGGCAAACATCTGTTACATAAATGAAAAACACCAACGGTTTTAATTGACAAAGGATCATAAACAATATTTTTATTACCCATTATATACATTGATAAATGTATCGCTCAGGTCATCGGGATGGTCTATTAATGCAATTTGAGATGATTAGTAGTACAGAGATGAACAATGAAAGATCATATAAAACCGTATTAGTGCTTAATTCAGTGTGCATTTATTAACCATAGACAAATAACATGTAAGGCTAATTATTTCAATTGGTTTTACATTTCTATTAGCATCTTCAATTAGAAAAACTTAATGAACCCTTAGTTAATCAGTGCAAAGTGCAATATTTCTTTATCATAATCCCACTCATAACACTTACCTTGAGAGTGGGCTTCTCTCGATTCATTTAAATAGGAAAGGTCACGGTCTATAAATAATTTAAAAGACTAAAAAATGACTACTCCAATTTAAAAGCTACAAGGTCTTCTAGTGTGTGCTATAGTCTGAACACAGGTTTTCATTTTCATACTTATAATAGAAATAACTAGAAATCACAGCAAGGACAAAACCTCAAATACATAAAGTACAACGTGGAGTGAGAAGACACAAACAAAACTGACAAATCAACAAGAGACATGGCGAAGGAACAGACATGACGTTCACTCACTACCCATTACTGATATAACATGAATTCACACAAAAACATGACCTGTGAGGCAACCGATAAAAATACAGATGATAAAACTAATGGGACAAACACCTCTTGGACATAATAATTTAAGTGTGAAGGTCATGAGCCTGGAATCTGTGTTTAAATAGATTAGCATCATATTTTATAATCTGGTTTTCAAGTTTTCTTTTCAAATTGTTTTTTTCCCACTTAAAATATACTCAAGGAAACTTAAACACAGACACACTTGTGCACCCGTGCTACAACCGCTGCAACAGGGGGCAGACTTCCCCCACATACTTTGAGTGGCAATAGCATAAATGAACCGAAAAAGAGGTGATGAGGAAATAACATCGATATTATTTGTCCCGTTCGACCCAAATCCGATGTTTTTGAACGCGTCATCCTGATCCAACATTGTGCAGACTTAAAAGTAAAAAAAAAATTGTAAAATGATTTTGTTGACCATCAAATTTGTTTATTTTTTTTCACTTTGGAAACAGATAAAATAAGAGACCCTTAACTCAAGGTCCACTTACTAGATTTCTTTCAGAACTTTAAGGTCCCTGAAAGTAACAATACATCACCACAACATTTGTAATGAGTCATTAAACATATTGGTGATATTAAAAATGTATGTTTTCATGCCGTCATTACAGAACATCAATGGCTACCATAAAAATATCCAATCCAGCCTGAAGGTTGTTACCATTTACTTAAAAATGTACTTTAAATATTGTGACAATATTGGATCATGACTGTCGTGTATGGATCTGAACTGAATCTGAGAATATTGTAAGACACCCAAACCAATGACAGTGTCAGGTGCTCAGAGGGCAGAAAGAAAGGTGCCAGGCACTGAGGAGCTCAGCATGCAGGGTGGATAGTAGCAGCAGCAGCAGCAGCGGCGGCGGCGGCGGCGGCAGCGATGGCAGCCAATCAGTACACAGGCACATTAAAGTACTCATGACGGGGCTGGGGGAGAGAAATGCACACAGCTTAGAAAACAAGACAAACACTGAGTCGTAACAGCCAGCTCACGTCACACTTCACCCACAGGACATGCAGGAGGCAGAGCAGCAGGCAAGACGAGTCCATTCAAGACAAACAACCCTCACAACTGCTTTTTCTTTTACAATTAAAGCAATGTTCTCGTAAAAAGCCTGCTTATTCACTTTTGTGCTGGGAATAAGAGGAAAAGACTCAAAACCCTTTTTAATATATGCATGATGAATTTGAAGCTACAGCCTACATATAGCCTTACCTTAAAGACTAGAAACAGTGAGCTTATCTTAATTTAAAAATGTCTGTTTTACGTCAATAAGCGGAAAAATACAACACAAAAAGCAGTAAAACAGAAGTAAAAATGCAACATCACATTTGAACTAACTGTGGGCAGACAGATCCAAAACTGCCTGAATGTAATCATGTTAAAGACTCTGCAGTGGACAGTGTCCATGAAATGTTAACACATAAATGGAGAACGAAGACAGATGACGACAGACTTCTGTTTCCAATACAAACACATGCTGTCAGCTGTGAAGACACAGTTACTATTAACAGGAGACCAGGAACGAGACCGTGGAGACCGTCTGAAACAGCAGGAACTTGTGCTACACACACACACACTGACATCAAGTAAAGACACGGAGACTACAGGACTCTAGATGTACACACAACCTAAATCCACAGACACAGAGTATTCACCTTAGCAGGCCTAATTCTGGAAAAGACCAGAGGACTCAGAGGCCATATTTGGGATCATCACACCTGTGAGGCAAACACGTTTATAAGGACAAAGACAAACAGAATGATGCACCGCCGCTCAACTCGCAGCCTACAACATCTACACATCTGCGGGATGGACTCAGGGAGCAGTGCGGGGACATCTGTTCATTTTATCTGATGTCTCCCATGCAGAGAAATCTTCTGAGGCATCATTATTTCTAAAAGAAAATCTGCTTGCTGGCACCAAAGTTATGGCCGGCTCCGGAGAAATATTTCATTAAAGGCTTATTAAAATTGCCTTGACCAAATCTCCTGCGGCATGTTTTCAATGTAATTACGGCTCTATGCACTTACTAATGCCTAGAAGCACAAGGCCCCGATTCCAAAACGAGCCCCAAACGCCCCTGCATTGTTTTTACTGAGCAGTTTTTGGTATCCACAAACTTGTATGCACGTTATGTCCAGATTTTCTGGTACTTTTATCCCCAATATTACAATCTATGAATGGACTTTCTCTGTTTGTTTATCATCTTATGTGCCACCGTTCTTATGTTTTCCAAGCTCCAGCTGAGTAGCCTGATTATCAAATTACACCGTGACGGGGTTTAATAACTAAATTGTTTCTCCGTTAGTCATTTACAGCAACTGAAACATTCAACATCTTGAATTTGATCTGATTGCTGTCCTGATTATAAAACAAACATAATGACAATAATAACTAATTATTAATGTGTTCATTCCTTTGGTGCACCAATAATGCTTGTTTTCTGGCTGGTGGTTATATTTATGTTTTAGTAACCCGTGAAAAGACCAAAACTAACAAGTATCGCTGATGTATCCAAAGCAGCTTCTTATCCCTCCGTGCCACAGAGCTCCATTAAAAACACATCAAAGCGTCACACTGCTGCACTGCGTGACTTGTTCCTTAATTAGTACGAACACACACTTTCCAGTTTATCTTAAGTCAATCCCACATTTATCATCCTGCTGTCAGACCAACTTTCTAGCACACCAACTGCGTATTAATCCACGACAGAAAACAGTGCATGACATGTGCACTATTTAGTTTTGATCAAGTAACGTTTGTGTGAAGGAAAAGTGGTCACACAGACTATGATGCAAAATTATTATCATTTTGTCTTCAGCGTATTAGAGGACACGACTGCAGGCACTATGGAGGAGATGGGACACAGATGTGCTCCATCACGGAGGGAAGTGCCCTCAATCACGCCCACATACTGCGAGAGCACCAATTATCCAAAAGGTTAAAAAGGACTGCGATTTTTAGCGACATTTTATGGACCATTTCAGTTTTTTCGTCAAACATATTGTACCTTTCTTATACTTGTTTTTTTACCCTGAAAAAAACGAATTTCAAAACATCAGTTTTAAATGAATACGATTTTGTGTCGGTGGTCAGCAGCTCTTCAACACAGGTGTGTGTTCCTCCTCTCTTCTATCCTGATTAAGTCACGTCTGCCAAAACCTGCAGCGCCCTGATGTTTTAGGAAATTACAGAGCTTTTGTCTGTGAGCTGTTTAAAAGATCTGCAACATCAGTGGACACAAACGGGGTTACGCAGACAGACGGATCAACACTTTGTTGGTTTTGGTCTTTTCATGGGCCACAGGATCTTCATCCTTCATCATCTTGCATTAATTAGAATGTGTAACAACTTGACGACATAATGTTAGTATGAATAAATGTGAAATACTGTTAAAACAGTGTTATTGTTGAACATTTCATTCAGTGCTGTTAGTATAACATGAGGCTGGTCTTCACACAGGCAGCATAGCTCTTTCACTTCTAGTTACAAATCAAATTTAGTATTACTTTTTTTAAATTACAGATTGTGTCCATTGAAAATAATCGTCTTTGATGGTCTGTAATAAGGTCGAAATGATACCAATTTAAAATGCCCACCAGCTTCGTCCAAACTGAACAGTGTTGGATTATACTGCCTGTTGGTGAAATTGAGTGTATTCAGACATGTTGTATATATTCAAGCTCATGTCTGTTATGACCCTCACGTTGCGTCATGTTTCTTTCACTCAGAGCTGTGAAGACAGTCACGCTGACTGAAGTACATGCAGGTAGAAGTTCACGGCACAACTGAAAACTCATGCTGACTGACTGACTGCACCAGTCTAGTAGTTACCACGAGCCTGGTTGGACGGAGTCTAGGACATTTACAAGATCTCCTCATTTGGCAAACTCCCTGAGTCTTCACTCTGGCTCTATGAATAGAGAATTGAGCCAATCAGAGATCTCCTTCCCTCCGTCCTCTCAGCGTCCACTTGGATTGAGCTTTTGACCAACTTCTTCCGAGAAAATCAACTAAATGAGTTTAAACAGCCGCCCTCTTCATGCACTTAAAAAGAAAAAGCCTACATTAAGAAGTTACCATATCCTTTAAGTATCATAGGACAGTGTGTTCTCTACAGTGCAGCTACCTGATGGTCCAGCTGACTGTAAATCAATGAACAGCTTCACAGTTTGTCCTCGGGGGATTATGGACTTGGCCAGGCAGCAGCTGCCTCACAGCTAATGGAGATGGACCACCTTCACATTTCCTAATGCTTCCCGACTTCATCGCTCACTTCATCACTTACTTTGGGATAATTTATATTTCCACTTGGGAACATAAGGGGGGTCTAAACATTGTCACCCTAAATAACTTCATTCACAATATTATAGCAGATCTGTCAAATAAAATGACAAAACAAAGAAATGATTTGTTGTTAATTCATATACAGTTCATACTTGAGACCACCAATCCTTATTTTCTTCATTTTATGTTGAACATATTTGATAGTAAATTTATTTTTAAACTGTTGAAATGTTCAACCTCAGATACACATTTTAGTCACTAATAGCCAACACTTTGAAGATATTGTCCAATAGGAATCTAGTGTTGGCGGTTCTCTGTAGCTCCCATCACTTTTCTCCAGTGGATGTTATGGGCTGTCAGCAGTGGCCTGATTTCTCTTCCCAGAACTCATTAGCCCGGCATTTTGGTGCACTGACCGACTAACTGTTGAGCAGATAAATCCAGCAGACTCATCAGGCTGCTGCCTGCCTGACTGATTACTTCTATATTATACTCGACTACTATGTGCCACCAAATACACTGGACATTTCATTCACTGCATGTTCAACGTGAAAAACTGCCTTCACACGCTCATCTTGAAAAATTGTTTGTTAGTTTGTTTTTGATTCTCTACGGAGATTTCAAAAAAGTTATCTCTGCTGAAACATACAACTTCTTATTAATTTGATGACTGCAGGGTAAACACATCTGATAAACGACATGTTTAAGCTTTAAGTTAAGATATATGACATCAAGGAAGTGATGTGACTTTGAGCCTCTTTTTTTTTTTTACTGAAGCTGAAACTCAGCTGTGGTGCTGTGACCAGAGTTTGTTTGGATACTGCTGACTGTGCTCACGGTCAAAACTCGACTTGCTGTCACACTGGTTTTTCTATACTGCGATTACACTCCCTCTATATGAAATGCTAATATGGTCTCAGCGATGCAGACAATCACACTGTGTTTCTGGGACTCGAACCTGAATTCTGCTCACATCCGACCATTAACCATAGACTTTTTGAAAAAAGTCTATTTGGATCAAAATTAAGTTAACTAAGTACATTTCTAAAGTAAGTTTTCCCTGGAAATGCAAACTTCTGTATGAAGCTACTTCATGTAAATATGCTGCGGATGAAGAGTTACTGGTCAGTGCTGGATTATAGTGACATCACAGATATCAGCGTTGATGTGAGGTCAATATGAGGCAGAAAAACACATCAGCAACTTCCACATTCACTGTGTGCTCCTCACACTTGAACTACTGCTGTTGCTGTTGTGTTGTTACTGTGCGCTTTAGCATTGTGTTGATGAATCTACTGTCCATCTAAGGAGGCTACTGCTCTAACACTACAGCAAGGTTCATTTAGTAAACTGTACCTGCAAACAGACGCGTCTGAAAGTCTATATTCTGCAAATCACAACAGTGAAGAATACACAGGCAAAGAGAGAGAGAGATGAGTCAGCTGAAATCAAGAGTAAGATCAAGCAAGAACTAAATACAAGACACATAAAGTATCTGTGGAGGTCCGTGGAAAGAAAATTACAAGAAATGAATGAGAACAATTTGCAAAAACAAGGCAGCGTAAAGCATCTGAGGACTATACCCATCATGCAAAACTGACAGATACAGACAGACGTGGTCATCAGGAGTGAAACACTGATCAGTGTGTGAAAATGTGTAAGAGAGAACGACCGTGAAGCACAACTTAACAGAGCAGTGCTTCAGTACAGGAAGACACATAAACTCAACATTCAAGACTCCCTTTAAGTGGAGGGTTAAGTAGCTCTAGTTAAAAAGTCCATATTTCTTGTAGTGAAGAGTAAAACATTTGATTCAATCTGAGTATTATTTCTTTTAAGGAATTAAATTCAGCACACAAAAATGCACCTTCAATAAGTCCCACCACTGCGGTGATAGGAGCTAAACAGGAAGTCTTTTATGAAACTCTGGGTTGACCTGAGAGTGTCGTACCAAAGCAGCTGTCACCATCTAAGTCAAGTGCATTTTAAGCACTTAAATTATGTGTGGACTTGAACAAAACTTGAACAAATAAAAAGCAGTTTATACTAGTTGTGACCAGCAATGTATTTCCATTCTGTAATTTTATCTGAACCAGTAATGGAACAAACACAGTGAAGTTGGATTTATGGTCCAGTAGCTGTGGTGAAGGAGTAACCCGGCCCTTTCCACTCATATACGGAGTAAGGGCGAGCCCATAGCCAAGTGGCTAGTGTCCATACAACATAGTTAAAAAGGCCCAAACGCTTTTTGCACTTTGTTTTGGTGCAAAGGTTGATGTGTCGATAAGAAAACAAACAAAAAATAAATAATCAACAAATGACTTTGCAAATTAAGTATGAAACCAAACTTGCTGTCACACACAATAAACAAGGATGTTACCAAATTAACCAGAACTAGAAACATAAAAATCTGAACTTTAAGTGAGGAAGTAGTTGCGCACTTGTGTAAAATATGCAGACTCTTATTCACTCCTCTTTCTACTTCACCTCTGGTCTGAAAAGTCAAAAAGGAAGGGAAGGGTTGAAAAGAAAAGAGAGAAACCTATCCAGTAGTATAAAGTTATGGTTCCCACGTGGATTTCATGAATCCTTACCTCCTGTAGCAAGTCAGCCTGCTCAATGGCCTTCAGTACATTCTTCTTGGACGTCTCCTGAGCTTCCCCACCCAGCAGGAACTCATCCAGAATGAAGTAGGCCTTCTCAAAGTTGAAAATAATGTCCAGCTCACAAACCTGTACACGAAAAGTTACATAATACTGATTATGAATGAAAAGGTTTTTGAGTTGAAGCTCAACAGGTGACAAACGTAAGTTACTGTAGTACAGATAGATGAAAGACAAACAGTGACAGCATGAACGCACACTGCCGAAGTATTTATCCAGCAGCTCCACATATCTGTGGATGATCTCCAGTGTGATGAGCTCGTTGTCCTGGTCCTCTATGGCACAGCAGAAGTACAAGCTGGCATATCTGCAACACAGCGACAAGCCAAACAACTTCAACTCCACAAGCCAAACAACAAACAATAGCATCATAAAAAAAAAGAAAGAAAAAAAGCATCTTTTGTTGTGAAATTTGCAACGTCATCCAGACAGAGTGAATTCAAGAGGAGCTGACTTCATGCATTTTTTTTTTTTTAAATCAGTCAGACGGGCTCTTCAAGCGATATACTGTCTCCCATCTCAGTGAAATGGTGCCGAGGGAGCACCTCTCCGTTATTATTGAGGACTGCTGTTTACTGTGCACAAGGTATGCATTCAAAAGCCAGGAGCCGGATGCAGAAGGCTGAATCAGTTAAACCCCGTTCTGCCATGGTGCCTGATCCCTGATAAATCCCAGGGCACTCTTTAAGCATGTGATGATTGGCTAATAAAGGAGCTGGTCAGTTGATCCCTTGCAAGCAGGGCACAACGAACTGCGCAGTATATTTTACACAGACAAGCAAAAATAACTGGCTCGAGTCTCAAACATGACAGAGTGGCAGCTTGCTGGCAGTATTGAAGTCTGTTTCTGGTTGGACTGTTTGAATGTGAATCCTTGATTGTTTTCGTGGTTCACTCCGTCCTCGTCTACTGTCTGTGCAGTTGAATGCAGGGCACAGCCGAGCTCGGGAAACACAAAGGGTTCAGTTCAGTAGTTTAATTGCCTGTGGTCCAGAGGAGTGAGGCAGCATTTTTACTGTAGTGGACTCGTGCCAGCATGCATGGCGAGAGGAAGTCAACGGGTTGAACCTCTCACAGTAAATCCATACTCTGCTGCTGCATGGCTTATGACTCTGTTTACAGTACAAGTATATTTGTCTTTAAGGTATTTCTTTCTTTTATCATTATATTGCTTATGACTTTAAAGGGTCATAATGTCTTTTTCACTCATGGCAGAAAGTTCGGAGCCTTTCTTGGAGCTACATTTTGAATTGCCCAAAAAACAACAACCCTGATTTGATCCGATTAATTTTCTTACTGTGTCATGCACAAACAATATGTCCAGACCAAACAGGCTTACAAGACACCATTATTAAAAAATGAAAAACAGAAACCAGAACCGGAGTAACAACAAAACTTTCAAGTGATTCTGAACAAATAAACCCTCCTGATGTTTCTTCCAGCAAAAGGAGTTCCTCTGGCGACGGATCCAGCCTTATCTCTGATCCCAGACGCATCAGATAAGACCCGGCATGGCATTTATGAATTTAGACTGCTAAAGCACAGTGCTCTCTAGCGAGTTGTCGGAAGTGTTGGTTTTGGTTCGGAGCAAACTTTCACATTTTCTAAGGATGAAGGAACCTCTGTATATCAGCCAACATCAGACTGGTGCCTCAACACACCGTACTGAGGCAGGACGTGGATATAACAGTCGTTTTGTAATATAACTAGTTTGATAATGTCAAACATTCGCTTCGTCAAATGTAAAGAATCTACTGCTTTTCGTTGTCATTTTTAATAGAAATATGATTACATACGGGGTTCGGGCTGATGGTCAAATAAAACAAGTACTTCAACTAGATCTCTTTAAACCGATATAATTTATAACAGCCATTTTTCGGTACTTTATTTGACACGTTGATTAATCAAGCAATTCATCAGCCTTAAACATGCTGTATGTCTTCAGAGTGACAGGCTGTATGATGAAACATCTGTTGCTACACTTCTTAAATCCTCTTACAACAACTGTGTGCTCCGTTTCCACACACAGCATGTCTTAATATGTTGTTGCACGGGATGTAAAATAAGGTGCTCCAGATCTCGTCTTTTCCAGATGCCCTTTAACATTTGATATTTAAGATGTGTGATTGTACATCATGAACAGCCTACAACTCAAACAACAGGAACTGTTATTGTCTCACTTTATTGTGTCCACTCAAGTGTCCTGAGGCTCGGTTGTAGACATCAACTGCGTACCCGCAAATCTGACCAGACATCTTGTTACTCCCGTCTCTTCTCTATCTCTTTCTCTATGGAGACATATACACGGTAACTTCTGACCTCTGCAGTACAACTAGTTTCAGAGTCAACAGCCCTCATCACTTTTTAATGGCAGATTTATGTCTTAATAAGATCCAATAAGTGACCCCTCAATTGTTGAAGGCAAAAAAGACAGACGCATGAAAAAAAAACCTCCTCATACCTAATAAACTATTCAACTGTAGGAGGTAGTGACATCTGTCTGGTTGAGCGACAGTGCAAAGTCGCTGTGTGATCGGCAGCTCCAGTGCTTTGTTCGTACGTCGCTGTCGGGTCGCCCGGGTTCACCAAAAGTCTGCCTGCTTGTCCGTTGGCACGGCAACAGGATATAATGAGGCAAAATTAATGCCCTTTCTTGTTGTAGTCTGAGTGGAGTCATGATGCCCTCATCTCTTTGGTAAAACTCTCTCCTGATCCCCGTTCGGAGCTGTGTCTGTGAATGGTGGGTGTGTGAATTGCCCAGGGAGGTGTGAAAATATTCTAATCTGCGAGTGTTAAAAAAAAAAACAGTCCAGTTTCTACCCACCTCTTGTACACGATCTTAAGGTCTCTCCACTCGAGAAAGCTGCACATTTTGGGCTTCCGAGCCAGGACTGTCTGCACCAACTCTCTGGTGATCTTCTTTTTCTCCTTATCAGACAAAGGCACGTACCATTTCTGAAGCCTGAGCTTGCCTTGTCGACTGAATAGAAGCATGAACTGCATCTAAAAATGACAAGATGACAAAAAAAAAAAAAAAAAAAATCAGAGGAGCGGTGAATGAGGAGATGAGAGGAAGGAGTGTGTGGTTAAAGACATCCACAGAAAGAGACGAAAAGCATTCAAAAGAGCAAATCACACCGCTGTGTGTGATTCTGACAAGTTCAACTGAGAAAATAATTACAGCAACACATCAAACACAAGACATAATACTTGACATATTCAGTTTAATCAGGTCAATCAAATTCAGGAAATTAATACAAATTCACGTAAAAGTGTATTAATGGATGTGCATGAATTAATGAATTGTGTGCTGCCATGTGTTTCAGATAAACAACGCTCTATTTCACTTCAGGTCCCAGTTCAGCCTTAACAGCTGACCAACAACAACATCCTGCATGTTTTCAATTCACAAACACAATACATTAAAAAAAAAAAAAAAAGTCTCTCACGAAACGGTCGTTTTCACTGCCAGTTTAAATGCTTTTTCATCTTTAGTAGCTAAAAACATGAGTGAAATCCGTCCAGCCGTTCACAACACAACACAGCCCACCGGGAGCACCGTGAACACCGGGAGCACCGGGAGCACCGGTATTAAACGGGTAGCAGGAGCATGTTCTGCCGCCGCCTGGCTTGTTAAAAATACGACGTGCCACCTTGTGCGTGTTTGTGTTCACATCTTTATGTGAAGGTAAAATAACTCGTGCTCCAAACTACTTACCTTGAATAATGCCACCGTATTCCCGTATGAAGAAATGAGCCACCCAACGGGACCGTGAGAGACGGTCAGTCGATATCGAGCTTTTGATTGGCCACTGAGGTGCTCATGGCGTTTCTTATTGGCTGATATATTTTAGTAGTGCCCGCCTTTTGGATGCTTTAACTAAATAAAGTAAACGTGATTGGCTGCCTTGGACAGCAATCAAATCAGTGGGTTCCGCCCATTAAAACTTATTTACCACACGCTTCCACTGAATGTTCAAAAAGAGGCGAAATAACCAGGAGTAAATGTAGTTTTTACCACAGTATACTACCTATGACAAGTGTTTAACGGGCAAAATAACGAAATTCATATGCTTCTTATGACAGGTAAAATAATAAACAATGCATAAACTCATTATATTTTGAAATTGAGCAACAAACACTAAAACTTTGCCTTGAGTGGCATTTAAGCAATTTCTACATCCAACCACAATACATACAGGAAGTGAATGTGACTTGAGTGATCTTGTGTGACTGATATGGGTCACTTATTGCACATTACTGGGCTCAAAAACATCTGTTCATGTAACAGGTGATTCCTATTCCCAAAAAGTCCCATAAAGTGATATTTTTTTTTTTTTTTTTTAAATCTTGTGTGCACAGGTTGTTATCTCGTGGGAACAAGATAACTTCTACCCACAAGATAATTGTCCCAAAAAGTGATGTTTAGTTCCTAATAAAAAAATAAATGAAACCCTCATAAAGCCCTCACGTGTTGTGGTAACACTTTTTTATGTAGTTTAAACAGATGATATATTATGTGCGATTAGTAAATTAGATGATGCATCCATCACAATGCTACAATGAGCAGCTCCTGGCTCCAATTGGCCTACATATTTACTACATCTTAAAATATTTAAGATCATCTCCGATTGCTTGGAAGTAAAATTAACTTTTGTATAGAACATCGTCTAACACCAGTGTCCTCAAACACCTGAGTGGGAGGTCACTTATCACAGGACACCGCTGCCACCAAGAATGGCACTCACTCTTGATGTATGAGAAGGTGTTATTCAGTTGCCTACAGGTGCAGTACAATAGAGCAGCCTGAATGCGGTGTGTAAAGGCCAATAAAGAGTCTTAGATAAGGCCATCACAGGTCTGTGGATTACAGTAATCCTATCCACTAGCATTGGGTATCACACACATCTCATTCCAGCACAGCTGAAGAGGAAGATGGAGGTCACTTCTCGTCGTGCTGCTGTGCTGTTCCTCCTGCTTCTATCTCAGGGTAAGTCATTGGGCTCCTCCATGAAGGATTTTACTAACTGAACCTACCTTTAAAAAAATCAGGAATATACTCACAGCTCTGGGTAAGTCTTTGCATCTTTCTGTGAGTGTGCCAATGGTTACATAAGTACACAGTAATGGAGGTACTGCACAGAAATGTTGCTGCAATCAAATGAAACTAACCAAGTTTTATGCTAAAGGGGCCAATAAGCAATTCTTTGTGATTGTGCAAAATGTTTTGTTTTTTTTCCAGTATTACACAGATGCAGGATTTTTCTGGAGACATGAATCATGCTGAATAGAGATTAGAAGTGTTTGTTAATGTCATGCAAAAACCTGCCAACAATTTGTTTAGTTTATTGTTATTGTTAAAGTTTATTTCTCACAAGGTTTGTTCAGCTTCTTTAATGTTTTCTTCTTTCTGTGAAATTTGTTTTTTGGGGGCTGCACATTTTATTGCTTTTACTGCTTTTACATTTCATGCTTCTATTGATGGGGTGTAGCCCTGATCACTGTTCACCCGCAGGAGGTAAGACAGCACCTAAAAGAAGTCTGAAATGTGATTCTAAACTGTCTCGAGAACAAACCTCAGACTCAGTCCTCCACCGTGTGCTCCTCAGGAGGAGGAGGTTGTCCAGGAGGAGGAGCTGCAGGAGGAGGACCAGCAGGTGATCGAGACATGGACGCAGAACATCCAAGCCTGCACCTGCGACTGTGAATCTGCCGAATCATCTACACGAACCCCTGCTGTCATCCAAGCTGTCCCGCCGACCTTACTGCCACCGCCGCCACCTCAGGGTCAATCACTGAACTGCATGCCAGGTGAGACCTCCACCGGGGTCACCTGACCTGGACTCACTTGTAGGGCCCTGTATATTTCACCTGAAAGGTTGTTGGATGTCCTTTATTTATCAGGCCAGAACAAAAGTGATGAATGGGACACACTTTAACTGAAGGACAATGATATGCTGGGGAACATCACACACCTGAAGATTAATGCTGAGCAGAGTTGTATCCTGTTGATTTTTGGGCACACGCAGGGCTCCAGACAGTGTGATGGATCACACAGCTCATGATAGCTGGCTGTGTCCTCGTACGCACTCTTTGAACGGACTGCCTACTGTAAGATGAAAGGGGCTTGCATTGACAGTTTGAGGTTGAGAAATGAACAACTGTGAGGAAGAAGAAGAAGATGAAGCCTGGAACGACAAATGCTGTTTAGATAATCTCATTACCTGTGCAGGAATGTGATGAGCAGATTAGGGAGCCCAAAATAGGGTGTGTCCTTCACCTAATAGCGTGATACTGGGCAAGGCAGCACACATCAGATGATGCCCCGATCATCTTCTTCCACCTTCTCACGAAAGCCTTCTGAGTATAAAATCTCACTGTAAGCCCGAGCATCACAAGCTGGAGAGTTGAGCGGAATAAGAGAACAACGTCACAGTGTCGAGCAAAGTGAATGTTGCTCTGTGCAATTAGTCTGAAAATGACTTCTAATTTTTTATATCAGCAGAATGATTTAATGCAAATGTTTAACACAAAAAAGTGTCCAGTTACAGTTTCAAATGAAGAGATTATTTTCTTTTTAATTTTAATTTAAAAAATACAATGCCTCCTCAGAATGCCCATACCACAGAGCCCTGGGCTTCGAATCCGGATCCGTGACCATAGACCAGATCAGCTGCTCCAATCAGGACCAGTACAGCGGCTGGTACTCCTCCTGGATCTCCAACAAGGCTCGCCTTAACAACCAGGGCTTTGGGTGAGTCACGGTGCCAAGCCTTGCTCCTCTCATGTCATATACTGCACATTCTGCAAAAAACAAACAAAAAAAAACCACAACATATGTGATGTTTTGTTAGGTGTGCATGGCTGTCCAAGTTCAACGACCAGTACCAGTGGATCCAGATTGACCTGAAGGAGGTGGGTGTGGTGTCTGGCATCCTCACCCAGGGCCGCTGTGATGCTGATGAGTGGATTACTAAATACAGCATCCAATACCGCACTGTGGAGACCCTCAACTGGATCTATTACAAAGACCAGACAGGAAACAATAGGGTAGGTTCACAAAATCCAAGATTTACCAGTATGACACTCATCACGACTTTTTCCTAATAATAACTCCCACAAACCTCTCAGTGACTCACTTCGCTCCTGGTTTTCTGATAACAGCAGCTTGTCTACCATTGGAAACACTGACTTTGAACTCAGCCTGTTCAAGATTATTTTCACACATTCCCTCTGAAATGTCTGTTAATGAGGGGAATATTCCTCTAACAAGATTGTATATGTAAAAATGTATGGAATGATCACCCCTCGATTTTTGTGCCAACACTAACTAACTTCTGAGTACAACCTCCTCTAGATGCTTATATATTTTTCCTGCAAGCATTTTGTTTTTACTTAAAATGGATAATGTGCATGGGATAGTATTTCTATGAAGGCCCTAAGAGTTCAACATTATAATAAAATATACAAACAGTACATTGAGAAAAAAAACAAAACAGCATACAAAATATGTAACGTGTCTAAATAGAGCAGCAACTGTGTGAAAAAAAAGAAATTCTTAAAAATATTAAAACATCGGACCCCTTGCTTTGAAATGTTTCTGTATTTTTCTGAATATAGTATATAGTATACAGTAACATGATATTCATGTGAAAATACTTTATGAAATAAACCATATTTTTGAATCAACACGTAAAAACAATCATTTATTTGCTTAAAATTGTAAGCAATTTATTATAGAAAGAAAAATGATGAAATCCACATTTTGTTTCAATACATCATGTTTTTAACATTTAAAAAAAAATGTATTGGTTTATTTTTACACTATTATTTATCAATTTAATATTGGACTCTTTGGGACTCCATAATTTTTTGGTTTGCCTATCAAATGTATTGGCAGTATCTGTTCAGAGTGATTTCAGCACTTTAAAGTGATTCTGTTCATCAGTTTCTCTGATGGAACATTTCAGAGTCAAGTTCCTTCGTATATCACATTTTGTTTTACTTTTTTGAATTGTTCCAGTATGAATAATTGATAAGATGAAAGGCAGAGTGGCTTTTCC
The DNA here is from genome assembly GCF_022577435.1 of Embiotoca jacksoni. NCBI lineage: Eukaryota > Metazoa > Chordata > Actinopteri > Embiotocidae > Embiotoca > Embiotoca jacksoni. The sequence goes on along the minus strand of NW_027185296.1, from coordinate 9,168,525 downwards.
AGTATGTTGAAATATGTTTTCACTTCATCAAGTTGCCTGCAGCAGGGTTTTTACTTTGCAATGTTTTCCTGATTAGTTGTATCCCAGATGAATGAATGTGTGGAAACGCAGAATTCAAATGATGCACTAAGATGTTTACTTCCTTCTCTTCAGGTCTTCTATGGAAACTCTGATCGTTCTTCCACGGTGCAAAACCTGCTGCGCCCTCCTATTGTGGCCCGCTACATCCGTCTGCTGCCGCTGGGCTGGCACACCCGCATCGCCATGAGGATGGAGCTGCTGATGTGCATGAACAAATGTTCCTGAAGTGTTCTCCGCCTGCTTTTTACTCCTTGTTCATCCTTCCCCTGCCAACCTGTCACATGCCAAAAGGAGAACACTGGTCCAGCACTGAAAGATGCATTATGTTACTTTGATATGACCTTTATTTCTTGAACAAGTCTGTCCTTAATTCTTTAGTGAAACTCAAAGCAATAAAAGTCTGGGCAGGTGGGCATATTTGATGTCCTTTGATGTAATATTGATCTGTTTTAAAATCTGCAAAAGTTCAGTGTGTTAACACAAATGTGTAAATACAAATCGGAAACCTTCCAGTTCAAAATGCAAATTTTCTGACCTTCAATAAAGCTAAAAGAGTGTAAAAAAAAATGGATTACTTGCTCATAAACTCTCTTTAAACACTACTTCAAGGACATAAAACAGATTCGACGGACGAAGAGTCAAATTAAATTGGCTTGTTTTATTTGAATTTCACTGTTACATATGTAAACATGAATATTCTAAAATCACTAAGCATTCATTTGTGGGTTTATTTTATCATGTAAATGCTCTGTTGAAAAAAAAACAGATAAACATTGACTATGCTACTAATTTGTGTCTGTAATAAAAGCACAAACTTAATACTAGATTTCATTTAAACAGTTGATAAACATCTTCTGTTATAAATATTACCAAACAAGTAGTCACACATCAGTATTAATATAATACACGGTGCTCCTTCAGCAAAACAATAATCCAAAGAGAGAAATGTATTGTGTCAAGTACAGAGTGTGCACAGTCCTTACAGGGCACAACACGCAGTACGGTACGCTTTTGTCTGGACTCAGTGTGTTACAGGTGGAGCCGGCGGGCTCCGTGTTTCAGTCCTCACACACTGAGCACATGATGAACATGAAGTGAGGAAGAATTTACAGAGTCAGAACAATATTGCTGAGCCACACAGTCTCTTCAAAGTGCAACATTAAAAAGGTTTAGGGTTTATTTCTGCCAAGCTACTCTCTTATGGCACTTTATTTCCGACAGAGAACAGTGTTACAGTGCAGCTTCTGCCCCCACTGTGTTTCCATTTTTTCTAAAAGCTCGTCCCAAGTGGTTCAGTGTGTGCAATCAGTTAAAAATACAGTAGAGCAGTGATTCCCGACCAGGGTAGGTGGAGCCTGAGGCGGAGGAACATAGAGAGAAGATAATGGAGCTGTACTCCTTTGAAAACATACATATTACAATATGAGTAATGTCAGTGGTAATAACATTAGTTGTGTGTTTCTGTGAACTTTTAGTCTCCTCCGAATTGTATCCATTCGGTTTGAAATCAAGTCTAGAAGAGCCGCACGACAAACAGCAAAAAAGGCCAAATGAAGTGGACAAATAGTTAAAACAGTTAGCCAACATAAAATTAATTCATAAATAGTGACGAAGCAAAGAGAAACGGAAAAAGAGTTGAAACAATGTGGGAAAATGTCCGAAATAGCTAAATGTAGGCTAAAAGAATTTTACATGGCTAAATTAGTTACCTATAGGTGATGGATAAGTAATAAAACAGCAAAAAGTATGTATAAATGGTAGAAAAGTTAGTGAAATGTAATGGATAAATAAATGGTTGCAATAGTTAGCTAAAAGCAATAGATGGTTGCTGAAAGAATTCCACATGTCTAAAAGTATGGTTGAAATAGTTTGCTAAAAGTAACAGAAAAAATGAAATGGTCCAAGCAGCTAAAAGTATTAAATAAAGGGCTCAAACAGTTATTTAAAAGAACTGGATAAATGGTTGACATGCCCTGGTGCTGCTCAAAGTGGAAGCATTACAACTGCAAACATGAACCAAAATGTCCGAAACATTGACAACTGTATGAAAAACTGCTGGAATAATATGCACTCAGATAATAAGTAGTGTACTCAGATGAAGCTGACAGGTGGTGTTATTAAAGGGGTGCTTGAGTTCATCTCAGAGGGCGGTGACAGTACGTCAGGCGTAAATAGTTGGGAGCCATTGCACCAACATATCCAGAATGGCTTTTGTGTTCCTCGAGCTGCTGTAAAAATCACCTCCCTAAAAAATATTTACGGTTTATATATTAATTTTTCACAGCAGTTAAACTTCATATCGTGTTTTGGACGTATATCTTTAACTGATGAAACCAGCAGAACCCACTTGGAAGTTGCTCATGTGAAATATTTAAGTATAAAATGAGCAACAAATAGACTTCCTTGAATCCTGTTAGTGAGGGGAGTTATCAGAGAAGCACATCCTTCATATCAGCTGCAGATGTCCCTCGTCATTAACTGGATCCTTGAAGTTCCCTCAGCGCAGTGCAGAGTATCAATGTTAGAAGAGAATAAAATTCATCCATAAGGGTATTTGTTATAGCACTTTTACATAGATACATATTTCAGAAGATATTTTTTACTGATTTTTAAAAATAATTATAAGGTTTGTTCTATTTGACGTGACTGAAGGGTAAATTGTAGTTTTAACTGTATAATACTGGTTTATAATATGCAAATGATAATTTACACATATAGCGCATGAGCAGTCAGTGCCTACATGTTAGTGCGTGGTAATCTCAGAGTACAGTAACTGCAGTGCTTTGTTATCTCCCACAGAGGGCGATGTAGGTCAGGCTTTCTGTTAGTTTATGGCACCAAAGTTTCTAAAATGGCTGCATTTCATAAAGACATTAAAAACTACCCTTAAAAACAGCAGCGTGATCAGATCTAAGCCTTGAGATTGTCAGTGCCCACTCAGAGGAACTGCACATACTACAGCTATAGTTTAAGAACAAGACTGCACTGACTCGTAGTTGCACATTTGAGCATCTGTAACCAGCATGACAGAGCACATCCAAGGGCGAGATGTCTTGGACAGAGTTTACAATCCTGGGTGAGATGAACACAAGTTACTGACGTTACCAATCTCTATTCAAACAACTGATAAAACTTGATTTGTTTAGAATGCCTTAGATTAGTTTTAAGGAAATACTACGCAGTAAAATGTACTATATTTCTATATTTAATAGAAACAAAAATACTTACACTTAAAATCTACAGTTTATCTATCCATTTATATATATTTAATTTGTAATATATTTATTTTATAATACAAATTATAATCAGAATTACATACGTAGTAATATAAAGTCTATCAAACATGGAAGCTTTAAAAAAATTAAGACAAAAAAAGGCTTCTGGCCTGTTTGCAAGCAGTGTGTAAAACTGAAGGTTTGGTATTTGTGTGTGTGTGTGTGTGTGTGTGTGTGTGTGTGTGTGTGTGTGTGTGTGTGTTTAGCAGGTGTGCTGTCATACAACGGAGGTGTAGGAGCCACAGAGGGGTAACGGAGAAGTCTGACGTGGATGTGAGATGTGACTGAGATCACAGAGCCGTCTCTTTCAGGTCATTGAGGTTTGGCATTCGGGATCTGGACGGGCGTCCGAAGCCGTGCCCGTTCTGGCCTCCCTTGATGCTCATCTGCTCCGGGTAGGGGTTGCCCTCGGGGCGGCCCAGGGCGGACGAGTGCCAGCCGGAGTCCAGCTGTCCGGGCAGCGGGTACGCCGCCTGTCGGCTCTTGAGCTGGGGCGTGCTGACCCCTGAGAGACCCCGGCTCTCAGTGAAACCACCTTGAGCGGAGGCTGAATTAGGCAGCGGCTGGTAGCGCATGTCAGAGGGCGCGGTCTGGTTGGAGGATGAGGAGGAAAGGTGCAGGAGCTTGCGCAGTGACTTCAGTGGCTGACTCTGCAAGACACGAGACAGGTAATCAACATACTTAAATCAAACATTTCAAAACAACACGCATCAGGAAAATGGTTTTCTACATGGGACTCACTGGGGAATGTGAATCGGACAGCTTCTCAGGCGGCCAGTCCTTGTCTCGGTCTTGGTCCCGGTCTCTGCTCTTGTCACGGGTCCTGTGGCGGCTGCTCTGGTGACCCGAGGACCTGGAGGCCTTCTGGATAACTGTATCCACTCCTTCACTGGGAACCTGTCACACAGAAACACGCAGGTGTAATTCAACCCGTCTCAACTGACAATTCTCAAACTTGAAATAAAGATAGGTTCGCATAATGTTAAGGACAAAAAGAAACACAAAATGTGAAGAATTATTGTTTTTTCAGATTTTTTTTTTCCATTGCAGGTTTTCATCAGTTTAACAGAGTCCAACCAAAACCTTAAAATATGCTTCAGAAAACACGTTTGTGTGCTTCATGTTGTCCTTTACATTGGTGCATTCATCAAAGATGTAAATATTATTTAGGTAATACTTTTGTATTGATTTGTTTCAAGTGCAGTGAAGTCAGAAAAACTAAAAAGAACATGACATGCATCTGAAGAAAACCCCCGAGCATCTGCTGATCTGAGGAAGAGAAGAGACGACTCCTTCTATAAAGGTTTTAAAAAGGTTTTAATATTTTCAAACCGTCTACCGTTCATGCAAACGATTTTCCACCAGCTCAGTCTGACTGCCTTATTTCTCCTGTCCAGATTGCGTTTATATGTGCTCTGTCATCAGCAGTGATGCCCCCCCCCCTTCCCCAGACTCTGAACAAACGGTCATTTATAAATAGAAATGTGAAGAAATGTGAAGGGAAGAAAGCGTCTCAAACACCTGTTTCATGCTGAACCTTTGCTGCCACTGAGACGGCAGTCAGTTTAACATGTCAAAATGTGGTCTCGTTCATATTCAGCAAATATTTCTGTACCTCTTCTCCATCCCTCCCTCGTCTATACTCTGTTATCAAGTCGTGGGTTTAGATACACAGTTGATCAAATGCTTCTGTGTGACGTCAGTAAGCAGTAAAGCTTCGTGTGAGCGTAACCAGGCTCACAGACTCGCTAAAATCTCGTCTGCTTCAACCGAAGCCGGAGCGCTCTCGCTCGTACTCAGCTCAACCAGAGACATGCTGTTAGAGGGCTGTGGCTGAAATCACTGGCCACTGATCACAATCAGATGGACCAAACACAAAAATGCCACGCAGATCCATCCATTTATCTGGATAGTCTTTTAAATGACGAAGATTTTCTTTCATCTAAAACATCCAGGAGTAAAAGCCAATGAAAGATCTGTTATTTAAAGGTTGAAAATAGGAACTTTATAGCCTGGTAGGTGTTGCTTCACTGTATTTAAGAGTTGTACTGAAACTGTAGATGGATCTGGCTGGTTTGTGTTAGCAATTCAATCTCAAACACAAATTACTTCCATCATAAAATCATCAAAGAAACCAGGCTTAAGATGACACAACAAAAGAGTGCTGATTAACGGTGTTAATGCATGCGATGTTAGATGTGTGACACGGAGGCAGGAGGTGAGTAGGATAGTGTAAAACGGCATGTACCATGGGAGAGGACACTACAGGGAGGACTCTCACAGAGGAGCTATGCTTTATGTTATTCTTTGGGCTAAACAGAGGGAAAAGACATTTCTTGATGACAGGAGGCCTTCCTTCAGGGACTTCCATCTGTAATATAGAGGCACATGACTGGTGGCACAGGTAAACATGATGCACACGGTAGTAGCAGCAACAACAACAACAACAACAACAACAAATGGTTTTAAATTTCTCTCAAGGTTGACAATAAGGCAAAAGATTAAACATTTGAGAAGCAGCGGAGGAGCTACTGCATGTAGACAGACATCCAGACGTCCTCAGATGTTCTTAACACACAACTCACCATTTGGGATTTTTTCTTTTTCTTCTTTATTGCTCTGAAGAAACCCTGCTTCTCCTTTTCTTTGGATGGCTCAGAGGCATTCAACACCACTGTATCTGGGCCAGTCCTGAAAATAAAACCCAGCACTGAGCACGATGTCCCAGCTAAAAAGTTTTCACGAGGCCAGTGTGAAATTAAATTTGACAGGAAATTGTTTCAACAACAGCAACAGAGAGCGAACAAATTAGTATCGTCATCAAGGTAGCTGAGTCTCAGAGAGATGTTCTTCGGTGAACAAAGTACGCTATTTTTGGTTGTGGTTAGAAGATATAATTACCAGGGGTCGAACGCCGGCTGACGTTTGGAGTGATTTGTCAAACCGCTGCCGTCCCCGGACATGCCAGAGCCCCGGCTCTGACCCCGGCTGTCATGGAAGGAGTTGTCCGGCCGAGGAGACGGGACTGTTCAACAAACACAACAAATAGCTTCATTCACCGTTGATAAGCAGAGATATACAGTAAACAAATCGTAGCAATTGTATTGGGTCATAACCCACAAGCTCACATTTATTCAAAAGCATCATCAGTTATAATTTATGTCAGACAAGACTGGGAACTGTAACCAAGAAAAATCTAATGTTTTGTAAGTAATATGTTCGTAATGTATAAGGTATATATAGAATAAACAACATTTTAAACATGAATAAAAACAAGACAATATTTATTTGCTGCTGACTACTGAAAAAAAAAATCCAGAACCAAAAGGTTTTGTTTTTACATTAAAGCTACTGTATGTATATTTTAAAGTTCTCAGTTGTGCTGCCCCCTTTTGGTGACGTGAAAAACTGAGGCAGACAGCAACTCGACACCAAAACCTCACAGGGATCCTTTACATCCGTGATGCTGAGAGAACGATGAGAACTAATGAGAACGGACGGACTCGTTTTGCTACAAACCAGATCTTATGCCATCGGGCTCCGCTAACATATTTTCAGATATCATCATATTGTAGGTGCAATTTTTTATTGGCTATAAATCATGAAGTAACAACGAACATTTTTACAGTAACTTTTTGAGTAAATTTACATGGTCTCTTTTTACATAGTTTGTACACTAGAGAACGCTAACAAATTAGTTTTTTAACTGTAAAATATCTCAATCAGTACATGTCACTGTGTCACTCACACTTTTCAGCAATGCTAGAAATGTGTCTGTCAAGATGGCACTTCGTTCCAGACTAAAATGTCCCGACTATTCTCTGGGTTGTAATGAAATTACATTTATTTGTAGTCCTTTGGTGATCCCCTGACTTTGACTCTCGCAAAACGACAAGGAAACCTTTTTGATTTGGAGTGAAATGTCTCTTTTTTTTTGGTACACACATTTTAAAAATATATATCATGGATTGAAAGACACCATAATCATGTTTCTTCTCGTAGTAAATTGAGCAGGACATAAACTTAAAATACTTTTTTTTCATTTGCAGTAAACTTCAGTGAGGTTTCTTGATTAAATCTGAAATGAAGTCTTGACTTAAACAGTGCAGTGAAAGCCAGGAAGCCAGAGATATCACACACTGACTAAACCAACCTCTGTAGAAGCTGCCCACCCGCCTGGGCATGGATTCACTGTAGATGTTGCGGTTCTCTTTGGAAGAGCCCCCATCTTCTGCTTGCTGGTCATGATATAAGCCAACCTGAGTCACAACAGAAGAACTAATCATATATAAACCTGAGAGGTTAACTGCTTTGCATGCCTGTCTACCTTTATTTACTTGAAAGAAACAGAGAGAAACGGGGGTGTATTGATTTACGAGTGGTCGTTATAATAAAAAATAAAAATCTGTAGAGGCTATAAATGTATCCCAGAATCAAACTGAAATGTGCCGTGATGACAAGCTCGACCGTGCTATCATAAGTAATCACATTAGAGGGAAGCAAAGCACACAGAGAAAATGAAGAGGCATCTGATGCAGAGAGACAGAGAAAGAGAGAGCAGTTCATGACAGCAGTATCCACCCACATCCGCACTCTGGGAAGACTGGATGTGGGTGGGGAATGGTGGGTGCAGGCAGAATGTCGGACCTCGCTTTTTTGCCGCTGTGTGTGAAAAGATGCGCTGTTGTCCCTGGTGGAGTCCCTTATTGGGGGTCTGCTGTGGGTGACCTCAGTGGGTGCCTGTTCACTCTGTTAATGGAGAAATGATGAAGCATGAAGTGAGCTCAGCATTGCAGCACATACATACAGCTACACACACGGCCTATATACTATATGTGCATATACAGTATATATAAATGAGCAGGTAGCACAAATCACCATATACCACTCTTAGCGCATGTTCATAGAAGAAGCTGCAGTAATGTTAATTCTGCCTTTTCACTTCGTTACAAACCCGGGCTGAAAACCTAAACACACATCATTATATTTTCAGACACCACCAGAATAAATCCTGGCTGCATTGTTGGACAAACTGAGACTGAGGCAGCGTTATCCAACACAACCTGATGGAGGCATCTGATATGATTAGATCCTGAAGGCTTTCCTTCAGGTTGGAGAGCTTCGACGTGGGTGGATGACTGACCCTGCTCATGTCTTCTTCTCTGGACGAGCCCCCAGAGTGACGGGGCAGCGTGCGGTGCTGCAGCTGTGGCGACAGGAGCTGGAGGCTGCTGGCTCTGGTGGGCATTCCCTGCCCGACCGAAAGCCCCTCGTCCGCCCCGTGTGTCCTCTGGTGATCCCTCCGCACGTACATGGAGTGGCGGTGCGGCCGCTGCTGGGAGGAGAAGGGGCTGGTGTATCCTTGACCGTAAGACAGAGGGTCATGTGGGGCGGACAGAGAGTGACCGTGGCTCCTTTCGACGCCACCGTCCCCAGGATCCAGGGCGTCTGGTGACTTGGCCTCCTCTGAGGCCTTATGGCGGGTGGAGGAGCGCCTGTAGGACGAGTCCAGCGTGTTGCTCTCTCTTTCTGAGCGCATGCTTCCTCGTCCAGCTGCGCCGGGTCCCAGTCTTTCCACTCGGCGGGCTGACGGGCTGCTCGGAGCTGTGAGGTCGAGGCAGCTGGAGGGAAAGTAGCGAGATGTAGGCTCGTCTGCATAAAGATGTACATCATTTAGGTTCCCTACTGACTTGGCATCGCTAAGCGTGCCGTAGCTCTTGGACAAGTTCAGGTAGGCAAACTTGGAGGAGGAGGGCGTGGAGCTGTGGGACTCCATGTAGCTGTGTCGACTGTGTTTGTCCCCTGATTGAAGTGTGTTGGTCTTCCCTTCCACAAAAGAGTGGCGGTTCTGCTGGGAGCGGAAGTTGGATTTGAGGTACTTGGCTCCGGGGCCGTCGGATATCTTGGACCCCAAGTTCATGTCGAAGTCGCCTTTGCTCTTGGCATCACCTGATCCGAGCAGATGAGGCAGGTTGCTGCTGGCCAGGTCCATGTTGCAGGAGGTGGAGTGGTTGAAGATCTGCGGCTGGTAGTTTTTCGGATGCAGGGTGGGGCTGAGGTTGACGGCTGCAGACATGTTGCCGTTGAGAAAGCCGTCATTCGGGTGCAGGTCTTCGTGTCGGGGTAAGCTGGAGCACTCTCTGCTGCTGGAGCGGTGGCCTCCTGAGCTCTTTCCCCCGTGGCTCCTGAGCAAAATCAGAGAGAAAGGAAAAGATCAATACGCTGAGCATCAGACCGTCCATTTTACACAATAAACTGGAGGACATTGGCTGCGATAACCAAGTAGTTTGCTACTTATATGTCGGCACAAGTCACACTAGTTTAGGTGTAAAACAGGCAGAGCAGGGTTGGTGGGTGTGAGTATTGAGGGGAGTAGTTGTGGGACGGCAGGACTGCCGTTGAGTGATCCTGAGGGCCTAACGAGACGAAACACCAGTGAAGGGAGGTGCCCTCTTGATAACCTCAGTGAGATACCGCACGCTCTCACCGTGTTGCTGAGGCTTTGTCCTAGCTAGTCTTTTATTTGGGTGTACAACATGCATTGTGTTAGCATAGCATCCTGTGGATTAGGGATGCATTTCAAAGGTGAAGGCAGGTCGTAATACTGACTTTACAGAAAAAACACATGAATTTCATTTGTGCAAAAACTCACGTAATCACATGACACAAGTCACATTTTTATGGTGTAATGTAGATTCCCATGCAATATATTTTCTTTCATGTTGTAACATGCGGTAAACATGTGAAGCTCGTGTTTTTCTGTTAGGGAGTTGACCACCAAGGTATTATTCTGCATTGATATGGCATCTGTGTGTTTGTTAAAACTAGCTGAAGTTATTCCACAGTAACCATATGTAGTGGGCAGATATGGTCAGATGTGTTGTGGCACAGGGATCGATTTCAGGACCCTAATTCTTCCTAACATACAGTATGTAAATGTGAGCTTTTCCTGTATGCTGATGATTCAGCTTTGTTAGCAAAATCTAAATGCGTAGTTTTTTTTACATAGTCATATAATGTCAGCCCAGTCAAACTTAAGTGTTTGGTTAATGGACGATAGACTTATATAGTAAAGTTCCTCAAACCAGACTTCTAAATATCTGAAATAACTATTTAGGGTGCTTAAAAGATTGAAATATATCTGTTAGTTTTATGGTTCAAACATTGTGGAGAAGTCTAATGGTTGCCTGTTTTAGTTAGAAAAACAGCTATCAAACCATGCATCTCATTTCTATTATCATGGTCATTTTAGGCAACAACATGCCGGCTTATTCATTTTATAATAGAAGATATGTTTAATTTTTGATTATGATAAAAACATTGAAGTATAGGGCATTTTAAACCACTAAAACGGTGTGCTGTTTGTAGTAAAACCAAAAACAAACGAGACAGTCTGCAAAAATGTCACCATGTGGTTAAAAACAACTGGTCACATTTGCATAAAAAAAAACACACATTATCTTATGTATCTAAACAACAAGAAGACACTGAGAAGCTTAAACCACCTCTTGGCTCAGTGCTGACCTGCTGGGGGTAGTGTTGTCCCCGTGGTGAGGTTTTCTCTTGGAGGAGCGTACAGGTGTAGGTGTGGGTGGGCCGGGCCGCTCCACCAGCCGCAGGGTCTGGAAGGCGTGGTGGTTCAGGCTCTGCTCTGTGAGAAAGCGCTCCGTCGGGTTCAGCAGTAGCAGGCTCTACGGCACAAACACACAAAGGGAGCCCGTGAGTCCTCAAAACACCCCGAACATCCAGAACTCACAAACAAACTGAAACAGTCATGCTATCATGAGTCATCGCTATTATGATAAAAGTCAGGCTGCTGCTGCATTTAATTATGTCTTACTGTCACCAAACAATGTTGTGAAATATGATTTGTGACATTTGCTTTTTTTGTCCCCGAATAAATGTGTCTAATAACCCGTCTCCAAAAACTCTCATAAAAAGCTGAATCCTGAGTGAATGCACTCGAAATAAGATGGTTGGTGAACTCTGAGCGCAGCTTTGTTTTTATATAACTACAATTTATAGTGGCAGCCACATTTTGTCTTCTCGTCTTTAGGACAGCAACAGAAGACGGACAGTAACTCTCTGCAGGCCTCACAGCTTTTCATTAGCCAACATATTTTGTTAAATTAACGTCTAAACCTCATCTTAAGAAAGCCTTTTTGGTAATGAGAGAGATGCTTGTCCTTGCTGAAGTCAGCCCTGAGATGACATTATGTTAGCGGTGAGTCATTATCTGCTCAGAAAAGCGCATGTGCACAAGCACAACCCACATTCTTGACATGGAGCTCCTGTTTACAGTGCAGACACAGCAATAACAGCAGTGCTGGAACCAGGATATGAGCTGAGAGATGCTGAAGCAGTGAAGAGGCATCATGCAGTCACGACGTAAACACCATGATAATGATGCAATTATCAGATGAGTACTTGATGAAAAGCGATTGTTGCAGGGTGCTTTTATGTAGCCTGGTGCGAAACAGAACCCAATGTCACTGCGTGAATATATGGTTCTGGGGATGCTCCATAGAGAATCATTTGCAGACATGTCTTCCTACTGGGCGTATACCTCTGGTTAATTTGAACTAATCAAGAAACCAATGTTTTCTTTTCCTGAGCACAGCGTGTTTTAAAAGCTGATTTTAATGAACGCCACCAGTGTGACGAGGTGCTGAGTATTTATTCTGCGCTGAGCATTCAGTGTTTTTTTCTGATCACCAAGAGTTGCCCTCGTCATTGTCAACAGCCGTCCAATCACAGTGAAGGAGGGGTGGGACAAACGCGGTTAACCACCGATACTGAACGCTGATTGGTCCGCCCTTCAGAATGGCTGTGCTAACACTAATACGGGCCGAGTACCCAGACGGTTATTCACAGAGAAGAACACTGAAGCTCGGCACAGCCAGGCTAGCTTTTATAATACGTTGTGAGCAGAAATGAACAGAAACTGATGAAAGGTAAAGAGAGCAGTAATCAAGCTTGGCCGGATCCTCACCTTCAGCAGGTCGAGCAGGGCTCCGCCAATGATTCCCAGGTATCTTCGCTCCAGGGTTTGGGGGTGGTTCACAGCAGGAAACTAAAGTATTACAAAAGCAGAGGATATTAATAGAGTCAGAAATATCCATGAGAAATGACTGAATGATCACAACTTCATCAAGACCAGCAGAGAAAAGAAATGGCCAAAGATGACTTTCATTTTAAGGTCATTCCCTGCGTAATAAGTGACCAATCAAAGAAGCGGCGATGATCCACAAAATGATTTTGAAGGTTTTTGTGACCACAGCTGAGAAATGATGTGATAGTTATCACATTCCATATTTTAAGATGAAAAAGTTATGGTTGGCCTTTGATTTATTTATTGATTGATTGTATAGAAATACACTGTATTTCAATATAGTGGCTAAAGTGGGCTTTTGAGATACCTGAGTAAGAAATCCTGCCTTCACAGAAAAAAACACAAGTTTCGCATGTTTTCCACATGCTTTCCACATGGGAATCATTTGATCACATTTATGACACATGTTATGACACATGTTGCAACATATGATAACATGTGAAGGTCATGATAACATGATAACATGACCTTCACACGACACCATGAAAATGTTCCAAAAACCACATGTATGTGCAAAAATCAACTTTCACATGTCACCTGTGTATGTTATCACAAGTTTTTTTTCAAAGGAAAACTTTGCATTTTAGTGTCACTGCTATTTTGGCAATATACAGTCACCGGCCACTTTATTAGGTACACCTGTTCAATTGCTAGTTAACGCAAATATCTACTCAGCCAATCACGTGTTAGCAACTCAATGCATTTAGGCATATAGACACGGTCAAGACAACCTGCTGAAGTTCAAACTGAGCATCACAATAGGGAGAAAGGTGATTTAGGTGACTTTGAACGTTGCATGGTTGTTGGTGCCAGACGGGCTGGTCTGAGTATTTCACAAACTGCTGATCTACTGGGATTTTCACGCACAGCCATCTCTAGGTTTACAGAGAACGGCCCGAAAAAGAGAAAATATCCAGTGAGCAGCAGTTCTCTGGGCGAAAATGCCTCGTTGACGCCAGAGGTCAGAGGTCAGAGGTCAGAGGTCAGAGGAGAACGGCCAGACTGGTTCGAGATGATTAAGGCAACAGTAACTCAAATAAACTCTCGTTACAACGGAGTTATGCAGAAGACCGTCTCTGAACGCACAACACATGGATGCTTGAAGCAGACGGGCTCCAGCAGCAGAAGACCACCGGGCGCCTCCTGTCAGCTAACAACAGGAAACTGAGGATACAATTCGCACGTGCTCACCAACATTGGACAATAGAAGACTGGAAAAACGTTGCCTGGTCTGATGAGTCTTGATTTCTGCTGCGACATTCAGATGGTCGGGTCAGAATTTGGCGTAAACAACATGAAAGCAAGGACCCGTCCTGCCTTGTATCAGCGGTTCAGGCTGGTGGTGGTGGTGTAATGGTGTGGGGGATATTTTCTTGCCACACTTTGGGCCCCTTTGTACCAATTGAGCATCGTTGAAACGCCACAGCCTATCTGAGTATTGTTGCTGACCGTGTCCATCCCTTTATGACCACAGTGGACCGTCTTCTGATGGATACTTCCAGCAGGATAACGCGCCATGTCACAAAGCTCCATTCAGCTCAAACTGGTTTCTTGAACGTGACAATGAGTTCACTGGACTCCAACAGCCTCCACAGTCACCACATCTCCATCCAATAGAAGCTTTGGGATGTGGTGGAACTGGAGATTCGCATCATGGCTGTGCAGCCGACAAATCTGCAGCAGCTGCTTGATGCTATCATGTCAATATGGACCAAAGTCTCTGAGGAATGTTTCCAGCACCTTGTTGAATCTATGACACCAAGAATTAAGGCAGTTCTGAAGGCAAAAGGGGATCCAACCCGGTACTAGCAAGGTGTACCTAATAAAGTGGCCGGTGAGTGTATATCTTCTATGTTGTCGGTTGTGACTGGTTTGACTAGTATATCACTTGGTGTCTGTTACTGTATGATGGCGACCATATTAGTTACTCTTCTGGGAATCTATAAATCCTATCTAATGTTGTGTGGACAGTGTGTATGCAAGTCTGATGATGCTCCTGTAAAATACTCCAGAAATGGCGCCAGTCAAGACAATGACCACTTCTGCTGTTACTTTTCAGATGCTTCTACTCCTAAAATTACATTGTGTTTACCCGGAGCACTGCTGCATGGGATTTCATTTTGATCGAATCTTTCTTCCGACTATTGTGAATTTGCCCCACCCCAAAAAAAAGCATGTCCAGAAGCTGTTCTTTTTACATCACACATTTCCAAGTGTTACAGAAAGCACACCGTAGGAGGCTAACGGGATAAAGCAACCATCAAACATCCTGTGTTCACTCACAAGTCTTGTGTGGTTTCTCGCCGGTCTGACTGCATATTTCCATCAAACACCGCTCTCTTTGCTTATTATCCTCTCTGCTGATCAGTTTAGTTTGTCGGCTCTTTACTCATTTAAATTACGAGTGCAGAAATGTTGTGGATTTTTTTTTCTTTTTCCTTAAGTGAGTCCTAACAATTGCAGGCATGCAATGTTTTTTTTTAATCAACATCACTGTCAAATATATGCCTGTCTTAAAGGAGAGAGCATTTTACTATAGAAAAACAACGTAGGTATTAATAAGCTGGATTTCAGAAGAAAAAAAAAAAACAGCGTCTATATTACGAAATTTTCCTGCCAAAATTAATCCATTTTTACACCCACGAAAAAAAGCTGAATTATAAAGAAGGAGTCTAATCAGTGGGTATTTCTCTGTCAGGCAGTTTTACAAACTAATTATTATGTCCTGAGATGTGGGTAGGGAGGAAAGGGGAAGGACGACCAAGGTCTGTTGCGCCATCAGCCTGCCACAGAAGACTTATCACAGCCTTCCTTCACAGTGCATACAGGAGACATGATACACGATGACTCATTGTGATCCAATCAGTCACGGCACAGCAAACTCAGCCAGAAAAAAACAGAAAGAAAAGAAAACAAGCACAGAGTGAAAAGACTTAGCAGGGAGAGAAAATAAATAAGGGAAGAAGAGAAAGAGGAGGAGGCAGAAAGAGACAGTGAAGAGGAGAGAGAAGATCCACGACAGAAGAAATACAGTGAGAAGTGCAGCGTGGAGGGAGGGCTAGCACAGCGAGGGTGGGGGCAAAGAGTTACCCTGAGCCCGTGGAAGCGAGGGTTGTTATAGAAGAGCTTCATCTGCTCTGGTGGCAGAGGTCCCAGGACTTTCTGGATGGTAAAGAGCTGGTCAATCTCACTCTCCCCTGGAAACAGCGGCTGCCCGTCACTCAGCTCTCCCAGGATGCAGCCCACCGACCACATGTCCACGGCCTTCCCGTAAGGAGCCCTGGGACCACACGTGTAAAGAGGATGCTGATGAAAGCCAGGCATAAGAACAGCTAATAAAAAGGTATGACAGTCTAGAGATTAGGTTCCTGGGCAAAGCTTAAAAAAAAAAAAAAAAATAGCGGGTGTACCCAAGGAGGAGCTCTGGAGAGCGGTACCATCTAGTGGCCACATACTCGGTGTAATTGGCATCAGTCCCCTCAGAGAGATTACGTGCAAAGCCTGGCAAGAGAAGACAGAGGAAGCAATATCGTATAATGAGGAGCTTTTTGATACGCTCTGCATGCTGAGAAATCTAAAAACGACAGCAGCCGGGTGACTCTCTGGATGCTTACTATACTTCAGAGGTGTTTGTCACAAACTAGTTGAGTTAAGTAAGAGCTGCACTGATAAAGGAGAGATGATGAGCCCTCTGAGAATACAGTGGACTGCTAAGAGTATACAGAAGCTACATTAACACAGGACATTGTCGAACACACATCCAGAGATAAAGACTTTATTTAAACAAGCTATTACAAATTTGAATTATTTCTTATAAACCTAAAGCAAATTTACAAAGTTAGTGTCCTAGACATAGATGAGAAGATCAATACCTCTCATTCCTGTATGTTAGGCAGTCAGGCGTCAGCAGGGAAGCTGTTAGCTAAGCGAGCAGAAATACCTATAACAACGAGATATATAATAGACAACTAGTCTGGCTCTGTTCAGAGCTTAAAAAAACATCTACCTCTCAAATATGATGAAGTACTAGGGCCACGTTTAAGAAACAAAAATAAGAGGACGATTTTGTATTTATTTTATATTTAGAGAATAAAATTAAAATGTTGAGAATAAACTGACATTTCAAGATTAAAGTTACACTTTATAGAATAAATCAAACTACTAGCTTTAGCGTGTATATGCTAAAGCTAGTACAAAATGTGTTTCAGCGCTAAAAGAGAAAACAAATTCTTGTTTCTAAGATTTACCCTGAAGTACAATTTCACCAGCTCATCTAATGAGGCCTTTTGTAGACGCATACATAAAACATAACACTCCAAAAAACTAAATTTGTTGTCTTTATACTTACATTTTCATTTAAATTAAACAATTAAAATGTCAAATGTTATTTACCGAAGTTCCAAAGGTATAAAAATGGAAAACGAAGCGGGTCTGCCCTGTTTTCTGTGTGTAAAGTTCAGCTAATCAACTGAAAAGAAATAAAAGTATTTACCCCTTCACTCCTGGACGTTGTTTACCATATATCCAGAACTAAATTAGTACATATGTATATAAAACAACCATTATAACTGTCATTAATATTTAGATACAAATATTTTTTCTAATTCTGAGGAACAACAATAAGTTACAAATATGGCAAACTGTATCATTATCAAATAGTTTTCAAGGAATAGTTCAGCATTTCGGGAAATAGGCTTATTTGCTGTCTTGCTAAGAGTTACATAATATCACTATAATCTATGTTAAAACATCTGTCTAGTAGCACCTAATATATATATATATATATATATATATATATATATATATGTAAAAAACAGGTTTATGAAGCTTTAGAGGTGCTGGGAAGCTACCTCCTGGTTGCCGCTTTATAATTAGCGTACAGACATGACCATCGGTTCAATCTTCTTATCTAACTCTCAGCAAGACAGCAAGCAGGTCTGCTTACCTGCTTGCTGTCTTGCTGAGAGTTTCAGGAAGAAAACGCTGAAATTCACTTTTGTGATCCATTTATACAGCTCTTAGTGTGAGCTTTTCATTTCCCATTGGGTCATTCCTCAAAGCTGCTTGCCGTCGCCCACAATCAAAACAGCATACAATGTAAACGCCAGCGCAGTAAGACACAGTCCCAAATGTAAACCTTCACAGCAGAGTCTGTTTGGCCTAAGTCTGTACTCTCAATGCCTTTGGCTGACACAGAGCAAACAGCAGGTCTTCCGTCTCTCACTCCAGATTGCCTGCATGATGGCGGCTATGCAATGTTTTACGTTTCCTCCTGTTTTGTCGTAGTGCCGACAGACTGAATCAAAGCGTGATTAGGCTCTGGTTTCCCAACACGTTTCGTTAATTGAGATGAGAGAAGAATGCACAGCGGCAGAGAGGGATGCACACAGAGCTTTATAACCGGATGAAGCCTGCCTGCTGCACTCCTGAAGCACTGGTTTCAGCCAAATATAGTCGCTGTCGAAAATACTCCTTTTACATCACAGCTTTGACTGTTTGTCCACCTTTCTCAGAGTGTGAGGATTTGATAGAGGTGCTCACCGAAGTCACATAACTTGAGGACGTCATCTGAGCTGATGAGAAGGTTTTCTGGCTTTATGTCTGAGGAAGAAGAACACAGATGGAGAGTGAGCTGGTGAGGGGGCATCATCATTACATCATCACTACCATCCATTTCTGCCACCGCACGTTCATCTGTCTCATTGAGCTGACTATTATTTATCTTCATAAAAACAGCAACTGAAGAATAAGAGAAATCAAATTCTATCAGCAAAAATGCACAGATTGCAAAGAAAAACCATAACGCATCCACCAAATCCCCTGATAATATTGTCATATGTGTGCCCGGGTATACTATAGGCCATTTGGACGCCTGCTCTGTTGCTCTTAATGTGCCAAAAGCTCACAAGGGCCATCTGGTCCCCTGCTCTGCTGCCACTGATTCACCAAAAGATCTTCTTGTGAACAATAACTGTAGGTTGTAATGCATCAGAAAACCTTTAAAACCTGCACGTCGTTAAAGAAAAATGTTTTGATTTTACAATATAAGTATGCAGGACTAGTTCTAGGTGTTTCTAAAATGATGTACAGATGGAGCAGAATAAATGCTGCACTTTGTGGATGCTGCATGAGCTCAAGGCTGGAGACAGACTTTGTTTAAATTACATGTTTGCGTGCGTACGATGACAGACTTGCGTCCTCAGAAATGAACACAACACGTACACAATATGCAAATACATGAGCGTTAAGGCGGTGTAGGGGCAGTATGGAGATGCAACAGGGTCACGGACCTGCAGAACTAAACGGAACGTTACGTTAAAATTGCTGGAAATACGGAGTGTGGACGGAGTTTTGTCCCCCTGTAATCTAAGAATCTCAGAAAGTAGTGACCCCCTCGATTGTTGCCATGTTTATTGCTCACATCAGGCAAATCCAGATGTTCTAATGGTATCCAATTGAGCACAGACACGTCCAAAAGACGTCAGTTTCACGTCTTTGCAAAAGTTCAAATGACTCCACTGAGGAGCATCTGGTGGATGACCAAACAAGATCCAACTCAGACGTTCCGATATCGAACCTGTCCTGGACGTACCCCAGATGTACAAAAGTGGGTCTGGACTGACCAACGTTTTACAGAAATGATCTGAACGTCTCCATGATGTCGTGTGTTTGCTGGGATCCTTGATTCTGCGGTGGAGTAGGTAGGTAGGTATTTACTTTATTAATCCCTACTGAGTACTGAGGCAAGTATGTGAGCAATGACGTTTACAATGCAAACAGTTGTTGTGACGCGAACGAGTGGTTCAATAGCGAGTACTGTATATCCCCAGCCTTCGAGGGTCTCTTCTCTTCCTCACTAACATGGTCTTTCAGTGTTTTGATAATGTGTTATAAAAAATATAGAACTTACCTCGGTGAACAATGTCGTGCTTATGGCACCAGTGAATTGCTTTGATTAACTGGAAGATGTAGCTTCGCGCTTTCTCCGTCGGCACACCGTTGGGCAACTCCTCAAGCAGCTCGAGCATATTCTGAAAGAGAAAAAGAAAAACACAACCAAAACAAATCAAGATGACACCAGGCCAGGTGACGAATAGCAAAAGAGTCGGTGTAGACCTCATGTCTGTAGAGAAAGCTTACCTTCTCCACATACTCAAAAACGAGATAGAGCTTCCCCCTTCTGCGGAAGGCCTCTTTCAACTCGACAATATTCTCCTGCTTGAGGGTGCGGAGCATCTTAAGCTCCCGTAGCGTTGTTTCTTTAACCTCCTCATTTTCTACATGGACGTGAGACAGACAGGAAATCCGAATCACACTGAGCTTCCATGTACAGAAGTGATGAATATGGGATGCAGTCCAACAGAAATAAAAGGGATGGACGGCTTGACAGTAAAGTGTTCTCCGACGAGGACTCCTCATTGGAGACGAGAGCACTCTTACCTTCGCTGTCCTTGAATTTCTTAATGGCCACAATTTCATTGGTCTCCTGTAATAAAAACACAGCGGGGAGTGAAAAATTATTCCTGCTTTTAATGGCAAGTGTCTATATGTCATGCAGACCAGTATCTCGCCAAAGCGTGTAATACACCCGTCAATCCACTAGAGGATGCGTGTCAGTGTCACGTTTGGCCTCTGCTAGAGAAGAAGAGTAATAAACGCCAAGTAGGGAGGAGGTCGAGGGCGGTTGGATGAAACAAAAACAGGACTTTCACCTGGACAGGTAGTAATAGGGTCCGTGAAATAGCAAAAGTCCCTGTGGATTTCATTTAGGTAACAAAAGGAAGATACATTCATAACTTAACATACTGAACTGGCGTACACCTAAAGCAAGTTACTTTTCCTGCCGAGTCAAGGCAAAGCGTGACGCTGACACGGTATCCTCTAGTGGACTGACAGGTGAATTACACATTTCGGCATGATATTGGATTGTATCATAACAACAGGAAAACCCAACTACAAAGATGACTGACAACATGTGTACTGTGAATGATTACTAAGCCCAACTTTTGTCTATTTGTTGCTTCTTTTTATGAAATACTGTTTAGTTTGACCTTTTCAGGCTTTTTTTTTTAATTATTAAACATCTGACGTAGAGAAGCAAACATTTGTCAATTAGTCAACTGACAGAAGAATTAATTGGCAATTGACTAATTGGTAATTTTTTAAGCAAAAATGCCAAAGATTTGATAGTTATTACACTCCATTTAGGACTCGTCTTGTTGTCACATCACAGTAAATGGAAAACATTGGGTTTGAAGAAATTAAAGATTGTGGGAAGCAAGGATGGACGTATCATATATTCTCTGATGATTTAAAGGCGATAAATCTATAAGAGAAATAAAACTGATGATGAAAATCATTTTTTGTTGAAGCTCTAGTGTGATGGGATGATCACACACTCCGTAAGAAGTGTAGCAAGTAGACTTTGCTTTATGAACGAAACTTTGCTTTATACTGAGGGTCACTAGCATACAAACACTAGGTGAATGATTCACTGCAGACATGTAGGACAAACAGAAACGTTTCTAATTCATGAAAAATTCTGCAGAAAAAAAATCCTTGTCATTTGTTTAAAGATAGGTGTGACATACAAAACCTAAAAATACATACAAAGATTTTCACAACCAATCGCCACTGAGTTGTCGTTTTCCAGAAACACTTCTCATCGTGCCTCCATGAAGTTCTCTGTGAGCGACGCCCCACCACTAGCCCCGTTTCTCGACATGTCCTAGTTAGGCCCGGTATTTCTGCCTACGGCTCAGAGCTGTGCTCTAGTTTCCGCCCCCCCTCCCCTCAGAAAGCCAGAGGCAGCATCGCACCACTCCAACATGGATCATAGTGAACGGTGAGCCCTCCTCCCAGCAGCACTGAAAAATATAAGATGACTCACAGCAGGGTCAGCTTCACATGCATCACTGTACTGTCCACTGTCCAGTGAGCCCGAGTGAACGGACATGATGAGCAGCTCAGTGCAGACTAAATAACCCGTTTTATGTCTGGACCTTGTTCACTACTGAAGAAATAAGACCTGATTCGTATCCACAGTGCATTATAAGAGATCAGGATCAGACACCTTGAATATCATTGGCTTTAATTGTATGTATTGCATTTAACTGTATAATTATGTACGTCTGCGCACAGTTACCAGTACCTGCAGCACTGCATGATGGTACACTGAGCTGAAATAATATTCACAATACTGTCATTGTATTTGAAAAAAAACATCTGACTATTTAAGTGAGTGGCAAAACTTCCCCCATGAAACGTGGAGTCAAGACATCTCAGTTAAAACCCGATTGATACTGAAGTTTTTGAGATATCGATATTAGGAAGTAAAAATAAATTCTGATATCGATATATTGGCAGAATTGTGGTTATTAAAAAATTGTGACAAATATATGGAGGGAGGATATTTTACCATTTAACAGCAAACTTTATTGACATCAGTGCACTGAAACAGTGAACTTTACTGGTTTTGTAAATATATATAACTTTGAATAAATAAAAAAAATAGAACAATTACTAATTTACCTCAAGCATAAATTATGCTTTATGTTGTGTAAAAACAGGTTTTGATTTCTTACCATCTCAGCCACTATTATTTACCAACAAAGAACGTTGCATTCAACTGAATGAAAGCCAGATCAGATGTTTACATGCAACAGTGTCTATTGGAGTATTACAGGTAGCAAACCCAGGTTTTACAAATCTGGGATGAAACCTTGCCACGGTTTTAAAATTAGGATAAAATGTTCACATGCGCAACACATAACCAGGCAGCATTCGCCAGCTCAAGCAACAGCGCTGCAAATATCCTGTCTGCAGGCTTCAGCGTGCAGCGACCGTATCATCCCATCGCGGTCTTCAGGCAGGAGATTGCTTCCTTGCAGGTTCGAATGTGCTACTTCCACAACTTGATGGACATTTATAAATTTAAAAGAAGAGAAAATACTTGTTAAAACATTGGTTTAGTTATTAGAGTTGTGTTGAGTGTTGATTTTTTACAGCCCAATTGTTGTTCCTGCTTTACCAGTGGCATTGTTATGAACAGGCTGATCATGTGTCCCGCTTTGTGTGGGACTGCGCAGCATTTTTATTCCTTTTTCTGCGCCCGACATATTGACATAATGTCCTGCATTTTTGTTGGCTTCTCTAAAATCGGACTTTTATCCGATGGCTGTGGAGATAGCAGGGAGGGCTGTCATCACGGGGCTGTGACTGATGTCAATCAAACTGTGCTCGTGGGTCAAGTGCAGGTTAGTCTGTCCCCGCTGCGCCCGACGTGGAAAATAGCAAATCCAAAAATCACAAGCTATGCTAATTTCGTCAGACTATGATGGAAACTACCTCGAAGAAGGAGATGCAACTACAACAAAGACTGGAAACCAACTAGGTGAAGCCGTTGGAAGGTGATTCTCAGAACCTTTTTTGCCTTTTTTGTCAAACTTAATGACAAACGCAGGAGAGAATAGGACCTAAAGCGACACTATATGTGAGTCTCACAAGAGACGTGTGGCTCAAAAAGAGATGCTTCCATCTATGTATACATCCCTACTGAAACCAAAAGGTGACTGGCAGACAGATAAGGTAACAGCAGATGAAATAACCAGTGTTTACCACACTGTGCACCACTCCCAGTTGTACAGGTCAGCAGACTGCTCGTAAGCTGGAACCCGTCATTTAGCACAGTGGTTCTTACCAGGCTTCCTGCACCAGAGCCTTCAGTCTTCTCAGGGATCCACGTAAGTTCTTGGAGTGGAGCACGAGTTTCAAGACATTAATAGAACGGCGATGCACAAATCCAGCAGACAGGTTTTTCTACCTGCAGAAGTTCATCAGTGGTGAGGCACGATATGTATTAGAAGGAAGCATCTATAGAAACGATGACGAGGCACTAAATGCCCGTTACGGCCACCCTTTTCGAAATCCTTCGTGCATTTAGAGAAAAACTGAATAACTGGCCAAAGATGAGCTGAAGAGAGTCAGTTAAACTGAGACAATTCAGTCATTTTCTGATAGCCTGCAGCAATGTCATGCCACACATCAGAGGGCTTCAGGTTTTACATGACTGTAAAGGGAATCAAAAAAAGACTCCCTGACTAGGTGACCTCCTGCTGGAATCGTCACGTCACAAAGTAGTTGAGACAGTCAGAGGAATACCCTCATTTCAATGAGTTTGCAGGAATTGTATGCAATACTACAACTTCCATTCAAGCCTCGAAGGCTACTGAAGAAAAGCCGAATAAAAAGCACCTGAAAAGCTGATGCGTTCATCTCAAGTGTGAAAGCATCTGATAAAACGGAGGAAAACATAATGCTGCAGGAAAAGCTCAAAAGATTCAAGCAGATCTAAGAAAGTAAACTCCTCATCTTCAGACCTTGTCACATGCATGTGCTGTGGAGAAAGCCACTTCATCCACAAATGCCAGACGTTCACTAATAAGCCTTTAGAAGAAAAGAGAAGGTTCATATTTGACAATGACCTGTGCTTTGGCTGCCTGAGGAGAGGACACAATTCAAGAGACTGCAAGAACAAAGCAACTTATGGCATCTGTAAGAAACATCATCCAACACCACGTCATGAAGACCGTCCATCTGCTGCTGCAGACTCATCTCCTTCTCACGCTATACAAGCAGATGAAAACACATCTCTCTCTTGCAGTGTAGACAGAGGAGATGGGGGGAGGACATCCATGAAAGTGCCTGTATGGATTCCTTCAACCACCACACCTGAAACAGAGACCTTAGTGCGTGCTCCTCGACAAGTCCTTATAGGAGGTGATGGAGAGCCATATGCTGCCAAACCCGACCGAGGTTGGACCATTGTTGGCAGCTCGTCGCTGCTCGTAAAGTCAACAGAAGTGACAGGTCTGCGTCATCGTGTATCAGTCAAGAAACTTCCACGAGTGACATCGGCCACTTTCATCAGAGTCCTAGAAGCAGACTTAAAATCTAATCCAGGGGAAAAGAGCTTATCACAAGATGATATACAGTTTCAGCAATTTCTGAATGAACGAACGCATCAGAATACGGATGGACATCTAGAAATGCAATTCTCCATTAAGAAACACCAACAACTGCCAGAAGGTATGCGTCTGCTTCGGGTGACGCTGAAGCACATGATCTTGACAAAAATCCCAACTTCTTGTGGGAAAGAGACATTACCGTAACAAACTCAACTCCAGAGCTTCTGGTCGGTGATTCTGAAGTCATAATGACACAAGTACTACAGACAGAGGTAGTAAAAGAGGACCGTTTTTTGGAGGGCTTTAAGAGGATCTCAAAATGGCAAAAAGCACTGAATGTTGTTGCTCGGATCCAGCGACCTGCAAAGAGAGTCAAAATAACACAACCCATAAATGTCAAAGACAGAAGAAAGGCCAGCCTGGTGCTTGTGAAACTGGCACAAGAGGATGCTTTTAAAGAGGAAATACAAATACTGAGTCATGACAAATTGCCACATAGTTGTTGTCCTCAGGGTGGGAGAGCGATTAAAGAACGCTTCCTTACCCCTTGATTTGAAACATCCAGTAATCCTACCCAGAGATGGTGTAATCACACATGCCTCAAGCAATGTGTGACATATGCAGGAGAGCTCACAAGCCAAACGACACAAAGGATGGCAGATCTACTGGCGAACCGTGTTGATTCCTAGCCACCATTCTCTTACTATGGGATGGATTGCTTTGGACCATTTCACACTAAGCAAGCTTGTAGAGACTGTAAGAGACATGGTCTAATATTCACCTGTCTGTCCTCAAGGGCAATCCATGTGGATTGTTGGAAGATCTAACAACTGACGCTTTCATAAATGCTTTGAGATGTTTTATAGCAATCCAGGGAGCTGTACGATAAATCAAATCGATCGAGGGATGATGTTGGGGCAAAAAGTAAACTGACAAAAGCCTTGAAGGAAGTAGACAAAGACATTACCTGCTTACCTCGCTGAAAAACAATGTGACTTCACAATGAACGTAGAAAGCGGAGAAAGCCGGTAAGTAACAGATAAGTAGATAAGGCCATTGTAGCATGCATGTGCTACCGTGGGGTTCCTGAGTTCGTTGGAAATGCCTTTTTTATTTCCCCTTCACCCCACACCAATGTTCTCTGTGTCGGCGCTCTCCTGCCTTGCCTCCGAGCGCCCGTTCCGTCTCGGTCTCACCCCCTCTCTCCTCTCCAGGTCCTGCTCACTTAAAAAGGAGAGAAATCATCCTGATTTAGTTCAGCTGTGCCACTCATCCTTCTCCCGGCACCGTTCCCTGAACCACTTCCCCCCTGCAGCTGCGCTAACCACACCCCGCCACCACAGCAATAAAAGTCGAATTTTCAGGTAACTTTCACCAACCAGCGCCTGCTAGAAGTCTCTCTTTTTTTTTTTAAACCGCTGACAGATTCAGATTGTAATTATAAGTGTCTGAATGGCTACAGTAATATTTCTGTGTTCAAAGCCACCAGAATCTATTCATAAAAGTACAAATTTTACCTGCAGAGTTTGGCAGTTTCGTTCTAGTCTGGTGGCTTTGAACAGAAATATTACGACTGTTTCTGATTTTACATGATGTTTGACCAATCCAAAACTTAAAGGAAACTTGATCAAGTTTATCTTTAGGGATTCTCTCCATAATGTTGTCAGTCACTGAAAATAAAAATCTGAGCCTGTCAGTGGAAAGAAAAACGCCATTTTCGTGGATGTACTTTTGAGGCTGTTTGGGAAAATTATAAAGAAGTATTCAATGTACAGAAGTAACAGTTACCTAAACCGTTTCTACTGCCTCATCTACTAAACTATATCTACTCAGGTATCTGTTGCTGTCTGACAAAATACATTGCAGTCATTGCAAAACAATCCAACACCAGCAGAATGTTCAGTATATATAGAATAAATGATTATCAAGGTCAGTTATGGAGCCTCGGAGTGGCAATAGAGAGAACAAAATTAAATCGTGCGCACAAAATACTTAATCGAAGGCCAGGAGATACTAAATCGTGCCCGCGAATTACTAAATGGAGCCACGAAATAGCATTTCATTCACATGTTTTAATTCATTTGTGAGCACAAAATAAGTTTGAATATACAGAGACAGCAAAGCACAACAGGCTTTCTCCTCTAAGTATGAAGTGCACTGCACCTGCTTCAACTGTCAGTTGACCGACTATAAAGTCGACAGTATCCTCAAAGTTAACATATTGCCAATAATATAATCTACGAGCTCTAAACTTCATCGTTATTTCCTTTTACTGACAATAATTCTTTGCATCCCGTGGATTACAGCTGTCCTTAGTTAACCGAGTTGTTGTTAGCGTTGTTAGCGTTGTTAGTGTTGCCATCACAGCCAGTCTGACGAGGTCTCCATTTAGTAATTGGTGCGCCGTTTTAATTGATTTTCTCTGTATGGCCCCTCCGGGGCTCCGTAGTCAGTCACTGCTGTTCCAGTAAAAAAGTGAAGTATGATCACAAGATTTCAGACAAATCAACAAAACACAAAGCTTTTTAGTCCTTTGGATGCCCCCAGTGTTTATTCCATGGTTATGACATTGGTTTCGCTATCACTTACACAGAAATGTGTGCAACTGGAGTGCTGATGTTTTTTCAACGTAACGAGGTTTACATACTAAGGAAGCTCTTAGCTTCCCCTGCTCCGTGCACGTTACCGCGCTGTTGGGACGCAGCGGGAGCACCAGCAACTTATAGCACAGCTGCAGCTGTGAAAGGAAGCTCTGTGAATCAGCTCCTTCTCAAAGACCCGATGTGGAGGAAACAAACTGAAATTGAATTTCATAAACTGAAATTGAAACGTGAGAACTGAATTTAGAGAGTTGAATTGTCTGTGACATCAAATTTCAGAGCAAATTAATTCAAATACAGGATTAAGCATTCAGTTTCAAGTTGATTAAAATTGGGTTTCAAACTAAAAATTCAACTTTAAATGATGCTAATCAAATTCAGTTTCTTCAAGCATTTCTTCAAGTTTTGCAATTCGAGTTCGATTATAAATGATTCAAATCCAGTTTCTACAGACACATATTTTGCCCATAAATTACCCACCCATTATTAAACGTGGTTTTCCCACTGACAACACAAATTTTAACAAACCAAGCATGGTTGTGTTTATCTGTGATAGAACCTGCTGCTGTGGTTATTTACTGCATGTTCATAAAGCTGTTTGTATTTCAATTCAAACGTCTGCATTGGATTTACTCATGTTAATGTCTTTACTGAGTTTTGGTAATTTGTAAAAATGTATGAACATTGAACACAAACACAAACACACACACACATATACAGTGCTGTGAAAAAGGGTTTGCCCCCTTCCTGATTTCCAATTTATTTGCATGTCTGTCACTTAAATGTTTCAGATCATCAAACAAATTTAAATATTAGTCAACGATAACACAAGTAAACACAAAATGCAGTTTTTAAATGAAGGTTTTTATTATTAAGTGAGATCCATTTTGGGAGTTAGTACAGATGAGGTGATGTGTTTCCTTATACTTTTGAGGATGTCTTCTATTTCATTGTCGTCCATGTTGAGTTTTTTGAGGTCATCCAGAGGTGAGTGAGGTGGGTGTCGTCATTGGGGTGTGATCTGGGGGGGTTGGTGACGGAGGACTTTCTGACTGTGGGTCTGGCAAATGGTGGTTTCTTGGTTGATGGGGTCATGTGAGAGATGTATACTGGACAGGATTTGGATGCGGCAGAGTGTTCGCCTTTGCAGTTGACACATTTTGCTTCCTTTTTGTCTATGGTGCATTAATTGTGGAGGTGGTTCTGTCCGCATCTGAGGCATGTGACTGGATTGGTGCAGTTGGTGGATATATGTTGAATTGTTGGCATTTGTAAGATTGTTTGATGGTCAGTGGGGTTTTTGTTATTGACCAAGTTAAAGGAAAATGGGTTGTTTTAGTTTTTCAGTAGTTGATCGTGCTGATGGGAAAGGGGATGTTTTTGATTTTCAGTTCATTATTCTATGAAATATGGGATCGGAGTCAACATCAAGTTAGGCTGATTTTTTGAACTACCAAAGAGGTCTCTTAACGAGTGGAGGGATGCAGACAGGGTCTTTCGGTATTAATTTTTGTTTGGCCTTGGTGGGCACTAGAGGGCCCTTTGGCATACTGGAGACACGGGACAGGCGTCCAGATGAGTGTGGCCAGATTTTTGGCATACAAGGGGGTCTCGCAACAATGGGAAGGGAGGGGACGGACTTTTCCTCTTTCTCTTCAGCCTCGGTGGGGAATAATGGGAAATGTGTGGGGCTTAATTGGGGTCTCTTTAGCCAATGAGAGACTCGGGATGTCGAGTGTGGCCTGATATTTGATCTGCCGCAAGGGAATGTCCGGACGGTGCTGAATGGAGGTGGAGAGGAGTATGAGCTGATATTTGATGTATCCCGAGGAGAACGGTGGGATGTGGAGGGAGTCGAGTGTGGCCTCATATTTGATCTACCC
Organism: Embiotoca jacksoni; assembly: GCF_022577435.1. Taxonomy (NCBI): domain Eukaryota; kingdom Metazoa; phylum Chordata; class Actinopteri; family Embiotocidae; genus Embiotoca; species Embiotoca jacksoni. The sequence goes on along the minus strand of NW_027185296.1, from coordinate 9,139,608 downwards.
CAAGGTGGTCTCGGGATGACGGGAGAGCGGTGGGATTGGGGTGGAATCAAGTGTGACCGGATTTTTACTTTAAAAGAATGAGGTTTCGGAAAGAGGGGAGAGCGGTGGTAGGGGATGGATATTCCCTCTTTCACTTCGGCCTCGGTGGGGATTTGTGGGAGATGTATGGGACTTGATGGGGTTCCCAAAACGGGTTTCTTTAGCATAACAGAGCGGTGGGACGGGAGTGGAGTCGGGTATGGCCTGATTTTTGATGGACCACGACGTTGTTTCAGATTGATGGGAGGGAGGTGGAAGGGGACGGACTTTCTCTCTTTCGCGTTGGCCTCTGTGGAGATTCGTGGCACATGTGTGGAACTTGATGCGGGTTCTAAAAAGGAGCTCTTTAGCATAACAAAGCGGCGGGATGGGGATGGAGTCGGGTGTTGCCTGATTTCTGATGTACTACGAGACTGTTCCTGACCGACGTGAGGGAGGCGGATGGGGATGGACTTTCTCTCGTTCGCTTCGGCTTCAGAGGGAATTTGTGGGATAAATATGGGACTTGATTGGTTCCCAAACTTAGATTTACTTAACTTAGATTTGTCCTCAGAGCTGGACTGGGTCTTCCTTAACATGAGTTTCCTCAGTTTATAAATCATTCTGTGGTTTTCCTCCTGCAGGGTTTGGATTTTGGCCCAATATGCCCTACTGAATGCTTGTTCTGCTGTTAACTTTGTTTTTAATTCTCTGATATCCCATTTACACGTGTTGAGTTTCTGAATTACGTCAACTGGTTGCAGAGCTAAAATTCTTTGCAGTTCCAAAATTTTATCATCTTTTTCCTTCAGCAGCTGTGTAATTTTCTCGGGGTCACTCAAAAGTTTTTTTTTATTTGGACTCAGAATTTCACCAAACCTCTCCGACTCCTCGTGTAACTTCTCAGCACACTGCCTGCAGAGGATCTCATAGTTGTCCTTGGTCACCCTTACATCACAGAATTTACAAGTTTTGTCTGCACACAGTTTGCACTGTGATTTAAATTCTATTTTCAGTTTGAAGTTTGCCAAAGTTATCTCGTCCTGTAGTCTCCTTAGCTCCTGGAGGAGAGACTCGATTTCCTTGTCTTGTAGTTTTAGTTTCTCTTTATCTGCAATTTTTTCATTCTCCTGGAGGTTTAGTCTTCGCTGCTGCTCTATCACGTGCTCTTTGAAGTCTGCCAGCTCTTTTTCCAACAGTTCTCTCTCTGCTTTTGCTGCCTTGGCCAGTTGTAATTCTGCCATTTGGGCCTTTTTAACAGAGGTTAAATCAGGGGATTTTTCTGTTTCTGCTGGAACCCTCATCCACTGCGCCTCCTTTGTTGGAGAACGAGACTTAATCCTTAATTTGTCCAGGAGTGTGGTCACGTCAGCAAGTTTACAGGCCAGGTTCATTCTATCGTTTTCCAGTGCTTTGTTAAGTTTATTCACCTCCATGAACTCCGCTTGAGCCTTGGAACAGTTTTGAATGGCGACTTCTTTTTCCTCAAGCATGCGGTCCATATACATAGATTCTTTTTTTTGTTCGTTCTCAAAATCCACGATAAGACCCCTCAGATATATGATCTCACTGTCATTTTCTGAAGAGCACCTGATTATGTCCCTCTCCCTCTGGTGAAGTTTACGTTTCAGGACTACGCTAGTTTTAACATCCTTTGACATGTTCTTCATGTTATCTTTCTGGTGTTGAAACTCTTTTATCAGCTGTTCCATCCTCAATTCTGTGCTTTTAAAATGGTTTTTTAATTTGTCCATCTCTGTAGTCTTTAACGTTAGTAACTCTGACAATTCCTTGTTCTTATCTGTCAGCATATTTTCGGCAGTTTTCAGCTCGTCAATTTGTTTTTTATTGTCGTGAAGTTGTTTATTGCAATTATTAATTTTCTCTATATGAACAACCTTCTCTTTTTCTAGTATTTGACAAGACACTTCACAACTGATTAACTTATTGTTCCTGTCAGAAAGATGATAGCTGGTTGTTCTAAATTTCTTTAACTCATCCTGTGTATGATTGTGTTTCTTGCACTCCTCATTTAACAGATCTTCGAGTATTGCTATTCTTTTGTTGGCAATGTTTTGTTTCCCTGTCAGATTGTCCACCTCTTGTCTCAGCATACACTTCTCTGAATTCACCTTTTTATGTTCTATTTTAATGGCGTTAAAATGTTCCAGCTCTTTTTCTCTCTGGTTCAGGAGGTCTGATTTAATTTTGTCTGTGTTGAGGAGGTCTCTGTGTTCTTTCATGATCAAAGTCATTTCCTTCCCAAAGTTTAGCTTTTCGAGTTCACGTATTTTTTTCAATTCATCTTGCTCAGCTTTGACTTTTTGCAAATTAGTTCTTAGATGTTCAATGTGAACATCTTTTTCTTTCATATTTTTTTGAAGTCTCGTAACCTCACTGTTCGCTTTTTCCCAATCAGCTTTAAAATTATTAAGGGCTAACAGCTGTGTTTGCAGCTCCTTGTTTTTGTCCATGAGCCGTTTCTCATTTTTCTTTCCCGTGAGGAGGAGGTTCTGCATAACCTGATCCTGGGCCATTTTGTTATTATGTGTTTAAAATTCAAATTAAAAAATATATAAATAAAATAAATTTGAAATCAACTAAAAACGTATTCAGTGAGACTGTACAATAACTCACCTCTGGCGAAATCAATCTCACAACAATAACACCGTTGTTTGTTTGTTTTCTTGTTTGTTTAAATCCTTGCACTATTGTTGAGTTAGTTTTAATTTAATTTAATTATTCTATTTTATTGAATATACTGTGGATTTTTTTAATATTTAATATTTTCACTCTGTTGTTTTATTGCTTTCCTGTACCTATGCTGTAGCGAAAACAAACCCCCCTTGTTGGATGAATAAAGTAACTCTATCTGTCCATCTGTCTCATCCTGTTGTGACACGCGAACTATGACGTCACTTTGACATTCCACGCGCGTCACAGAGCGGCTGTCAGGTGCGCGCGCACGCTCCCTAACGTGTCACGTGTTAGCGCACGTGGACGTCAGTGTGCGCTGTCAGACGCAGGTTGCTGGAAACGCTCTCTCCCCCTTGATGGCTGTCTCTTCACTTTCTGTGACGTTTCCACTTTGAAGTGAGGGTATAAAGTTCTGGTTACAAACACTGAAAGCGAGCAAGCAGGCAACCGAACTGGACCAGAGTTCTGCAGCGCGACGAAATCACTCCCGTGCGACTAAAAATAGACTTGTGCGAGTTGGAAAAAATAATTTAGTGGCACAACAACAGGGGGAGAGAAGTGCAGAGGGCTGCGGCTCGGCTCGGCTCGGCTCGGCTCCGTCGAAGTGAGATTATTTTGCACAACGGACGCTTCAAATCCAGGTCAGCTCATAAACATGCGAGGAAAATATAGAAACGGAAAACTGCGCTGAAACTTGTCGCTGATAGTTACAACACGACGACTGCAACAACAAGCACCGAGTAGTCAACTGCAGCAACAAAGGTTGTCCTGATGTCCAGGTCGCTGTGTTCAACCAACTGAGACGAGTGGAGACTTTTTTGGGACTGTCCGAAAAGTGGCACACTGAAGAAAAGGAACATTACAAAAACATTCATAAACTTTGGTCTTAACAATACACTAAAGTGTAGTGTTACTAAAACCACTTCATACATCAAACATCTCCTATTGATTTGTTCCCAATAAAAAAAAAAATGATGTAAAACAATATATATGGAGCTAATTTCCTGCCAAAAGCTATCAAACAAATATGTTTTACAAATGCCATACGATTCACTTGCAAACAATATGTGGTTTGCAATTAAAAAACAGTTAATAAACTACTACATTTTGATTTGCAAACACAAAATGTGCTTGACAAACAAATACACAACATATTTCTAATAAATTATGCTTTAGAAACATTTATTACAAGTACAATTTTTTTTTTTATCCCTACAAGAACAAAATAAATAAATCCTACAAAGACAAAAAAAAGTATCACGAGACTTGTGGCACAAACTGCACCTTGGTTGTGCTGAGGATTTTCTCACAAATGTCCTGAGTAATTCCTCCCCAGCCAGTTCAACAGTAGGTGGAGCTGTGACTGACATTACAGGCGCTGGGAAGTAGAGCAGAGTCGAGAAAACGCAACAGACCAACGACTCTGGCCGAGAGGATGATGGCGTTCTGTCGAGCTATCGGAGGCGAGCTAAAACACTGAGCGGTCGACAGGTGAGTTTGAGGTTCTTGCTGGCGAAAAGCTAAATGTTAACTGAACTCTACACGTTACCAAAAATCAGTTTTCTGACAGGGTGGATAAAGTTTAATGGCTCGTGAAGAGGCTCTTTAAATGCTTGAAAAAGAAGGTTATTAATGCAGAGAAACTGTATTAAAAAGCTTTGTCAGTCTTTTAAGACTCATGCCTTTTGTTGGTAGATACTAAAATCTTGTCCTTCCATAGACCTCCACCGGTTTTCACATCAGAGTTGCACACAAAGAAGAAGCACAAAAACACATTCAGTATAAACAGTATAAATATGTATATCATATTTTTAACTGTGCTCCTAAATTTCTTTTTGTCCTAATTTCTTGCTAGTGTTATTAAAAAGATAATCAAGCTTCAAATGAAGTGTGAAGTGATCGGCAGGTGTTTTTACTTCCACCAAGGCTCCATTACCCATTTGCCAAAAAAAAGAAAAAACAGATCTAGGCCTCCAGACATTCTTTTGAAAAGCGGATTGTTGACATCACCGACCACACCAAATGTTTTTCTCCACTGTATGAAGTGCACACAGCAGCATGCCCGTAAACACTTACCACTGCAGAACGAAGAAGCACAGCATCACACCAGCTCAAGGTCTCAGACGGGAGTCCTCACCACCCCCACCTCCGCAGGACACCACCAAAACCAGTGACTCCAAAACCTCAACAGACCCAATGTAACCCGCTTCTTTGCTCCAATTCACAGCAGGTCCGTTCAAGTTATTCCTGCTCCAAATGCATTATGCACTGAAGCCAGAGTGAGAACAGATACGCAAACAGAGAGTACCAACGGTGTCCACCGCGCCGATCTCTCGTTTGTTCACAGCCATGGAAGAGCAGCTCGTAACACTCAAATAAGTTTTGTAGTTTACAGTGAGTGTGTTAACGCTGGGGGATCCGTGCAGAACACCGGCAGCTCTGAACTTTTTGTGTGTAACGTTTTATTTTAAGCTCTTCAGGAATTCCCATGAGGCCACAGACATTTATGTGGGAGAGAAACCAAGCTGGGTAAATGATTATTTGCTATGAAAACACTCTCCCACGACCTGCACAGCATAGAGTAAGGCCTTGGATCAGACAAGACCACCCGTCTCATGTTTTCTTAAGTCAGGCAACTTAAGCTACAATATCAGCACGGTACTTGTACGTTTATATCCTAAAAGAAAACTGATGCACAAAAATCATGCAGAGAATTATATGTAAAGTGATAGCAAATTTAAATAATGGAAAATATCACGATTAAAGCTTACACTGTGGGATGATTTTTCACTGATACATCAGTTTTATAACTATAAATCTCACCCTCTGGAAACTATTAAAGAAGTCAAAAATAATTACAAAGTTATTCATTGTTCATAATCTTGATTAAAGCAATCACCTCCTGTGTTTTCCAAGCCACCGTTAGTCAGTGGAGGATGCAGTCATAACTCTGCTGTTATTTTTTTTTCCATCTGGTTTAAAGTTAGCTGCCAATCTTCTGAAGCAAACTACAATGCTGATCCCAACGTTAAGAGCATTGATGTGGTGTCAAACACTTGCAGAGTATAACACGATCAAATTAATGATGCCAAGTTCCCATGTTATGTCTCTGTTTACGATGTCCAAACAAGGAGATCAGACATTAACTGCTTGGCTCATGACAGCCTTGTAGTTTTCTGGGCAAAGACAACAAAATGTTCAATAGGAGCAGGAAATCGACCTCAAACAAAGCACAACAGGGGACACTGCAAATTGTTTAGGTTGCTGCTTGAACTTTCCCTCGGGAGACACGCAGCAGGCCCGGTAATGACAGTCTCCTCTTTGGGCCCAGTGAGTACCTCTCAGCAGCAGGTTGCTGATCCAGCACTTCAGGCAATGCAGAGGACTGCAGCTGATGGTCAACATGAAGGTCCATGAGTCCCTGGATACAACAGCTCTAGACTTAAACATTGGGATGGACTTTAAACTGTGAGTTCAGTGACCAACGTAAGGAAAAACAAGTTCATTCACTAAAAAAAAAAAAAAATCAAGAAAAATCGAAAACAAAACTGTTGCTCGGCCTGTTTCAATTATTACATCATCGCCTGATTGCGATTATTTGACCTGTTAATAAAAAAGTTGCATTAAACTCGTAGAAATGTCACATTTCCTATATTTCACTATTTGACTCTCCCTCTCAATGACATCATCTCGTTGTGTCCCCATCTTCTGCTATGGTTTAAGGGTACATGAGTAGAAAATAAACCCCAGCAACTGTTTATCTCGTGGCACTTAACTTCCCATATTTGAGTATCTATCGACGTTACTGTCAAGGATGTGCGCAGTGAGAACATTTTGGTTTTCAACCAAATGAAGAAAGTAGGAAAAGGTGGGAAAAGACTCTGAAATTGTTAATTGCAATTATTTGTATTATAATTTATCATTATTTAAAATATAATGATAGTGACATTCCCACTTTGTTTTGTATCTACCTGTACTCATGTAGACCTTTGAGTTTAATGTGTACTACATCCATCTGTACTGTGCATCTAAATGTCCATGAAGAGTCAGACATAGAGCATACTAAGAGCAGGAAGGACGCTCCATTCACATACAACAGTTACAGTCTCTGAACGTTGTCATCACACCTCATATGCCACATATGACATGTGACGAACCTTGATGCAGAACTGGGTGATAACTGAACATCTGGCATCATTAGTTGAACCACACTGCACAATAGGTCAGTCAACTGAATGCAAGGTTGCAGCATTACAATGTGCTTTTCATTCATTGTCAGCGGTGTAATGCAGTTGTCTGTAACTGGAAAGAAGTTAAGAAAAAGCTCACATCCAGGACACTCACAAAGGCTCCATCAACAGGTGGGCGGGGCCTGACAGTCAGCCTTGGACAATGCTTCAGATTTAGACTTGAAATAGCCTCCATCTATCAGGGGACAATAATGACTTTAACATTCAGACAGGAAACGTGTGTCCCCTTTGCAGCCTTCTGTCTCTCTCGCTCTTCTTTGGCTCCTGATAGGACCACCAAGTGCTCCACACAAGGTGACCCATTTAATGCTCGATGTGAAAGTCCTTTTTTCCTCTCCTGTCCCAGTTTCTGTTCAGTGGCTGCAAAAATAACCGTTCTCTTCCAAGGGAGCGGCAGACGTTTTTTTTTTTTCCCTTCACTAAGTAAATCTAGATGTTATTGACAGCCACTCACCTTATTTGGAAGGGAATAAAACTTAAGCCGACTGCCAGGTATATTGAAAAGATTTAATTGATCCACCTTCAGTCATGTCCCTAGATGCCCTACTGGCATCAAGCTGGAGATATGCCGTCACTCAGAGACCAGGGGTGTCCAACCTGGACCTTGTTTTTACCTTATGGAGTCTCCAGGTGGTCAAATTAGCTGGCAGTAAATATTTTTACTTTTCAGTTCTGCTCTATGAATAGTCTGCTAAATGCTATGCTAGCTAGCAATAGCATTGGACTCTGACAACTGAACATAGACTTTATATAAAAGTGGACGTGACTCCAGGTCTGAAAAGTGAGGCTGATGTGGAAGTGCCTCGAAGTGCAATACCATGGAGGGCTGCTGTAGTCATAAAGAGTGGTATATTTTGGGGTGTGTCTGGGTCACAGTCAGGCTTTCGCTATACAGTGGTGTGAAAAAGTGTTTGCCCCCTTCCGGATTTCCAATTTTTTTGCATGTCTGTCACACTTAAATGTTTCAGATCATCAAACAAATTTAAATATTAGTCAAAGATAACACAAGTAAACACAAAATGCAGTTTTTAAATGAAGGTTTTTATTATTAAGGGAGAAAAAAAATCGAAACCCACATGGCCCTGTGTGAAAAAGTGTTTGCCCCCTCCTGTTAAAACATAACTGTGGTTTATCACACCCGAGTTCAATCTCTAGCCACACCCAGGCCTGATTACTGCCACACCTGTTCTCAATCAAGAAATCACTTCAATAGGACCTGCCTGACAAAGTGAAGTAGACCAAAAGATCCTCAAAAGATAGACATCATGCCGAGATCCAAAGAAATTCAGGAACAAATGAGAAAGAAAGTAATTGAGATCTATCAGTCTGGAAAAGGTTGTAAAGCCATTTCTAAAGCTTTGGGACTCCAGCGAACCACAGTGAGAGCCATTATCCACAAATGGAGAAAACATGGAACAGCGGTGAACCTTCCCAGGAGCGGCCGGCCGACCAAAATTACCCCAAGAGCGCCGCGACGACTCATCCGAGAGGTCACAAAAGACCCCACAACAACATCCAAAGAACCGCAGGCCTCAGTTAAGGTCAGTGTTCATGACTCCACCATAAGAAAGAGACTCGGCAAAAATGACTGCATGGCAGAGTTCCAAGACCAAAACCACCGCTGAGCAAAAAGAACATTAAGGCTCGTCTCATTTTTTCCAGAAAACATCTTTATGATCCCCGAGACTTTTGGGAAAATACTTTTGGAAGGTGTGTGTCCCGTTACATCTGGCATAAAAGTAACACCACATTTCAGAACAAGAACATCATACCAACAGTAAAACATGGTGGTGGTGGTAGTGTGATGGTCTGAGGCTGTTTTGCTGCTTCAGGACCTGGAAGACTTGCTGTGATAAATGGAACCATGAATTCTACTGTCTACCAAAACATCCTGAAGGAGAATCTGTTCGTGACCTCAAGCTGAAGCCAACTTGGGTTCTGCAGCAGGACAATGATCCAAAACACACCAGCAAGTCCACCTCTGAATGGCTGAAGAAAAACAAAATGAAGACTTTGGAGTGGCCTAGTCAAAGTCCTGACCTGAATCCTATTGAGATGCTGTGGCATGACCTTAAAAAGGAGGTTGGTGCTGGAAAACCCTCCAATGTGGCTGAATTACAACAACTCTGTAAAGATGAGTCGGCCAACATTCCTCCACAGCTGTAAAAGACTCATTGCAAGTTATCGCAAACGCTTGATTGCAGTTGTTGCTGCTAAGGGTGGCCCAACCAGTTATTAGGTTTAGGGAGCAAACACTTTTTCACACAGGGCCATGTGGGTTTGGATTTTTTTTTTCTCCCTTAATAATAAAAACCTTCATTTAAAAACTGCATTTTGTGTTTACTTGTGTTATCTCTGATTAATATTTAAATCTGTTTGATGATCTGAAACATTTAAGTGTGACAAACATGCAAAAAAAATAAGAAATCAGGAAGGGGGCAAACACTTTTTCACACCACTGTAGGTGGGCGGGTGTAGCGTCCTCAGGTTGTCAGCGAAATCAAATCAGATCCACCTCTCGCTCCTATCAGCTCTTCCAAATATGTTCACTTTTGGCTCCAAAAATCCGAGATGGAAACGGCTAATATTCCAAAGCGGAAGCTTCAAAATTGCAGTTCCCAAACCAGTGGGTGAATACCTGGTAGGCTGCCACTTGTAACTGACCGAGCAACATTATCGCCCATATCGTCACGTTGTCTTCCCTTTGTAAAGCTAGGAGCCATGAAAGCCATTTTAGAACATGGCAAGGGAACAAATTGGAGATCAGCATTATTTAAATTAATTGTTGGTGCAACCAATTACAACTCTTCAGCATAGCCTGTTTCGATTTAAACCGGTTAGTTTAAAGTAGATATTTGGAGACACGTTTGAACCTCTGTCAATGCAGTGCGCAGGATTGTGTTCCACAGGAAATGGACCAAGTGATGAGAGACTTTTATGGATGATGTATAGAAACCTCAGTTTAAAAGACAGAAGCCAAAATAGAATCAACGAAAGAGGAGAGCTCCATCAGGTTAACAGTTTTTTGTTGCTCTCTCCTAAAAATATTTTTCTGGAAACTTTGTTTTACCTTTATTAAAAATGAAAAGTCAGAGAGTGTGAGATATTTTGGTGACTAATTTACTCTTTTATACAGACAGAGAGCAGACGCACGTTACCCCGCTGTGGAACAAATTTGATTAAGATATGTGTCCTCTGTTCATCGACTTGATTGGTAGCAGAGGCACCCACGGTACCACGTCAGCAGCTGGCACGTGCCCAGGGCTGAAGGCGCTCCACCATGAGAGAAAAGTACACAAACAGTTGATATTATATCTTAAAACACAAGCAGGATGGCATGAGCAATCCATGATGTATGGTTTCATACGGGCTGTATCCTTCTAAAAAAAAAAATGCCACTGACTGGATCGTACATACTGCCTCACCATTGGCTGAACATGCTCACGCAGAACGGCTTCATGTTGGCATCTCTCTTTGGCCCTCGGGGTCTCGGTGAACCTCAGCCATGCCAGGAAAATACAACCCCACGCCACAGTGGAGCTGCCAGGAGCGTTCACCATAAGAAGCGAGCATTATGCCTGTAGACTCCTTTTGGCATGTGCCACATATGTTCCTGCTCACTTACTAATAAAAGGATGACTCATGTGATGCTTTCTGCCACTCAGTACAACACTTGCTGTGCTATTTGCTCCCAACTCACAAAATTGCTTGTTTACATTTAAGAACATGACTGATTACACAATGCAACCTGTGAACAGTCTGTGTTACTGTCTACAAAGTTTCCTGCAGACTAATTAATGAAAGTGCCGACCCAATGTAGGAAGGACATTGATTAACTTGTTTACTTAGCTGTCTGCACCTTCTTGCATGTCAAGTAATGCATGGACATCCCTGTCAGAAGGTATTCCTATCTACAATCAACTCAAGCTAGTGTCTTTCCCTTTGAGTTTCATGCTAACATATCATCCTCCTGTGTTCTCATGGAACATCATGTTCAGTCATTCTCGTCCAGTCAGCTCAACCTAAACCTGGTATTACAACGAACTTATTATTCCTTTGTTTCAATATTTGGCTTTTTTGCTACAGTACACATACACCACAGTGACAGGACATTAACCACAGTTTGTTAAAAAAAAAAGAATTACATTTTTTGCACCTAAAACTTCAATCTTGGAGCTAAAGGTATGCCATATTGTGTCCCTCATGACAATATCAGTATAACATTTTAATATAATAGATAAAATTCATATCATGATAACTGCAATATTCCAACTTGTTGACGTAATAGCGTCATACCATTATGCATCGACATTGACAAATATTATGTGAGTAGAGCAGCAATAAGCACGGCTGAAAGTGTCTCCGCAGCGGAGGAGTTAGTTCCAACTCAGTAATTTTGTCAACGTGGAAGAGGTTTGGTAGCAAAACATCAGATGTACAAGAAATCATCACGTTTGCTAAATATTTGAAGACAAACTGTTGTGTTTTTGCTGGCATATAAAACTATAACATTTTGTTGCAATTGTATGTTCTTGAAATCACCAACAAGATATTTGTCAGTTTTTTCACATCATTAAGAATATAGTATTGCAGATATTGCACTGAAATGGGATATTTCTCAACAGTATGCGATGCCATAATGCCATGTGTGTTCTGGAGAGGTATGTAAAATTGGAGTTCAATTCATTTTTCTGTTTTTTAGCACCCATTAACAAGCAATATTTTCCATATCACCTTTGTGTGTTCAACATTACGCCTCAACAACAGAGGTTGGTTGGTGAGTGATTTGGGAGCCCAGAGCTAGCTACATGGATGTATTGCTAGAGCCAATGCAGCCTTGCTACCAACTTTTCAGAGGTCACTCGCATATTGAGAAAAGACCCCTGTGCCCCAAAAGGCAATTTCCTATGAACCAACATTATAGAGGACAGGTGTGTAAAACTGTTGACAAGACACGTCCAACTGAAAACAAGATCAGGTTTTAGTCTTTGTATTTAGTCTTTCTATTATACATTTTTATCAATGGAGGTTTCATATTTGTAAAACCGTTGTGGTTTAATTTTAATGACATCACCAAAATAAAAAGTCTGACAGGCAGTGCTGCTGAGGGAAACACTAATGAGCATGTACAGTGGGTGGCACAACGCCGAAGCTGTTTTCATTCAAGTGATTGGGCGCCATTTTTGAATGCAGCATCCATTTCTCCTTAATACATCCATGGCTTGCTCACATAAGACTGTAATACTGTCTGTCATAAGCAGACAGAGGTGAGTAAATATACAGTTTAAAGTATACAGACAGCAGAGATGACAACAAAAAAACAACTCATGGGAGTTGTAGTTTTATTTTACTCACATGTAATTGTTTAAAGATGTTTTGTTAAAATTACAAAGATTTCTAATAGCAACTGTAGTGAAGCTAATTTATCTTTGAATATGGAAAGTAACCTCAAGGAAAGTCTTTCTGAAAGTCAAAAACATACTAATGATGCTGAGTTAGAGAAGCCTTTTGGAACCGAGGCTATTACGAAAATGGCATCATGAGTATGGCTCTGAATACCTACATTACTGCATGTTAACAGTAAAATAGTCTGCCATCTCCTTAAGACATCTTCATCTTTCAATCACTGCACACTACTCAGGTATACAGATTTGATTGAAAACCTGAGGAGAGATTTCTTTTCCTCTGAGGTTTATTGATATTCGACATATCAGTCTGCTGTGATGTTTTTTTTTATTTCTTTGCTATCTGATACTTTCTCAGTAATGCAAACATACTTTAAGGACTGCATTTACTTTCTACTCGTCTGAATGACTCTGGATGAAATCCAATCTTAATGTAACCAGCAAACACCTCCAGAGCTTGGGCCATGGCTTCTCATAAAGAAGCTAAATTCTATGAATCTCCTACAATTAATGAAAACGTGAAACTGATAATATAGTGCTTCAAATCTTCCACACTGAATATTTATTTCGGAGGCAAAGCCCCGTGGCGGTGATGGAGCGGCTTAGGGAACCAGTTCACGGGACGACACGGACATCCAGGGTGCCGCTGCATGTGGTGCACATTCCTAAGAGGTGTTCCAGGCTTAAGCAAACACTCACAAAAGTTATATTTACACTCTCACTTCCCCAGTTCACATACTGCCACATGCTACAGAACCACAAGTGGTAGTGTTCAAGACTTATCCAGGATTTAGATTAGCGGCTGAAGAGAAGCCTTGGTATTTGAATTACCTTAGACTTACGGTTCCACAAAGGGTTTCACTTGTGAGTCAACAGTCCCAGAGTTGGGTGGGAGATCTTAAAACACAAGTAATGAAGCTAATGACAAAGAGAAAGTGTGTCACATGTTCAAAGAAAGAAATCTCTTGTGCTTAAAACTTCCTTTTTTATGAATCATACAGTATATCTACAGCAGAATATTGTATACAGAACATGTACACAACTAGTCTGATGGCATCAAGGCTTTTGGTTAAATAGGAAAAAAAAACTGTTTTTGCTGGGTCAACTGAGAGCCATATGCATGGGAGCTTGCTCTGTAATCTGCACTGAGCAAACATGCCTTTATAACATGTGTCAATGAACTCGGGGTCAAACTGAAACAAGGAAATAGGCAGGTTTCCACTCCCAGTACTGATATTCCCAGTTTCGCCAACACTGTGAATTACAAACAAAACAAAACCAAATATACACAAGTCAAAGGTTCACTTTGGAAAATGACTGATTTAGAATTAGAAGAAAACACACAAGTACTAAGAGCGATGATATGAGCACGAGTTCCTTTAAAACAGGTGCGACAGCATATTTGGTATTAAACCATTTAAACAACAGTACACATAAAATATAAAACAAGGAAGCAAAACTCAGTCAACAAGACTGAAATTCTGTTATTCAGAGCTGCTGTAGAGACAAGGAATTGAAGTTAGAATTTATAATGTGACATGATTTTAAATAGGGATTAATACTAAATTAGAGTACATGAGGAAATGTGCAATTATTTTACAATTTAGTCTCATTTTTACAATTTACAAGTTGGCTTCAGAATAATCAGATTAAATGTACTACCTACTAACTACCAAGAGCAGACACTGACAAATCTATAACTTTAGACACGGGTATACTAGCCTGGTATTAGCAGACCTAAATTTAATGCGTGAATTCTGGGTCCGGCCACGCTCCATTGGGGAATTGTTAGCAGTCTTTTTCAGTCTACGTCCATCACGATGCTGCTGTTGGACCAGCCTTCAATCAATCAGCATCAACCATCATATGGTGCACCGAAACTCACCAATAAACAACAGCGACGCCTCATCAATGTGAGCAGAGTGCAACGGCATATGACCATTTTTGCATTGTTCTTGCTCTGGCATCAATTCCTCAATATTTGCTGGCGTTGCAACTGTTTTTATCACTTTATCAAGCTCTTTCAAAACAACACTTGACAACAACATCATCCCACTTAGCCGTCCTTACTGGTCACTGATTGGTGCTTTCTTCCGAGTAGCTGAGTGAACCTTCATACCAACAGGGTTTCCAGACTATAATTACAGCATAGACTGAAACTTTGAGCAGTGAGCGGGTGGAGCCAGGCCACCGGTTCAATTCAACAGAACAGCTTATTGCGATAGTCGTCGAACACCTTTGGAAACCTCAAAGGCACAGGGGAAAGCGCCTCCCCCACAATGTCTATCAGACCATTTCTGTTACTTTCCAAGGCATTTAATTGTTTCCATTTGTTTCAACTATTTCGGTCCCTTTTTCGTGGAATCTCAGGGCTGTTATCCCCAGATGAATGATTCCTGTTTCTTGCCCGCTTTCCCCTGTGCCTTTGAGAAAGGTCATTCTATTCTGGATAGCTAAAATTGCATTTGCCTTCTGTCATTGCCGGACAACACGTCATACAAACTTGTTGTTTTCAAACAACCTTTAGAAATGAGGAATACCACCATTTCCTCACTATTTAAGCTTATATTTAAAGTTAATTCTCTCTCTAGGATGTCCAGGACATTTTAGAAAAGCTATATGGTCTGAAAATTGTGCATTTTTTAATGAAATCTCTTTTAGCTTGAACTTGTTTTTTTTTTTTTTGTTTTTTTTTAAAGCTGCACACTGACATCTCTCAGGCTACACAAGTATGATTAAGCCTCTTAATTAGCTTGCATAAATTAGCATATTTCATCCGGTTTTGTCAAGCATTAACTGGCAAGAGAAAAAGTCCTGGAGCATCCTTGTAGCTCACTTGGCAAAAGGTGGATATATAGCTGCGGTATCCTTGAAAGTGCTTAAATCTGGTAGCCCCTTGATTTGCTGACATCACACCACAATAAAACAATGCACTCCTAATAAGAGAGTGGGCCAAAAAGAATTGTTGAACCAAACATGTTCTTTTGGTTATCTATTTGGAAAAGAAATGAATAAAAGATGAGCCAGAACTACAAGACAAAGGCTTCTCTGTGTTCCTGCGTGTCCAATCCTTTTGACATAACAGCATGTTGCAGTTTTAGAGTGGGTACTCTCTTTATCAAAAAACTGTCACAAAATTTGGCAATGTAGCACAAGATTGACAACTGTGTCCCTACAAGGCATGAGGTACTGATGTGGGGCTGATAATTGAAGCAGGTAAAAGCTCTATTTTTTATGTTCATTCTGCCTTAAGTGAGCTGGTATGACTGAACAATCAAATTAGTCACAAAAAGATGTCACACGTTTTTATCAAATCGTGCATAATGGTGTTGAGGCATGGCCTGGTATTCCCAGACTTTAATTCAATGCGTGAATACACAAGTCTGACCACACTCCATTGGGGATTTTATCTACTCAGTGCATCCTAATTGGCATAGACCTCAGGTTAATTTAGAAACTATTGAAGCAGTCTTTAACCAATCAGCATTAATTGTTATATGACATACGTTGTGCGCTAAAAGCTGTGAAACACGTGAGCAGAGTGTTGGTAAATGACACATTATAATCACACTATAATCACATTGAAGACTGAAGCTCTAAAAAGGCTGGCAGAACCGGGCTAGTTTTGGCAAATTACTATTTTAATGTGAAAACAAGCATATAGTAGACCAACAATTTTCCGTGAATAGATGTGAACTAGGGATTTTCAAATATTCAAAGAATTCTCTCTTTCTCTTTATGTGTGTGTGTGTGTGTGTGTGTGTGTGTGTGTGTGTGTGTGTGTGTGTGTGTGTGTGTGTGTACGTGGTGGTGGGAAGAGGTGTTAATAGTCAAATAATAGTTGAATAGTTCCAAACGATTATCGATAGTATTTTTGCATAAAATGCCAACAGCCTCTTTTTGAACATAACTCACTCATAAAATGTGGTGATTATCGTGGCCAGGAGGTACACACTCATTCTCATCCAATCCTATAACAATACCACAGCAGCAAATATGCAGCCATCACACACTGATGTATTCACCAGCAATAGGATTTGTAATCTTTTATCCCATTTGTGTGGTATTATTTGGTTATCACTATATAAAGTGAATAGCTCTTGCTGGTATAATAGCTGGGTTTGTACAAAACAATTATACATTAGTCATCCCCATACACTCATCTACTTAGACCATAATGTACTACACCGACAAAAAAAAGATTACACCTGAAATCTTCAAATAATGTCAACAAAAGCATCATCCTTCTCTCTGTGTCACGTCCCTACGCCACAAGCAGATGTGGGGTGCACGCACACTGTAATCCACCATTTAAAAAAAAAATAAAAAAATAGATTCAGATTATTGTGTGGAAACTGGCGAATGCACACTTGTCTATTTCCGTCCTTTCTATATATGGCTCCAGAGCTTTGTTGGATTTAATTATTCCTGTTAAATACATGTATTGTATAAACCTAATTTGAGGGTCGTGCCACTGGTGAAATAAGTATGTTCTGTAGGAACGAGCAGCTGCAGTTCCATTTCAATGGAGCCATTTTCTCCGGCCAGCGCACTTCCCTGCCCACGGTCACAGCATCATCAACCCCTCAGTGAGCCATGTGTTATTCTGCTGTGCAAGTGTTAGCACATGTGTGTTAATGTGCGTGAAGCCTGTGCTTGACTGTGTGCCAGCGTCTGTGTGTATGCACACGTAATTATGCAGCATAGATCTGTGAGTTAGCCCTTGAAAAAAAACACGTCGGTTCATTCACGCTAACAATACAATATTTTCCAGATGGCACTGGTCCATATTGATCTGAGGCCAGAGAATTTATCCTCCTGTGCTTTCACACGTCAAGCTATAAAGTCACCAACAGATATTTTATCCAAACTGAATAAATTATTGAATTTTCAACACACACAAGGCCCAGAGAATGTGAGGTAAAATGTCAGACTTAGGGAATTATTTATTTCTTTGTTATGTGCCAGAGAAATAATAAGAAAAAGTAATGATCCAATTAAAAATACTTTCCTCATTAGCATTATAATACATGTCAACTAATGGAAGTGCAGCTATTGACTGATCTCTTAAGTTAACTACAGCACTTTTACCCTACTGCAGGCAGTAAACCACCAATCAGCACATGAGTGAGGAATGATGAATACATATTCCATCATACCTGAGAGTTATTAGAGTGGTAATGGTCTTCTGACATCAGGAATGGGGATGGGGTTATGTTACAAGCTGAAAATAACATTAGTACTGTTACCTTGCAAATCTGCTCTGCCAAATGATGATTATTGACAGACTGTATACGAAAATGGACGTAGCCTGCGGGTGTGAAAAGTGAGGCAAAAGTGCTTAAAAGTGCAATAACACTGATGGCTCCAAAAAACCTTTGGTAGACTCCCTCTCAGGGAACATCAACTTCTATCATGAAATACAAAGTCAATACATTTTTTCCACTAGTCATTACGGGGTCATTCGCTAAATTCACTCCTTCTGATCAGAGTTCTGGTGGTCCGTCTGAAAATAATTACATCATTAATTAGATATTAGGCCGCAAAGACAGATATTTTGGGGGGCTTACCTGGTTTGGTTTTTTCCATTGAGCCAAAGGAATTGCAAAAACATGCTAAAAATGATGTAGTGTTCAGATCAATTATAGTTTAATCAGAGTCCTACACAAATATTTAAGGCCATTGCCACGGTTGATATTTGTATTTATCATATGTCAGATGACACTGGTGTCGGCACCCATAAGCCTGTACATGCTGTGGGTATATTTCATTGTTATTTATAAAAAAAAATGTAAAAAAAAAAAAAAAAAACGGTTTTACCAAATTCTTAAAATTCTAATTGTGACAACAGATCCTGTCTTATTTTTGGGCTGATTGGCTTCGGTGCATATATTTTTCTTGAGCTCCCATTTCCTAGCATGCCCTCTTCCTTTATTTTAAGAATAAAGCAACCAATTTAATAGATGTTGATAATGGGTTAAAAATATATATTAACTTTTTATAAAAAAAAAAAAAAAAAAAAAGTAGTTTTGGAACATTTCAATCAAAACAAATTCAGGTAGTATGCATGAAATAAGCTGTGACTCAAAACCCTAAGCGTACAAGGTGGGAAGGTGAAATATATACCCTTATATTACAGTGACCATGAAATGTAAAAAGCAAATGTAATGCAACAGAATTTAGTCTGTACATAACCCAGGCTCTCATTACACTTGTGAAGAGATAAGTTGTGAAAGTGATAGTAGGCGAGCAAATGATGTGTGCACATTGAAATGAAATCCTGCTGATGGCACTGTCAGATAATGAAGCCCTTTAAGGCAAATTAAAGCCCCCCCAGAGGCAAATTTGTGATACTAGGCTTTATAGACTTCAAAGAACTGTTACTAAGATATGCACTTTTGGACAAATTATGTAATAATTGTGCTTTCTCTAAATTATCACAAATACATTGTATCGTAAACATTTCTAATAGAATTTCATGTCATTTATCAGCCATTATATATGTCACACTGATATTTCTGTGATGAAGTAAAATTGGACGTCAATATCAGCCTATAAACAGTTCAGGTTAACTTTTCAGCAGTAAAACAGTGTTAGTCAAAATTTAAAAAAAACCAAATTTCCTAAAACATATTGACTATTGCAATCACATTGATGAAGATGTGTTTTTATACAAATAAACACAATAAAGAGAACATTACAGAGAGCGGGCACAGACTGTTGTGTGGACCTAACTGAAGTCTATCGTGGGAGTTCTGCGCTATAAAATGGAGGCACTGGCATTTGCAGCTGTCTCGGCCGGTGATCAATCAGTTTGAATAATAAAGCCCAGTAATTGCAGGCTGTGATCCGGTTTACAACAGGACTATCTTCTTTTTGTCCTCACTTCAGAGTGCTTGCTCAACATCAAGTCTCACTGTTGTTGTCTTTTACATGTCTTGAGCTCGCTGGCATTAGAAACCTGTGTAATAGAAACACAGAGGAAGATCGTGGCTGTAATAAACATTGTAATGAAGGCCGATGCACTGCAATTGCTGAACGCAAAAAAACATCAAAGATTTTGATTAGGAAGGCTGAGAAAGTGTTTTGTCTCTTTCCGGCAGATCTCTGTAAGTAGGAGGTAGTTAGTCTCTCTTATTCATACTGGATTCCTGTCAATTCCTGGCACAGCCTCTTCCTTACATGGACTGAGATGGCAGGGTTATTACTGCAGTGTGGGTCGCCTGCTTTTCATAGTCCTTTTCTTTTTTCTTTTTGTTTGTTTGTTTGCATTTTCCTTATTCTAACACTGAAAAAAATAACTGCATTCAGACCCATCAGAGCCGCTTGAATGAACGCAATAAAGTAGTAGAGGAATTTAAGTTGATCAATTTGTTACCATTCAAAGCAAATCTGTCTCATTAATGGATCTGAGCAGAGACGAAAACCAGTTATCCAGCACTTTGTAGCAGCATCTCAGAAATTCACAGGCAAAAGGAGTACCGTGGTAAAGTACATGGAGTGACAAGGTGCACAAACAGTCTTTGCTTCAGACAAATCCCCTTTAAAATACCAAGATCTGAAGTTCTCTGGTCCTCTGCCGGTGTCTCTTAACCTCCAACAAGCAAAAACATGGTGTCAACTAGCCTTTGATCATTTTACTATACAAACAAACAGGAGCCTACAACCAACCATACATCCATTATCTATACCTGCTTCATCCTAACCAGGGTAAAGGCGGGGACAGGTCACTAGTGGACCGTCTGACCATCATGCACAAAGGATGAGGTTAGCAGGTTAGGGTTTGTTATTGTCAATAAATCCCACAAAAATTCTAAACTCAACAACGTGTTTCTCTTCTACTTCCTGACATCCGCAGCAGCATGTCTGTGGCCCTCGGTACAAAGACTACTACTGCTCCCTACTGATGTCATGCTTCAAAAAACAGGTCATGACTATTTTTAATTTTCAGGAATGAAAACAGCTGGGCTCTGTTTTAGCAAACATACGGAGGTAAATTGTGCAGTTGTTGGCTGAGTATTCTCGTGGATTAATCCACATTGGTGCTCTAGTGAGTATTTACAGCTTCAGGGGGGTGTATGTGAGACTGACTCAAGGTATACTACAGACCCACTGTTCACTGTAAGAAACAAACATATCACCAAGTGTAACGGTGTAGCTCATTTGTGTGTTTTTACGAGTGTTTCGACAGCAACAGAGCTCTACATCACAAAGGAAAGAGCTTTCTTAGGTTTTGGCTATAGCCATCACTTTACTGTTAGTTTGGTCTTTTCATGAGATTTGTCATAAAATATACAATTGCAACATAGTTAATCCTTTAAAACAGTGGGTCTCAACTGGTCCAGCCTTAGGACCCACATTTTTACTTGGTCGATAATTTGTGAACCAAATTTTTGCAGTTTTTTTTGGTAACAAACAGAGCAGCAACACACAATACCGTCATGTGATAAACAAAAAAAAGTGCAACAGAATCGCAAATAGGGCTAAAAACTCAGTGAAATAAAAAGGGTGACGTATTTAGAACCACATGAAATTATTCTTTTGATGCTCGTCATGTTTGAGTAATCTAAATTGAACAGTCTGAAATATGAAATAAAAAGTCGTCACTCATTTTAAATTAAATAAAAAAAGAAAGATATATCTCATCCTAAACCTGTTCACAAATGCTTGAATTAGAGCTAACTATTGATGTGACAACTTTACTGTCGTGACAACGCTGACAGCAAGCGGCTCCTGCACGCACGCAACGTCATGGGAAATGTATATCTTTCAAAATAAAAGCACAGAAGCAGAACTTCTGTACTCTTTGAAATAAAAGTTTGACTTCTCACCATTTACCCGTAGGCTGGACATATATTTGCTTTGAACCATGCGTTTCCGTTTACAACCACTTATGTTGTGAACATTATTGCTCACATACTTGCTGCTGTACTCTGTGTGTTACTGGAGGAATTCACTAGCGAGCACAACAGAGAAAAAAAAAAAATATATAATTAGAACATCCGGATTTGCCTGATGTAAACAATAGACATAATGACAACCGAGGAAGTCACTACATTGTGATTCTGAGATCACAGGGGAACAAAAACCACAGGCACCATCCCTACTCCCTATTTCCATATTTACAGTATTTTCAACGTAAACACCTCGGACTTGTTTCCATTTAGTTTTGCAGGTCCCTGACACTGTCACATGTCCATATGCCCCTACACCGCCCTTTCTGCTCACGTGTATATCACATCCTGCATAATTGTGCACAACCACCACCCCAAACAGACGCAGGATACGCGAGTCCATCATGCGCATGCGAGCGCGTGATTTAAAGCAAATATATCCTTGACCTTAGCTTTTAAACTAATGCACACATCTATGAGCCACTCAAAATGGCTCTGTGACACACTTTTGGGTTGCAATCCACGATTTGAGAACCACTTTCACATTTGTTGTCCCTTTGTTATAACAGTGTTTCCACATGGAGACATTTTGCATGAGATAAAGAATAAAACAAGATGTGGATTTGACCTTACCTTGTGTCGGCACTTTAGAACAACACCATAGGCACCTGAAATAGAAACGAACTGCGTCATTAACTGAAACCGCTGCTTTTTTTTCATGAATATTTATTCATGTATTCCAAACTACTTTTTCCTTTCATGTAGGATTACTTGACTCGGAAGCAAACTCTCATTAAATAATGAAAAGAACAGCACCAATTCAGTTTGAAAATGTTGATCTGTAGTTAACATGCCGACATGATTTATAGCCATAAATGAATAAACACTATCCCAATTTATATAATTTCTCATACCATAAAGTGAGCTGGCCAGCAATGCTAACATGTGCTAACAAGTTTAAAAATCATTGAGTCCATTTCATTTCATTGCCTTAGTACAAAGTGTAAAGCATTTTAGATCACCTCTTCAGGGCTTCTCATACAGTATGTTCACATGAATTAAAGAAAAACATCCTCCCTCTCTAAAAGGACAGGTGGTTCAGAAAGTAGGACACAAGTGTTGGCAAGCTACTGTAGTTCTGATGTTATCGACCCTGGCAGTCACACACATATCCCCCGAGGGTTCAAGAGGAATTCTTGGACGGAGCGGGCGTATGATGAACTGCTTCTTCGCAGGCACATCAGTGTGACAAGAAGTTATCTGCTCTCTTCAAGAGACAACTTGCATGTATTTACCAGCACAGGTTTAGAAACTTTGAAAACCTAAAAACTGGATCTGTGCAGTTTAACTCACAAACTACAAATTGCATATACTTTACATTACTGCCAGGGTTTTCATAAATAACACACGTTTATGGATTTTCTACATTATAGTTTTCATTCATCTTGAAAACACTTAGTAGTTCATTACATTGAATATTTCGATACATATTTTTATGATACTACTCTCTTGCTGATGAAGCAGTTTGCATGGATCATTTTGAAAATGTTTCATGTTTCATCATTTGCTACGGTAAACAAATATTTAATTCATCTGCTAACTTAACAGAAAATGAAACGTTAAGGACAAAAATAAGCAAACGTGTAGCATTAATAGGATTATGTGAATTAAATTCCTGTATTATAAAAATAAAACAATATGATATATATAAAAAAATATAAAATGTACACAAAAAATTAATATATAAATATATGTATATAATAGCTTCTCATTGGGGGACATTTTGGATATTAGTGCTTCCCACGAGGACTAAAATGTAAAAAGTGTTGCTACAGACAAATCCACGACCACAAAATGATAACATGACATGAAACTAAAACATATTACGTGTTAAAAGACGCAAAACCATCAGAATGAGTTCCACCATCTTGACCCCCTGCAGATGAGGAGCTGGAGATAATTACATAAGATTCAGTGTATTTTTAATTGCTGGGATGAACCTACATAGAGCACTTAGTCCTAAATCATTAACAAAATTGACTGACCTCAAGATCACTGAGGAAAAATCTATGATGGCCGATCAAGCGGAGCGCACAGTGGCATGAGTGGAGCAAGACTGAAAAACTTCAACGACTTTACATTTTAATGTGGCACTAAAAGTGCAGACTTCCTTCCCAGACATCGTTGGACAGGCACTCAGCTTTTAAAATCCAGCTCAAAGTTTGCCTGTGTCTTCTAGCGACACATTATACGCACATTATGAAATTTCTAGGTTGTGGGAGTATGGTGTAAAAACTGGGACAAGTGGGTGGCCTCACCTCGGGGCTGCTGCCACTTCATATCAACCAAGTAGCTCAGGGCAAAAGAAAAGCCAGGAGAAGCATTGCAGGGGAAATTAACGATCAAATCCCCCCCGACCCACTGATATTTAGTACAATAAAACTGAATCCCTGAAACCAACACTTAATTTCTACAATGGCAACACAAAAGTATGAATTCAGGTCACAGAATCTCGCTTCAGATTTTAACATAAAAATTAATTCTGATGAATAAACATAAAAAAAAAAAAAACTGCCCTTGACCTTATCAAGTTGAACAGATCAGGCTTTTAATGGCCTCGTTCCACAGTCAAATTGGATAAAAACAATCCAATGATTACTCAGTGAAAGAGCCCTACCACAAATTTGAGAGTGTACATGAACGGCTGTGGCTGAAGGTTATAATGGACCAGCGGTTGCTGTCGCAGAGCATTTCACACTGTCACATTAGAAGTAACTGAGCGCTCTTACCTTCACCCACAATCCCAAGGACTTCAAATTTATTCATTACATCACCAATGTCAGGGATCTTCATGAAGTCAAAAGGTATGCTGTGTGAGGCGCGTGGAGCTCAGGCACAGGGGCCCCGGCTACAGGGCGGGTGAGGCGGCCAGCTGTCGGCTCCCGAGAGGCCTGCTGTCACCCATAATATCCACCGCATGCCTTCTTCAGTGTCTCGTCTTCACCTGCACAAAAACGTTAAACCAAATTAAAATAGAGACTCCTCTCTTACCTTTTAAAGCAAGTAGTTTATGAGACCACAAATACCACAAAAATAAAACAAATTGTGGAGAAAATGGATTCACAATTTCTCAACCTGTTTTTACCTTTTCAAAAAAATACGGTGAAAGCTCAAGAAAGGGTACTTTAGTGACACAAAACAGGGACACCTTGAGTTAAAGGGCAACTCCAGCAATCTAGTACTCGCTACTTCCATTAAGCTGGGCGAGTTATGAGAGGTAGACTAAAAAAAAAAGATCAAAATCGGTGCAGCAGAGGCTGAAATATCCTGACTTTTAGTCCCTATCATGCTCAGAAAACGCTGGATCCTCCACTTCCCAGAAGGCAATTTAATACCATCTTTCATTAGACCTCCTCTGCCTGTCAAATACTCTCTTTTTTTCAAACTCCATGCCTCCAAATTATATCTCAGGCTTTCTGCCAAATAATTGAAGTCTTAAGCACTAGTCAAGATAACCTCGATCATATCATCAGGGTTATTTTCCCAGACATGACAAAGCTTTTCTCGAGCTACAGAAGACATTGTATAACTGTTTTAACAGGCTGTGTAGCACTCCACATACTGAGTAAATGGATCTTAACGTGTGAAATGAGTGGAGTGTCCCTTTAACATAAATTAAGTAAATAAAAAAGGTGTCATAATTCATGCCTTGAACATGCAATATTGTAGTATAGCTTGTAAAAAATAATGGAAAAAAGATAACGCTCCTTGCAGGATTCCTACCTTTTTAGCAGACTGAGGCAGCACCACACACGTTCTTAATGTGATCAAAGCATCTCCTCTGCTATCCACACACTCTTTACGCTTATTGAATCAGATGAGACTCCAGATACCACTTTCTCCATTTCATCCCCTCCTTTGCTGTAAAGCTCAAGGACTTGCGTAGCCTACTCACACTCCCAGTCTCCTACAGTGCTGTGGGCACATGAGCTGCTCATCACAATGCAAAAACCTCGGCACGAAAATAAACTCCGTCTCCCAGAACACCCAATATCGCTGTGTGGTCTGTTACTCCCTTATCTCAGTCAACAGCAAACCCACAGTACAGCTAAACTGTAGGCAAACTTAAGGAGGACGATACAAGACTCAACTCAAACACTCCTCACCTCAGAGAAAATGTCACTTATCGTGTTTTAATCACGAGTGTGTTCATGTTCTTTCTTTCATCTCTTCAGTTCATAGGCTACATGGGAGGGCATGCAGGCAGCCCCTATTGTTTTCCAGGGCAGATTTTAGCCAACTACTCACCAGGCCCACTCCTAGAAGACTAATATGATCAGGAATGCACTGGGCACCGCTGTGGATCATATATTTTGTCTCTGTCAACAGAATGACTCATGCGTGGTAATGGCCTGAGTGTGTGGAATTCACAATACAGGACCTTTAAGCCTCTGCATATGATCAATGCACTGCATCTACACTGACTCGGGTCTGTGATGGTCAAAATTACACGAAGTGGTGAGAATCTTGCACAAAAAAAAAAAAAAAAAGAGGTGATCCAGTAAACAACATCACAGAAAAACATAAAATTAGAATGCAAAAAAGGTTTTTTATTTATGGTGAAATGTTGTATCATGATAGAAAACAAACTTGACATGCACGTATCCTGTTGCTTACTGTTAAATAATTGTTTTTAACAGGAACTCGACTGTGCGTTCAAATGTATATGTGTGTGTGTGTGTGTGTGTGTGTGTGTGTGTGTGTATAGGTGTGTGTGTGTTAGCTCCGACTGCCCACAGACTGAATGTAGCTCCCACATTTTCAATGCAGAGCTGCAATAAATCCAACAAGTCGAACATATGGCTCCTACGAACCCAACTTCGTCCCAATTGACTCGCGTTAGGAGCTTCGTAGCCTGGACTCTGCTTGGTTCCGTTATTTATTTTTTTTTAGCCTTTTGTTTTTCCTTGCTGTTCTGCCTCATTCCCAAAACATACAAAACCGCAAATGAGCTCAAAACAAACCTCAACCTTTTGCCTGTTTACGAGATTTTACTGAGGACATTCACATCATAGTTGTAGCTTACAAATCTTATGTAAGTAACGATAAAATAAACTACTCACTCAGTCAGTGTTTAGGGGGGAAAACGATGGACCCGGGCCCATATATCCACCCACCAACGGCGATATTTTCATTGCAGCAGGCAGCTACAGTAACTGGATCGTGCGGTTGACAAGCTGCGAGCACATCACCAGGCAACAGTTTGAGTGGCTTCACGGTGACCAATGAAAACGCTTGAAATGCTTGTTTATTCCAACGCCTCCTCCATACGGGCCAATCACAGAGCAGAACGGCTTCTAGGGGGGAGAACACCGTGTTGCGGTCTGAGGGTGTTTCGTATGAGGTGGGATATTATTGTTCTAATTTCTCAATTACATAATTCACAAAATCACACCCCGCGTCCAGTATGACAGCATCATTTATCTAAAGCCCATTCTCAAGTGCATATAGTAATAGAAACTTTGCGTTATGAAGATGTAAGGAGGCAACAGCATTCATGAACAGGTAAAAAAAAATTGAAATAGGGCTACATTGGTGATGAATTTAAGGACAGCATGTATTCACACCTAACTTTTTTCATTGGATTGCTTTGTAAGGAGTTCATTGCAGAGTATAATTACATTTTTAGACTCTTCTTTTGAGGACACCCTGACGTCAGTGTGCAGTCTGTCTGAGGAAAACATGTGCAATGAAAGAAGAAATGTAGAGTTTAAAGATCTCCCTGAGAACAACAAAGTTCACCCAATAAACAGATACCCAGACAGACATGCACAAATTCATTTTCTTCAATTGATAAATTTGACTTTATTTTCCAAAGACTCAAAACAGCTCAGATACTGTTCTGATAAGTTTTCTGTGTCCGTGGGGCTTTATGGCATGCAAATAACACTAAATGTCAACATAACTGAATAAGGGGGCATTAAAACCCAGCCTCAGTTCATGTTAATAATGAATAAGGGTCATGTCTTATGTATAGAAAATTAAAAGCTATACACCCCTCTACTGGAAAACAAAGCGATAAGAAAACAGCTCTGTGTATTTTTATCTACGACCTCAAACTCATTTAAAAACAAATAAGTAATTGACATTCTGATCGCCACAGAACTTTTTCAGTATTGTGCTAACCAATACTGCCACCCACAGGACTGACCTAAAACTGTAGAAATCCACAAAGAGTACTGAAGTCTCCTAGCCCACTGCAAATATTTTGTATTGGCTGAGTCGGAGGTTTTCTTTCAGTAAAATGTCAGAAAAAAAGATTTCTTTGGATGAGTTTGACTTGATCAAATCTACCAGTCTGAGTCCAATAAACTGGTGTAATGAAGGATTTGCCCGTTTTGATCCAGAAGTCTGATCATTTTCAATCAATCAAGTCAGGAACTAATCTGCTCGTCAGACTTTTGTTCAATTCATTGATCTACATATTTTGTCATGTGTGGTTCATCCAAGTTTATTACACTTAATATGGAGATCAGAGCTGGTGAGCTCTTCCCGCATGTGGCATTACTTGTAACTTTGCACTTGCCAAAATATTATTAGTATAATTATAGTCCTTATCAGATCCCTAATTATAACTGTAATCATAATCCTAATGAACACATGATGCTAGTATATATCTGTTAACGTAAGAATTAATGAGAAGAACTGCCCCAGAGCCATATCGGCCATAACATCCATTAATCTATCTGCATGTGGTAGGAGAAAACAAATTACTCCCTGTGATGATGTCACATAGTTTCATTCCAAACTAGGATTGAGGATTCGGATCCATTTCCACACAAGAAGCCCCTGAAACAGGTGGTACCTCCATCATTGATGAGTCATAAGAGACCCTTATAAACAAGCAAAGCAAAAACAAGACAAATTGCCAAAATCTCTGTTCTATTTCAGTTTTTTTTTTTGGTAACGTGTTGTACCTTTTCTGCCAGCTCAATAATTCTCAATCCCTGGTCAGTGCACTGACATGATAGAGCAGAACGGGACATGTTGCATTTTGAAGGGCAATTTACATCGAAACTAATTTACATGTTTTTACATTTAGCAAATGTGGCATATTATAGTGTATACAGATTTTCTTTTTTCAAGAAATAGATTTGTTGTTCATTTGTTGCTGTAGTGATGATATGGTATTTTGGTATGTTTTCTTGTTGCTTATTTTTTCATACTGATGCATAGTTTTGATTGGAATGCATCTTTTTAATATCGGCTTAGTGTTACTACTGTAAGAGATGCCCTCTGCATATCTGTATCAAACTTCAGTGTCACCACTGATGAATAAGTATGAGAAACGCCTTTACTGGATTACCCGTATCATGACCCTGCCTCCCTTAATGATAATGCTACCTGTAATGAATGTAGTGTAGTTCGGGCTCTGGAGGCCGGGGTCACTGAATTAGAATCGTGGCTGTGCACCATGCTAAACAACCAGCTAGCCGTAGGAGCTAATCAGGTAGGGGGTGTGTAGCTGCCCAGGGCACCCGAATAGCCGGGCGGCTGGGTGACAGTACGAAGGAGGCAGAGTCCCAAGCAGAAGCCCACGGTTCACCACCGACCCCTTCACAGCTCCAACCGATTTTCCCCACTCGGCGAAACAGAGAAACCAACCCTGGTTATTGGAGACTCTATTTTGCGGAATGTGAAGTTAGCGAAACCAGCGGCCAGAGTCAGATGTCTTCCCGGGGCCAGAGTCAGATGTCTTCCTGGGGCCAGAGTTAGATGTCTTCCCGGGGCCAGAGTCAGATGTCTTCCTGGGGCCAAAAAAAAAACAAAAAAAAACAACTCAACAAAAGATGTATCAATAAAAATGTAATAAAAATGTATCCTACCAAATTAATGGATCAAAACAAATTGACAATTAAAAGCGGACTATTACATATCAGATCTCTCTCATCTAAATCTCTGTTAGTAAATGACTTGATAATTGATCATTAGATTGATTTACTCTGTCTCACAGAGACCTGGCTGCAACAGGAAGAATATGTTAGTATTAATGAAGCAACTCCTCCCGGTCATATTAATTATCATATTCCTAGAGACTCAGGCCGAGGAGGAGGAGTGGCAGCAATCTTCCACTCAAGTTTATCAATTAATCCAAAGCCTAAACTTAATTATAATTCATTTGAGAGTCTGACTCTTTGTCTCTCACACCCAAACTGGAAAACACAGAAACCGATTCTATTTGTTGTTGTTTATCACCCACCTGGTCCTTATTCAGAGTTTCTAACTGAATTCTGACTTTTTATCAGATTTAGTGCTGAGTTCAGATAAAGTGATGATAGTGGGAGACTTTAACATTCATGTTGACGTGAACAACGACAACCTCAGTTCTACTTTTAGCTCATTATTAGATTCTATAGGCTTTTCTCTGAATGTAAATAAACCCCGTCACCGTGGTAACCACATCCTCTATCTGGTTCTGTCGTATGGGATGGAAACTGAAAATTGAATTGTATTTCCTCAAAACCCTGTTTTGTCGGACCACTTCTTATTAACATTTGAAGTTACAATAATGGACTACACAGCATGTGGGAATAAATCCCACTACAGTAGATGTCTGACAGATGATGCCGTGGCCAAGTTTAAGGAAGCAGTTACATGTTTATCCTCTTCGATGTCGTGTGTTAAAGCAGCGGAAGGCATCTACGTTGACCTTAGTCCCACACAAGTGGATCATCTCGTAGAAAACACTGCAGTATCTCTGTGCACAACTCTAGATGATGTCGCCCCTCTGAAGAAGAGAGTAATGAACCAGAGGAAGTTGTCTCCATGGTACAACTCAGAATTATGCTCTGCTAGGCAGCGACTAGAAAGCTGGAAAGGAAATGGCGTTCCACTAATTTAGAAGAATTTCACCTGGCCTGGAAGGATAGTCTAAGATTATATAAGAAAGCTCTTCGTAAGGCCAGGACTTTATATTATTCATCATTAATAGAGGACAACAAGAACAACCCCAGGTTTCTTTTCAGCACTGTAGCAGGCTGACAAAGAGTCCCAGTTCTGTTGAGCCCTCTATTCCTTCAGCTCTCAGCAGTAATGACTTCATTAACTTCTTCACTAATAAAATTCTCACTATCAGAGAGAGAATAGGGCCGACCCTTACTGCCACCATCAGTGATGTGATGTTAAGCACAGCAGCCCTGGAAGCAACTGTAGGACCAGATGTATACTTGGAACATTTCTCTCTTGTTGAGCTCTCTGAGTTAACTAGAATTATTTCTTCATCTGGATCCTCTACTTGTCTGTTAGATCCCATCCCAACTAAACTCCTCAAGGAAGTCTTCCCTTTAATTAGTACTTCCATATTAGATCAGATCAACCTATCTATTGTAACCGGCTATGTACCGCAGGCTTTTAAAGTGGCTGTAATTAAACCTTTACTTAAAAAGCCGACTCTTGATCCAGCTGTTTTAGGAAACTACAGACCAATTTCCAACCTGATATTTATTTCTAAAATCCTTGAAAAAGTTGTTGCAAATCAACTATGTGATTATTTACAAAGGAATGATCTGTTTGAAGATTTTCAGTCAGGCTTTAGAGTTCAGAGCACAGACCACCTAAACAGGGGATAAATATAACTGGGTATGTGACGACTTTTTTCATTTTGATAAGCATAAAACAAAGTCACTCCCTCATCCATGAAATTATTCTTGACTAATTGTAATACAACAGCTAATGACATCTAGTGTTTTCTGTTTACCAGTTAACAAACATAATTCTGGATTTTTCATAATTTTTCGCAGATTACACTGTATCAAAAAAAGTTATCTTTAAAGTCTATATTTTGGGGGGAAATTATGTCTCTAAATTCATGTTCTGAAATATGACAGTATACAGTACATTTTAAATGGCATTCCTAAATACAAATATAAGACAGTATGATTCATGACAGCAGAGACAGCAGAGTTACTGTACGAGAGCTTGCTGCAGACTTCCTGTAACCTATTGGACAAGAAACAAAGGAAAATGCAGAGCCAGTGAAAATGACTAAGCACAACCTCAGCAAAGGTGGCGGAGGTATGCATATCTGTACTTCAGCAGAAGTGGCAATGCTATAATTTAAAAACATTTAAAACAATAGTCTATCATAGCTATTGCAAGTATGATCAGCAAAATGTACTTAAAGAAGCAAAAGTATACAGTATCTACAGTCCTATTGAATTACCATTACTTATGCATTTATGTGTTTTTCAGTTGGTCAGAATGGAGCTAATCTCCATTGTGTTTTATCAGATGATGAGAATCTGAAATTGAAAAATAAATGACAGCATCTGTCTGACTAACACCTAAACATTTCCTTCAGACCTGAATTGGACTAGAAGTCTAAAGCAGCATGAAGTGTTTAAACGTAATTTAAATTTGTATTTAATTATAGTTCTTGGGTAAATGTGTTACATTTCACCACTGTCAGGCAGACTATTTTTATTGATGTGTGTGTGTGTGTGTGTGTGTGTGTGTGTGTGTGTGTGTGTGTGTGTGTGTGTGTGTGTGTGTGTGTACATAGCGACTTTATGATTAATTTGGTAGAATAATTTAGACTTCATGGAAAAACTGTGGGTGGGGGAAAACACATGAGTTTGAAAGTGAAAAGGGAAAGTGGTTGACATTAAATCATGTGCTATTTGGCCAATGTGATGACGCACTACTCCATATTTTAATAAAAGACAAAGAGAAATTTCTAATTTTTTTCGCTGAAAATGTTTCTAAATATTACAACCAGTCTTGAAAAATAGCGATAATATTTTATGATGCTTTTCATCATTGTGTTTTATTATTTTAATGCGTTGACGTATTGAATTTAGTCTTTTTTTATTCATTCATTATTATTTTTTTAGTGCTCTTAAAAGTTATTGTTCGGTGGTTTGGTTATGTAACTCATTGGGAAGGGATTATTTTTCTCCCTCACGTCACTTTTTAGAACAGCAGCCTTTAGTTGTTCATTGAAGAGGATGTCCGCTATCAAGTATTTCAGCATTTCACATTACAGTTTCCAGTTTTCATCAGTTTTCAACCGCAGCAGGGGAAGCAGGAGAAAAACCTTACAAAGAATAGAAAACAAACACAAGATGGATCACTCGTGTAATTATCTGGACGCCCAAAATACGGCTCGCGAGTCCACACGCTGATTGGCTGAATTGAGTAAACCGTTTCGTGATTGGGTGTAAGTCTGAGTAACGCGAGACGTCATTGGCCCAAAGAACTACACCCGTGAATCCGGCCCGTCGCTCCCTCTGAACAACCCTATCTTCGGCATAAATTACATGCGTGTAAAGCGTACACTACATTCGTGAAAAAAAAAAAAAAAAAAAAAAAAATGGCAGCTGACGAATAGAAAAAAGTGGATCTTCACTCGGAAAAAAAAAAAAAAGAAAAAAAGAAGACGGCACCTGTAAGTTTGTTCTTCGGGATAAATCACGGAGAGTTTCGGGAAATCGTCCGTTGAACCGAGTCGACCGGAGTCGCGTGTTTAATTCTGCTCGATAACGAAGAAGAAAGTGTTTTCAGAGGCTGACCGTTGACGCGGAGGTTAGCCCAACATTGGGCCCCGACTGTTACAACGTTAATGTTACACGTCACTTACGGTGTCCGGGAGCAACGGTGCAATCATCAAACATAGAAAAATAACGTGGTTTTTTTTAATTTTTATTAAAACCAAACATTAAATATAAAGTATAAATGAGCTACCTGTCTCGGTAGTTAGCCACGCTAGCTGTGACCGATGTTAGTGGACGTGAAAAGGCTTGATGGGAGAGGTGACATCAAACCGGCTCCGAAAACGGTCCGGTCGGAGGGGGACATTGGGACATTGGACATTGTGTTAATGGGTTTTCTTTCCTCGATTCAGGGCGACGTTTTAGTGAAGTTACAACTCCTGAATGTGACGTTAATATAGCCGCGTTAGCTCCATCAAAACAACATGGCTCATTTCTCCCTCGTTGAGTCCCAGCTGCGGGTACTTCACTGTTTTCTGCCCATCAACATGTAAATAAAGCACTTCGGGGTTGTTTTTATGTTGTTGTTGTTTTTTTTTAATTCTTACCAAGTTCACTCATTTGCGTTTTCCTCGGTCGTGAAGTTTAGTTTGTGACGGGAGCAAGTTTTTAACTCGAAGGTAAAGATGTCGTCGGGGATGTACACAAAGTTCAGCAGCCACGGGCCTGGCATGAAACAACACAACACACACAGGCTTCCTGTCTTGGTGGGAGGGTCCATTACTGGAAAACCACATGAAACAGCTTCTGATATGGTTTACTTCACCAAACAAAACCAACAACCATCGGTTGTCCTTCTGCTGACAGCAGCCACATGGGTAATAATCCTTCAGGTCGGACACGACTACCTGTTGAGGCTCGTTTTTCAGCAGTACTTCTGGATTTTCCTTCCAAATCAAACCAAATCATCCGCTGATTTAATATCTGTCCTGACAGACATCGACTTGCTTACTTTTTTTTTAGTAGACTGAGACACAGGATGACATCAGTAGTTGGGAACAGCTCGGTCTGCTGTGAATTGTTCTTGATGCGGAAAAACAAAACAAACACTTAAGATCTGCATGGTCTGAGAAAATAGTGACCAGAAATGATCGACAGATACTATGGCAGTATCTATTTTTAAATATCTTGGGAGCATATTAAGTATATAGTAAAAAAAACTAAAGCTTTTACTGGCGATTTACTTAGGAAATAAGTCTTGCTTTGTGTGTGTGTGTGAAATGGAAATTATTTTCAATATGCTGGATAGGTTCTCTCACTTACCTATATGTTTTATACTCAAAGTTAATTTGGCTTGCCTTATGTATACGCCGCCCCAGTCACTGTTATGTTTTTATTTACAAAACTATTCTGGGTAAAATTCCTACCTAGTTATCAGCTCTTTGAAATTGAACTGTTCTCCGTTGGCAGGACTTTTTGCGTTTTGTTGTTGTTAAAGTTAGAGCTTTTTTGCTTTTCTTCACCTACTTCTTGGAGCACCGTTCAGCTCCAAAACATGGTGACCCTGAATAAGGTTAAAACTATAATTAGTCCAGGCTGATCTAAGCATTTTACTGTTTCTCAAAACGATATATTTTTTATCTTAATTCGTGAAACTCGTAACATATGAAATGTATATTTTGCTTCTGATTTTTATAGCCAGTTTGTCAAGTATTTTATTATATTTATTAAATTATTTTCTTTATTGTCTTTATTACTTTTAGATCCGAGAGATGGTAAAAAAGAGAAACCAGGAAGGACAGTTCTCCCAATAGGTACAACTCCTGCAGCAACTAAAGGTGAATTTTTTTTGTATCTCATCATTCCTCATGCTATTTTAATCTTTGTGCTTTTATTGACTTTTGAAACTTTGTGTTGCTGCTAATTTTAGCCATGTTCCCTTGTAAAAGGAATCATTAGATCTCAGTGGGACAAACCTGGTTAAATAAAGAGAAAATAAAAATACCTAGCAATTTTGTTTTGGCTAAAATATCTGGTTAATGACTTGATTAACAGAAGAGTAATCTGTCACTTAAGTTGTTTATCAAGTGAGTTGTTTATTATTGTCTGTTTTGCATTTTATATTAAATATGTTCCTCTCTGATATTTTTAGGTGAAAACTCCACAGGCACAGGAACAAAGCGGGTGAACGTCCTGCACCTTGTTCATCATCATAAAGGCGTCACCATCAGTCTTCTGTCACCATGGGAAAAACTCCACTGAAGGGCAAGGACTCATCATTTGACTGTGCTGGATGAAAGTACTGCTCATGACTGTCGAGGGTTTATAGGAAAAATTGCTTAAAATAGAAAAAGCAGATTTGTCTGTGATGTGAAACTTGGGATGCACAATGATATAAGCACATCACCAGTATCAGTAGTTTACTTATTTTGCCCGGTGAATGTGTGTCTGCCTCTGCCAGCAGGCCAAGATGATGTTAATTAAACTACACAAATGTTCTTCGCAATTAGGTGAGGAAATATGCATGTAGCAGCATTAGCAATTGGCCCAATGAGTTGGAATATATCAGCAGATGGGATTTGGGCTCAAAAGCTGCTACCGTGCATCCCAATGGGAAACTGATGCTTTCACACGAATGTTTGTAAATGTTTGTTCCAGACATTAGTCCAGATTTCTGGACCCCTGCAGACACTCAGTCTGCTCAGGCTGAAGTTGAGACTTTGCAGGGAGCAAAAACTGTTACTGAAAGCATTTCAGAGCTTATTAAATATTGTGCTGAGCGGTGATGACTGTTCCCAGTTTTTAAGAGATCACGTCATTAATCGGTGCAAACATTAATTAAGTATTTTCATCCATTAAATCCATGTGAAATCTATATTTATAAATGACGTCTCTCTGGTCTAATTGCAATTTTTTTTGACTCGTAACATATGAAATGTATATTTTGCTTCTGATTTTTATAGCCAGTTTGTCAAGTATTTTATTATATTTATTAAATTATTTTCTTTATTGTCTTTATTACTTTTAGATCCGAGAGATGGTAAAAAAGAGAAACCAGGAAGGACAGTTCTCCCGATAGGTACAACTCCTGCAGCAACTAAAGGTGAATTTTT
Organism: Embiotoca jacksoni; assembly: GCF_022577435.1. Classification (NCBI taxonomy): domain Eukaryota; kingdom Metazoa; phylum Chordata; class Actinopteri; family Embiotocidae; genus Embiotoca; species Embiotoca jacksoni. The sequence goes on along the minus strand of NW_027185296.1, from coordinate 9,103,742 downwards.
TTCTTTGATGTTTTGTGATGGATTTTTGAGTGTTATTCCCACAGATTACTTTGGGCTCTATTAGAGCTCTAATAGCTGTTTACACAACCAGAGAAGCTCAAGAGTTGTTTGATGCTACTTTCACAGCAGCTTTTTAAATGACATGCTGTTGTAATACAGAGAAAGGTTTGTTCTCCACACTATCAGAGTCAATTGTCTGGCTGACGTAAGTGACGAGAGAGGAAAGTGATTAAATTTACAGTATAACTTCAAAATTCACAAACGGATGACAGTAAATATGGCGAGATTCTGCTCAATGATATGAACTCTATTTTATGTAATATTTGACAGGTAAAAGATGTATTAGTTTGCATTTTCCATAAATTTATACAGTCAAAGGATTTCCGTTGTCTGGATTTCTATTTAGATGCTTTCAGCTGGGAAGAATATCTAAAAGAAACATCATCTACACCGGCTCCACCAGGCTGCTTCCGTCAGGTATGTCCCCTTGAATTCATTAAATATTTACCATTTTCATGAGCATAGACACGTCTTATAGAGAAATGTAAATGTTTAGGAGTTTTTGTAAGCATTTGCAGAAGTTGGATAAGCACACACTGGATAGATGTTGGAGAAAGGTCTCTCTATTGTCCGCTTGGCATCCCCAGTCATCGTTCAAACTAAAATGGGATATTGTGTCAACATTTAGTAAATCAGAGAAGTTTTAAATTGACATCTGGGTTGTGCTGTTTGGTTTTTACTTACATTAGGTAGAAGGTATAAATGACTGCTGATTCTAATCACTTAGTTCAGTTTAGTTCAAAGAATCCTCACTAGCTTTGGAGTTTGTTTACTTTTATGATAAGCTAAGATCAGATCACTGAAGTACGTACCTCAGTAAGCGAACGCATCACTGTCCTGACGCACTTTAGAAAGCACAACAGCAGGTGAATGTCTCATCAGTAAGCGAACGCTTCCACGTGCCGAAGTGTCCTTGGGCAAGACACTGAACCCCAAATGGCTCCTGATGGCGGAGAGCATCTTGCATGGCAGCTCTACCACCACTGGCGTGTTAATGTGTGTGTTAATGTGTGTGTCAGATTTATGTTTGTTTCTGGGGTCTTTTAATGCGGTTTTAATGAGGAAATGTTCTGTGAATCACAACAGAGCTGACATCAACTCTGCTGGTCACCAGTGAGAGGAGCTCCGCCACTAATACATCCTGATTCATCAGTGACAATGAGGATTCAGTGTATTTACTTCAATTAGAGAATCTGTTAATAAAGTTTTGTTTATATACTGAACACCTCTAACAGGCTTCACTGGGCAAAACTGTGTTTGTGTGGATTGCTGCCAGTTGTACCACCTGGATTATCCCCTTACTCAAACCTGCTGTACTTCGGACTTTGAATGCAACACCAGCCTTCCCAATAATATCACACAGAAGCACACTGATGTAGAATTAGCAAAACATTAAAAAAAAAAAAAAAATGCTGTGTCACATATTCACCAGTTATATTCGTACGCTGTGTATTTGAGCAGAGTTTACGACACCAACACTCTTGGCATCTCTTTAATATGTGCAGGCGCGAGTCCCACCCTCCAACGACTTCAAGGTGGGAATGAAGCTTGAAGCCCACGACCCACGCAACTCCACCTCCGTTTGTATCGCCACGGTGATGGGTTTAACAGGCGTCCGTCTGCGTCTCCGTCTGGACGGGAGCGACAACAGCAATGACTTCTGGAGGCTGGTCGACTCCTCCGACATCCAGCCGATCGGCACCTGCGAGAAGAACGGAGACATGCTGCAGCCTCCGCTGGGTGAGACGCCATTTATAACTATCAGGAACAATGTCAGTCAACATTACGCTTTAAAAGATCTACCATTGCAAATTATTTATTGAAATGAAGATTTATTTCATTGCTATGTCCTATCAGTGCATAGCTCCGCAGAACTGCCATGGCAGCGTATTGAAGGTTGAGATTGTTGCAGGCTTTCAAATCTTTCAGTGTCATTATTTGGACTGAAGATTCAGAAATTAACATGTTTGACAGGAACATTTTCTTAATGTTGTTGTGATGAACTTTGAATAATCTGAATAGCAACATAATAAAGGCGTGAACATAGATGTACACTGAGGAAAAACAATGAAGGGCTCAGGGTCTAAAATCTGTTTTCTTTGTCACTGACAGAGTCACTAGGAATCTGAAAAGCAATATATCTTTACTCCAGTCCAGTGAGCTCTGTGTTCACCTGACATAAATCACACTAATGCCTTCTGAAAGGTGTTTATAACACTGTAGATTATGAATAAAAACTTATTGTTGTTTTGTGAAAGATTTAAACTCAGTTTAAAGTTTAAAATTCTCCCCTCCAGGATTTCGGATGAATGCCTCCTCATGGCCCATGTTTCTGTTGAGAACCTTAAATGGAGCAGAGATGGCTCCAGTAACAGCTTTTAAAAAGGTTTGTAAACCTTTGAACACTTTCTTCATCAAACAGTATGGCACCATCTTGAAGTATTTAAAAGCTGTCTTCCATTTCCTGTCAGGAACCTCCGAGGCCCCCCCAGAACAACTTCAAGCCGGGCATGAAGCTGGAGGCGGTGGACAAGAAGAACCCGTACCTCATCTGCCCGGCCACCATCGGGGAGGTGAAGGGTGACGAGGTCTTCATCATGTTCGACGGTTGGCGGGGCGCCTTCGATTACTGGTGCAAGTACGACTCGCGGGACATCTTCCCTGTGGGCTGGTGCTCCCTCACCAAACACAGCCTCCAGCCGCCGGGCAACAGCGGTGAGTGTCGGCCTCTAGGTGGCAGCAGACGTCTGTTTGTGCCCCACTGATAGAAACAATGGCGTCAGCGGCAGATGCTGCTGTTTGTAATCAGGGTTTCATTCATGCTTATTTAGTTACAGCCGGTAAACTGCATCCACAGCGCGATAAATATAAACACAATTAACATGAATTATGTTCCTCTGTTACTCAGCCCGACAGTAAAGTACACACAACCTGGTTTTAACGGGACGGACAGGATCCGAGTGTGACCTGATAACACATAAAACATTCATAGACAAGAATACAAGTTACGTGTGAAGAGAGCGGTACTTGAAGGTAGATGTAGTGATATAGTGATGTGATGCTGAAGGCTGTGTGGAGGTGTGATGACTGCAGCTGGTTGGTGGTTTTGGTTCAGTAGTTGTGTTGTTAAATCAACAGATCAAGCACCAAACTCTCTTTTCAGATGTACTGTTAGCCGCTCATGTCTGAGCTCTAATACACCATTTACCCTCCACCTTTCTCTCGACTCATCCTCCATCTAAAGCAGCTCGGTCTGCAGACTCCACCTCCTCCGGAGGAGTTCCACCTCCTTCCTACTGGGCTCTCTGTGTGTTGGTATTGTTTGTGAATCCTGAGAACACAGAAACAGAAATATTCAGCAGCTCGGTAGATGAGCTGCAGCTTTGTGCCGGTATGCCTCGGTGGTTTTCTTTCTGTTTTTGTCAAAACATTTAGGTATTTGCAGAAGAAAACGGCTTTCACATCACACATAAACATTCCCTCTTTTAAAAGATCAGAGACATTATAGCGACGATGAGCTTGGCGGTATTATTCTGTCTGAGTTATGTAGTGTCTGTACTTCCGTCCCTTCCTGTAGGTATGAATGGTCTTTATCTTTGAAGTTGAATGTGAATTTTGTGTATAAAATGAGGAAAACGTTGTACTGCTAACTAGGGCTGCTACTGAGAATTATTTTCACTGATGAATCTGCTAATTATTACCTACGGTGGATGATTTAAAAGAAAAAATAGACGGGTTGTCTCAGAGTGTTTGTATTGATCAACCGGAGGTAATAATACATTTTGAATTATAGACACCAAAGAAAAGCAGAAAAACGTTCACATTGTAGAGGCTGGAACATGTTTACCCTTTTTTCTTGACTGTTATCCATTAATTTCCCCCAAAATATGTTTATTTTTCCCATCTGTCACTTGTCCTCTTGATTCATTTTTTTTTTTTTTAACAAACCCAACTTGTGTGTTTTTTCAGAATGTGTTCAGCTCTTCTTTAAGTGAGCAGTGAAATGGGTTTGAAGGCCGGACACCAGCCTGCAGCGGAAACCAAACTAAAGACCTCACTGCCGACTCGTTACTTTTGTAAAATAACTTTAATACTCGAGATGCTGTTTTCAGCAGTTGTTTATATGCATTGCTCATGTGGAGTGTAAAATTAGAAAAGAAATGAGGAAGTAATTGAAGCATTGTGAAATGCTTTCGAGCCACCGGGGGCCAGTCAGGTCGGCACCAGACCGTCTCTTTAATTAGACTTTGATCCCAGCCACCAACAACAGCGCTGTGCATCGCATTGATCGGAGATGAGGAGGACACGCAGTTTGTCTCCGTGGAGACAGCCTGGAGAGACTCTCCAGTGATGGGACGAGCTGTAAACCATTCTTCATTTTTATTATCCCCTCGGTGGACAGATGGAGCGCACGGCTGTCCAGTCTGTGAAATGATTTTGAGCCACCCGGGGCCAACGGGCCAAGACTTTGTTTCTGGTTTTCTTTATGTCTTTATTTCCATGTCTGGTTTTTCATTTTAGTCTAGGAACCATCAGATATAAATATTTCGTACACTCGGGCGTGTCATGATCGGGATCACGTTATATTCAGTAGCTGCATTTTCACGTGGTCCACCTCTGCTGTTGTTGCAGTGACTCTGCCGAAGAACCTGCAGATTCTCCCGGCGTCGCCCTCCAAACCCAGCCGGCGCTCCATGCAGTCGCCCTACAGACTCCCGAACCCTCTGCCTCCGCTGCCCGTCAGGAAGGGCGTGAGAGGCAGACGGCCCAAGAGCGAGACCATCGCTCTGCTCAAAGCCGTGGCCGAGGCAGCCGCTGCCCAGAACGGGACGGTCCCCGAAAGCACGCCGCTGGTACCCCCGGGTCCACAAGAAGAGGGGGCCCAAACCTGGGAGCAAGGTGAGACCGACCCCCCCCCCCCCCTCCCTGGGGGACAAACCCCAAACAATCATATGAAGAAGTTTGACTCCCACGTTCCTCATGTTTAAGTGTGTCTTTACAGAGAAAGTCCAAGATCCTACAAAGCCCCCTGCTGCTGCCCAGCATCCAGGTTCCACAGGAAAGTTCTCCCAGCCTCAACTCAGTAGTGTCAACAGGTGAGGGCTGACGGTTGTTTACTTCCTCCAGTCAGCTGTGTCACATTCTCTCTAAATTACAGCCATCAGTAAACCGTTTAATGGGTTCAATGTGTTTCTGGTGTTTCAGTGTGTGTGTATGTGAACAAGCACGGAAACTGCGGCCCCCACCTGGACAGGAAGCAGATGCAGCATCTGCCCGACCACTTTGGCCCGGGGCCCGTGAACGCTGTGCTCCAGCAGGTGGTCCAGTCGTGTATCGACTGCGCGTACCAGCCCAAAGTCCTGCTCGGTGCTCTGCAGAGCGACTCGGGAGGAGGGGAGGCCGTCAAAGGTAGGAAACGGTTGTTACGAGCTGTTGCACTGTTGGTAAATGAGTTGAGGACGGTCACACCAGACGGCTGTCCACGAACACGGGCGGGAGAATGAGACGTGTTGTCCGTCACACAGTGAGAACAGATGGGGGAGTTCGTGTGGTCCGACTGCCGTCAGCCTCCAGCGCTTCCTTTGTGCTGCGCTTCTTGGAGACCATGTGTCGTCATCTGCAGTGCGACAACCTGTTCAGCAGCCAGCCGTTCAGCCACTACACCGCCTACGACAGGAACAAGTCAGGTAAACCCTCCGTCCGCTGGCCGTTTCAGAGACACGTCCCTGCTTCATCGGGGGGGTAGGGGGGGACACCGTGTGTGGGATCAGAGAAACTAAAACGGACACGCAACCAGCACAGTATCACATGTAGATCGCGTGTATTTCATATGTCTGGTATGTGTTTGTCCTGACGCGTGTCGTCCTGTTCTTTGCATGTCGTCAGCGGCTGCGTGCTACAAATGACTTTCTCCTGGTTTCTGTGTCTCAGTGAAAGAAGAAGCGTTGGACGCTCCGTCTCCGGCCCGCAGTGGGAAACGGAGTCTGTCTGGAGTCTCTCCATCGTACGCTGCCCCGCTGTCCCCCAAACATTTACGTGCCGAGGCCCATCCTTCAGAAGGTACAGCTCCGTCTGCACACCTTCTTACTCATTTCTTTGTCAGATTTGTGAAACATTTGTCTGACATTTTAAAGGGCTAAATATGAGAGAAGTAAAAGAATTTCACTCCAATAAGCGAGGACTTGCATTTTCAAGAGTGATGTCGTAGCTGTTGTGGGTTTTTTTGTGCCAGATTTGTTTCGGTCCGGCAACAAAGGTCTTCAGCTGCATCAAACTACTGTAACAAGAAGGCAAAGAAAATGGAGTCATGTTTAAAGTTTGTCTGTCAACTTACAGTCCTCACTTGTCTACACAATTTGCTCATCGCACTTTCTACCTCGGTCTGTTCTTGAATTTGTCAGAGAAGTTGTCTCAGTGTCCATTCAGGGTCCAACTATTATCAACGTAACCATTTGTGTTTTATACCAAATTGTTTGTGTATAAATCGGGCTGATCGCAGCGCCGCCGGAAGGAGTGGCGAGCTCGGACGGTCTCTTAAAGAATATACAGGTTCATCCTCACTGCTGGAGGACTACGGTGCCTCAGGTGGAGGTTTTTTTTGGGGGGGCGTCTGTCCATCACAGTGGAGTTGAAGACGTGTTCTCGTGTCTCAACATCGCTCGTTGTGTTCCTCTCTCCAGCAGAGACTCTGCCCCACGAGGAGAACGGCCTCATAAAGGAGCAGCGCTACATGGACTCCGCCTCCAACTCCATCACCCCTCGGCCGCAAACGGTGCGGAGCTCCTCCGAGTATCACTCCCAGGCCAGCAGCCTCTATCACCACGGCAACAGCACACCCATGCGCCGCCTCTCCTCCAACCCCGCGAAGCTCGGCGCCACGCAGCCGCTCCGACGAGTCGAAGGTACAGACGGAGCGTGCGGGAGGAGACGAGCAGCCGATCGATAGTATTCTGTAAAGAGACTCGGCTCAGACTGTGTCCTGCAGAGACGCTTCATGTGTTCAATCTGTCTGCTTCCGCAGCAGCCAGCTCCACCACGGGTCCTGAGGCGCTGGGCTCGGAGCGGGAGGGTCTGCAGCTGCCCAGTAAAAACCCCTCGTCCTGGACCATCGAAGAGGTCATGCAGTTTGTCAGGGACGCCGACCCCGCAGCGTTAGCACCTCATGCTGAACTATTCAGAAAACATGTAAGTTCACGAGGAAGAAAAACAGGTTGTTCCAGGGGATTTTTAAAAAAAAAAAATTTTTTACAGATTGTCTTAACCTATAAACTGTCATATGTAATATGAGCATTGGCTTTGTATTGTTTTCATAATCCAGTGAGCCTCCCTCTGTGTTCGACAGGAGATCGATGGAAAAGCCCTGATGCTGCTGCGGAGCGACATGATCATGAAGTACATGGGTCTGAAACTGGGACCTGCACTGAAGCTCTGCCATCACATAGAGAGGCTGAAGCAAGGCAAACTGTGAGCGGGGTGGGGAGAAGGGGGGAGGGGCAGGGGGAGAGGGGCGGCGGCGGCGCCATCCTGGCCTGCCAGACCCACGGGCAATACGCCCTGACGGAGCCCACCGTTGGACACGGACCCGTCGGGCATGCGGGGCTCCGTGTTCCTCTCGACTCCCCCCGGAGGGAAAGATATTTGTGCTCCAGCTTCATCCCGACTTCCAGAGGGGAGAAAGTGTGCCGTGCGTTGACACGTTACCTCATCCCCTCATCAGTGAACACAAAGACACCACTGATCCCAAAGGAAATGAATCCCTGTAGTGTTTACATTGCATAGCACACGTGGACACGTTTTTTAACGGAGATAAAACAAATCTTTTGATCCTGGTTTTGGATCCCCAAAGATGGAGAATGTTTCTTCTTGTATAATGTTTTTATTATTGTTGAATTTCCAGTTAATAAGGAAGGGTTGGTATACTGAAAAACAAACAAACAACAATCCATCACACGATCTTCCCCACGCTCTTCAAGAGAACCTGGAGGCTCTCTGGTCTGTGCTGTTGTAAAGCTGTTTCCACTTCTCTCTCACAACGCTTACAAACTCAACGTCGTCATTGTCATGACAACGGTCATGTCGCGTTCCCACATTTTTCACGGCACCTCACGTTTTCCTGCAGATTCAGCACCTGCCTCGAGGCCTCACGTACTGGTGTGTCTTAGCGGGCCCTTCCGTCGCCTCCTTCTGGTCCTCATGCAATTCAGCGTCAACCCCCCCCCTCCGAGCTCACGTAGGTTCTGGCTCTATCAGCTCAGTGGACAGATTGTTAAGGAAACATTTCTAAGGGCTTTTTTTTACGTTTGAGTTCCGACGTCGTATTTTTATCAGTCATGTCCGAGTTGAGCTCGTCGGTCCGCCTGCGACCTCGTCGGTCCGCCTGCGACCTCGTCGGTCCGCCTGCGACCTCGTCGGTCCGCCTGCGACCTCGTCGGTCCGCCTGCGACCTCGTCGGTCTGCCTGCGACCTCAGTGTTGTCACTTTTTGACCATTACAATCACTGTTAACGATGAAAACAGATGTGTACAGTTTTATGGGTTTAACCATGAGTATCAGCAACAGAATGTACATTTTGTAGAAAACTTAATATTTTAAGGAAATCATATAGTTAGAAATGTGAAGCTGAAGAGGGTGGGGTGAATATTTCACAGTGGATTCCATTTTTTAATACTTAACGCAGTGCTTTTAGTTGAAATGCTCCCAGTACTAGACTCTGCCTTGCTTTACCTACGACATTTCTCAGGTTTATGTGGTCTTTGTTAGTACAAGCTTTTGTAGCATACTGTTTATAATCTACTTCCCTCATTTAAAATCTTGTGCCATATGATATTCAACACAGGATCGAAGTGCTGTTCATTTCATTTCCCTCTCGCATCTTCTTTAAAGTACTTGAAAAATATGTGTTGCAAAAATGTCCCCTGTCCATTATGTCACACCAGATAAACAATGTGTTTATGATGTGTATTTTTTTTTCTATAAACCTACCAAAACAAAAGGATGTACATGTGTGCTTACTGCCTTTCACTTCACCAGAATTACCTCCAAAGACATTGTCCTCAAATGTCCTCAATAAGAACGCCACTGATAAGAATAAGCAGTCCAACATTTCCCTCATTCAACTCCTCACAGATTTTATTTTGAAATTTCTCCTCCCCCCTGCGGGAAAACAGTCAGGCCTGCTTGTGTTTGTTTATGATGTGAAATAGAAGACAATAACTGTCCAAACAATGAGAACACTTTAGTGATTAAAAAAAAAAAAAAAAGATTCATATCGACCACGTGGCGTCTGTTGCCTCAGCGAAGGTGAACCAAACCAGGTGGAGCAGGACACGATCCCCAGAACGTCTCCAAATGTAAAAGCAGCACAACAACTTAAACTGCTGCTCAGAGAGGAACCTGACAGCTGTAAAGATGAATCTGATGTAACCACGGTTACATCACTGTCACTTCAGACGTTAAACCCCGACATCCAGACTATTCATTAACACTTCAATAACAAGTGTTCCAGACTGTGTTGATGCCGTTTGATGGGAGTCGAAGGGAATCGGGGACCAAATCATTAGAATCCAAACCACATGTACGCGGAGTAACGGGCCTGATCAGCTCACCAGGTCTTATCTGTAGGTTGGATTCTCATCAGGAGGCTTTACTGAGGGACTTTTGAGCATTTCCTCTGATTCCAAACCAAAGAACGCAACATTTAGAGAAAACCATCATGAAGAAGAGGCAGGCGAGGAGGATTTAGTTCACTTCCATGTAAAAAGCACACACACTGTACAGTAAAGCAAAGCACATTTCAACTGACGTCTTCATTAAAACTGCTGTCGGAGGCAAAAAGTGCTCCAGCAGGCCGACGGATACGGAGGAAGCTGTGACCTCACATCCACTCGCTCTTTGTCTCCTCACTGACCGTCCAGGATAGAAACACGCTGTATAAATAAAAAGTTGTACAAATAATAAATTAGGGTGAGATCTTGTACAACTAAAGTGATCGGTTCAAACCGCGACATCGTAGAGCTCTCTGCTGAGCGCGCTGCAGCTGTGAGTTCAGATGATCTGGGATCGCTAAAGTACACGGATATAAATAAAAGTAGAGCTTCAAGGTATTTTCCGTCTGTGTTCGTGGAGACAGTCTGCATATGGCTGGGATTACGTCCTGGCCTGTAATTCACAGATTTACTGAACTGCAGTAAGTACAAAAGGGGGCAGCGCACTGGGAGCAGAGGAGGTCGAACACCCTGTAAAGTCTTCAACTAAACTATGACAAAGTGCACTCAATAGGATAAATAAACAACACACACACGCGCACACGCACACACACGCACCCGCACGCACACACACTCACAACTCTGCTCATTACCATGCTCCACAAAACAATAAAAATCACACCAAACCACTTGGAACAAATGTTTTACACTGACATGTCTCATAATGGGGGGAGGGGGATGGGGGATGGGGGGGGTCTGATCAATACTGATTCTAGTAACAAACTAATCACACACAACAAATACACAAACAGCATTTTCTCTCACTGAAGCTGAGAAAAACGGTCATTAGTCCTTTACTGCGGCTGTTTGTTTGGATTTCATCTGTGCAGCCGATTTAAACCATGAAATCAATAGAAAACCTTCATTTAATGAGTGTAAACAGAAACAGGAGGGAGTTGTGTTGCTGCAAGGTGTTTCCTCAGCTTTGGCTCCGTCTCTCTCGCAGCACTTTCCTCGTACTCGGACGGGGCCGTAGAAACGCCTGCTCCGATGTGAAAACTATCGAGTCCCTTCTCTTCCCTGCTGTTAAACTAAATCAGAATGGATTCTGTTGCCAACATTCATTTCATGAAATTGTGGCTCTGGCTTTGCCAAGTCATTATTAGCCTGTCACGCTCAACCCCAACCAATCAGAGGAGGAGGACTCGCGCCAGTGAGCCACCGATGGCTGCGTGGTTTTCCACCGATGGGACATGTTTAAACAGTCTCAGTCACGTCCTGCCACCACACACTTCTTTAGGTCGTCAGTGCACTTCTGTGAAAGTGACATGTGGAAACAAACCATGGACCCCAGATGGACGAATGGAGGCTGTGCGTCTTTGCTGTAACCATGAAGTCAAACATGTTGTTCGACATCTTTACGAAGTCAAACACACACACACACACACACACACACACACACACACACACACACACACACGCGCGCACGCACACACACACACACACACACACACACACACACACACACACACAGAGAGAGCCCATCGAGCTGCCATACACAAACAGATCTCAGAGTAACACTGCAGAGCGGTGTGTTCCAAAGATACAGACGACTGTCACTCTCAGACATTCATGAGCTTCACTTTTGGAGCCAAACTCTGAGCTTTCATTGGACAGAGAAGTGTTTGAGTTTGATTACAGAATGTCCCCACATGTGTTTTATGTTATACACTCTGGGGGGATTACCAGAGAGCGCCCCGCGATTAATTCCCCCCCCCCCCCCCCCCCACCACCACCACCACGCCCCCCCAGTGAGCACTCTCACTTCCTGGGGAGCAGCGCTGCCAGTCTCTGCTTCTTAATGGGAAGGAAGTGGATCTCCTGTGAGCTGACCTTCTTCAGTTTGATAGCTCTGCTTTTAGAGACCTTTTTCAGAGGGTCGTTGGGGTCGTGCTGCTCCCCGTGGGACGCCGACGGCACTCCGTAGAGCTGCTGCAGCGTCGCTCCCTGGCTGCCGTCCCGTTTAATGGAGAAGTTCTTGGTGGAGACTCCCGAGAGGCCTTTTATCTTTCCGCAGAGGATGGCGGGGATGGCGTCTTTCACCGAGACGATGACCTTGGCCGTCTGCGAGGTGCTGACGATCTCGAGGTTTCTGGCTCCGCTGAGAGACGCCTCTTGGCCCAGTGAGCTCGACCCGGCGGCACTGCTGTCAACCAACCACTTGTGCTGCCGGCTGAACTCGAGTGAAGCCAGGCTGCCCAGCAGTTTGGAATCTAAACTCTGAGAGCACTCGACACCCAGAGACAAAGCAGGGCCACTTGTGCCTTGACTGGGCTGTAAAGCTCCTTCTCTTTCCGACTGAACACACTTTTTCCTCACACCAGGCACTGACAAGTCAAGCACAGTGTCCTGCTGTGGACTAGGAGATTCCTGTTTTGGTTCAACTGGACACGCTCTGACAGAGAGATCCAGAGCCTGTCCTTCCTCGAGAGGAAGCGAGGACGGGGACGCGTTCTGCGGCTGGAACGGTGGCATGCATTTCCTTGAAGACAACGAGGGAGAGGTAGTATCTTTTGGTGAAGTCTGAGTGCTTTTGCTCACAGTGCAAACTGGTTTTGGCATGTTCCCCTTCGAGTCCTCAGTCTGAGGGACAGGGATGGGGACGGGCAGAGGGACGGGCAGAGGCACTGGCAGGGGGATGATGACAGGGTAGGGGACCAGAAGTGTGGCAGGAGGGACCAGAGGGGCCAGAGGGGAGGCGTACGGAGGTGTGAGGGGCGGGAGGGGGAAGAAGGCGGATCCTGGTGACTGGCAGTTTGGCGAGCCCGTCTGGGACGTGAAGAGGTCCTGCAAGATGGCGGCAAAGGCCGGATTCTGCAGGAGAGAGAGCAGGTTCGCATCCTGCGACTGTCCCGCCGACTTCTGGTCAGCGGCTGGAGGTAAGCCGAACGTCAGAGGGTTCTGACACAGGATGTTGTTCTGGAGCGGCAACTGTGTGCAGTTAGTGGTCTGAGGAATCACCGAGGGACTCATGTGCTGGATGACCTGCTGGTCCAGGACCAGGGGGAGCGAAACCGGGCTTTGGCTCGTTATCAAGTACGGCGCTGCCCCCATTTGGCCGAGCTGAGGTTGGAGGTGAATGGGCAGCATCAGCGGACTGTCTCCCAGACACACCGGGTGGAGCACGGTCGTAGCTACTTTAAGTGCCACGCCTCCTGGAGATTCAGCGGTGGGACTCACCACCGACGGTGCGGCGGCGTCCGCCAGGTTGGAGAGGCCGGCTTTGCTCGGTCCCGTCGTGCTGCCAGCGCAGGGATCAGCAGCAGCGAGTGGATTTACTCCGTCTTCCGCTTTGCCGGCGACTTCTCCTCCTGCCGCGTCGGCGCTGCGCCCGTCGGCCTGCGGCTGCGTCACGGTAACAGACGCGTCGTCGTTACGCTCCATGATTCAGCCTGAACAGTCGAGAGAAATCTTCATCAAGCGCTAGTGACAGGTCTCATCCATTATTCTTCTCGGTAGCCCTGAAACGCAAAACGACAGAACGTTTGAGTTTCAACAAAGTGGTCAAATCTTACACGTGTACCAAAACCGTAAACAGAGGAGAATTATCTGGAATTTATCCTCCGAGCTTTTTGAAGGACAGTCGCTCCGTGTTGTGTCTCGTGCAGCTCAGATCTACTACCAGGAAAATGCGCTGCATTCTGTAGGTTTAGCGTTACGAATGGATTTTATGGGTTAACAATTAGAGAAACATATTGTGTAAAACCGAGATAAATGACACAATATCCCACTGCGATGGAGAAAAGTGATTAAAAAGGGATTAAAGAAGAATTGAAGCAGCTATTCTGAGATTTTGTATTCCGAGTGCTTTAAACATGTCCCACGAGGACGTCTTCCTGCCTGGTGAACAGTTTGAAACGAACTTTTGTAATCTACAAACTCATTCTGTTGTAACCTTCGTGGCATTTACTCAGACACGACACAGTTCGTACAGAACCAACAGATGAGATTAAACAGCAGTTCAAACAACAGCTGATATGTTTATATTATACAACAGTTTTACAGGCTGAGATTAACTCCCTGTAAACGAAGGAAGTAAAACTGGTGGAATGCTCCTTTAAATGAAGCTTTAACTGTGCTTTAAAAAGTAATTACATACATGTACAGTTCTCTCATAAAGTATATAACACATCATTGTATGTCATCACTGCAAATATGACTTTCCATTTCCTATTGTATGTCCCAGAGCCCGATAATCCTCATCGTAGACCGTCGCTGTGATTATTGTAAATTTAAAAGTAAACGGTGACTGGATATGTTTTTGCCGAACAATTTAGCTTTTTTTTCTGAAACAAAAATACAAGTCGAAAAATGACTTCATCTTCATCCAACAGGGAATAAAATTAAAAAGAAATCACACCAAAAAACAAAAAACAATAGCCAAGTCTTTGATAACTAAATGATTGTTTGTTATTTTTCAAGAAAAAAATGTGAAATATTTTATTAAAACCTTCTCTGATAAGAAGATCAACCGACAATCAGGGTGCAGCATGAAACAAGTTTGATGTGTGATGTGGAAACATGCAACTTTCACTACAAACGACCTTTTTTAAAGATTCTTCAATGAGGGGGAAAGAGCTGCAGTCACAAAACACGTCTCGAGGGGAATTTAGAGTTTTGTGGTTTGAACTAAAAAGGGAATCTGAAGACCCGTTATTGATTGAATAATCAGGGAAATACTGGACAGATTGTAGTCTGCCTCCTAAACTTGTGCAGACATCTATCTGTTCCTCCCCTCCTCCACTCATCTCCTCTAAGCCTGAGGTAATAAGACATGCGCAGCGAGAGGGAGGCGAAGCTTTTGATTAACCACAGACCCCCCCCCCCCCCCCCCCCCCCACCCGAGCTAAAATAATCTACATAGAAAAGGTCGCGCAGGAAAAGGTGACCCAGTTTTGATCAACTGTCCATCTCCGTAACTGTCCGACATCTCGGTGGCTGTTGTGCTTTTATAAGGCCGCGGTGTGTTGGCTTTCCTCCTCACTACATGACACCTCCACACAACACATGTCCCGCCAGCCCTGGCTGTCGACCCCCATCCATTCAGAGATAAAACGTCCCCTGGGTGCCCGCACAAACAATGTCAGCAAGGTCAATTATTCATACTGATGGGAGCTACGAGGATAATGTTCAGGTCTTAGAGAGGGGAGCGAACTTAAAATAAGCTCAAAAATAACAACAAAGACACGCTCTACCTTTTGAGTGAAAAACTCAATTAAATGACGCATGCAGTTCCAATTTTCGAGCAAAAGCGTGACACTTTTTGTTTTTTTCCCCCTCCGAGCGGCCTTCATGTGGTGTTGGGTTTCCTCAGTGAGCAGCGAGGAGGAGCGCTCTATCCCCCCAGGCTGGTTTTATATTGTTGTGCAGCATAGATGAGACATTGTAATGGGGCTCTGATGGATGACACTGATTCTACAGCCAGGCGGCCGGACGATGATCTTGTCGCCGATTCATGGAAGTCTGGGAAGTGTGTGCACCTCGGGAATATGAAAACCGGCTAAATAATCTATAAGAACCCGATAAAAGCTTTTCTGGATTTATAGTTTGAAGATCCTTTGATTATTCCCCAACACAGTCTACAGGAGATGGTGTTTAAAGTTGAAAAACCCCAATACTCTGAGTGATAAACCAGCAGGTCATGGCTGTCTGCGTGTAAGTAACATATTTATGTACCACTTTCACTGCTTTGTCCTCATCCTGCCAGTCATGGAATCACAGACCAGACAAAAAGCACTTGGAAAAAAATGTACTCAAGTATCCAAGCGAGTGCATCTATCTCACCCACATTTACTGCACGCATGCATGACCATGACTACCGACACATTATTCATCTTAATGTCCGTTGCGCTTTTCTTTTTGTTCCTTTTTCTGAAGGAAATAAACTGAAATATGGGTCTGATATTCTTATTTAAGACAATGAATAGAAAATTCAGATCTATTCTATGTTTCCACTATTTGGATGCTGCGGTCTCACTTGCATTCCAGGAAGTTTAAGGGAAGCCATTTCCTGCTTGATACCACGGTCACGAGGTCTGCGACATGATAACGCCTCCCTGACTAATATGAAAGAAGTCTTTCTTGGTTGCGACTCCTCTGCTGTCACAGCCTCCAATGATTTGGCCCGATTGTGCACAAAGTGAGGAAATCACCCAGATAATGGACTCGCTTAATCGTCCCTCTTTGCCGAGCTGTCGGGGCAAAACGACTTTTTATGCAGCGACTTTGTTTTATGGGGAAATAAAAAAAAAATGATACGAGCAGGCATTACTCTGAGCCTTCAGATCAGGTGACCTGACGCTAAGCGGTAATCACCAGTCGGGGGACATGTTGCTGGTCCCCCCCCCCGGCCTGCGCTGCAGTTCACAGGTCGCCGCTCTGCCTCCTCCTCGCTTGAATCATGTGAGAACTATGCCAAACTGCAGATCAGCAGAAGGAGGACGTTTAACCAGCGAAGCCTGCGGTGAACCAAAGTACACACAGACCACGCTCATCTTGTTTTTTTTTTTTTCCTGTTACATTATCTGACTCAGTGACTTTGCTTTGTCTCTGTGTTATCACAGACAGGGAAGGTCACAGAAAGATGCCACATGAGAATCAATAAATAACTCTCTGATTCTTGCTGATGTGCCACATGCGAGCTAAATCCATGTCTTCAGTTTGCACATTCGCACATAACCCACGTCCTTGTTGCCGAACAGAGAAGATTAAAGCAGCTCCTCCGGCTACATCTAACACCTCGTATAAATGTGCTGGACACACCAGAGTAAAGCTGCATCCACAACACAGGGTCTGAGAGATGTCAAAAAATTAAACATAACTTTGTTACCATGAATAGCTTCAGGTTAATCTTATTAATCTTCCTAAATCCAGCTTGCTAATAGAGTTAGTGTTCCCCGTTTCCACATGATAAAACAATTTGTAGATAAGGCTATTAAAAATAGCTCCAGCGTAATGCAATTTTCATGAAATATGAGCTAATGGAAGAAACACGGAGCACAAACAAACCTGCAATCATGTTTGAATAAATGCACACTATTTTTTTTTTTTTTTTAAACACTCATATAACCAGCAGCACATTTATATTTGTAAACCTCACGCGTCATCTGTAAGAAGTCTGTGTTCACCAGCCAGTAACAGCTAATTGAGTAACTAGGCAAGAAGAGACCCAACGGAGAGCCAAATGAGATCCCTCCCCTGTCCCCGTTACTGTAATCATTTCCACATTTCCTTGTTTTTTTTTCCTCATTGATGGAATGTACGCCATAGTAAGTCAATAGCAAGAGAGAAAACAACAACGCCTTAAATTCAATTGCATTAAACCGCACTGCAGTCCAAATACGTAACCGGGACTACTTTTTATTTTCTCCTTGAACTTTTCCTTGTCGGGAGGTTGATTTTGAGTTCAGACCAGAACAAACAAAGACACCGGGGACGGATGGAGCACGGCTGATGGTCTAAATGTCATCGCCCTCAACACCCCTCCGCTCCAATAGCCAATTACATCTCATTAGAGAGACACACAGAGCCTCATCACAATGCTTCACATCGCCGCAAATGATCTTTTATTCAGCTGGTTGTCCTCCAGCTGATCCCCTAAATGCCACAATGAGTAACATTTTATAGATAGAATTTAAAGCTTCTAATTAACACAACTGGACTCGTCATCACGGGGATCGTTGCGTAACAAACTAGTCACTATTTTATCCAGTTAAAAATCCCGCTCAGATGGTGAAATGGTGTCAATATTTATCCATTCAACCATCTTACAATACACTGACACCAAGGATCTGCACCATAAGGTTAAGTATTGTTGTGTATGTGAACTATAAAGCACTCGCCAGCAAATTGAACAAGACACAGACAAAGTTTCCATTTATATGAGCTGAACAATATAAACTAGAAATTAGATTAGAAACATTAGATACAAGAGGATGTTTTCTTGTTTGGCTCTATATCTGTAGACAATGTAGACAGAGGAAAACATTGTACTTTTTACTCAACTACATTTGTCTGAAAGCTTTAGTTACTTGTAAAATTGCAGCTTTTTCTACCCTTCATGTCCATTGAAAACCATGTATCTCCAAATGTGGTCATTTTGAACTTGGATTTTTCTGATAAACTGAAGCATCCTTTAGGGGATGAGGAAATTCTCCTTTGTTTAAAGCTAAATAAACTATTAAAAACCCTCTTGGATTGACTGGAAAATGCATTATTTTTCTGAGCTTTGTTGACGTTTTAAAGGTATTAGGTTGTACTAGGTACTGACAGAACATAAACGATACAAACATGATAATCTAATAATCATGATAATATGATGCATTACTGTAGATTAGATTTAACAACAGGACATAAAGTAGGTCAAATAATCACTAACTACAGCAGTAAAATGCTCATTAATCCAAAAACATCATTTATAAGAGGTTTTATAAATGATGTTTTTGGATTAATATTAATGAGCGCAGACAGGGAGCATTTACTGCAAAGTGTGTACTTTTACTGTTGATACTTTAAGTACATTTTGCCGACAGTGCTTACACACCGTTAGTTGAGGTATTGAATACTTTAACTTACAGTGGAGTATTTTCAACACAACTGTGGTATTAGTACATTCCCTGAAGTGAAGGAACCGACTACTTCTCCCACCACCGTCTGTAGATGAGATGCAGAATTACTGAACTAGATCAGAGCTGTCTCTCCCTGCACATGTGACAGGACACCGACATCAGGAGGATGTCCAGGCTGTCCCAGCAGACTCTCGCTGTGACACCGCCGGGTTCGTCTGAGGATATGTCCTCTCTCTCTCCCCCCCCCCCCCCCCCCCCCCTCCCTGGTCACATTTCTGTCTCCCCATCTCACCGTGCTGCCACCCCGGTCCCCCGGTCCCCGGTCCCCCCCCCCCCTCCCCTACGTACCATGGAAAGCAGGGAGGCTGTGCGCCGTCTAATGCGCACGTCTCCGCACGTCTCCGCACATCTCGCGCAGCGACATGAAGCAATGAGGGCGCGTGAGGCTCCGCTGACATTAAACCAGCGAACCGGGACAGACGGAGGCTCCTCGTGCCACATAATAATAATAATAATAATAATAACCTGCTCCGCCTGAAGTTCCCCTTCACCTCCAGCTGGCGCACATTTAATAAACGAGCTCCCGCTGTCAGACGAGGCAAGCTAGCTCCCTACATCGCCTATAAAAAAAATAAAAATAATAATAATAATAAAAAAAAAATAAAAAGGGCTTTAATAACCTTTAAAAACTGAGACCATGCAAAAAGCTGAACATTTAATTCTCATGCTGATGTTAAAACAAATCAATGTTTCAGCGTGCGAGCGCCGTAAAAAAGGAGAAAAGCCTCGGCTCACCCCGTTTCATCTCCGTCCCTTTAATGTAATTCTCCCATAAAATGCCAGTTTGGCAACAAACAACAACATTTACTCACTTTACAAGCAGACAAGCGCCTCAGCAGCTTTCTTATCGGGTCGCTCTCTCTCAAGCGACAATGAATGAGACCCGTTATACTAAAAAATAAATAGATAAGGTTGCTGTTTATCTCTTCATTGCGGTCCCGTCGTAGAGACTCCAGACTGAAGCTGCGCACGCAGCATCGTCAGCGGGTCCTCCCCCTCCCCCTCCTCCCCCTCCTCCTCTTCCTCCTTCCTCCTCCTTCTTCTCCTCCTCTCACACAGGGACAGAAAAAAAGACACGAAGAAGAATGTGAAATACAAAGATAACAAACATTGATTATCCATATTTTTTCTAAAATAATGTTTTGGTTTTTACATGATAAAGGATCATTTCGTGTCATTTCATTTTGCAAGTAAAGCCTTTAATTTACGGGTCTGGAAATGAATCAGAATAATTAATTAAGCATGAATCTTTTTTGTACTCTTATACTCCGGTATGTTTGAGACTAAATGTGCCAATTTTCGATCGATACATGCCCAACTAATTGAATCCATTTAGATGCTATAGTACAACCCAGGCTGTGGTTCCCAACCTGTGGGTGGGGCTCCTACATGGGGTCTCAAGTGAAACCTAAAGAGTCCTGAGATTCTTAATAGGAAAGGAAAGCAGGGAATATGAACTTAGTTCATAGGCAAGCACATCATTGACAAAAGGCTATATGAAGAGTAACGTTTACAATATTATTTCGAGTTTATTTGAGTTTAACTTTAGCCAATCATTAACCCAGACTGATTAAAAATAATCCTGACCAACAAAATTGTCCATAATAATATACCAATAAAGACAGGAAATATAGTTGGGACTAAAGATGAGGTGGCCCAATCATAAGACTACCATATATATATATATAAAAAAAAAAGATTTAGGAATAGTGTGTTTTGTGAGAGCTGGACGGCTTGTCTTTTGTTCTGTCTTTTCAAACAGTACTCTGGACAGTATTAGCCCGGTGACTGGCTGATGACAGAGGCACAGGAGAATGGAGTTTGGCAGCTGCGGATGAGAGTCTGGTAGAGACAGGCCCGGGTGAGCAGGATCCCCTGGGTCTCCATATCAGTCCCAGCCAGCCTCGGGCTCTGCCTCGGGGCCCCGGGGCCTCTCATTGTTCCGCAGGGAGGCTGTTTAATGCACTATAATGAGACTCACAATATACCCTGGTGGCATGGTGGTGACTTTGGTGTGGTTACCTCCTCGGTGTCCCTCCCCCCTCCCCGTGTGTAGTCAGTATTACTCATGAGGAAATACAGCTCAGTTCAGCTCTGAAAGTGTTGTTCATATGCTTTACCACTCAATCAGTACTTCTCAAAATTAGAACAGTGAACATCTGAGTGTAGATTTTAAACCTCTTATTAAGATAAGATGAAGAAATCTACAGTGAAACTTACTACTCACGTTTAAACAAGTCTTCTTTGTATTTAGAGACCCTGTAAAAGTGACTGTGGTTGATAGAGGAGCTGGATCTTCTATTTAAGACCCTCCCCAGCTTTGCTTGTATTTTTTTAGACCCTTGTCTTGACAACACTGCAAAAACACTTTTACCTCAAATATCTTAAGGTGGTATATCAATGACAAAGACAACAAGAAAGAGCTACTTGATAAATTATTGCAGCCACAGAAAGCCCAGACTAACTTTGCGAGTGTTGTGGGGCTTTAAACCTACATTATTTTCACTCCATCTTCAACTACGAAGGAGAAAAGAAAAAAAAGGTTTGACAGATTTAACTTCACTGCAGTTCTGCTTTTTGTTATGATTTAAATGAAAGAAGCAAAAAAACTTGCTGGAGACGTTCAGTCAGTCATCACTAATTACCTCCATGTGTACTGTGTTTAAAAAAATATGGACAGCATCTACTTGTTTGATTGTGATGAGAAAAAAAAAGAGTCCTGAATGTGTTTAATTTGTGGAGGTGGCGTTTGTTGATGTGAAATTTTCTGCATTAAAACATTGGTGTAAATCCTGGAGGTTTATGAATCTGCTCTATAATAATATTATATAAAGACCAGAGGAAAAAGGAGAGAGACTGGAGGGGAATGCTTGCAGCTAACGTCTGTCTGTGACTGTCTGACTATCTTTACAGAGAGAGATGTATTGGCCTCTCTGAATGTCTAAACTTGTGTTTTTGAGTGGTGGTACACATGAAAACCGCCATTTTTAAATAATGCTTATAATAATAATAATAAAAAAAAAAAAGCAGGCTCAATTACAATATAAATATGGGATAAGAAAAAACAAAAAGACTCCTGTTTGCTCCCTCCCAAAAGTAAATATCACCCACCCACCTACTCCCCACCCACCACCCTCCTCCCTTCTCTGACTCCCACTCTCCAATCTGCTCTGTAATTTTCACACGGTCCCTTACATCAACAGTGAGTGAGAGCCGAGAAGCTGTGTGAAGTCTTTGTCTCTGCTCTTCATAATCAGACAGAGATAAAAGTCATATTGGGCTGGCATTTTCTTTAAAAGGCCTTTACTGCGTGTGTGTGTTTAGACCCAGAGGGCAAATAATGACACAAAGCCTGCTGTACAACACAAAGACAGCAAGAGATCTGTGTTGTCAAGCACCTTCAAAGAGTGGAGGACAATTCCTCATGGAGGGATACCGTGTGTTTCATTCTCAATCCAGTCACAGAACACATGTTACATTTGTCATACATCCCACATGATACTCTTGAGAACAAAATAGTTGATTCCCCTCCCACTCATGCCAAGCCATCCTGTCTCCAACGTTAGGTCAGGTCAGGGTTCATGGTCAGTGTGCCCTTTGATGGGCACCCACTTGGGATGCCAAACACTGAGCGAGAACAAGGCGTTTTTGTCCGTCACGGGCCCGTCTGACATTAACCAGAGCAACAAAGGCAATTCAGGCTCCGTGGAGCTGGAGCATGACCAGGAAAGTGACAAAACACACACAGAAAATGACATGTCCGTGAGCGGGGCTGAGAGCTGAGTGAGTTACAAAGAGAGGAACGTGTTTAGATATATTCAGATGTTTAAATAAAATCACAGCCAGAACATAAAGGGGCCGACTTTAACATCAACACTCAATTTACGTTAGAGTACCCAGAGGAAGTTCTGCTGTGGGTTCAGCTAAAAAACACAAAAACACCATCTAGTGTTCATTTGAAGTAAACGGCAGCTCTCCCTTTTCTTTTGTGGCGACTCCACCTTACTACCTGACCCTGCAAGGCCTCACTCAGGGTCCGAACGAGGCAACACCATCCTGATGATTCAGAAGATAGCTCAAAACCTCAGAGGTTTGTTGGCGTTTCACGGCCTTGTCATAAACAACAAAACACATAAAGTATGTAAAGTAAAGAATATTATAAAACAATGTATGCGTTTGGTTTAAAAGGCAAAAAAAAAAGAGAGTTTTGAGAAGGAATCTATGACACATTGTTGAAGTGCTTTTAATGCTTGAATTTAATATTCTCCAAATGTTTATGCACAGAATTTTCAATATACTTGAATCACAGTTTTTTTTTTTTTTTTTTTTCAATTCTACCATATTTTGAAAGCAGGACCAAAATCTCCCACTCATGTTTCTGTGGGAAATAGCCCCATCTAATGGTCTGAAGTCACAACTGATGCTGCTTTGGCAAGCTGTGATAATAATTTTGTGTTCATTGTAACAAGATTTAAAAAAGCAATGTGAATCCTGCGTTGGCATCATGAGAAGCATAGAGAAGTAGAAGTACTCAGATACTCTACTGAAGTAAAAGTAGCACCAAAAAAAAGCACTGTCAAAATACTTTACAACATTTACAATTAATAATCTTGCATAAATTGCACTTAATTAAAAGTACACACGTTTTATAGATTCATTTATTTATAGACAATTTCTGTTGTTAGATTGTTATACATTAATTGTTTGAGAAGCATTTTCCTGTTGCAGTTTGTTTGAGGCATGTGTAACAATTATTATCAAATGCATTATTCTTTTTTTTATTCATTATTATTATTTTATGAACTGATCATGTGTTTTGTATGAAGCATCGACTTAATATGCTCAGTAACAAGTACAGGGTTTCCAAAATGCCGAATTCCCTGACTTTCACTTAAATTTCCATGATCTATACCAACATAACAATCCACATTTGTGCTGATCAGACAAAATTCAGTCACATCATTTTTTTTCCCCAGAAATTTGTGAGCTGTATTTACTAATTGACGCCTTTGCAGTAAAAAACAAAAAAAACAAACATATTTTTTAACTGCTTAAACAAAATATTTCTTCTTAAATGGGAACAATATGAACACAGACCCCCTTCTTTAGCCCTCCTATAACAAAAGAGGTGTTAAATCAAATATTTTTTTGGGAAATGTTTATTTGTGGATGATGGGCCACATGAGGTTATACTATCACTTCAGTTCTGTTTAACCAGATGAGCATTCACACATAACTCTCACATTGCACTTTAAAGTGACAATCAGCCTAAACGTCCTCACAAAGAGGGTTTGTCCTCCTCAAAATGGTTTTGAACCAAACACACACGCGCACACACACACACACACACACACACACACACACACACACACACACACACACACACAGAAGAATAGAATATGATAATGTATTACAGCATCAACATGAGCCAGAGAGGTCTTCTCTGCAGAACTCATCACAGAACAACCAGAACCAGAATCATAATCCAAGAAGAAGAATTGTATTGTTTGTATTAAACCACTATAGTGTCATATTTCCCTCTAAAATGTAGCAGTGAAATATGTCTGAAACTTAAAATAAAAGCACAAAATAAAATTTAAATGAGAGAAATTAACATCACTACAGACCCAATGAGTCATTTTTAAAGCAGTCACATTTATTTGTCTTCTTATACACATTTTGCTAAGCAGCTTGTTGATGCTAGCAGTTGGCTTTGATAGGATTTACTATAGGATGTACACAACGCTTACTAAAAAATAAATAAAAGACAAAGTGTTCCACAGCTCAAAAATATACAAAGGTTTGAAATTAATGTAAACTTTAAAAACATGTTTTCTTTTTACATAAGAAACAATTCAACAACTTTTGTGACAATTACCAAAAAGTTATTGTATTTACAAGTTTGTACAAAAAAACAAAAAAAATACAAAGCTGAGACCAACAGTACAGTTTGCAGAGGTTGATCTGAAATCCAAGTGAAATGTACTGAAATGTACCGCAGGTTGAACTACAACTCTTTTTTAATATTTGTTTGTGTTTTTCAAGAACGTCTCAGTCAAGTAAACAAGAGGAGAAAAACAGTTCAATGCCACTAACATG
The DNA here is from genome assembly GCF_022577435.1 of Embiotoca jacksoni. Classification (NCBI taxonomy): domain Eukaryota; kingdom Metazoa; phylum Chordata; class Actinopteri; family Embiotocidae; genus Embiotoca; species Embiotoca jacksoni. The sequence goes on along the minus strand of NW_027185296.1, from coordinate 9,079,192 downwards.
TAAATTTTTCTAGCCTTTGGCGGAAGCGTCTATGAACTCCTCTGCTGAAGCGTCCTCAGAGTGTGGATATTATTTAAAGGAAAGTGAAACTGCTTCATGTAAGGATCTATAAATATCTCCAGGTACAGCAAGAGAAAAATGAAACTTCACAAACATCACTTTATCAGTGCAAGAAAAAAAAAAAAAGAAGTTGGAATGAAGGTTCACAGACTTAACTCATTGTGTACCCTGTTAGTTGCATTTGTATGGAGTCTCATTAAGGCCAAAATTCAGTTGGTGTTGACAGCGTACCTACAGGGAAATATGGCTGCATAGATTCTGTCATCTTTGCATAATGGTTGAGTACCATCGCTCCAATAAACACCATGTACTTTATTACAGCGAATATGCAAGACAAAAGAAAAGAAAACAGACTCAGAGTGCCAGGGTAACAACTAATAACTCACGTTTAGCTTATGACTGTTCATGTCATCTGGTCATGACATTTATGAGTGGCTTTGCTGTTTGTCTCTGAAACCAGTGTCTCAAATGAGATTTAAAATTTGTCTCTTATAAACAAAATAACTATCTGAATAAAACATGTTATTTAAAATATCAGCAATTCATTGCATATGTTCATGTTAAGTTTTCAGTTTAGGTCATTCATAAATGTAAACCAAATCAGGGGGCGGGCAGAGATTTTCTGTGTCTGTTATAAAAATAAATATTTTTAGATTGTTTTGCGACACAGAAAATATGAAAGTTTTTGCTTTTGATGGGGGAAAAAAAATTGAGGAGCATTTGGCACAAAATAGCAGCAAATGCCAAAATCCAGAACTTCGTCTTTTTTCATCAGACACGATAACCTGGCTTCATATTCAACCAAACATCCTCCATCAAAACTGAAAAATCTCACAAAAAACAACACTCAACTTGCTGCTCCGTCACTTATTGTCTCCTGTTGAGTAGAATAAGGCATATTTGATCCTCCTGAGCACTTTCCACTTGCCTCTTTTCAACAATTCATAAACACACCAAGTCAGCAAACCAGAAATGACCATTGTTCTGTTTTTCCTAAAACATAAAGACCTCCTTGTTCTCTTGCTGCTCTCCGATTTCACCGCCTCCAACTCTTTGATCACTTCTTCATCTCCCATGTTAAACACCTGCTCGTCTCCCGAGATTGTCGAAGTTAGTGCTTGGCTTTGACATTTCCAGTCTCACCGCTAATTACTCATCTTATTTATTGCATTTATTACGATTTTAAAATGTTGTAATAATAAGCTATCTTTGATATAATTTATTATATGCTTTAAAAAGGACCGAGTAAAATATACAAACACATCATATCAAATGCTGTTTACAAGCCATATGAATAGAAGGACTGAAGGTTCACATTTCTTTAGTTAGTCCTGACGGGGAGTATCAAAATATTTCAGTATAACTGGTTTTAGGAAATGTACAAGTTGTGTGTGTGATTGCATAGGTATTCACAGAATACATACAGTTCATAATCTATTTTCATAAGATACTAAAAAAAAGGTAAACTTGTACGAGTTTTCTTTTTCATATTTTGGATTAAAATGTGACAGCAGAACATGAAGATTAAAGAATGAATGTACCGTAGGAAGGCAGAGGGAAGGTAACCAGCGGAGTCAGGTGTGCATGGCTTTGGAAATGTGCCTTAAACTTACAAAATTAAAAGTTTTTTTTTTAAAGAACTATTAAGCCTATTTCTTCTGCTGAAATGAACTGGGATTTTAAATTGCATTTTTCTACAGAATTCAGACACTAAATAATCTGCTTTCTAATACCAACTTTTCATTGCATAAAGACATTTTTTTTTTTTAGAAATACAGTTTGTATAAAACACAGGTAAAATCCTTTCCACAGAATAATCAAAGAGGAAAGCAGCTTCAATACTCAGCCACAATTACTAAACTGATGACTTCTGTTTTTACCAAAATGATTTACCCAAATTAAGCTCATCAACTCTCCTGCCCTCACCACATCTCTTATATATTAGATTTCATTCTGGTCCGTTTGTTTTCACTGTAAACACTCTCTTGTCTACGTGGAGCCCAGTGAGGAGCGGTCGTCGTGAGGGCTTCCGTCTGAGTTCTCCGTCTCACCCTCGGAGATGGCCTGCATGGGTGCCGAGTACAGCCGGCTGCGCACGCCGTAGCGGCTGCTGTTGGCGGGCGGGGGGATCCTGGAGCGTCCCTGCCTGGAAGAAGCAGATGTGTGGAAGGACTTGGGGGAGAAGCCCTCAGCGTTGGCTCTGGGGTACGGGCTGGACAGATGGTCCTGTCCTGACTGCTGCTGCTGCAGCTGCATGGGGGAGGCGGGCTCCTCGGCCTGTCTGGGCGACTCCGACAGAAAATCTCCAGATGATTTAGGAGTGATGGGGCTCTTCAGGATCTCTGTAGCCGACATGCGGTAACTGGACTCGGAGCGGCTTCCCTTTTTAAGCAGCAGCAGTTTGAACTCCTCGTTGGAGGTGCTGGACTTCTTTGCGTTCCTGTAGATGGGACCGGAGACTCTGTGCAGGCCTGGTGGGGTCACGGCCGTGGCGGCGGTGGAGGAAGAAGGGGAGGAGGAGGGTGATGTCAGAGAGACCGGGGAGCTCATGGTGCTGCTGGGTGGTGTGTTTCCCAACGCAGCACAGAGCCGGTTCCTCACACCCAACTCAGTGGAATCCTTCCTCCCCAACACTTTCCTTTTGGACCTGAGGACGAAGAAACTCATTAGAGAATCTGTGTAAAGTTGGAGAAACACAAAGAGACTTGTATGCGACACACTCACCGGTGTATCATAGCGAACAGATCCTCAGTGGTGCGAGCTTTGGTGGGTGACAGAAACACGCTGTCATCATCCGGCCTCGACTCATCGTGGAGTGGAGACACCGCATTGTCACTGGGTGGAGAGTCTGTAAAGAGAAACACAATTTAATATACTGCAAGCTTTCTACTCTGATCTAATCAAGCAATATTACACAAGAGGGTGTACTTTAACGTGATTATTTGCACGACAGTGATGCGGTCCCTAAGCATCACCGAAGTGCCAATAATCACATTACAACACACCCTATTGTGTAATTTTGCAATTATACAACAAGTTACAGTCTAAATTACACATGTAATCAAAATGTTTTCATATTGTGGGGCAATTCGCTCTCAAAATGCAAAACTTTTTGTTAGTGTGAGCTCCGTTTCCACGGCAACACATGGGGTAGGACTAACAATTGGAAAACAATCAGTCGCCTCAGTAGAAGCGAATGTAATGTATGCGATGTTCACCACTCCAGGAAGTAGTCCGAGCCTTAGCAACGACCCTAGCAACAGAGACGAGCTCTAGTCCGTTTTATTGCTTTCTGGAGATGGTTTCTCAAACTGAATAAATACAGCACATAGAAACACTAAACTGCTTAGCTCGCTCAATCTTGTTGTATGTAAGATATCCGTTGAAAAAATATGTCAATGGACCCCGTGTCACCTGTTAAAACCAAACCGGTCAAACGAGCCGCAGCTGGGATTCTAAGTGCCCGACTATCGGTGGTGTTACGGTACGAGTGCTCGGAGCGACAAATAAGGACCAAAACAGACCCGATTTCACCAAACGGGTCACATTTAATAGACCTATTACAAGTAAAACAACATTAGATTTAATATGAAATTCGACTCCAAATACATATTCCCAGTGATATTTCTAGTGATGAGCAGGGTGTGATGCTTTTGGTGATTTGAGCACGTTCCAAATGTTCAGTTGACCAATCAGATCGCTGGGTTGGAACTACTTGTTGTATAATGTTTATATGGTATGTTACCCATCAAAAGGAAGCAACTAATTCATGTTTTATGAGATTAAACAGTCAAGTTTTTTTGGATAAATTATTTTGTCTAAAAATGTCAGAAAATGATCATAATATAATATAATATAGTTTAAAGTACAGTTTGTTTTCTATAAACAAACAGCCCAGAAGTCCCAAAGATATAAAACAGAGAAAAGCAGCAAACCCACAAATTTTGAGAAGTTTAAGAACCAGCAGATATGATATTTTTACTTAATGATCTACTACGTACTTACATGATTGACAGTGCGAATTAATTGATTGAAAATTATTATCATTATTTGATTAACTGACTGTTTCTGAACTACTTGTGACCTTTTATCACATGTTGCTTACACAGTATCTATGAATTCAATCAATGATTTCCATTCACACAGTGTTAAATTTGAATAACTTCAGATTGAGAAATGAAATGCATCTCCTGCCACCTTCAGGTGTTTCTAGTGTGCAGGTTGGGAGCAATTTGTTTGTTTTACACAAAACACAAAATCTGTGATTCTGTACATCAGAGATTTTTTATCACCATGAACCAGATTTCACAATTTGGTCACTGACTAAAGGACACTACACTAAGTTAGCTTTATTTGTGGTTAGAAATAGAGCCAAATTAACACTGGAGTTTTAAGGCTGATATTTGGGACAAAAAAAAAAATTATATATCGACAGATATTCTTTATATATTAACATGTAGTGTATATAACAGCTTTTTGCAATGATACCTCAAAAGTTGTTATCAAACCCTATGGAGACTTGTTACAAAGATGGAGGCAGGATATCTTTTATAATCACACTGACATCAGTCCAGTGAAAGAGTCAAATTCACTGTGTAGCTAAAAAAAAATAGAACAATTAAAAATCTTTGCCCAAGCATCTTTTCCTATTGTTTCTTCCTGTTGTCATATCAGCAAACGTATACACCAATATTTGCAATAAAATTGGATGGCTGATACATGTTAGAAATGTCTCTAGTTAGAAACTGACACAACGAACAGTGACGACAAAAAGTGAGAGACTAAAGTTTACCAGAGAAAGAGTGTGGGTGAGAATAATGAAAGTAAACTGACGGTTGGAAAAACAAAAGTATAACATGCATCAGTGATGAAGACCTTCGTACCTTTACTGACATACTCCTCCATCTCTCCCGTGGACTCCTCCTTGCCGTCCAGCGAGGCACTTTCGGCTGAAGCACCTGATGAATCATTTTCCCCGTCTTTGCTGCCTTCATTACTGATTGGACTCACTTGCAGAGTCTCTGACTGACTGTCAGTGGGAGGCACTTTATCAATGTTGGATCTCTTAGGTGAACTGTGCAGACCAGAGGGAGGAGGACACACGTCTTCTTCAGTCTGTTGTAAAGACTCTGAGTGTGAGCTGAACTCTCCCGAGCAGATGAATGTCTCTACTGACTCTCTGTGCGTCTCTGCTTCACGACCTGCGGGCCCGTCAGGGACGTCAGCACCTTTCTGGTCTGAACACGGGTCTGCTGTCACACTCTCTGCAGCAGCCTCTCTGTCCAGCTTGTTCTTCGTCTCGCTCTGAAACGCTGCTTCTCCACCTGCTAGCTCTTCGTTTGAGGTAAACACTGATTCACACGACTCCTTTGAGGACGTGTAATGATGATGATGATGATGTGACAGCAGGGGACTCCTGAGCTCTAAAGATTTACTACTGGAAAGTGTGCTTGTTAAGTTCACAGTAGGACACTGGAGTCTGGGAACTGATTTGTCATCGTGACCTTCTTGGTGCTCCTTACTGATGGATCGGAGCTGCACTGAGTGCAGCACCGTGGGTGTAATGGACAAGCAGTGAGCGTGGAACACCTCGGAGGTGGGAGGTGCTGCAGGTGTGGCTGACACTGCAGCTTTTTGTTTGTTTTGGTGGAGTATCTGCGTCCTGTAAGCTGAGGCCTTGTTGCTGACACCGGGAAGGGCACTTAAGTCGAGGTGAGAAGGAGGGATGACCGGCAGCTCCAGATCTCTCTTCGAGGTGGCTCCGTCCCTGCAGGACAGTGACTGCAGGGACAGGGACGAAAGAGAGGACTTCCTCTCTGGGACTTTGGGCTTCCTCTTGCCAGTCGACGGCGACAGCGGCCCAGGAAAGAAGGTGGAGGGAAAGGAGGAGGTGGGGGTTTCTGACTGACTGGAGTACCCGCTGGATGGGCTGGCCAGGCTGGCCAGCTTCTCCGGGGACGTCAGCTTGAAGTCTCCCTCCATTGATGGAAGTGACGGGGAGGTGGCTCTGGATCCAGACTGGGACGTCTGGGACTCTGAACTCTCCTGTGACTTGATGCACTCGATAACAGTTGTGCCCGTCGCTGTGCTGGAGTTCGACAAGGATCGGTAAGGATCGCTGGATTTTAAATCATTGAGGAGCCAAAGATCTGCATAGTCTGACTGTACGACGCCGTCATCCTTGAAGGAATGTCCGTCTGTGGAGCTTAACACGCCTAAGTCAGGCATGTCAGCCGAGGCCTCGACGCCCCACACCACAAGGTCTCGGACCAGTGAAGAGTTCTCGATGTGGCCCGGAGAGCCGGACAAAACTAGCTGTAGCTTCCTCTCCCTGGACGACAGAGGAAGCTGCTGCCCGCATGTAATCTTTGGTTCTTTTTTGTCGGGGATGTTTCCATCACTGCATATTTTTCTTAAGGAGGAACTCCTCTTAGGTGGAGACGGCTTTGCCTTTGGTTTCCTTAAAGAAAGGCAGCGTCTCCCCAGAGTCATGTGACCACTGAAGTCTGACAGGCCACAGTCAGAGCCGGAGGGTGCATAGTTATAAGTGAAGCTTTTGCTACCTTTCAGACCGCAGTCAAAGTGCATGGAGGTGAAGTAGCCTTCAGTGTCCACAGAGTAGTGTGAGACGGTGTCAGCTTTCTCTGACAGAGGCTTGTCGGAGTAGCTGCTCTCACACGTGGCCATGCTGGTGAAGCTGGGGCAACCCAGGCTGCTCTCAGCCTCTCGGCTCGGCTCGGGGCTGAAGTCCTGCGGGTGAGGAGGCTCCGGGTGGGCGTAACTCCACTCGCTCTCGATGGGAGTGCTCACTCCTGCTTCCTCTAATATGTCCATAGCTGTGGAGGAGAAGGAGCCCGCCCGCTGGGTCCTGAGGCCCGGGTAGTGGTCCAACATGAAGCTCGTCTGGTCATCGATAGCGTGAGTGGCAGCGTTCAGGGAGAGCTCGGAGTCACAGTGTGAGGAGCCGGTGAGCGGGGGAGATGCTGCAGGGGGGATGGTTTCTGACGTCTGGGAGGGGCAGGTGGAGCTGCTCCCGCTCCAGTTCCCACTGGAGGACTGGTGGTCCTCCTTGTGGTCCATCTGGCCTCCCAGCACTCCTGCAGCGGAGACCAAGTGGACGGGGCTGCTGAAGGTGTCCGAACTTGAAGAGATCTCACAGCTGCCCATGTCGGCTTTCCGGGGCAGGTGGGATCTGGTCCGCTCCATCCAGCTACGCTCCGGACTCTCCGACAGCTGCTTGTACTTCAAGCTCCCCAGCTGGTGCTCCAACAGGGCCTGGTCATCGGTGCTCTCCTCTTCATCCTTCAGGATCAGCTCCCTAGGCCCGGGCAGGAAGCTCTCAGTGTCGAAGGGGGAGAGCTCCTCCTCATCGTCGCTGTCATTGTGCCCATTGTCCATCATGCGGCTGCTGTCTCGGGGCAGACTGCGGGAGCGCAGGTGTGCTCCCACGGAGGAGGAGAACATGGCGTCTGTGCTGTCAGGCAGCGAGGAGATGTTGCCTGCAGAATAGGAGAGGCAGAGGGGAACTCCTTGGCCTCTCTGGGCCCTGATCCTCCTCCGAGAAGGCGCTCCTGAGATCAAAAAGTCTTCTGTCTGGCAACCCGAATCTCTGGTGCTGAGATGGCTGGCCAGCTCCTCGATGGATGGAGTGATATCTGGACCGGCATGAACGATCACTGTCCGCTCTCTGGAACCAGGGGAGTCATCAGAGTCTGGGAGAAGAAAGAAGCACAAAGACCATGAAATAAAAAACATGCAAGAGACACGTGAAAATGGTGTTACTTAAACTTATTTTACATATTTAAGTGTCTTTTTTGCATTAAAACAAATGTTTAAAAACAACATTTAAAAGTACCCTACACTCTAAAATGTTGCTTTTTGTAATTACAGTTGAATGTTTGAGTTTCACTGTGCAGCGTTCAAAACTAGAAAGCTGTTTTTACAATCATCTGCTAAAGTGCTCACTGAAAATCAGATTTTAATGGGTCAGGCCAACCAGCATGATTTGTGACATCACAAATAACCGATCCTGGTTTATTCATTTTACACACAACTGATGTGGAAACTTCCAGTACACGTACACTGCTTGCATAGTCAAAGATTTATTTTAAGTGAAGTAGATGTCATTTTAGAAATTTTTACAAGATACTTGTTTTGTTTTTTGTGGAAAACCAAATTCCTTTACAAATTAAAGTATTTTACATAGTTTTTGTCCGGAACTTTATCGGTTAATAATCCTAACCATCAATCAGAATACCTATAGTTTGAGTCTGGCTGGTGACTTGTCGTTTCCCATCGTTTTCTTTTTCTTCTCCATCATCTCTCTGAAGTCTGAGTCTAATAAAAGCATGAAATGTCCTCAAAACTGGAGCAAAGGTGCACTGAAAATATACCTACTATTAGTAGGAGTTGTTCATATGTATGTTACAGCTGACCGTTCACTTGTTAACACATAGTGGAACTGAATTACTATTACCATTACCACCACTGTCTTTACAAGGACAGAATGCCACAACTAGTCATTTAGACTTTTAATACTATACCATTTCTAAGTTACAGTAGATAAAACATTGCAGAAAAGAAGTGAAATTAGCTTTATGACAGCACCAGTCTGAGTTACATTTCGTATTTCTGACTGGCAGGCAGAATCAGATTAAGGAACATACCTAGATCTTGCTGCACCTGTCTGGGAACGCCGGCGACAGTCCTCCGTCTCCTCAGCTTCCGTCTCCTCTGAAGCACAGACTGCGAGTGAACGAGTGAGCAGCGCACACTAGCATCTCTGTCAAAGCCAACCCCTGCAACGGACAGACAGGACATCTGAGGAATCTTTGTTTGGTGGCAACTGCAGAGATTCCTTCTTTACCTCTCACGCTGTCTCGTAAAAAAAAAAATACATTTAAATGCAAGACTCGGCTGAACTAAATTAGGTGTTCTACAAAAATAGCAGTTAGAGGAAGAGGACAGAGATCTGATGGAGCCACAATAAGACCGTCTATCTGCCTGGATTGAGACTGAGGAGAAATTTATGATAAACAAAATGATCAAATGACACAGATGCTACAAACTGACATGTTGATGGGTTCACTGACCATAAGAAAATCCTGCTGTGAAGGTTAATGCTTCAGTTTTCTTGTGTTTACTTCTAATTTTCCTGCCGCTCCCTCGACATACATTATGACCATCATGAGATAGCCAGTCAGGGCTTTCAGCACCATAGCAATTGCTGGACTTTGCTTACAATGTGCATTTTTTTTTTAGACGGTCTCTGACTCAGCCAGCTCTGGCGTACAACTCTCCTTTTGAGTCGGTGCGAGCACGAGTAACTAACATCGAGCCGGCCTTTTCAACAATTTAGACAGAACTAATTGGCATTCATGTCACAGCAGCTTTGAAACCGCAGTCAAAAGCATGAGAAACAAAGTTAACAGGGCACAAAGCATGACTTGCACACTGACAGGGATTCCCTGAAGCAGCATTAATGGCCGGTAATAACTGCTTGTTTTATAGTGAATTTCTTTACTTCCCATAAATATTTCCCTTTTTAAGGACTCTACACAAAAGCTGTGGCATTAATGAGGAGAGCCAAAACCAAAGAATGCGGAGAGAAGGAGTGACTGTGTGCAGTCTAAGATAAATTATGACTCCTTTTGTTTGACTGTTAGCTTTTACCACACTGACAAATACTGTATGTTTTACGACTATGACTGTTTAAAAAATAGTTAGACATTTTGGAAATCTGCTTATTTGTTTAGATGTTGAGAGTTAGATCAACATTTAAAAAATTATTCCGACTCTACTTTAAATATGAAGCAATGGCCAGGTCATAGCTTAGCTTGGTGGGACCTCCAAAGCTCACTGTACACTGTTTTAATCTGTACAAATAACAGGATATAACCTGTTAATCAGTGAGCTTTAGAGTTGCTGGTAGGCACTTGTATAGTTTGAGAAATGCAAATATGAGTATTTGTTGTAACGAGTGAGACAATAATATTACTGCCATTTAGTTCAAATAGGGAGATGGGTAGCTTAATTTATCTTAGCATAAAGATTGGAAGCAGGGGGAAACAGTGAGCTTTTCTCTGCCTAAAAGCAACAAAATCCAACTACAAGCAACTGTAAAGCTTACTTATTAACATATATTTCACATTTTAATGCACAAGAAAACAGAAATGTGAATAATTGTAGTTTTGTTGGAGGTTGGCTGCTGTCTTCTTTCATGGCTTTGTGAAAATTATAAACTGTTGTTTTTACCCGTCAGATTTTGTAACGATTTAACAGACACTATATGACATATTGATTAGTATTTCAAAGGTGTTGGCGGCCGTGTTGTTTACCTTTCAACCCTGTTTTGAGTTGTTATATTTAACTGTCTCCTGGCTGTAGCTTTGTATTCAACAGATTGATATGAGAGTGATGTCATTATTCTCATCTAACCCAAAGCAAGGAAGTTAATAAATGTATTTTCCAGTATGTCAAACTTTCCTTAAGAAAAGTTAAAGAAGAGTTAAAGAAATCAAATAAGTCTGAGAAACCTACACCACAGCTCATTCTCGTCACAATAAACAAATCTGAACTTAAAACATGAAGTGATTTGAATTTACCAGTCACATTAATGGGGATGACACATGAGTTGATGACTTGGGAATTGCATTTCATTCTCTCCTCTGGGGTGGGCAGCGGCAGAGCTTTAGACCAGTTAGTCTGCTTGTCCAGGGTGGAGGGGATGTTAAGGATGGGAAACTTAGACCGGTGACCTAGAGCCACCCCGTCAGTGTCGAGGTCAGAGAGCGCAGCCTGCAACAGATGGATATTTGCATTGGTTAGAATGTTAATGTTAGACGGCATTACATGAGAAGTGGTGTTAAGAAATATGAACAAACTCAGCTACTGAAAGGGGGAATGTGTAGTGTACAGTGATTAAAGTCTGGTACTGTCACAGTGTTTATCTGGGAAAGAGTTGAAGACTAGATAAGGAGATTAGTGTTTTATTAATCTGAAGCAAACAGCAGGCTGCTCACTGTCTGAGCAGAGGTAAATCAATACATGTGCCCTTCCGGCAGCTGAGTTTCATGTTGGAGAGCCAAGAACCGGTTAAGTAATGGAAATAAACGGCACGCTTCGGAGAGAGAGACTGAAAAGCACAAGAAACATTCAAAGAATCCGCTCAGAGGATTTCATGCAAACAATAAAATATACAAAGAAGAAGTTGAGACTTTAAAACCAGACTGTGTCCGAGCTTGCGAAAACCTCAGATTAACAAAAAGACGTGTGTCATCACAAATGCTAATTATGCTTTATGAACTAGAAACAACAACCAGAAATGTGACAAACGGTGTGAACCGTGTCGTTAACAGTCACAACATGCTGCAGCGGAAACTCTGAGCTCTGAGCGACAATCTGTGGCACCTATAGGAGTCTCCTGCATAATAACGAATCTCCGGAAATATTTGAGAGGAAATACTTGACGGGAGCATTCCTCTGAGCTTCAGTGTCAATCCCGACACAGTGCTCCCTCACAGCTCCACATCCTTCTTTTTCCGTGGGCCTCCCTCAGACTCTCAAGTTTAGATTCTGCAGAGCTGCATTCACTTGCACCCACCACGCAAAGTGGATTGAAGCTACAAAATTTCTTACCTTGAGATCCCAACAGAGAGACACGTGACACTGGAAGTGATTCTCAGGCTCAACTGATTCCCACCTCCACAACCTCCCACCCCCCATTTAAAGGCAGCTCTCGAGCCTTTGTGCTCTCTGTTCCCAGCAGACCAATGAGACCCTGACAAAAAAAAAAAACCCAGCCACAAAAGAAACCGGTTTCCTTGGAAACTTCTCCCAACTAGTAGAGGAAAAAAAAAAAAAAAAAAAAAAAAATCAAAGGGAGACCATTTACAGCTAATTTGTTTTGAGAACAGAAAGACAGTTTTAGGAGTAGAAGAGGTCAGACAGGAAGAGGAGAGGAAGGATGAGCTAAACGAAGGAGTGAGAGAAAGAGGGAAGAGCAGGAAGAGTGGACATATGCAGGATGAGAGCGAAAAAAACAAAAACAGGAGTGGCAGTGTTTGGTGCTTGTCCCCGTCTGTGGGCTCGTTTCTGTCTCATGATGGACATCAGGCACGATATATTTGGTGAAAAAAAAAAAACAGCACAAAGGGAGAAACATGAGGCTGTCAGCTGTGCAGAGAGGAAACCGCAGCACAGAGGGATCATGGGTAATCACAGGCACAAGCTTGGAGAAGTCGAGCCTATCATTAAAGAAACCCAGGCTGCTGGGAGGCTGTGATTGTGGCCCTCACACACACATTCCTCACATACTGCAGAGCTCAGAGCCGGCCCTTCACATGAACCCCGACAACAACCGTCTGGTAAAAAACATGGACCAAACTTTAAAGTGTCAGTATTCCCCCTTGTTTTGAACTGGACGGAGCAGGCAGCTCCGACTGCCAGAGAAAGGTGGCTTTAAGGAGGCATGCATCGAAAAAGAGATTCATTTTGCAAATTAGAGGAAGTCAAACAAACAAGGACAGGTGAAGCAAGGAGTTAGAGGGAGCACTCAGGAGTCAGGAAGGAGGGAGGGACCAATACCTTTCTGCTCCAGGGAGAGAAGTGGCAACATTCGGTGGGGGAGGAGGAGCGGGTGGATTCAAACTGAATTACAGGGCAAAAAAACAAACAAACAAAAAAGGACAAAAAAACAACAACAACAAATGACAGAAATGAACATGATATCCAACAGGAACGCAGACAAAACAGATAACAACAGAGGCAGTGGGGAGGAATATGTGGACTGTGAAATTATATTAGGGTCAGGGTGGGTTGATGAGCTGAAATAAAAAAAAAAACCTTCCTGAACAATTAATGCAACAAATGTGAACGTGAAAAAACACTCATTCTCTGCACAGTGACACAGATTACAACATGACACACTACAAACACAGTCCGCTCTCCTCTTTACCTGCACTAACTGTGTTGTTGCATCTCTAAAATGCGTCTCTGGCTGCTTGAAGGGGGAAGAAACGTGAATGTCACTTCAAAAGTATTTCAAAATCTCTCTCTTAAAGTAGAAATGTTGCAGTGAGTGACAATCATTTGTAAGAACAAAAGAAGTGACACATCTTTGCACATTTGATTTGGGAAAGGTGGATTCTTTTTCAGCTGCATCACATCAGATAATTTCACATCACAGGCGTGATTCATTTAGATACACAATGAGCCGACTGCCTTTCAGTATTCCACTACAATCTCTGCACCGACTTGTGATTTCCAGATCGACATGTACAACACAAAGAAGATTCTTTTAAAGCTCAAACGAGAAGATAATCGTCTCACCGTTGTCAGATTTGTGCCCCTCTTTTCATGCCTCTGGCCGACAGGATGGGAGGGGTACATGGGCATCGGGGGCACGGTCAAGATCGAGATGGTGACCCTCCGCTCCTCGCTGCCTGATCGTCTCCTCTGGTGACCTGCAGCAAGTAAACACGTTAAACTTGCTGTAAATGCTCACAGTCATCTTTAAAATGCGAGTACTGTAAAGTGTAAAAATAAAAAAAAGATGCACGTATTATAATACAGTGAAATCAATACATTGGCTTTGTGAAACTGATATTTATTAGGGTTCGATTCATAAAGGTGGTGTTTGAAGACTTGACCAGTGTGCAAACTTGGATGTGTTTAGTGTTTCCGTTAGCCATCCATCTATATGATCCTCTTCTAATTTTTTTTCCAGGCTGCAGTTGCAGTATGTGTCCCCTGGAAGGCAGAGTGACACCAGAATCCCAGACTGCCAAAAGCACGATGCAGACCTTTACAGGCATGTAGCCCAGAAATCATTTCCAAAAAAGTGTTTTTTCATGACATGTAAAATAAAAATGGAAAAGTGCATTAATTGGGGATGACAGGGAGCTCAGTTCAGAGCAGCTTCTTTGGCCTATGCTGTGTTGTGGTCGGAGGCGGCTGACCAGTGCTGAGTGGCCTCACCTCGGTGCAGGGCCCACAGGCTGAAGTTGGCTTGCCTGTGGAGCTCTTCCACACATGCTGGCCGCGTAGAGGGGTGGAAAACGTTCCTCTGCTGGTGCCAGGGAGATTGGTAATGTGCCGTCAGCTTACTCTCCACATCCAGGTTGGACACGGCTGGCGGAGAGAGACACGGCCGGGTCAGACAGACAACCAAAGAAAAATCCAAAATGAAGAAAGTTATCGGAATCACTAAATCTGAGACACAACAGTATTTACAACAGTATTTATACGGCATCCTGAATTATTTTGTAGGTCTTTCAAAACCTCTGTTACAGTTGTTGCTGAACTACTAAAACATCCTGTGACAGACTCATGTAATCCATCCTCCTGTCCTTGATGTCTGTCCAGATTCGGTGTAATGGCTTGAAGCTCGTTTCCAATACAATACAATCAGCCGGTTTCAGTTTGGCGATGAGAAAAAGACTCAAACTAACCTCACAGTACCACTTGAAGTGTTCTTTAATATCTTGCTTGATAAATGAGGTCCAACACACGTCACTGGGTCTATTACTACAACTGTGTATGCCAAGAGATGTCACGGAAAGGCAGCTTTCATCACGAGGATCAGCCATTAAATTTCCACTCAAACATTTCTGTGGTAGCACACTGGTTACCATCATTAAGGTGATCTACACAGCTTCTGACGTATCGAACTAATGAGCTCTCCTTTTTGGCCACGTAAGCCTGTATTCTTCTCAATACAAACATTTTCATGAATAGGGAGTCCAGAAAATGTTGTGGGATCTAAAGTGAGGAGAAAACAATGGACTCGTATTAAAGCCTGAGAAAGAAAAGCGAGACAATCAGATCCAATGTGAGCGGGACAATAGCCTGTTTACTAATTCAGTGCTATTGCCTGCAGCCACACAATAGGTATGAGTGCAACCTCCAAACATTGACCAGTACCTGGACTAATCTCGCTGCTCCTCCTCA
This sequence comes from Embiotoca jacksoni, assembly GCF_022577435.1. Classification (NCBI taxonomy): domain Eukaryota; kingdom Metazoa; phylum Chordata; class Actinopteri; family Embiotocidae; genus Embiotoca; species Embiotoca jacksoni. Next base: position 9,064,183 of record NW_027185296.1, on the reverse strand, counting down.
CATCTCCTCAAGTTACACAGAGAGACGCTCAGGTCTCAAGTTACACATAATGCACTGGGGGGAAAAGTTGGAGTTTGAAAGAAGTTGTTTGGTTTTTGTGGCATTGCTTGTTTAGATGTTGATTGCTTGAAATGGTCAGAGAAGTGATTCATTCAGTGAGTAACACAAAAAATGAGCTGCGTTCAGGAGTAAAGAAGAATTTCTACAGCATCACAAATCTGTCAAACCAAAATCTACATAACAGCTTTTACAAAGTGACAGGACATACAAATCACGGCACAGTCAGAGATTAAGCTGCGTGAAATAAGACGATATAATTCAGGTATTGGCGTGAGATAGCATTTTACACGTGCAGTAAAATCCAACAAAACTCTTGAGGATTAACTGCTGAGCCTTCGCTTGAGCAGACAAACACATCCATCAGGCTTCTGCCTACCTGGTGGACATTTCTGGGCTTTGTCCTTGACCTGGCAGCTTTACTGCAACACACTCTGTCTGACCTCCATGTTTGATGAAAGGCAGCTTTGGCTGAGCATGCTCCAAGTTCGCTTTGTAGTGCAGCCAGTAGCTAACTTCAACTTAGTCTCCTTCACTCAGAAAAGACATCGTTCAACACCTGATGGCAGCAACTAAAGGCAAGGCCAGGCTAATTTTTTCACATAGCACCATTCAGATGCTTTACAGAGGCATAAAACTACATTATAATAAGACATTTGCAGACACCAACACTATATTTAAAATAAAACAAGGCAGAGGTCAGGAAGATCTGCACTAAATCTCACATGTTAAGTGATTTTCTAACAACGCTACGACTGCAGTGAATTCTCTGACAGTGCCTTTCCAGAAAACATGGTGCCATGCATGTAATCCCCACGTGGTGTGTTTATCTATTATCACCCCGGAGTGATGTGAAGTCCCTTTCGCCTGAAAACACGCTCCTGCTCTGCTGAGGATGCTGGAAGTGAACTCAGTGAAGAGTAGATTCACTCCTGATCGATGTTTCTCGGACTGCTGCGGTTAACTTAATGTCTCAGTGTTACTATTGACTGCCACTATAATTATATCATTAAATATTATTACTATTTATATTACACTCTCAGTCCACTAGAGGGCTGATAGGTGTTGAAAATAAGGTGGCTCAGGATTAACCACCAAAATCCACCTGGTTAGGTTTAGGCATAGGTTATTGTTTGAGTTAAGATTCATTATTTTATGTAAGTAATGTTACGTACATCACACAAGTTAATTAATGTGTGCTACATAAGTTAAATACATTACATTTTGTACGTAACTTACGATACAAAAAAAAAAAATCCACATTGACAACGCTGGTCCAGGTGAAAGTCATGTGTTTGTTCCATCAAACCAACGCTGACGTCCTACGCCTGCTTGGACTTTATCAATTGTTGTAGTTTGCCACATGACCTCTTTCTTTGACCCTGGTCATACATGTGCGTAAAGCAAAGGAAAACACTGACACAATCTCCTCTAGTGGACTGATGGGTGTATTACATCCTTTAACGTGACACCAGGCTGGACAGAAAGGCCACAGCGTATGATTCACATTATCTTTATACTGATGACAACATTCTGTGTCCTGTACGGATCCATCTGAACTTGTTATAGTTATCTCAACTCATCACCTATGTAATACGTGTGGAGCAGTACAAACCTAACAAACACCCACTACATTTCAGACGTGAGACAGACACTGACACATTTTGTCTGCGTTGAGATCAGGCTGAAGCAGTGACGTGTTGAGAAATATGAGCCCTCTGACACTGTTGTTCAGCCTCTCCTCTCCCTGCCTCCCTGCTGAGAAATGAACTGTTGACATCCTCAGCGTCTCCAACACACTACAAACCCATTTGACAACAACAACAGCATCAACTAGGACCCAGACACTGTGCTCTCGCTGTCATTCAGCTCCTCCCTGCTTTTATCTTCCTCTGGCTAAAAATCACATCAGTCCTCCCTTTTATCTTGCTCAGTGAAATCTCCGACTTTGAGTTAAGTGAGGTCGTTCATGAGAAGAGGGGTCTTCATGGAGACAGAGGTCCATGTGGGGGAGGCCTTAAATGGTAATTTAGTGGTCAGCTGTTGCCCCAAATGAGGCCAAAGAAAACACATCAGCCTTCAGTCATCTCATTGACCTCCTGGCAGCTTTCTCTTTCTTTAAGTCAGGCTGAGTGATCTTCAACGTGGCCACACTGAGCCACAGAAGCCACATGGCCTCAGGTGAGAAGAAAAACAAGACCAGTTCTCACTTTAACTTCTTTTTAAAAATAAGTAGTACTTTTCTATTTTTCACCCTCCTTCCTAACTTTCATGAAGCATCCTGCTGTGAACTTTCCTGGTGAGGTGAAATCACACGCTCTATTGCCCGCGCCGTGACACCGCCTATCAATCTCTCCTCCTCCTCCTCCTCTTCATCTGCAGCAGGATCATCCCCCAATAACCTCACAGCTATCAGGTCTGCTAGCAGCCCTGCAGGCTGGGAGAGTAAGAGGGTGTGTGTGGGGGGTATGAAAGCACTGGATCCTCAGTCTTGGCTCTGCCTTGTAATTTACTCAGTATTGGCCCAGACAGGAGTCACACACTTGCACACACATGTAATTTGCCAGTGGCCTGGGAAAACACAGCCGCAGATGTCAGTCATTAGGTCATACTTAGATTTAACATTTTTTTTTTATTAATGCAACAAAAAGACAGGTGAGCTGCACGCATTCAGCTCTGATATGAGTTGGTGTGTTAAAGACTGCACAAAAAATACAAATAAATATGGTTGTTTTGAGGTAGAGGCAACACTGATCAGAAGTTTAAGTTCTGAAAGGCTTCTTCAGGGAACACAGGACCGTCACACTGCAGGAAAAGTGCCGCAGCGACGGGGTGTCAACGCATGTCGGACTAACCCTGCAGTTGGTTTGTGTACACACTCTGTGAGGTTAAACTAACCGAGCAAAAGTAACACCAGCTGAGGAGAAGAGCGCTCTCATCTCATCGCCTCTTACATCTTGTGACAACGCTGGAACAAAGTGCAGTCGTGTTTGTGTAACCACTGTGGCCAAAAGTTGTGCATGTGGAGCGAAAAGAAACGGGAGGTACAGGCAGCTCAATTAAGGCCCCAGTAAATTATACAGTACCTTGAGATGTGAGTTCAAGGCAGCATCCGAGAGCCATGACACAACGGCGCGGTTTTAACTCCGAGCATCACAGTGACACTTTAAATATGTGTCGCTGTCACCTCAGCAGAAACCCTGCGCGTCCCTCATGTCTTCACAGCGATGTCCCTCGGCTCTACTGCCACACTGACCTACAGCCCCTCTGCAACATCTGCTCACACTCCTCCTCCTCCCCCCCAGGTTGTGTCCCCTTCCCCACCTCGCGCTGGGTACAGATGGTCCAGCCAGGCCCTGACTTGGGCTACCACTAATCTGTTTATGGTGGTGCTACAGGAGGAGAGGAGCGTTAATCCGAACTGCTGAAACAACACTGACCGCTTAACCCACAATGGAGGATCGTGGAGGGTGCAGAGGAATGCCGAAGGAAGCGCAGCACATTAAATGCCGGTATCCTTAAGTTCTACAATTTCACTGTGATGCAGTCCTTGAATAAATCATTGATACACTCTAAACAATTCAGATCCTCCATTGTGGTTTTCATGAAAGGAAATGAAGGAGCTACTAATAAAAACACATATCACTTACATTTTATACTGAAAAATAAATTCCTGAAGCATCTAAAGCTAGACGTATTTCAGTGTGACACGACAACACACACAACAAATGTAGGAAGTTACGCACCTGAATCGAGCGACAGACAAAGGAAAACCAAATCAAATTGCTGACAAAATTATCTGCATCTTTTCTATTGCCAAACAAAACTTGAAGTGCCAAACTGAAATCTGCTGTCATGAGATGAAACACCGCTGCTGCTCCGCTGCAGGAGAAAGTCCCCTTTGAGGTCTGATTAGTGAAGCACAATGAGTAGAGTCCTGATGTCAGTAGACACACAATAATACCCGTCTCCCCGGTAATCCGCTCTGAGCCCACATCCACACAGCTGATGGGGATGTCGCTGCCGCTGCCCCGCTGCTGCAGGTGGGGCACAAGACTGTTTACATTCAGTGAGGAGACGAGGCTGAAGGCCTGCTGAGGGAAACCCGGAGTGGAACAACAGCAACAACTTTGTTTGGGATGTGAGTTGTTGAAATCATATGATGGCAGTGATAAGAGGGAGCATGCGGAACCGGATATGATGTTTGACAAAATGTATAAGCAATCAAAATTATTATAATTCAAGCAGACAGAGAGAAGATCTGTGATTTTACTGGTATATTTTCTCCATGCATTTTAGATTGACAAGTTTCTGCTCTGTTTGTCAGTTTAAAGGACCGATTAGAGCAAAAAAAGAAGTTCCAGAGCTGCATGGTATCACAAATATTTTGTATTCTTGTTCACCAATTTTTGACTTAAGTGTAGTTTATTACTTCATGAAGTTGGACAATGCCTTCTGTGCCTCTTTCTTAAGTCTGAAAAAAATACAGTTTCAAAAGGGACTTTCTCCTGGGATAATGAACGATGCTGTCAAGTTGCATTATGGGAAGTGTAGGACTGTGGAAAGTGACTGATACAATGTGTTAAAAGTGAAAATATATAGACCTCTGTTCCTTCGATTTTAATGTGTTCCTCGTAAGCAGGCCAATTTCATAGAAATGCAACAGTAAAATGTCACATTGGCCCATTAATATTTCATTTAATGCACTGATTAGTTTGCAGTCTGCGTCCAATGTGACGCCCTGCTATAGCATGTTTTTTTTTTTTAACAAATTTGTAATCATATAAAAATAACAATATTCAGCATGTTTGCTTGCTACATTTACCCTCACTACAGACAGTGATACTTGCTTTATCAGCACAAGTGTATCCTGGAGATTACGGATAGCGTCATCAAGCACAACCACACTTGTAACATGCACAGGCCAGACATAGCTCAGACTAATTTTAGTGCAGGAAACCAAAAGTCCTGCCCTCTCTCTCTCTCTTCCTACCACACCTCTCTAAATGGGCACTCCATCACCTCACCTGGAGCTTTGATGTGGGACAGCGAGCGGGCCCTGCGACCTGTACGAACCAGGAGGCCTGCAGGGCAGCTAAATGATCCGCTGTTGCTGCCGGATGCTGCTCTCAGCTGCCTGCAGGTTACTACAGGGAACAGCTGCTGATCTGTAATCAAACCACTGGTTGACTTCCTGAAGTGCTTTCCTGACTCTCAATAGCAGTCAGTTAATTACCTGGCTGAGAAATGAGGAATAGTCCTCATATTTACGGCCTCGTAAACCTTTTCATTCTGTTTAATTCATTCGTTAATATAGTAAAACTTTTCTGCGAGAGTATGACTTCACCACTGCAGGAAAAAAAGCAATGTAAGTGCGTGAAATAGTTACTGTTGAATTGCACTAACGTCTCCTCGTATTTCCTGACTTGAGGTCAGAAAACACGTGCTGGCGGTGCCGCAAGCCCACACATGAAACTCGTCTGGCGGTGGAATGAAATCACACGAGTGCTTCAGGAGACTTTGCTCTACGCTCAGATTTTTGGAGCAGCGCCTGGACTGTCTGTCTGCTGGTGTGCCGGGAGGTACAGTAAGGGTGGAAATGAAAGTGTGGGGGAATCCCATCAGATATCACCTTTTCCATTGTAAAAGATTGAAAAAAATGGACAATAAACACAATCTTCTGCTGATGGCAAATAATAACACAGATGTTCTATTCGTGTATCAGGAAATGGACGTTAATTTAAGCAGCTTGGAGAGACAAAACATATATTTCAACAACATGAAAAAATAATGTCAAAGCCAAATCAGCAACGACTTGAAACTCAAAGCTTCCCTCTTGTGACACACTCCTCAACAGAGCTATAAAATTTCTCATGTTTATCCATTTCCTAAACACACACACAGTGCTTAGACCGCTGTGACTAAGAATGATTTTGGATAATATTTGAAACCACGCTGCTGCACTGAGATCTTCCTGAAGATCGCTCAGAGCTGGAGAAGAGGAACGCTGTGTGACTGAGGTCTGTTTTCTCAGCTGCTTCATATTAGCACTACAAAGTCTGACAGCAGGCTGCGGTGGCTTTGAAATACTTTCCATTTTGAACCCTCCACAGTGGTGCATATCGCCTGGCGGGCACGATGGCAACCAGAAGATCTCTCACTCCGAGGTAAGACGGCAGAGTTTTGGGAAAGAAGGAGGACGTGTTAAACAGCTTTTAAAAGTCTGACGTCCTCAGAAACATTTCCTTTGTAAAACTTTTCCAGCCTGTGCAATGTTCACGAGAGTGTGTGGTGGGTTTTAAAGCTCAGAAATGAGCAGGCAATTTTGTTGCTGTCGTAACTCATTTATGCGATGTTAACTTTAGATTTTGAAAAAAGTTTGCGTTAACAGAAAAGGAGATTTGGCACTCACCTGATCCACTAGCATATTTAAAACTGCACTAAGCAATCTTTATACATTAACATTAGATCTAAAGGCTATGTGTAATGTGAAGGGGATTCTCATACTGACCCGCCCACAGATAATTCTTACACAACTCTGTAGATCCTTCCTTGCACTACTGAGCGTTTTAGCATCGTTCAGCTCATTGTTTTGGTTTTACAGCTTGCAATGTTAATAATCTGGGTCACTCTCAGCTCTCTATTTGCAGCATTCACAGCAGCTGCTGGCAGCTTTTTTTGGCTAGTAATGCGCCGGCAAACCCACTGTACAGACAGACAGACAAAACTAACATCTAGCTGATGAACATAGTGGAGATTTTAGCAGCTATGAAGCCAGATATTTCCCTCAGGAGTTGGCGATACAGAAGTGTGGCGTGACCCGAGTGTTCTGCTGCCTTAAATGCCAGAAAATAATTACTGCTCTTTCAACATAAAAATGATAAATTTGTACTTTGAAGATTAGAAGAAAATATTTCCAAATCTATTTATATGAAATTCTATTAAAAAAAAAACAGCCAAAAGTTAACAAAGTACTATACTGGCTATAGTTTTTAAAGCTAAACCTGCATTTTAACCCACTTTTAATACATACATACATACATAACGTTAAACACTGACAGTATTCAGGGAAAATTTAATTCTTGTGGTTACACAGTGCAATCAATCCTAAATTACACTGAACAGCTCAAACAGCAAAAAGGGGAGTTTCTACTGTAATTCCCAGTTTACTGTAATTAAACCATGATTTACACACATCAGCCGGAGGGAAAACAGTGATGAAATCATCAGGAATTTACCGTAAGCAGATCTTCTGAATGAACTCTGTTTGTCTGTAGTACGAACATTGAACCACCGCGTCCACACCACACAGCCCGACCTCTTGTTTACCAGCAGTGAAAAGGAAAGCCACCACATGACAAAAACTGTGAATGAGAACAACTCCCAGCCCACAGAGACAGCCGGTTCATTTTTCTGTCCTTTAACGTGCACACTCAGCAGGTTCAGCAGGGGTCAGGGCCCGCATTCAGCAACCTTTTACCTCTTGACCTCTAGACACCTCATCATTAGGTCTGCATACCGACTGGGAGGTCAGCTCACATCAGTAAGCACTCGGGGTAAATCAAACACTTATTGGCCGTCATCCGTCATCCAACTTGTTCTCTTTCCTATCACAGTAATAGGTAGTGAGTTTTCAGATGCTTTGAGATAAAAGCAACACAATCGTTTATTTTAAAAGTTCAGTCTTAAAAAACAGCAACTGACAGCAGCAACTTTGTGCTGATATTGAGGACTTTACTACAACCTGAGAAAAGGAAATACATTTCCAAGCAGTCTATTAGGGCCGTTAACACACCACATATAGGAAAACCCCCAAAAAACAGTAAGAAAAGAAAGTAACAGCCTGTATGCTCTTGAGTACACTTAAAATTCCTTTACCCTTTAAATCAGCACGAAGTTCATTTTACAGCTCTGTCCTCCTGATTTGCTACAGAGGCCTCCGGGAGGCTGCAGCACACCCTCTCATATCACATCATTTAACGGTCTTTGAGGTCACAGCTGACTCCTATTGGGCTATAATGGCTCTCCCGCTGAGCTTGGCCCGGGTCTCTGCTTTCGCTAGACCTTTGAAGTGCTCACACACTCTTACGCCCGGCCTCAGCCCAGCAGTAAGGGGTGTGTCTGGGCCGGTCCCTGCTGAAAAAAGCTCCCCGGGTTTTCCGTAGCCTGCAGGTACACCTGGTCTATTAGTCTCACAAATGAAAATGTGCGCCCTTTGACCTCCTGCTTTTGACCAGTCTGTGCTCCCGTCTCGCAGGCACCTCAGGAAAGGTGGGAATTCTTGGTAGGAGAGTGAAAAAGAAAATGAGTTCCTGTCTTTACTGGAAATAAAGGTGATGTTAACCACGAGGCAGAGGAATAATGAAAAACCCTGAAGTCAGAACAAGGGAAAAAGTAATGTGAGCAGCCTCTGCCCGGTCAGCTCTGTCAACACGAGCCCGAGTGCTTACGGGAATATGACTGCATTTAAAAAGGTGAAACAAAAGTGTTTTCTCTGTGGCCAGACAGGATGAGCAGCGCGGGAGTGAATTTACCTTTCCACGAGCAAACAGCCAAGAAAAACAAGAAAAGAATAGCAGAGGAGATTAATCTCTCATCATCTGTTTCCCTGCCAAACCACCACGCTTCACTGAGCCTTTTGTTCCTTCATGTCACACTCGTATAATAAAGTCTGCATTATGCTGCCTCTATGCTGCAGATATTATGTAATTTCAAAACAAACCAATGTGCATAACATTGTAAAATAAGAGGTGGACTTAAGTTCATGCTTGTTTTTCATCAGATGTATAAATTCAAGCACATTTAAACACTGTGTCATAAGTGAGGAATTTGCAAGTCAGAATCACTAGTAGGCTTGTTATAGATCACACTGGGTGAGTGGTTTGGTACAACCTGGACAGGCTGCCACTCCATCACAAGTAGGGCTGGGTATCTTGACTACTATCTTAACTTAAATACAATGTTGCTGAATGATACTTTTTTGATACCAATTTGATCAAATTCCTTTTAAGGAAAATATAATTGAATCACACATTACAAATCTTTAATTTTCATGTGGTTTAGCCCAGGGAGAGTGTAACCCAGGTGGTTTTCTGTAATTACAGTTAACGGATGGCCTGTAAACGCCTCCAATGCAGTCTATTGCTCGATGGTACAATTTACAGATGTTCACTAAACGCCTCACGTGCTATTGGTAGACACGAGGTAGCAGGCTGCACACAGAGAAACCTTCAGTTACTGCAGTTATCCAGCACTAATCACAGAAGTGACATGTCACGCCAAAAAACAATTCTTAGATGGACTGTGAGGGGAAAATGTAACACCAAACACATTCAGATATGAAAATAAGATGCAAACTGCACACAGAAAGTTCTGTTCAAACTCAGGACCTGCTTCCTGAAAGGGCCATAGCTATTCTGCACCACTGAAGGAAAACATGTCCTCATTCATTACAGGTAAAATCAACCAGAAACATTTATACCATTCATAATACTATATGTGTTAAAGAATATAACTTTTTAATGTGTCTTAAAGAAAGTCTCACACCGTAGTACAAGACAAAGCCATCAATAACAGGCCTGCCTGTACACTGCTGACTGACTGAGCTGCCGTGAGACTGTTTCATAGTCAAAGCAACAGCCTTCGCTCCTCTGCTCTGACCGAGGGACGGTACACTGCTGAGTGCTTTCCTTTCAAACTAAAAGTGCTCTCAACGACAGAAGCACATCCAGTGTTTTGTGCAGCCGTTCATTCATCAACGTGTTGTTCAGTGTGTGTCAAGCTGCGGGGTCAGAAGGTACAAGTGTGGCACGACAGTCTCAGGTCACAGACACCCGCACAGGTTATGGCAACAGTGAACCCATCGCAAACATACAAAGCGACATACGCGTGTGTTCAGCTGTCTGCAGTGAGGAAGAACCTCACACATTTGGACAATTGCTTTGTAACGGCTGAAGGTGCTCAGGAATATGCAGACTGTTATGTAAGTGTCTGAGCAGCTTAATCGCAGAAGGTTTTCTCCCCAGTTTCCTGTGTAAACACTGCGAGCCTCAGACTCTGGTTTCACCAGTTTACTGGCACCAGTCAAGCGGTCACATGGCGCACAATAAGCAGAGCAGACAGACTGTGAAGGGAGGGGAAAATAGGAAACCCTGAGCGCAGACTCGGGGGAAGGTGTGGTTTGGAAACAGACGACGAGGGCAGAATCCATGCCGGACGATTGCAATGGAAACCTCCATTTAACTGGCAAATATGGTCAGTCTGAGGTCAGCTCTGGAGGCGAGTGACCTGTGAGTATGTGGGAAAGTCATTAGGAGGGAGTGGCATTAGGCTTAGCTGGCAGAGCAGAGCTGAGCCGAGCAGAGCTGAGCCGAGCCGAGCCGAGCCGAGCCGAGCCGAGCCGAGCCGAGCCGAGCCGAGCCGTCCCTCACACATCTCTGCCTAGTAGGCTTCAGTTCAGAGGGAGAATAAACTGGAGGCTGGTTCAAAACAAGCCAATAGCTGGCAGGAAGGATGGATATGCAGGGAGCGAACCCAGCAGCTCTTTGAGTGGAAACAATGGAGAGGATCAGGCCACACCAGCTCTTCATGGTTTCCAACGCCACACCCAGGGAGCCCCTTAGCACACAAGCTGTTCATGAGGAGCTTGAGTTGGCATTAAAAATAATTATGTTAGCGCCACACTGACACCTCGCAGGGACTCACACCAGCAAAAAACAGAAAGGATGCAATTGTCTGTATTATTTCAAGCTTTGCATCGCTATGGAAATGGGACATATGCACCAAAGGCGTACGCTCGAGTGAGGGTGTGCTCCTTCACAGTTCATCATACCGCTGTGGAAAGGTGAGCCCCGCAGAGGGCCATGAGTCCTCTGCAGATGTGTGGATATGAGCAGCAGTGGAAAAAACTCACTACTAAATGTACATAATAAAATAAAAACAGGTATTTGTCCAAAATGTACAGACACAGAGTGGTTCCAGATGTACTGCAAGTTTTCTTGGTACTTACCTATCGAACATTAAAGAAGCAGGAAGCCCAGGGAACATGAAAAAGAAAAAAAGAAAAGACATGATTAGTTGATTGAAGCGGGATATCAGAAAAACACCTTGTTATAATTTAATACTTTTTTTTTTTCCCGGTTCAGATGAATCTCTACAGAGCGCACTAGTAGCAGAGTTGTTTTTCATTACATGAAATGGGGCAGTTTTGCTTTACTACTACTCAGAGAAAATCTTATCACCTTGGGTATGTTGTGAGACTGTCCCGAACAGGAACCAAACATCTTCACCTCCCGCTAATCTCTACACTCGTGCTCCCTCGAGCGTTCTCTTTGACACGACTTTAGAGATGCCAGATACTTGGGCCTCTGACGGGGCACAGCTCACGTGTTGGCAGCCGTGCTCTGAATGCGGCTCGGTCCTCGAGGGAGCTCGCAGAGAAAAATAAAAGAGATGGTCCCGGGTAAAAAGGGTGGGAACAGAAAGTAGGGCTGACTCTTGAATAGCCTCGCTGCCCCTGGAGGACTCCTTCGTGTAAGTGCTTCGTGAATGGCAGGCCAGAGGGATGGATGCCAATAAGCATTGAAATCATGGCAGTCTCAGCTCATTATGCTACAAGGGACAGGCGCCATCAAGCTGAAAGAGCAAACATTCTTTGTGGCTACAGAACTAAAGAGCAGCTATGCCTTTGAGATTTGCTACTTTGTCCGCGTTTTCCTCTAATAATTCCCTGATGATATTTACGTCGTTCCTGAGGGTGTCTCTTTGACCTCTGATGCTCTGACTTACGCTCAACTGTACCCACCGCTAAATTGCAGTAGCAGCAATTTCAGTAATGATGGGTCCTGTTGTTATGCCTTGATGTATAATTAGTGGGTGCTGCCAAAGACATGGCACCCATGACACACTCTGATGGGTATGTGGTGACAGTTTTACGCAAGTCGGAGGCCTTGTGATTACGCTTCTCTTTTTTTTTTTCCTCAGCACGAGGACAAGGACCTCTACTCAGGACAAGTACGTCAAACTAGATAAAACCTGTAAGTAGAGCCCTGTTACAACCGGCTCGTAGGCCGCAACAAATTAGATTGATGGATGAGGTGTGGCAGTCCGAGTCGGTGGTGAATGTGGGTGCATGAATATTAGTGGCACGTGAGGCACATGTTTCTTGTGCAAAAACAACAAAAGAAAGCAGAGAAACAGAATGGCAGCGTCGTGGTGTATGCAGGGACCAACACACAGGATTAAATAACTGGAGGAGCATCGGCCAGGTGTTCCCAGTGAACCTAATTTGCACCTCAGCTCCACCCCATCAACAACCTGTAAGATACAAACACACACAGTATCCCAGAAACATCAGAGCCCACCTGATAAATCCGCTGGCTGATTTTAATAGCCGATATTGGCCTATGACAAATATATTGGTATTGGCCAAAAAAAAGTTGCCCGTTATACACCAATTTGAACTTTATATTACAGAATATAATGCAGAAAATGATGCTTGGGGTAAATTAGAAATTGTCGAATTTGTGTTTTGTTATTTTTTAAATTCCCAGTGAAGTTTGCTTTTTCAATACACTGATGTCAGTGTGGACAATAAACTATAAATTACAGTGTTAACCTAAAATTCAATATTAGTCGGACTGGAATAAGAAGTCTCATACAAGCGCTGAAATGAGTAATTATAAATTTCGGGTGACTGTTAAAAGCACAACCACTGCAGTGTCTGCACATACGCGGTAGCAGATTTATCACCCAAAATTTTAAGCTAATTAAGCCAATTAAGCCATCTTCAGCTGATTTGTCATTCTATCTTTTCAAGATGACTTGCTTTAAAACAAATATCTTATAAAACAGGACTTAAATAGGCACCTCTATACATGAACATCATGCTAATGACTGAGGCTACGGCTACATGTCCCCGGCAACATCCCAACCATCTGATGATCGGTGTGTTTATGGCTAAAAGTATGTTCCTCTCCAACACCACTGACCTGCAAATACACATACCAGAGACTTTAACAGAAATAATGGAGGTGCTTCAGCTCCTTCTGTACTTTTAGGACTATTAAAAAAAAAAAAAGCGATGATGACTGATGGAAATAAAAATAACTATATGTCAGTATAACAGTCTATTTGAGTGACATAAGACAACCAGCAGCTTACCAAAGCAAACATTATGTAGCTGGCAAACATAATTCAAAAGTACTTAATACAAGAGGAAATTACATAAACCACAGATACATGTACACATCAATCATTCTGCCCCTCAGGCCAAAAAGTAAAATACTCTGCTAAACACTCTGCACAGATTTGTTGCTGTCAGTATAATCATAGTGTTTTAACCGCCCTTTCGAAAGTTGATGGAAGCACACATTCATGTGACGTAAATTGTCATCTTTATTTATAAATATTTCTTTTCTGAGTATAACATGTGGACTGGAGGCTGTTTTCTTTTCCCGCTCAGAGCTCTGGGTGTGTGCTCTCCAGCCAGTTTGGGTGGTTGCATGTAAAAGGACCACCGGCGCGCAGCAGAGGTGGTGGAGGGAAAAGTTATCTTCATCCAGTCAAGCTGTTTCTAATGGTGTCCAAATTCCACCAGATGGCTGTTCTCAACAGATGGCAGTCAGAAGCAGACCACGGGACAAGTTCGACCGAGGCTAAAATCCCAGAGATCAGACCAAGAACTAATTTCAACCTGACTTTCAACGCCGCTCATATCGACCAGATCCACTCACAGCTCTGCAGAGTCAGCATGAATGCTGAGCTATACAATTACACTTTCCAGCAACAACACAGAAGTCCAAACTTAAACCAAGCTGTGAAGCACAGTGTGTGCAGTAAAGATAATAAATGACCCGGAGAGAAGCTGAGCTGTTATCACTGACTCGGGAGTCTCTCAGGAGTCAGAGTGGAAACACTTCACTATATTTCCTGTAATTTTACGCAGCGTCTCAGCTTGACTGAAGACACAAGCAAAACAAAAAAAGAAAAACAGGCTCATTTCAGGAAAAGTATCGGGCTATAATCATAACAAGCGAGTTGGGCTCTTTTCCCCTAAAGCACCTGTGGGAGCTGCAGCCAAGTAATAAAAACATGCAAGCCCTTAAATCTGCTCTGCACCACCCCCAAGGTCGCAACCCCCAGAGAGCAAATCAGGGCTGAAAAATACAACATCTGTTTGCTGTATGCTGTTGCCATCGATGCCCCGGACTCTGCAGAGGTTTCTGTGAAACTGGAATTTAACTTCCCCACTCCTCCGCTGAAAAAAGAGGAGGATCCCCTGCTCCAGCTGAACAAATAGCTCTTGCAGCACATAGCGGTTGATGAGGGTGTGTCTGACAGAGGGGTAGCAGTGTGTGTGTGTGTGTGTGTGTGTGTGTGTGTGTGTGTGTATATCCATGTGTCGAGGTGAGCCTCAACATGACCTTTTGCACGTCAGCATACCAGAACCACTGATGATACACACATATGACACGGGAACATGCAGACACACTTTACTATGCTACAGTGCTGCATACACTTTCACTGTCTAAAGGTTTTTGGCTGTGGTTTATAAAAAATGGTCACAGATGCTACATTGAGTTAACAAAATAAGATTTACAGTGCATAATAAGCTTCAAAATGATGGGGTTCGGTTTGCACCAAAAACATGTTGACATTTGTACTGTCTATGTCAATTGAACATGTGACAAAACATTTGTCAAAGTCTACTCAACGCTGAACTGTACTTGTGTCATGTCATTGCACCTCTTATTGTTGTTCTTGTCTTCCTCATCTGTGGTTTGATTGTTTTGTTATGAATGTCTTCCTGATGTGTTGTTTGACTTGGTGTGTGTCATCTTGAAGTGTCATCCTCTCTACTTGAGGACGACACGCATAACAAGGGGCACACCCACATGATAGAAGTACAGTTCAATGCTGAATAGACATTTTCTCACATGCTACATATTTTCGGCAAAATTTGGACCCAATACATAATTAACTTCTGTTTTAAACACCACCTTTCTTTGCTTCCATGCATTCACACATTAATACATTTCTCTGAAAACAGTCCGCCTTGAGTGTATTTTTAACTAAATCATGAAAAACTGCTTTTAATTCATAAAAATCAAAAGCAAGATTTGGGTCCTTAACAAACCTTTTTTTTTTTAATAAAAAAAGCTGAACAATATCCTGCAGCCCCTGGGCATTGTAGTTTTTAGCAAATGTTGTTTGAACAGAGTAAATCATGCATCCATTGGGGACTATTTTCTTTGGTAGATTAATACACATTTGGCACCCTAGTGATAATGTGTTTTTAAGTGTTTTTGGACAACAGCAGAGCTCCTTGGCACAGAGGGAGCTTCGGAAAACACAGACAGACAATCTCAATAGTGTTTCACATAAAAAGCAATTGGTTCCAACAGAAACTGTAATCAGGCAAAGGAGTTGTTTGATTCATCTTCCCAGGGAGCGCTCTGCCACATATGAAGCTGGATATAATGAGAAAAGAAAATGACACCACTGGATGTTTATGAATAACTTGGAACTGAAGGTGAATGACATGCATATCCTGGCTCTTAAGGAACCCGTGAGTGGCCACCTGCCAACTTCCTGCTGTGGTAAATCCCTCTCATGTATCGCAGGAGGGCGTAGAGCCATAAATGCAACACAGTTGACTGTCATCAAATTTACAAATCCTATCAGAAGGGACGCTGCAGTTACTGAGCACCTGACACTCTCTTGCAGTCACACATTTCAGCTGTAGGCACTTTCACAAACCTGCTGAGGCAGCAGCTTCGATTCCATGAAGGCCTCCGGTGACTGAGAGTGATGCTGTCAGTCTGGACTGTCATACAGAGAAACTGACCCCCCCCCCCCCCCCCCCCCCCCCTCATACTGGGTATGGGATACTGGGTATCCTTTTAACATGGCCCTTGGCATTATGGCTGCCCTGCCTGCCTAGATATCAGAAGTCAGCCCGAAGCCTGAGATCCAAGTCCTCCCAAAGCAGAGAACCCAATCTGAGCAGCTGCATTGTATTTTATAGAGAAAGCATATAGAGTTTCCTGCTGGGTTTATTCCCACAGAGGTCATGTTTCACATGGAGTCGGACGCTTCTGCCACTTTTGTTTACAGTTGTGATGAGCTGAGCATCTCATCCAAAGGGTGTTAGCAAAAATACCGGTCTTCCTCATTTTGTTCACAATGTTACGGGCCCTGCACGCTCAGTGACACACAGCATCAGTATCTACATCCTTCAGCTGCAGTGGAAAGTCCATCCTGATCCACTTCATGCCCTATTTTACTCATATAAACACCTTAATTGTAGTTCAAGTGTTACCCAACTAAAGCCATTAGAGTATTTAAAGCAGCAGTAATTGATTTGGCCACTTGGAGCAAATGGAACCAGCTTTAAAAACAACATTGACATACAGTGATCGTTGCAGGTTTATATGGCACACTCGTTAGCAAACAGCTAAAGTAAACCCTTTATTTCTGCTCTTTTCCCTTTTTTTGCGCCTCCACCAATTCCTGAGTAACATATATGACTTTATAGCTGCTAAATGCTCCACTTTGTTTGCCAACTAGTGGCTAACTTTGTCTGCCTGTCGTGGGTTCATCAGTGCTTTTTTGCTCATCTGTTCTGTTTGCTGTGTGAGGAAATTACACTGAGAGCAGCGAGAGTGAACCACAACAGTCAGCTGAAAGACACTAAAACGCTCTGTAGAAATGAAAGAAGTTGCATGTATGGGTTTCACACTACAGATTATACCTTTTCACATTACATCTAATCAGTTGACCTATTAATCAATGCAGCTTTAAAGCTACGTAATTTGACTTTTCAGCCATCACCATCTTGCTATTTTGGAGCCAGAAGTGACGAGAGGAGTTTGGGAGGCGTAATCTGTGGATCTGACTTGAGCTGATTGGAAACTCAAGGACACTATGCCCCGCCCACCTATAGCAGAAACATGACTGCACCACAGGCCTGTCAATCAAACAAACACCCCATCAAACAGACACTTTTTTGAGGCCTTATATCTCATTAATGATGGGATTATTTTCAGATGGATTGCCAGAAAACTAATAAGAAGGAGTGAGTTAGGCTAACAACACCGATAACTTGTGGAAAAAGTTTACTGACTTTGTATTTTATAAGAGAAGTTGAATGGGAGTCTGTAGAGTCAGAGCCTTTTTGGAACCAACCCCTAGTGGCCATCTGTGGTATTGCACTTTACTTCTGCATTAGCCTCCATTTTCAGACCCGAAAGCTACATACACTTGTATATACAGTCTATGGTTGAAGGTAACGCTTGTTTAGAAAATTAGCAAGTTTGACGATGGAATTATTGAACACAGGAAACAGCTGCAGATGGGAACAGATGACCTGCAACAGAGTGACAACTCTACAGGAAGAAAAAGCCTCTTAACAAGTGAACACGTCACCTTAAGAGTCAGACAGATTTCATTGAACAGCGAGAAGGACCAGTAAAGAAGAGAGAAGATGTGTGTTTCTTTGAGTCCGTGTGCCCATGGCAGTGTGTGAAGAGCAGAAAATATAGAAGCTGGTCCGAGTGATGAAGGGTTTTAGAGCGACTCCTCTCTGCACGGCAGCCGACGCGTGATCCTTCGTGCAGGAAGGGGTCAGTGGATGTGCACATGAAACGTGGGGGCCTCACAACTCCTGTTTGTGTTTCATTTTTCTTTTATCTGCCGATCTCTCTCTCTCTCTCTCTCTGAGGATTTTTTACCTTATATAGATAACACTCATAGCACGCCCTCCGAGGAGCCGGGGCTTGAAGGACGCTCCCAGCAGTACTGCCTGTCCCTTCCCATAACACAGGCATTAGGACAAACTAGGCATCAGGGGCCAGTAAAAGGGGAAGGAGGGCATCTACAAAAGGCAGAGTTGTAGAGGGATCAGCAGGGAGAGTGGAATTTCTTCATTACTTTCTTCAACTTCTTAAGCTCTGCTCTGTATTATCTCTGTGCTCAAAGAAAGTCTGCTGGACTTCTTTTTTGTGGCTGAATGTGTGGTAGCTTTGTGTACCGTTCACACATTAACGCATATGTGTAAACCACCACTTTAAGGCCTACTGCACATTTACATCTCTCAGCCACACAGCATTTTGTTGACAAACAGTTGAGTTCTCGTAAAACGCACGCTGTGTTATAATGAATCACTCGGCTAGTGACTTCACGCCGACTGCCTGCGTCGCTCGGCGGCAGGCTGACCGCAGATTTCTGCAGCACAGCCAAAGGGCAAACCCGACTGAAAGGATGTCACAATACTGAGATATTCTGTTTCAACATGGTTCAAGATGCTCAGCATGCCTTCAGTGCAGTTTTACAAACAACAACAAATTGTCTCTGTCTGAGGCTGAGATGAGTAGAGTTTACCCTCTAAGCGGTTTGTGGTTCAGATTGATGCAAGCCCAGATGGTTCTGTTATATAGGCACTGGTCCGGCCTAGAAAACAAAGATCTGACTTCTGAGCATTGATCTCTTTGATCACAGATTATTAGTTGTATATATAGTTTGTTACTTTGACAGAGAAAACACTGGGACACAATCAGTTTGTCCTGTTTCATGTCCCTTAACACATCCACATGTCAACACTCTCCCCCATCGTTTCACTGCAATGAGTAAGGTTTAACACTTTATATGTGCAGGCTCATGATCCATTCAACACAATCAAACTAATAATCAATGTTAAAATCCACAGATTAGCACCATGACAGAGTTCACAAAGTGACTTTTCCACTCATCTGAACTTGCATCATCACATGAAATGTTTCCATATCCAGCACAGAAGAACCACAGACATTAGCTGTTTAAGGCCGGGTGACAACCACATTGGAAAGTAGTTGTTTAAAGGTCTGGAAAAATCCAAAGTACTTGCTTCCTTTAATATTTCCCTCACTAAAGTACGAGCTGCTTCACGGCCCATCACTCCCCTTTGTTTGTGGAGCAGAGGATGAGGGTGTGTATCGAGGTGAAAAGAGCTACATGAATACCAACAGATTGAATCCATAAAGAGCAGGAAGGAAACTTAATATTATGATGCAATCCATTATGTTTTCATATAGAAGGTTTATGTAGAGTTGTGTGCTGTAAATGTTGGGACTTCTCAATAGTTATGAGAACTCTTGCCAAAGTCTGCACCCACCCAGAAAGATACCTGCAGGATATTAAACATATGTTAACATACAAACATATGTGTCATATGAAAAACACCATCTCGGTCCCCATATCAGAGTCCAGAGCACCATTCTACATTGACAAAAGCACTGCATTACATTGCTTTTACACGGTTGTTAGTGAACGAGATGACACACTGACCACAGCTGATAAAACATATTTTACTTGATTGTCTCTCAAGAGGACAGAACATAACCTGGGCCAATTTGATCAGTGTCATGTGAACTTCTGAACATCTCATGGACAAGGCATGAACATTTAATTTAGCCTCAGGCTACAGTAAACCCTGCTCCGTCTCTAAACGCTGAACACCGCTCTCTTTCTGGCTTGTAAAGGATTACTTGAAATCTTTAACACTATGAGGTTACTAAAAAAACAGATTAGGGTTATGTCCATCAATCAGGGGCTGCGTTTTTTCTTCATTCGCACCAGCTCTCATGTTTCCAAAACACATATACCTCCCCAGAAAAAACCCTCGGACGTGGACACACTCTGCCAAGACTCCATGAAGTCACCGTGGGCCCTGCCCTGCCTGACTCGCTCTGATTATGTAACCAAGAGCTGGAGTAAAACTCACATGAAATCAGCCCGGATGTGCTGCGGAGTTTAAACATCCGTACAGGATCAGCACCTCCTCTGATCTCACTGTGAAATGTCAGCAGGTTATCAATAACAAGCTGACGGTTTATTATCAGCTGATTGATCACCTCCAGCAGAGTAATGGTCTGAGATTACGCTTCCCTGCACTTAAAAGCCTGTTTCACTGAGGAGACCAAACTGTGTGCCTGATTGGTCGTTTTAAAAAAACACCACAGTGATTATATTTTAAAACCAGCACACAAAGATGAGATTGCAGCTCCACACAGGCACATTTTCAGCTGCGGCTGCATGAATCCTGCTTTATACAAGTTCAAATAAAACACTCTCAATAGGTAATCGCGCTCTCTGGGGAACTAAATACAGTATAATCTGCGCCTGCTGCTATTGGCCAGAAGTGCGTGGTCTACTGGCCAATGGTGTCGCTCTGCATTGTTACTGTGTGTATGTGTTCAGTCCTCCTTGTCCCTCTACTGTGGGATATGTGTGTGTGTGTGTGTGTGTGTGTGTGTGTGTGTGTGTGTGGAGGGGAGGGGAGGGGCGGGGAGGGGAAGGAAGGGGGGGGGGGGCAGAGGGAGGAGAGGAGGGTTGCTCAAAACTGGGCCCGACCTCAATACTGAAACCATCCAAGCAAGAAGATTTCATTGTCTTCTCCTTTAATCGGCCTTCCCCATTTATGGACATAATTGGTTAAAAAAACAGCCCCAGTAGTGGCACTTTCACTGGTGAACTGACTTGCTTGTGTCCATCTGTCTGCACATAAGCGCCACAAACAGATCAGATCTAATACAATCTGTGAATCAACACATTGCTCTGATGTAGTAAGGACTCTTTGAAGGGAAAACGTTCTGCAACGGCAGCATTAGTGTTCATATTTCAGTCTATCTGGACTCACAGAATGATTATCTGTCTCCCTCAGCACAAATACTGGGCCAGTATAAATACAACCAGGCAGCTTTAGCTCACCCTGCCTGGCAACACAGCTCTGGAGATTTTGGTCGCTCCGGTCCGAATTCCACAGGAATCCAGACCGCAGCTTCCTGCTCGCCTCTCCCTCATGAAATCTCAACTTGTCTGTGAGAGAGCAACCTTATAGACTAAACTAAAGGCAGGTTCTGTAAAGTAGCAGCTAGGGACAATCTGGGCACAATTACACCCCCTTCAATTTCAAAATGACTGTTATATTTTTAAGGGGCAGATGTAATTTTGACTGACCTTCCAGCCTGATATGATTGCTAACGTCAGCTTGGAGTGTTTATACCAACTGTAAAAATTTAGTGTTTAAATTCATCTGGATGGGTCACATTACAGTCTTGTCCTAGTTTCTCGGCAACGGGCTCCACACCCTGCGATTACACTCACATTTATTTGTCACCAAACGGATCAAATTTATCATATGCTGCAACGGAAACCTCTCAATCAATCCAGCAACTGCTTAAAACTATAATGAACTGTGATAACAGATAACTGGCAGCTCTATATTACATATATAGAAAGATATGCAGACAACAGAAGTATATATATTCTGCCCCTATGACTTCTAATTGCAAGACATTAAGACTGGAGCTGAAACAATGAATCAATTATGAGACTGACAGAAAAACAATGGTGAAATATTTTGAAAAAACATTAATCAAAGAGTATTTTAACTTTTCCTTCAGTCAGCTTCTTAAATTTTAGGACTCGTTGTCTTTCTTTGTTTTATGAAACTGTAAAGTGAATATCTTCAAGGTGCTGGTTGACCAAAACAAGACATTTGAAGACGTCACCATGGCAACTGATGGACATTTTTCACCATTTTCTGTGAATTTATAGACCAAACACTTTATATAATAATCCAGAAGATC